>NW_027362902.1:1901250-2535000 GCF_046119375.1 Phyllobates terribilis
GGACCGGTGCACCCCTTCTTTAATGCAGTTTCTAAAATCAGAAAGAATTGAATTCAATGTTTTTTGTTCATTTTGCTTGTTTGTCGGATTTTGGGATGGACTCTTTGGCTTTGCTTTTCTTCTCCTCATTGGATTTTTCATGTTCAAAGTTGCAGAAGCCAGATTACAAGCTCATTTTGGTTCAACTTCAGCAACTGTGCATTGCATTGCCATGTAATGTGATGCAATGCTATCTTTCTAGCTCTCCCTTTTTACTTCCTTTTGGATAAACAGACATATTAGGCAAGCATTTTGGAGCTTTCACCTAAATAACTACAGGTGGTGAGATAAGCTGCACAATATAATTGACCTTTCAGTATATTGTTGCACACACACCATCTATTTAGCAAATGCCCTTGTTATCAACAGCAGCCTTTTAAACTCACCTGAGCTAACAGGTATGTGCGCTGGTTACTCTGCTGCACTTAAAATTTCTTTTTTGGTTTGCTACAATGCCTTTTCTGAAACGTTGTCTCCTTCTGCTGGAACACTGACTTCTTTCATTTAATGCCTGCAGACTATAAAAGAGAACCCAACCCAAAAAGTTTGGTTGATTAGTCTGTGGCATTCTGTTAAACTGTTGCTTATGGCGGTCTCTGTGAGCTTCTCAGCGACATTCAGCCAGCCAGGTATCCTGCCTGCAGTAGATGGAATGTGGCAATGGAACGCTGGCTGCGCGTGTCATAATAGGCTCTGAGCCTTTATATACCTGTGCACAGCAGCAGCCACCTTCAGTCTGCTGCTGGACAGCCAGCAGCAGCAGCAGCAGGAGAGGTATGTAATCAGGAGCCCTCCTGCTAAGGGTAGACAGCTGCTCGTTCCACCCCACCCCCCGCCTTAATTGGTTCTCCTCCCTTCCAACGGTGTTGAGGTGGGTGGGAACAGCAGGGGGTGAAGGTGCTGTGTTTAAAGAGGTGGAGTTATGCAGATCTAAAACGCGTGGATTGCAGCAGCAGCAAGCCGAAAAGTGCAGGCATGTAAGGGATCTAGAGGTTGACAACATGTCTTCTTAACGGGAGTCCAGGAGCTCATCTCCACAAATGGACTTTTCAGGATCCTTGGGTGGCTCCGTAGTTTGAAACCAATTCTGGTTATCGCTTCTCGGCCTTTTGGCTAAGATCAAGTGTAGTATCTGTTCTTATCAGTTTAATATCTGATACGTCCTCTATCTGGGGACCATATATTAAATGGATTTTTAGAACAGGGAGATGGAAAAAGAGCTTGCTCTGTCCACTCCACGCATTGACCTGGTATTGCAGTATCTCCAGGACCGGTGCACCCCTTCTTTAATGCAGTTTCTAAAATCAGAAAGAATTGAATTCAATGTTTTTTGTTCATTTTGCTTGTTTGTCGGATTTTGGGATGGACTCTTTGGCTTTGCTTTTCTTCTCCTCATTTGATTTTTCATGTTCAAAGTTGCAGAAGCCAGATTACAAGCTCATTTTGGTTCAACTTCAGCAACTGTGCATTGCATTGCCATGTAATGTGATGCAATGCTATCTTTCTAGCTCTCCCTTTTTACTTCCTTTTGGATAAACAGACATATTAGGCAAGCATTTTGGAGCTTTCACCTAAATAACTACAGGTGGTGAGATAAGCTGCACAATATAATTGACCTTTCAGTATATTGTTGCACACACACCATCTATTTAGCAAATGCCCTTGTTATCAACAGCAGCCTTTTAAACTCACCTGAGCTAACAGGTATGTGCGCTGGTTACTCTGCTGCACTTAAAATTTCTTTTTTGGTTTGCTACAATGCCTTTTCTGAAACGTTGTCTCCTTCTGCTGGAACACTGACTTCTTTCATTTAATGCCTGCAGACTATAAAAGAGAACCCAACCCAAAAAGTTTGGTTGATTAGTCTGTGGCATTCTGTTAAACTGTTGCTTATGGCGGTCTCTGTGAGCTTCTCAGCGACATTCAGCCAGCCAGGTATCCTGCCTGCAGTAGATGGAATGTGGCAATGGAACGCTGGCTGCGCGTGTCATAATAGGCTCTGAGCCTTTATATACCTGTGCACAGCAGCAGCCACCTTCAGTCTGCTGCTGGACAGCCAGCAGCAGCAGCAGCAGGAGAGGTATGTAATCAAGAGCCCTCCTGCTAAGGGTAGACAGCTGCTCGTTCCACCCCACCCCCCGCCTTAATTGGTTCTCCTCCCTTCCAACGGTGTTGAGGCGGGTGGGAACAGCAGGGGGTGAAGGTGCTGTGTTTAAAGAGGTGGAGTTATGCAGATCTAAAACGCGTGGATTGCAGCAGCAGCAAGCCGAAAAGTGCAGGCATGTAAGGGATCTAGAGGTTGACAACATGTCTTCTTAACGGGAGTCCAGGAGCTCATCTCCACAAATGGACTTTTCAGGATCCTTGGGTGGCTCCGTAGTTTGAAACCAATTCTGGTTATCGCTTCTCGGCCTTTTGGCTAAGATCAAGTGTAGTATCTGTTCTTATCAGTTTAATATCTGATACGTCCCCTATCTGGGGACCATATATTAAATGGATTTTTAGAACAGGGAGATGGAAAAAGAGCTTGCTCTGTCCACTCCACGCATTGACCTGGTATTGCAGTATCTCCAGGACCGGTGCACCCCTTCTTTAATGCAGTTTCTAAAATCAGAAAGAATTGAATTCAATGTTTTTTGTTCATTTTGCTTGTTTGTCGGATTTTGGGATGGACTCTTTGGCTTTGCTTTTCTTCTCCTCATTGGATTTTTCATGTTCAAAGTTGCAGAAGCCAGATTACAAGCTCATTTTGGTTCAACTTCAGCAACTGTGCATTGCATTGCCATGTAATGTGATGCAATGCTATCTTTCTAGCTCTCCCTTTTTACTTCCTTTTGGATAAACAGACATATTAGGCAAGCATTTTGGAGCTTTCACCTAAATAACTACAGGTGGTGAGATAAGCTGCACAATATAATTGACCTTTCAGTATATTGTTGCACACACACCATCTATTTAGCAAATGCCCTTGTTATCAACAGCAGCCTTTTAAACTCACCTGAGCTAACAGGTATGTGCGCTGGTTACTCTGCTGCACTTAAAATTTCTTTTTTGGTTTGCTACAATGCCTTTTCTGAAACGTTGTCTCCTTCTGCTGGAACACTGACTTCTTTCATTTAATGCCTGCAGACTATAAAAGAGAACCCAACCCAAAAAGTTTGGTTGATTAGTCTGTGGCATTCTGTTAAACTGTTGCTTATGGCGGTCTCTGTGAGCTTCTCAGCGACATTCAGCCAGCCAGGTATCCTGCCTGCAGTAGATGGAATGTGGCAATGGAACGCTGGCTGCGCGTGTCATAATAGGCTCTGAGCCTTTATATACCTGTGCACAGCAGCAGCCACCTTCAGTCTGCTGCTGGACAGCCAGCAGCAGCAGCAGCAGGAGAGGTATGTAATCAGGAGCCCTCCTGCTAAGGGTAGACAGCTGCTCGTTCCACCCCACCCCCCGCCTTAATTGGTTCTCCTCCCTTCCAACGGTGTTGAGGCGGGTGGGAACAGCAGGGGGTGAAGGTGCTGTGTTTAAAGAGGTGGAGTTATGCAGATCTAAAACGCGTGGATTGCAGCAGCAGCAAGCCGAAAAGTGCAGGCATGTAAGGGATCTAGAGGTTGACAACATGTCTTCTTAACGGGAGTCCAGGAGCTCATCTCCACAAATGGACTTTTCAGGATCCTTGGGTGGCTCCGTAGTTTGAAACCAATTCTGGTTATCGCTTCTCGGCCTTTTGGCTAAGATCAAGTGTAGTATCTGTTCTTATCAGTTTAATATCTGATACGTCCCCTATCTGGGGACCATATATTAAATGGATTTTTAGAACAGGGAGATGGAAAAAGAGCTTGCTCTGTCGACTCCACGCATTGACCTGGTATTGCAGTATCTCCAGGACCGGTGCACCCCTTCTTTAATGCAGTTTCTAAAATCAGAAAGAATTGAATTCAATGTTTTTTGTTCATTTTGCTTGTTTGTCGGATTTTGGGATGGACTCTTTGGCTTTGCTTTTCTTCTCCTCATTGGATTTTTCATGTTCAAAGTTGCAGAAGCCAGATTACAAGCTCATTTTGGTTCAACTTCAGCAACTGTGCATTGCATTGCCATGTAATGTGATGCAATGCTATCTTTCTAGCTCTCCCTTTTTACTTCCTTTTGGATAAACAGACATATTAGGCAAGCATTTTGGAGCTTTCACCTAAATAACTACAGGTGGTGAGATAAGCTGCACAATATAATTGACCTTTCAGTATATTGTTGCACACACACCATCTATTTAGCAAATGCCCTTGTTATCAACAGCAGCCTTTTAAACTCACCTGAGCTAACAGGTATGTGCGCTGGTTACTCTGCTGCGCTTAAAATTTCTTTTTTGGTTTGCTACAATGCCTTTTCTGAAACGTTGTCTCCTTCTGCTGGAACACTGACTTCTTTCATTTAATGCCTGCAGACTATAAAAGAGAACCCAACCCAAAAAGTTTGGTTGATTAGTCTGTGGCATTCTGTTAAACTGTTGCTTATGGCGGTCTCTGTGAGCTTCTCAGCGACATTCAGCCAGCCAGGTATCCTGCCTGCAGTAGATGGAATGTGGCAATGGAACGCTGGCTGCGCGTGTCATAATAGGCTCTGAGCCTTTATATACCTGTGCACAGCAGCAGCCACCTTCAGTCTGCTGCTGGACCGCCAGCAGCAGCAGCAGCAGGAGAGGTATGTAATCAGGAGCCCTCCTGCTAAGGGTAGACAGCTGCTCGTTCCACCCCACCCCCCGCCTTAATTGGTTCTCCTCACTTCCAACGGTGTTGAGGCGGGTGGGAACAGCAGGGGGTGAAGGTGCTGTGTTTAAAGAGGTGGAGTTATGCAGATCTAAAACGCGTGGATTGCAGCAGCAGCAAGCCGAAAAGTGCAGGCATGTAAGGGAGCTAGAGGTTGACAACATGTCTTCTTAACGGGAGTCCAGGAGCTCATCTCCACAAATGGACTTTTCAGGATCCTTGGGTGGCTCCGTAGTTTGAAACCAATTCTGGTTATCGCTTCTCGGCCTTTTGGCTAAGATCAAGTGTAGTATCTGTTCTTATCAGTTTAATATCTGATACGTCCCCTATCTGGGGACCATATATTAAATGGATTTTTAGAACAGGGAGATGGAAAAAGAGCTTGCTCTGTCCACTCCACGCATTGACCTGGTATTGCAGTATCTCCAGGACCGGTGCACCCCTTCTTTAATGCAGTTTCTAAAATCAGAAAGAATTGAATTCAATGTTTTTTGTTCATTTTGCTTGTTTGTCGGATTTTGGGATGGACTCTTTGGCTTTGCTTTTCTTCTCCTCATTGGATTTTTCATGTTCAAAGTTGCAGAAGCCAGATTACAAGCTCATTTTGGTTCAACTTCAGCAACTGTGCATTGCATTGCCATGTAATGTGATGCAATGCTATCTTTCTAGCTCTCCCTTTTTACTTCCTTTTGGATAAACAGACATATTAGGCAAGCATTTTGGAGCTTTCACCTAAATAACTACAGGTGGTGAGATAAGCTGCACAATATAATTGACCTTTCAGTATATTGTTGCACACACACCATCTATTTAGCAAATGCCCTTGTTATCAACAGCAGCCTTTTAAACTCACCTGAGCTAACAGGTATGTGCGCTGGTTACTCTGCTGCACTTAAAATTTCTTTTTTGGTTTGCTACAATGCCTTTTCTGAAACGTTGTCTCCTTCTGCTGGAACACTGACTTCTTTCATTTAATGCCTGCAGACTATAAAAGAGAACCCAACCCAAAAAGTTTGGTTGATTAGTCTGTGGCATTCTGTTAAACTGTTGCTTATGGCGGTCTCTGTGAGCTTCTCAGCGACATTCAGCCAGCCAGGTATCCTGCCTGCAGTAGATGGAATGTGGCAATGGAACGCTGGCTGCGCGTGTCATAATAGGCTCTGAGCCTTTATATACCTGTGCACAGCAGCAGCCACCTTCAGTCTGCTGCTGGACAGCCAGCAGCAGCAGCAGCAGGAGAGGTATGTAATCAGGAGCCCTCCTGCTAAGGGTAGACAGCTGCTCGTTCCACCCCACCCCCCGCCTTAATTGGTTCTCCTCCCTTCCAACGGTGTTGAGGCGGGTGGGAACAGCAGGGGGTGAAGGTGCTGTGTTTAAAGAGGTGGAGTTATGCAGATCTAAAACGCGTGGATTGCAGCAGCAGCAAGCCGAAAAGTGCAGGCATGTAAGGGATCTAGAGGTTGACAACATGTCTTCTTAACGGGAGTCCAGGAGCTCATCTCCACAAATGGACTTTTCAGGATCCTTGGGTGGCTCCGTAGTTTGAAACCAATTCTGGTTATCGCTTCTCGGCCTTTTGGCTAAGATCAAGTGTAGTATCTGATTTGCACAGCGCCTGTTGACTGCCCTTGAGGACGACCTGAGGAACTCTGTCCCCAGGGCGAGCCTATCGCACCATTCTGTGCTTTATGGACTCTTCCCTGGGGTTCATACCGTCGGAGCCATCCAGGAGGCTTGGCGCCTTATGAACTGCTTCAAGGATGCCGTTTGGGTCGCCAGGAACCGGCTCATCTTGAGGAGGGAGAGGATGTCCATCCAGGACTGCCGCAGGCTGATCCACAGCCTGCTCAGAGACTATTCCATCGAGGACGGTCCGGAGGACGAGGATGAGGACTAAACCCCTCCTCCCCCTCTCCCCTTATGTGTCTTGTCTTTCAATAAAGCTTCGGGCCTGTGATTTTCCCCTCCCCATCCCCTTTTTCCCAATCCCCATCCCTTATCACGGTTCGTCGTACTGTATTGATTGACATGCTTTTTCTTTCAGATTGAGTGTTTTGTGTAGCATAGGGGTGTGATGTGTCTAGTTAGTGCGTCGTATCCTCATGCTATGTAAATATGATGTAGAATTCTGGGTGTACTGGGCTGCGGCACTGTACACTGTCTGTTAACTTATTTTTTGTGCTAATAAAAGATATATTCAATCAAAAAATCTGTTCTTATCAGTTTAATATCTGATACGTCCCCTATCTGGGGACCATATATTAAATGGATTTTTAGAACAGGGAGATGGAAAAAGAGCTTGCTCTGTCCACTCCACGCATTGACCTGGTATTGCAGTATCTCCAGGACCGGTGCACCCCTTCTTTAATGCAGTTTCTAAAATCAGAAAGAATTGAATTCAATGTTTTTTGTTCATTTTGCTTGTTTGTCGGATTTTGGGATGGACTCTTTGGCTTTGCTTTTCTTCTCCTCATTGGATTTTTCATGTTCAAAGTTGCAGAAGCCAGATTACAAGCTCATTTTGGTTCAACTTCAGCAACTGTGCATTGCATTGCCATGTAATGTGATGCAATGCTATCTTTCTAGCTCTCCCTTTTTACTTCCTTTTGGATAAACAGACATATTAGGCAAGCATTTTGGAGCTTTCACCTAAATAACTACAGGTGGTGAGATAAGCTGCACAATATAATTGACCTTTCAGTATATTGTTGCACACACACCATCTATTTAGCAAATGCCCTTGTTATCAACAGCAGCCTTTTAAACTCACCTGAGCTAACAGGTATGTGCGCTGGTTACTCTGCTGCGCTTAAAATTTCTTTTTTGGTTTGCTACAATGCCTTTTCTGAAACGTTGTCTCCTTCTGCTGGAACACTGACTTCTTTCATTTAATGCCTGCAGACTATAAAAGAGAACCCAACCCAAAAAGTTTGGTTTATTAGTCTGTGGCATTCTGTTAAACTGTTGCTTATGGCGGTCTCTGTGAGCTTCTCAGCGACATTCAGCCAGCCAGGTATCCTGCCTGCAGTAGATGGAATGTGGCAATGGAACGCTGGCTGCGCGTGTCATAATAGGCTCTGAGCCTTTATATACCTGTGCACAGCAGCAGCCACCTTCAGTCTGCTGCTGGACAGCCAGCAGCAGCAGCAGCAGGAGAGGTATGTAATCAGGAGCCCTCCTGCTAAGGGTAGACAGCTGCTCGTTCCACCCCACCCCCCGCCTTAATTGGTTCTCCTCCCTTCCAACGGTGTTGAGGCGGGTGGGAACAGCAGGGGGTGAAGGTGCTGTGTTTAAAGAGGTGGAGTTATGCAGATCTAAAACGCGTGGATTGCAGCAGCAGCAAGCCGAAAAGTGCAGGCATGTAAGGGATCTAGAGGTTGACAACATGTCTTCTTAATGGGAGTCCAGGAGCTCATCTCCACAAATGGACTTTTCAGGATCCTTGGGTGGCTCCGTAGTTTGAAACCAATTCTGGTTATCGCTTCTCGGCCTTTTGGCTAAGATCAAGTGTAGTATCTGTTCTTATCAGTTTAATATCTGATACGTCCCCTATCTGGGGACCATATATTAAATGGATTTTTAGAACAGGGAGATGGAAAAAGAGCTTGCTCTGTCCACTCCACGCATTGACCTGGTATTGCAGTATCTCCAGGACCGGTGCACCCCTTCTTTAATGCAGTTTCTAAAATCAGAAAGAATTGAATTCAATGTTTTTTGTTCATTTTGCTTGTTTGTCGGATTTTGGGATGGACTCTTTGGCTTTGCTTTTCTTCTCCTCATTGGATTTTTCATGTTCAAAGTTGCAGAAGCCAGATTACAAGCTCATTTTGGTTCAACTTCAGCAACTGTGCATTGCATTGCCATGTAATGTGATGCAATGCTATCTTTCTAGCTCTCCCTTTTTACTTCCTTTTGGATAAACAGACATATTAGGCAAGCATTTTGGAGCTTTCACCTAAATAACTACAGGTGGTGAGATAAGCTGCACAATATAATTGACCTTTCAGTATATTGTTGCACACACACCATCTATTTAGCAAATGCCCTTGTTATCAACAGCAGCCTTTTAAACTCACCTGAGCTAACAGGTATGTGCGCTGGTTACTCTGCTGCGCTTAAAATTTCTTTTTTGGTTTGCTACAATGCCTTTTCTGAAACGTTGTCTCCTTCTGCTGGAACACTGACTTCTTTCATTTAATGCCTGCAGACTATAAAAGAGAACCCAACCCAAAAAGTTTGGTTGATTAGTCTGTGGCATTCTGTTAAACTGTTGCTTATGGCAGTCTCTGTGAGCTTCTCAGCGACATTCAGCCAGCCAGGTATCCTGCCTGCAGTAGATGGAATGTGGCAATGGAACGCTGGCTGCGCGTGTCATAATAGGCTCTGAGCCTTTATATACCTGTGCACAGCAGCAGCCACCTTCAGTCTGCTGCTGGACAGCCAGCAGCAGCAGCAGCAGGAGAGGTATGTAATCAGGAGCCCTCCTGCTAAGGGTAGACAGCTGCTCGTTCCACCCCACCCCCCGCCTTAATTGGTTCTCCTCCCTTCCAACGGTGTTGAGGCGGGTGGGAACAGCAGGGGGTGAAGGTGCTGTGTTTAAAGAGGTGGAGTTATGCAGATCTAAAACGCGTGGATTGCAGCAGCAGCAAGCCGAAAAGTGCAGGCATGTAAGGGATCTAGAGGTTGACAACATGTCTTCTTAACGGGAGTCCAGGAGCTCATCTCCACAAATGGACTTTTCAGGATCCTTGGGTGGCTCCGTAGTTTGAAACCAATTCTGGTTATCGCTTCTCGGCCTTTTGGCTAAGATCAAGTGTAGTATCTGTTCTTATCAGTTTAATATCTGATACGTCCCCTATCTGGGGACCATATATTAAATGGATTTTTAGAACAGGGAGATGGAAAAAGAGCTTGCTCTGTCCACTCCACGCATTGACCTGGTATTGCAGTATCTCCAGGACCGGTGCACCCCTTCTTTAATGCAGTTTCTAAAATCAGAAAGAATTGAATTCAATGTTTTTTGTTCATTTTGCTTGTTTGTCGGATTTTGGGATGGACTCTTTGGCTTTGCTTTTCTTCTCCTCATTGGATTTTTCATGTTCAAAGTTGCAGAAGCCAGATTACAAGCTCATTTTGGTTCAACTTCAGCAACTGTGCATTGCATTGCCATGTAATGTGATGCAATGCTATCTTTCTAGCTCTCCCTTTTTACTTCCTTTTGGATAAACAGACATATTAGGCAAGCATTTTGGAGCTTTCACCTAAATAACTACAGGTGGTGAGATAAGCTGCACAATATAATTGACCTTTCAGTATATTGTTGCACACACACCATCTATTTAGCAAATGCCCTTGTTATCAACAGCAGCCTTTTAAACTCACCTGAGCTAACAGGTATGTGCGCTGGTTACTCTGCTGCGCTTAAAATTTCTTTTTTGGTTTGCTACAATGCCTTTTCTGAAACGTTGTCTCCTTCTGCTGGAACACTGACTTCTTTCATTTAATGCCTGCAGACTATAAAAGAGAACCCAACCCAAAAAGTTTGGTTGATTAGTCTGTGGCATTCTGTTAAACTGTTGCTTATGGCAGTCTCTGTGAGCTTCTCAGCGACATTCAGCCAGCCAGGTATCCTGCCTGCAGTAGATGGAATGTGGCAATGGAACGCTGGCTGCGCGTGTCATAATAGGCTCTGAGCCTTTATATACCTGTGCACAGCAGCAGCCACCTTCAGTCTGCTGCTGGACAGCCAGCAGCAGCAGCAGCAGGAGAGGTATGTAATCAGGAGCCCTCCTGCTAAGGGTAGACAGCTGCTCCTTCCACCCCACCCCCCGCCTTAATTGGTTCTCCTCCCTTCCAACGGTGTTGAGGCGGGTGGGAACAGCAGGGGGTGAAGGTGCTGTGTTTAAAGAGGTGGAGTTATGCAGATCTAAAACGCGTGGATTGCAGCAGCAGCAAGCCGAAAAGTGCAGGCATGTAAGGGATCTAGAGGTTGACAACATGTCTTCTTAACGGGAGTCCAGGAGCTCATCTCCACAAATGGACTTTTCAGGATCCTTGGGTGGCTCCGTAGTTTGAAACCAATTCTGGTTATCGCTTCTCGGCCTTTTGGCTAAGATCAAGTGTAGTATCTTTCGAAAAGGCGGTTTTGGATGTTTGCCGCCCTAGTAGATTGATACATTATGCACACTGGGGTTTAGGCGCTTGTTAGTACGCCAGGTGGCTAATATAGTCATCTGGTGGAAAGCATGGCCCCCCAGGATCGACGCCATTGGGCCGGGGAAGATCGAAAGCCCGAAGTGTGAAGTGCCCCAGGAGTGGTGACCCTGGGGTGCCTTAACTCACTGGGATTGGGAACCCCACTTGAGTTTATGGCACATTTGCACTAGCACTTCAATATTTCTTTCTTCACACACACCCTTATTCCGGGCCTTCTGGCCTTAGGATGGGGAATTTTTCAATTCCCGGTCGAAGGTCCGGGCAGTATTATACTGTGAAACCTTCACTATTTATTTAATTTTTTTTTGTCACTGTGTGTCCACTTTTTCACGTGTGTCCACGTCCTTACTAGGATTTTGTCGGGATGCGGTTCCCTTACGGGTTCCTCTCTTGGCAGGTCTAGGGGGGGAGTGTGTGGCCATCAGGTTCCGCTCCCCCCTGAACCCCCCTGGCTCTCCTCTTTCGGGAGGAGAGCGTTGTTGGCTCCCCTCTTCCGGGAGGGGAGCACAGTCTTTGGCTCCCAGTGCCTTGCTCGGGTGAGAACTCGGGCAGGTATTGAGGGCAAGATTGGGTCGCCTCTGGCTCCGGCTGGAGGTGGCTATTTGTCCCTGTGCCTCGCTGTGGCCTTCTGGCACGGAGGGACGGGGAATGGTTTGGGGGACCCTTCTCCTTTTGGAGAAGGTTTCAAGAAGACCAGCATCCTAGTGCACTTTTTTTTGTGGCACTTGTCACTTTTTTAAGCGCACTCGGGTTTTGTACACGAATTCGGGCTTTCGATAAAAAAAAAAAAATCTGTTCTTATCAGTTTAATATCTGATACGTCCCCTATCTGGGGACCATATATTAAATGGATTTTTAGAACAGGGAGATGGAAAAAGAGCTTGCTCTGTCCACTCCACGCATTGACCTGGTATTGCAGTATCTCCAGGACCGGTGCACCCCTTCTTTAATGCAGTTTCTAAAATCAGAAAGAATTGAATTCAATGTTTTTTGTTCATTTTGCTTGTTTGTCGGATTTTGGGATGGACTCTTTGGCTTTGCTTTTCTTCTCCTCATTGGATTTTTCATGTTCAAAGTTGCAGAAGCCAGATTACAAGCTCATTTTGGTTCAACTTCAGCAACTGTGCATTGCATTGCCATGTAATGTGATGCAATGCTATCTTTCTAGCTCTCCCTTTTTACTTCCTTTTGGATAAACAGACATATTAGGCAAGCATTTTGGAGCTTTCACCTAAATAACTACAGGTGGTGAGATAAGCTGCACAATATAATTGACCTTTCAGTATATTGTTGCACACACACCATCTATTTAGCAAATGCCCTTGTTATCAACAGCAGCCTTTTAAACTCACCTGAGCTAACAGGTATGTGCGCTGGTTACTCTGCTGCGCTTAAAATTTCTTTTTTGGTTTGCTACAATGCCTTTTCTGAAACGTTGTCTCCTTCTGCTGGAACACTGACTTCTTTCATTTAATGCCTGCAGACTATAAAAGAGAACCCAACCCAAAAAGTTTGGTTGATTAGTCTGTGGCATTCTGTTAAACTGTTGCTTATGGCGGTCTCTGTGAGCTTCTCAGCGACATTCAGCCAGCCAGGTATCCTGCCTGCAGTAGATGGAATGTGGCAATGGAACGCTGGCTGCGCGTGTCATAATAGGCTCTGAGCCTTTATATACCTGTGCACAGCAGCAGCCACCTTCAGTCTGCTGCTGGACAGCCAGCAGCAGCAGCAGCAGGAGAGGTATGTAATCAGGAGCCCTCCTGCTAAGGGTAGACAGCTGCTCGTTCCACCCCACCCCCCGCCTTAATTGGTTCTCCTCCCTTCCAATGGTGTTGAGGCGGGTGGGAACAGCAGGGGGTGAAGGTGCTGTGTTTAAAGAGGTGGAGTTATGCAGATCTAAAACGCGTGGATTGCAGCAGCAGCAAGCCGAAAAGTGCAGGCATGTAAGGGATCTAGAGGTTGACAACATGTCTTCTTAACGGGAGTCCAGGAGCTCATCTCCACAAATGGACTTTTCAGGATCCTTGGGTGGCTCCGTAGTTTGAAACCAATTCTGGTTATCGCTTCTCGGCCTGTTGGCTAAGATCAAGTGTAGTATGCGTCCCCACTGAAGAATGAGCGTTTGGAGCTTTTCCAGACCCTGCGGCTTCAGCTTGCCACCACCAGGACCTTAGTGATGGCCGGGGATTTCAACTGCCCCATCGAGGAGGATGGTCGTAGTTCTGGCACATCTGCCAAGTTGGACATCACGTCCAAGCTGCTCATCGAGATGGTAACCGAGGCCTCTCTTCAGGACGTGGTGGGCTCCATGGGGAGAGGCTCCACAAACTATTCGTGGAGCCGACCCGATGGCTCACTCCGCTCCAGGATTGACTTTGTGTTCACCTCTCGGGCAGTCAGGCAGAGTAGGCACTCGATGGTCCCCTGCTTCTTCTCCGACCACAGAGCCATTCACTTACAAGGTGTCCTCGGCGACGGTTTTCCGTCCGGCCCCGGCTCCTGGAAGCTGAATTGTGCTCTGCTGGCTCAGGATGAAGTCGTGGAGGAGCTGAGAGCAGCCTACGCAATGTGGCAGTCCTACAAGGGTATCTTCCAAACAGTCTCTGATTGGTGGGAATATGTTAAACTTGAGTTTCGCTGTTTCTTTCAGGCCAAGGGTCGACAACAGGCGTGTGAGAAGAGGAGGGACTTCAGAGGGCTGCAGCGCGAGCTGCGGTCGCTGCAGGACCTTCTTCACTGCGGCTGGGACGTGAGGGAGGAGCTGGAGGAGACCAAGAAGAGCCTGAAAAGGCACTTTGAGGAGGAGTCCAAGCGAATCGTCTTCCGTTCCAAAGTGGAGAATCTGGAGAAGGGTGAGAAATGTAACTCATTCTTTTTCAGGAAACTTCATGCCGGTCACACGCCCCTGAACGAGCTGCGAGACGAGAGCGGAAACATGCGACGTGGGAAGGAGGACGTGATGAAGGTCGTCAGCGACTTCTACAGCGAACTCTACTCCCACAAGACTACCGACCCCGACGCTGCTGATAAGTTCCTGTCAGGTATCACTAACCATCTTGATCCTGCAGGCACGGCAGCCTTGGACAAACCTCTGATGGTGGGCGAATTGCTCTCTGCCGCTAAATCCTTTAGGACCGGCAGGACCCCGGGCAGTGTTGGTCTTCCAGCGGAGCTCTATGTAGCGCTGGGAGACCTCATCTGTCCGGACCTGTTGGACCTGTACGAGGAGATGGTGGTGGAGGGTAGAATGCCTCCATCTTTGAGGGAAGGAATGGTCACGATCCTGTACAAGCGGAAGGGAGAGAGGTGCGACCTGAGGAATTGGCGTCCCATCACTCTGCTCAACGTGGACTACAAGATCCTGGCCAAGACAATGGCGACACGACTTAAGACGGTCATCGGACGGATCATCCACCCGGACCAGACCTGCGGCATCCCTGGACGTCGCATCGCAGACAGCCTCGCTCTCGTGCGGGACACGGTCGAGTACATCAAGGTCCGCCGCGCACACGCGGCCCTGGTCTCCTTGGATCAGGAGAAGGCCTTCGACCGGGTTTCCCACGAGTTCATGGGCCGAGCTCTGCACCGGTTAGGTTTGGGTAACATGTTTTGTTCGTATGTCCGTCTGATGTATTTTGATATCCACAGCTCGGTGTTGGTGAACGGCTGGAAGACTGACCCCTTCCCTGTCCTCTCTGGGGTCAGACAAGGCTGCCCTCTATCACCTCTTCTTTTTGTTTGTGTTATAGAACTCTTCGCAGAGGCTATCCGGCAGAATGGAGAGATCAGAGGGATCACCGCACCGGGTCCGGGACGACACGAGGTCAAGTGCTCGCTCTACATGGACGACGTCACCGTCTTCTGCGCTGATCGTGGTTCAGTCGACGCCCTCGTCCAGACGTGTGAGAGGTTCGGCTGGGCTTCAGGGGCCAAAGTCAACTGCAGGAAGTCGGAAGCCATGCTCTTCGGGGATTGGCAGCCGGCCTCCTCCGCCCCCTTCCCCTTCAACATTCAACCGGATTTCCTCAAGGTGCTGGGAGTCTGGTTCGGGAAGGAAGGAGCGGCCCTCAAGTCCTGGCAAGAACGCTTGGCCAAGGTGAAGCAACGGATCGGACTCTGGAGCCTCAGACACCTCACTTGTGAGGGTAAGGCACTCGTCCTGCGTAATGAGGTCCTGCCCGTCTTGCAGTACACGGCGCAGGCCTGGCCCCCACACGTCACTGTGTGCAGGGCCATTACCAGGACAGTGTTTCACTTTGTCTGGGGATCCAAGATGGACAGAGTCAGGCGGGCCGTCATGTACAAGGAGCCTCGCAAGGGTGGGAAGGGCGTTCCAGATATCCCCACCCTCCTGCGATCCTCTTTTGTGTGTGATTGTGTCCGCCGGACTTTGCAAGTCAAGAATGGCTCCGCGGGCAGGTCCATGTCTCGCTTCTTCCTGCTTCCTCTTTGGAGGCGACTCGGCTGGGACAAGTGGGACAGCTCCTTCCCCTACAACTGGACGACGCCATGGTTCTACGGAGACGTCGTTCGATTTGTGGGGGAACATCAACTGGAGGGACTCAAGCCCGACTTGTGGAAGCCCAAAACTATCCACAAGCTCATCAGAGCCAAGGATGACGTGGAGAACATCATAGGACTTCACCAGGACACGCTGGAGACTGTGTGGACAAATGTGTCGTCTGACAGGCTGACCAACGGGCACAAGGACTTGTCGTGGATGGCGATTCAGGGCGGACTGCCCGTCCGGTCATTCATGCATGCCCGGAACCTGTGCAAGACCCGGTACTGCCCAAGGTGCCCCTTCGTGGAGGAAACATCTTTGCACACTTTTTGGGACTGCGGATTTGCACAGCGCCTGTTGACTGCCCTTGAGGACGACCTGAGGAACTCTGTCCCCAGGGCGAGCCTATCGCACCATTCTGTGTTTTACGGACTCTTCCCTGGGGTTCATACCGTCGGAGCCATCCAGGAGGCTTGGCGACTTATGAACTGCTTCAAGGATGCCGTTTGGGTCGCCAGGAACCGGCTCATCTTGAGGAGGGAGAGGATGTCCATCCAGGACTGCCGCAGGCTGATCCACAGCCTGCTCAGAGACTATTCCATCGTGGAAAGTCCGGAGGACGAGGATGAGGACTAAACCCCTCCTCCCCCTCTCCCCTTATGTGTCTTGTCTTTCAATAAAGCTTCGGGCCTGTGATTTTCCCCTCCCCATCCCCTTTTTCCCAATCCCCATCCCTTATCACGGTTCGTCGTACTGTATTGATTGACATGCTTTTTCTTTCAGATTGAGTGTTTTGTGTAGCATAGGGGTGTGATGTGTCTAGTTAGTGCGTCGTATCCTCATGCTATGTAAATATGATGTAGAATTCTGTGTGTACTGGGCTGCGGCACTGTACACTGTCTGTTAACTTATTTTTTGTGCTAATAAAAGATATATTCAATCAAAAAATCTGTTCTTATCAGTTTAATATCTGATACGTCCCCTATCTGGGGACCATATATTAAATGGATTTTTAGAACAGGGAGATGGAAAAAGAGCTTGCTCTGTCCACTCCACGCATTGACCTGGTATTGCAGTATCTCCAGGACCGGTGCACCCCTTCTTTAATGCAGTTTCTAAAATCAGAAAGAATTGAATTCAATGTTTTTTGTTCATTTTGCTTGTTTGTCGGATTTTGGGATGGACTCTTTGGCTTTGCTTTTCTTCTCCTCATTGGATTTTTCATGTTCAAAGTTGCAGAAGCCAGATTACAAGCTCATTTTGGTTCAACTTCAGCAACTGTGCATTGCATTGCCATGTAATGTGATGCAATGCTATCTTTCTAGCTCTCCCTTTTTACTTCCTTTTGGATAAACAGACATATTAGGCAAGCATTTTGGAGCTTTCACCTAAATAACTACAGGTGGTGAGATAAGCTGCACAATATAATTGACCTTTCAGTATATTGTTGCACACACACCATCTATTTAGCAAATGCCCTTGTTATCAACAGCAGCCTTTTAAACTCACCTGAGCTAACAGGTATGTGCGCTGGTTACTCTGCTGCGCTTAAAATTTCTTTTTTGGTTTGCTACAATGCCTTTTCTGAAACGTTGTCTCCTTCTGCTGGAACACTGACTTCTTTCATTTAATGCCTGCAGACTATAAAAGAGAACCCAACCCAAAAAGTTTGGTTGATTAGTCTGTGGCATTCTGTTAAACTGTTGCTTATGGCGGTCTCTGTGAGCTTCTCAGCGACATTCAGCCAGCCAGGTATCCTGCCTGCAGTAGATGGAATGTGGCAATGGAACGCTGGCTGCGCGTGTCATAATAGGCTCTGAGCTTTTATATACCTGTGCACAGCTGCAGCCACCTTCAGTCTGCTGCTGGACAGCCAGCAGCAGCAGCAGCAGGAGAGGTATGTAATCAGGAGCCTTCCTGCTAAGGGTAGACAGCTGCTCGTTCCACCCCACCCCCCGCCTTAATTGGTTCTCCTCCCTTCCAACGGTGTTGAGGCGGGTGGGAACAGCAGGGGGTGAAGGTGCTGTGTTTAAAGAGGTGGAGTTATGCAGATCTAAAACGCGTGGATTGCAGCAGCAGCAAGCCGAAAAGTGCAGGCATGTAAGGGATCTAGAGGTTGACAACATGTCTTCTTAACGGGAGTCCAGGAGCTCATCTCCACAAATGGACTTTTCAGGATCCTTGGGTGGCTCCGTAGTTTGAAACCAATTCTGGTTATCGCTTCTCGGCCTTTTGGCTAAGATCAAGTGTAGTATCTGTTCTTATCAGTTTAATATCTGATACGTCCCCTATCTGGGGACCATATATTAAATGGATTTTTAGAACAGGGAGATGGAAAAAGAGCTTGCTCTGTCCACTCCACGCATTGACCTGGTATTGCAGTATCTCCAGGACCGGTGCACCCCTTCTTTAATGCAGTTTCTAAAATCAGAAAGAATTGAATTCAATGTTTTTTGTTCATTTTGCTTGTTTGTCGGATTTTGGGATGGACTCTTTGGCTTTGCTTTTCTTCTCCTCATTGGATTTTTCATGTTCAAAGTTGCAGAAGCCAGATTACAAGCTCATTTTGGTTCAACTTCAGCAACTGTGCATTGCATTGCCATGTAATGTGATACAATGCTATCTTTCTAGCTCTCCCTTTTTACTTCCTTTTGGATAAACAGACATATTAGGCAAGCATTTTGGAGCTTTCACCTAAATAACTACAGGTGGTGAGATAAGCTGCACAATATAATTGACCTTTCAGTATATTGTTGCACACACACCATCTATTTAGCAAATGCCCTTGTTATCAACAGCAGCCTTTTAAACTCACCTGAGCTAACAGGTATGTGCGCTGGTTACTCTGCTGCGCTTAAAATTTCTTTTTTGGTTTGCTACAATGCCTTTTCTGAAACGTTGTCTCCTTCTGCTGGAACACTGACTTCTTTCATTTAATGCCTGCAGACTATAAAAGAGAACCCAACCCAAAAAGTTTGGTTGATTAGTCTGTGGCATTCTGTTAAACTGTTGCTTATGGCGGTCTCTGTGAGCTTCTCAGCGACATTCAGCCAGCCAGGTATCCTGCCTGCAGTAGATGGAATGTGGCAATGGAACGCTGGCTGCGCGTGTCATAATAGGCTCTGAGCCTTTATATACCTGTGCACAGCAGCAGCCACCTTCAGTCTGCTGCTGGACAGCCAGCAGCAGCAGCAGCAGGAGAGGTATGTAATCAGGAGCCCTCCTGCTAAGGGTAGACAGCTGCTCGTTCCACCCCACCCCCCGCCTTAATTGGTTCTCCTCCCTTCCAACGGTGTTGAGGCGGGTGGGAACAGCAGGGGGTGAAGGTGCTGTGTTTAAAGAGGTGGAGTTATGCAGATCTAAAACGCGTGGATTGCAGCAGCAGCAAGCCGAAAAGTGCAGGCATGTAAGGGATCTAGAGGTTGACAACATGTCTTCTTAACGGGAGTCCAGGAGCTCATCTCCACAAATGGACTTTTTAGGATCCTTGGGTGGCTCCGTAGTTTGAAACCAATTCTGGTTATCGCTTCTCGGCCTTTTGGCTAAGATCAAGTGTAGTATCTGTTCTTATCAGTTTAATATCTGATACGTCCCCTATCTGGGGACCATATATTAAATGGATTTTTAGAACAGGGAGATGGAAAAAGAGCTTGCTCTGTCCACTCCACGCATTGACCTGGTATTGCAGTATCTCCAGGACCGGTGCACCCCTTCTTTAATGCAGTTTCTAAAATCAGAAAGAATTGAATTCAATGTTTTTTGTTCATTTTGCTTGTTTGTCGGATTTTGGGATGGACTCTTTGGCTTTGCTTTTCTTCTCCTCATTGGATTTTTCATGTTCAAAGTTGCAGAAGCCAGATTACAAGCTCATTTTGCTTCAACTTCAGCAACTGTGCATTGCATTGCCATGTAATGTGATGCAATGCTATCTTTCTAGCTCTCCCTTTTTACTTCCTTTTGGATAAACAGACATATTAGGCAAGCATTTTGGAGCTTTCACCTAAATAACTACAGGTGGTGAGATAAGCTGCACAATATAATTGACCTTTCAGTATATTGTTGCACACACACCATCTATTTAGCAAATGCCCTTGTTATCAACAGCAGCCTTTTAAACTCACCTGAGCTAACAGGTATGTGCGCTGGTTACTCTGCTGCGCTTAAAATTTCTTTTTTGGTTTGCTACAATGCCTTTTCTGAAACGTTGTCTCCTTCTGCTGGAACACTGACTTCTTTCATTTAATGCCTGCAGACTATAAAAGAGAACCCAACCCAAAAAGTTTGGTTGATTAGTCTGTGGCATTCTGTTAAACTGTTGCTTATGGCGGTCTCTGTGAGCTTCTCAGCGACATTCAGCCAGCCAGGTATCCTGCCTGCAGTAGATGGAATGTGGCAATGGAACGCTGGCTGCGCGTGTCATAATAGGCTCTGAGCCTTTATATACCTGTGCACAGCAGCAGCCACCTTCAGTCTGCTGCTGGACAGCCAGCAGCAGCAGCAGCAGGAGAGGTATGTAATCAGGAGCCCTCCTGCTAAGGGTAGACAGCTGCTCGTTCCACCCCACCCCCCGCCTTAATTGGTTCTCCTCCCTTCCAACGGTGTTGAGGCGGGTGGGAACAGCAGGGGGTGAAGGTGCTGTGTTTAAAGAGGTGGAGTTATGCAGATCTAAAACGCGTGGATTGCAGCAGCAGCAAGCCGAAAAGTGCAGGCATGTAAGGGATCTAGAGGTTGACAACATGTCTTCTTAACGGGAGTCCAGGAGCTCATCTCCACAAATGGACTTTTCAGGATCCTTGGGTGGCTCCGTAGTTTGAAACCAATTCTGGTTATCGCTTCTCGGCCTTTTGGCTAAGATCAAGTGTAGTATCTGTTCTTATCAGTTTAATATCTGATACGTCCCCTATCTGGGGACCATATATTAAATGGATTTTTAGAACAGGGAGATGGAAAAAGAGCTTGCTCTGTCCACTCCACGCATTGACCTGGTATTGCAGTATCTCCAGGACCGGTGCACCCCTTCTTTAATGCAGTTTCTAAAATCAGAAAGAATTGAATTCAATGTTTTTTGTTCATTTTGCTTGTTTGTCGGATTTTGGGATGGACTCTTTGGCTTTGCTTTTCTTCTCCTCATTGGATTTTTCATGTTCAAAGTTGCAGAAGCCAGATTACAAGCTCATTTTGGTTCAACTTCAGCAACTGTGCATTGCATTGCCATGTAATGTGATGCAATGCTATCTTTCTAGCTCTCCCTTTTTACTTCCTTTTGGATAAACAGACATATTAGGCAAGCATTTTGGAGCTTTCACCTAAATAACTACAGGTGGTGAGATAAGCTGCACAATATAATTGACCTTTCAGTATATTGTTGCACACACACCATCTATTTAGCAAATGCCCTTGTTATCAACAGCAGCCTTTTAAACTCACCTGAGCTAACAGGTATGTGCGCTGGTTACTCTGCTGCGCTTAAAATTTCTTTTTTGGTTTGCTACAATGCCTTTTCTGAAACGTTGTCTCCTTCTGCTGGAACACTGACTTCTTTCATTTAATGCCTGCAGACTATAAAAGAGAACCCAACCCAAAAAGTTTGGTTGATTATTCTGTGGCATTCTGTTAAACTGTTGCTTATGGCGGTCTCTGTGAGCTTCTCAGCGACATTCAGCCAGCCAGGTATCCTGCCTGCAGTAGATGGAATGTGGCAATGGAACGCTGGCTGCGCATGTCATAATAGGCTCTGAGCCTTTATATACCTGTGCACAGCAGCAGCCACCTTCAGTCTGCTGCTGGACAGCCAGCAGCAGCAGCAGCAGGAGAGGTATGTAATCAGGAGCCCTCCTGCTAAGGGTAGACAGCTGCTCGTTCCACCCCACCCCCCGCCTTAATTGGTTCTCCTCCCTTCCAACGGTGTTGAGGCGGGTGGGAACAGCAGGGGGTGAAGGTGCTGTGTTTAAAGAGGTGGAGTTATGCAGATCTAAAACGCGTGGATTGCAGCAGCAGCAAGCCGAAAAGTGCAGGCATGTAAGGGATCTAGAGGTTGACAACATGTCTTCTTAACGGGAGTCCAGGAGCTCATCTCCACAAAGGGACTTTTCAGGATCCTTGGGTGGCTCCGTAGTTTGAAACCAATTCTGGTTATCGCTTCTCGGCCTTTTGGCTAAGATCAAGTGTAGTATCTGTTCTTATCAGTTTAATATCTGATACGTCCCCTATCTGGGGACCATATATTAAATGGATTTTTAGAACAGGGAGATGGAAAAAGAGCTTGCTCTGTCCACTCCACGCATTGACCTGGTATTGCAGTATCTCCAGGACCGGTGCACCCCTTCTTTAATGCAGTTTCTAAAATCAGAAAGAATTGAATTCAATGTTTTTTGTTCATTTTGCTTGTTTGTCGGATTTTGGGATGGACTCTTTGGCTTTGCTTTTCTTCTCCTCATTGGATTTTTCATGTTCAAAGTTGCAGAAGCCAGATTACAAGCTCATTTTGGTTCAACTTCAGCAACTGTGCATTGCATTGCCATGTAATGTGATGCAATGCTATCTTTCTAGCTCTCCCTTTTTACTTCCTTTTGGATAAACAGACATATTAGGCAAGCATTTTGGAGCTTTCACCTAAATAACTACAGGTGGTGAGATAAGCTGCACAATATAATTGACCTTTCAGTATATTGTTGCACACACACCATCTATTTAGCAAATGCCCTTGTTATCAACAGCAACCTTTTAAACTCACCTGAGCTAACAGGTATGTGCGCTGGTTACTCTGCTGCGCTTAAAATTTCTTTTTTGGTTTGCTACAATGCCTTTTCTGAAACGTTGTCTCCTTCTGCTGGAACACTGACTTCTTTCATTTAATGCCTGCAGACTATAAAAGAGAACCCAACCCAAAAAGTTTGGTTGATTAGTCTGTGGCATTCTGTTAAACTGTTGCTTATGGCGGTCTCTGTGAGCTTCTCAGCGACATTCAGCCAGCCAGGTATCCTGCCTGCAGTAGATGGAATGTGGCAATGGAACGCTGGCTGCGCGTGTCATAATAGGCTCTGAGCCTTTATATACCTGTGCACAGCAGCAGCCACCTTCAGTCTGCTGCTGGACAGCCAGCAGCAGCAGCAGCAGGAGAGGTATGTAATCAGGAGCCCTCCTGCTAAGGGTAGACAGCTGCTCGTTCCACCCCACCCCCCGCCTTAATTGGTTCTCCTCCCTTCCAACGGTGTTGAGGCGGGTGGGAACAGCAGGGGGTGAAGGTGCTGTGTTTAAAGAGGTGGAGTTATGCAGATCTAAAACGCGTGGATTGCAGCAGCAGCAAGCCGAAAAGTGCAGGCATGTAAGGGATCTAGAGGTTGACAACATGTCTTCTTAACGGGAGTCCAGGAGCTCATCTCCACAAATGGACTTTTCAGGATCCTTGGGTGGCTCCGTAGTTTGAAACCAATTCTGGTTATCGCTTCTCGGCCTTTTGGCTAAGATCAAGTGCAGTGATCTACCGGTTGCTGCCTTGGTCTTGGCTGAGAGGTGCCTTGGGTACCCGGCTCCTTGGCCTCGGGGGATCGCTGCATGTAGCAGTGCGGCTTCACCCCCTTGCTGCTTTTGGGGAGCCGGATTAGTCCCGGGGCAACGAGGGGCGATCAGCCTGCCTGCTTTTTTTAAGTAGGCGAGGAGGATTTTTGCCACCTTTGGTGTGAAGATATGGACGGGAGAAGCCCAAATATGCTGACCTGTGAAGAGGTCCCAGTTTTTGCAAGATTGAAGAATGCAGTGCGGTTTATTTTTTTGGATCCAGAGAAGAAGAAGTCTGGCTTGTTTTTTTTGGTAGAGAAGATTTTGTTTGGACTATTGGAAGTTCAAATGGAACAAGTTTTGTCTATGTTGGAGTTCCCGAAGAGAGGGATATATGATGTTATTTTTTGTTCAGAAGATATCTTTTCTGACTTTTGGAAGAGAATGGATCTAGTGAAGGAAGATTCGATACTTGAAGGTGTTTTTTTTGTGTCGCATTTTCCTAGGAAGGAAAGGCTAATAGTAATAAGGATGTATAGTCCTTTCATATTGGAAGAAGAGATCATGACCTTTTTATCCCGGTACTGTGAGAAAGTGAGTTCTGCTGGCAAAATGTTTAACCGATATGGTTTTTGGACCACGAGGTGGAGGTTCCTGGTCAAGTTCAAGGAAAGTTCGGATGGTGTTGTGGTACTCCCACCAAGTAGATTCAAAATCGGGACAGTTAATGGAGATATGTTCTTTACAGGTATGCCGAAGTTTTGTAGGCGTTGTAAACAGTATGGCCATGAAAAGGATTCCTGTACATTACAGTGGTGTGCCAAGTGTGAAGAAGTGGGACATAAGGCAGAGAATTGTGAAAAAAGTAAGAAATGTAATCTATGTGGTGGCAGTGGTCATTTATATGATTGCTGTCCTGTCAATAAAAGGGAGGAGAAGTCAGTTGACAAGGAAGATGGAAAAGAAGAAGAGTCTGAAGCTGCCCCCCATGATGAAACGGAAGAGAACATATCTCAAAAGAAGGAGGAACAAATAAGAGATATAAGAAAAGAAGGTGATCATATGGAAGAAGATACTGAGAGTGATATCACAGACGTTGAGATTGAAAATACTAGCTTGGAAGAAGAAGTGGAGGTGGATAGGGAGTCAGAAGATCAGGAGGAAAGTGAGTCCTCCAGTCAGGATGAAAAGGAAGGTGCTGTAAGTAATATGGAAGAGGAGGAGGAGGGTGAAGAAACTAGTGAAGAAGAAAGAGAGGATGTCGCATATGAAGCCAGAGAAGAAATTGAAGGAGTTTTGTCATCTGGGAAGGACTCTAGTAAAGCAAAGGATGTTTCAGAAAAAAATATGAGGGAGATGGAGGAGAGACAAGAAGTGTTGAAAATGCTAAAGAGTTGTGAAGGGGGGAGTCAGGCTAGTCTAAGGCGCAAAGTGTGGAATAACATTTATAGCGATATGCATCGTTTTTTTTCAACTTACAGAATACCTCAGTCGTTGGCTAAAGAGGTAGAAGAAGCTTGGGATGGTCGGTTTCTGGATGGAAGGCTTTTGAATGCCTTGGCAGCATATGGCCTGAAGAGAGGAATGTTGCCTTAAATCGTAATGGTAAAGATTGTAATGTTGTGATGTAAAGAATATGGAATAACTGTATTGTGATAATATAAACGTATATATATAAAATAAGATTGGAAAAATGGATATATGACCCACAATGATGGATAACAACCTAATACCATTTGGAAATCATTGCAAAGCATGAAATGGTAAATATGGGACTTGTAATCTGAGTGGAAAAAAAAAAAAAAAAAATCTGTTCTTATCAGTTTAATATCTGATACGTCCCCTATCTGGGGACCATATATTAAATGGATTTTTAGAACAGGGAGATGGAAAAAGAGCTTGCTCTGTCCACTCCACGCATTGACCTGGTACTGCAGTATCTCCAGGACCGGTGCACCCCTTCTTTAATGCAGTTTCTAAAATCAGAAAGAATTGAATTCAATGTTTTTTGTTCATTTTGCTTGTTTGTCGGATTTTGGGATGGACTCTTTGGCTTTGCTTTTCTTCTCCTCATTGGATTTTTCATGTTCAAAGTTGCAGAAGCCAGATTACAAGCTCATTTTGGTTCAACTTCAGCAACTGTGCATTGCATTGCCATGTAATGTGATGCAATGCTATCTTTCTAGCTCTCCCTTTTTACTTCCTTTTGGATAAACAGACATATTAGGCAAGCATTTTGGAGCTTTCACCTAAATAACTACAGGTGGTGAGATAAGCTGCACAATATAATTGACCTTTCAGTATATTGTTGCACACACACCATCTATTTAGCAAATGCCCTTGTTATCAACAGCAGCCTTTTAAACTCACCTGAGCTAACAGGTATGTGCGCTGGTTACTCTGCTGCGCTTAAAATTTATTTTTTGGTTTGCTACAATGCCTTTTCTGAAACGTTGTCTCCTTCTGCTGGAACACTGACTTCTTTCATTTAATGCCTGCAGACTATAAAAGAGAACCCAACCCAAAAAGTTTGGTTGATTAGTCTGTGGCATTCTGTTAAACTGTTGCTTATGGCGGTCTCTGTGAGCTTCTCAGCGACATTCAGCCAGCCAGGTATCCTGCCTGCAGTAGATGGAATGTGGCAATGGAACGCTGGCTGCGCGTGTCATAATAGGCTCTGAGCCTTTATATACCTGTGCACAGCAGCAGCCACCTTCAGTCTGCTGCTGGACAGCCAGCAGCAGCAGCAGCAGGAGAGGTATGTAATCAGGAGCCCTCCTGCTAAGGGTAGACAGCTGCTCGTTCCACCCCACCCCCCGCCTTAATTGGTTCTCCTCCCTTCCAAAGGTGTTGAGGCGGGTGGGAACAGCAGGGGGTGAAGGTGCTGTGTTTAAAGAGGTGGAGTTATGCAGATCTAAAACGCGTGGATTGCAGCAGCAGCAAGCCGAAAAGTGCAGGCATGTAAGGGATCTAGAGGTTGACAACATGTCTTCTTAACGGGAGTCCAGGAGCTCATCTCCACAAATGGACTTTTCAGGATCCTTGGGTGGCTCCGTAGTTTGAAACCAATTCTGGTTATCGCTTCTCGGCCTTTTGGCTAAGATCAAGTGTAGTATCTGTTCTTATCAGTTTAATATCTGATACGTCCCCTATCTGGGGACCATATATTAAATGGATTTTTAGAACAGGGAGATGGAAAAAGAGCTTGCTCTGTCCACTCCACGCATTGACCTGGTATTGCAGTATCTCCAGGACCGGTGCACCCCTTCTTTAATGCAGTTTCTAAAATCAGAAAGAATTGAATTCAATGTTTTTTGTTCATTTTGCTTGTTTGTCGGATTTTGGGATGGACTCTTTGGCTTTGCTTTTCTTCTCCTCATTGGATTTTTCATGTTCAAAGTTGCAGAAGCCAGATTACAAGCTCATTTTGGTTCAACTTCAGCAACTGTGCATTGCATTGCCATGTAATGTGATGCAATGCTATCTTTCTAGCTCTCCCTTTTTACTTCCTTTTGGATAAACAGACATATTAGGCAAGCATTTTGGAGCTTTCACCTAAATAACTACAGGTGGTGAGATAAGCTGCACAATATAATTGACCTTTCAGTATATTGTTGCACACACACCATCTATTTAGCAAATGCCCTTGTTATCAACAGCAGCCTTTTAAACTCACCTGAGCTAACAGGTATGTGCGCTGGTTACTCTGCTGCGCTTAAAATTTCTTTTTTGGTTTGCTACAATGCCTTTTCTGAAACATTGTCTCCTTCTGCTGGAACACTGACTTCTTTCATTTAATGCCTGCAGACTATAAAAGAGAACCCAACCCAAAAAGTTTGGTTGATTAGTCTGTGGCATTCTGTTAAACTGTTGCTTATGGCGGTCTCTGTGAGCTTCTCAGCGACATTCAGCCAGCCAGGTATCCTGCCTGCAGTAGATGGAATGTGGCAATGGAACGCTGGCTGCGCGTGTCATAATAGGCTCTGAGCCTTTATATACCTGTGCACAGCAGCAGCCACCTTCAGTCTGCTGCTGGACAGCCAGCAGCAGCAGCAGCAGGAGAGGTATGTAATCAGGAGCCCTCCTGCTAAGGGTAGACAGCTGCTCGTTCCACCCCACCCCCCGCCTTAATTGGTTCTCCTCCCTTCCAACGGTGTTGAGGCGGGTGGGAACAGCAGGGGGTGAAGGTGCTGTGTTTAAAGAGGTGGAGTTATGCAGATCTAAAACGCGTGGATTGCAGCAGCAGCAAGCCGAAAAGTGCAGGCATGTAAGGGATCTAGAGGTTGACAACATGTCTTCTTAACGGGAGTCCAGGAGCTCATCTCCACAAATGGACTTTTCAGGATCCTTGGGTGGCTCCGTAGTTTGAAACCAATTCTGGTTATCGCTTCTCGGCCTTTTGGCTAAGATCAAGTGTAGTATCTGTTCTTATCAGTTTAATATCTGATACGTCCCCTATCTGGGGACCATATATTAAATGGATTTTTAGAACAGGGAGATGGAAAAAGAGCTTGCTCTGTCCACTCCACGCATTGACCTGGTATTGCAGTATCTCCAGGACCGGTGCACCCCTTCTTTAATGCAGTTTCTAAAATCAGAAAGAATTGAATTCAATGTTTTTTGTTCATTTTGCTTGTTTGTCGGATTTTGGGATGGACTCTTTGGCTTTGCTTTTCTTCTCCTCATTGGATTTTTCATGTTCAAAGTTGCAGAAGCCAGATTACAAGCTCATTTTGGTTCAACTTCAGCAACTGTGCATTGCATTGCCATGTAATGTGATGCAATGCTATCTTTCTAGCTCTCCCTTTTTACTTCCTTTTGGATAAACAGACATATTAGGCAAGCATTTTGGAGCTTTCACCTAAATAACTACAGGTGGTGAGATAAGCTGCACAATATAATTGACCTTTCAGTATATTGTTGCACACACACCATCTATTTAGCAAATGCCCTTGTTATCAACAGCAGCCTTTTAAACTCACCTGAGCTAACAGGTATGTGCGCTGGTTACTCTGCTGCGCTTAAAATTTATTTTTTGGTTTGCTACAATGCCTTTTCTGAAACGTTGTCTCCTTCTGCTGGAACACTGACTTCTTTCATTTAATGCCTGCAGACTATAAAAGAGAACCCAACCCAAAAAGTTTGGTTGATTAGTCTGTGGCATTCTGTTAAACTGTTGCTTATGGCGGTCTCTGTGAGCTTCTCAGCGACATTCAGCCAGCCAGGTATCCTGCCTGCAGTAGATGGAATGTGGCAATGGAACGCTGGCTGCGCGTGTCATAATAGGCTCTGAGCCTTTATATACCTGTGCACAGCAGCAGCCACCTTCAGTCTGCTGCTGGACAGCCAGCAGCAGCAGCAGCAGGAGAGGTATGTAATCAGGAGCCCTCCTGCTAAGGGTAGACAGCTGCTCGTTCCACCCCACCCCCCGCCTTAATTGGTTCTCCTCCCTTCCAACGGTGTTGAGGCGGGTGGGAACAGCAGGGGGTGAAGGTGCTGTGTTTAAAGAGGTGGAGTTATGCAGATCTAAAACGCGTGGATTGCAGCAGCAGCAAGCCGAAAAGTGCAGGCATGTAAGGGATCTAGAGGTTGACAACATGTCTTCTTAACGGGAGTCCAGGAGCTCATCTCCACAAATGGACTTTTCAGGATCCTTGGGTGGCTCCGTAGTTTGAAACCAATTCTGGTTATCGCTTCTCGGCCTTTTGGCTAAGATCAAGTGTAGTATCTGTTCTTATCAGTTTAATATCTGATACGTCCCCTATCTGGGGACCATATATTAAATGGATTTTTAGAACAGGGAGATGGAAAAAGAGCTTGCTCTGTCCACTCCACGCATTGACCTGGTATTGCAGTATCTCCAGGACCGGTGCACCCCTTCTTTAATGCAGTTTCTAAAATCAGAAAGAATTGAATTCAATGTTTTTTGTTCATTTTGCTTGTTTGTCGGATTTTGGGATGGACTCTTTGGCTTTGCTTTTCTTCTCCTCATTGGATTTTTCATGTTCAAAGTTGCAGAAGCCAGATTACAAGCTCATTTTGGTTCAACTTCAGCAACTGTGCATTGCATTGCCATGTAATGTGATGCAATACTATCTTTCTAGCTCTCCCTTTTTACTTCCTTTTGGATAAACAGACATATTAGGCAAGCATTTTGGAGCTTTCACCTAAATAACTACAGGTGGTGAGATAAGCTGCACAATATAATTGACCTTTCAGTATATTGTTGCACACACACCATCTATTTAGCAAATGCCCTTGTTATCAACAGCAGCCTTTTAAACTCACCTGAGCTAACAGGTATGTGCGCTGGTTACTCTGCTGCGCTTAAAATTTCTTTTTTGGTTTGCTACAATGCCTTTTCTGAAACGTTGTCTCCTTCTGCTGGAACACTGACTTCTTTCATTTAATGCCTGCAGACTATAAAAGAGAACCCAACCCAAAAAGTTTGGTTGATTAGTCTGTGGCATTCTGTTAAACTGTTGCTTATGGCGGTCTCTGTGAGCTTCTCAGCGACATTCAGCCAGCCAGGTATCCTGCCTGCAGTAGATGGAATGTGGCAATGGAACGCTGGCTGCGCGTGTCATAATAGGCTCTGAGCCTTTATATACCTGTGCACAGCAGCAGCCACCTTCAGTCTGCTGCTGGACAGCCAGCAGCAGCAGCAGCAGGAGAGGTATGTAATCAGGAGCCCTCCTGCTAAGGGTAGACAGCTGCTCGTTCCACCCCACCCCCCGCCTTAATTGGTTCTCCTCCCTTCCAACGGTGTTGAGGCGGGTGGGAACAGCAGGGGGTGAAGGTGCTGTGTTTAAAGAGGTGGAGTTATGCAGATCTAAAACGCGTGGATTGCAGCAGCAGCAAGCCGAAAAGTGCAGGCATGTAAGGGATCTAGAGGTTGACAACATGTCTTCTTAACGGGAGTCCAGGAGCTCATCTCCACAAATGGACTTTTCAGGATCCTTGGGTGGCTCCGTAGTTTGAAACCAATTCTGGTTATCGCTTCTCGGCCTTTTGGCTAAGATCAAGTGTAGTATCTGTTCTTATCAGTTTAATATCTGATACGTCCCCTATCTGGGGACCATATATTAAATGGATTTTTAGAACAGGGAGATGGAAAAAGAGCTTGCTCTGTCCACTCCACGCATTGACCTGGTATTGCAGTATCTCCAGGACCGGTGCACCCCTTCTTTAATGCAGTTTCTAAAATCAGAAAGAATTGAATTCAATGTTTTTTGTTCATTTTGCTTGTTTGTTGGATTTTGGGATGGACTCTTTGGCTTTGCTTTTCTTCTCCTCATTGGATTTTTCATGTTCAAAGTTGCAGAAGCCAGATTACAAGCTCATTTTGGTTCAACTTCAGCAACTGTGCATTGCATTGCCATGTAATGTGATGCAATGCTATCTTTCTAGCTCTCCCTTTTTACTTCCTTTTGGATAAACAGACATATTAGGCAAGCATTTTGGAGCTTTCACCTAAATAACTACAGGTGGTGAGATAAGCTGCACAATATAATTGACCTTTCAGTATATTGTTGCACACACACCATCTATTTAGCAAATGCCCTTGTTATCAACAGCAGCCTTTTAAACTCACCTGAGCTAACAGGTATGTGCGCTGGTTACTCTGCTGCGCTTAAAATTTCTTTTTTGGTTTGCTACAATGCCTTTTCTGAAACGTTGTCTCCTTCTGCTGGAACACTGACTTCTTTCATTTAATGCCTGCAGACTATAAAAGAGAACCCAACCCAAAAAGTTTGGTTGATTAGTCTGTGGCATTCTGTTAAACTGTTGCTTATGGCGGTCTCTGTGAGCTTCTCAGCGACATTCAGCCAGCCAGGTATCCTGCCTGCAGTAGATGGAATGTGGCAATGGAACGCTGGCTGCGCGTGTCATAATAGGCTCTGAGCCTTTATATACCTGTGCACAGCAGCAGCCACCTTCAGTCTGCTGCTGGACAGCCAGCAGCAGCAGCAGCAGGAGAGGTATGTAATCAGGAGCCCTCCTGCTAAGGGTAGACAGCTGCTCGTTCCACCCCACCCCCCGCCTTAATTGGTTCTCCTCCCTTCCAACGGTGTTGAGGCGGGTGGGAACAGCAGGGGGTGAAGGTGCTGTGTTTAAAGAGGTGGAGTTATGCAGATCTAAAACGCGTGGATTGCAGCAGCAGCAAGCCGAAAAGTGCAGGCATGTAAGGGATCTAGAGGTTGACAACATGTCTTCTTAACGGGAGTCCAGGAGCTCATCTCCACAAATGGACTTTTCAGGATCCTTGGGTGGCTCCGTAGTTTGAAACCAATTCTGGTTATCGCTTCTCGGCCTTTTGGCTAAGATCAAGTGTAGTATCTGTTCTTATCAGTTTAATATCTGATACGTCCCCTATCTGGGGACCATATATTAAATGGATTTTTAGAACAGGGAGATGGAAAAAGAGCTTGCTCTGTCCACTCCACGCATTGACCTGGTATTGCAGTATCTCCAGGACCGGTGCACCCCTTCTTTAATGCAGTTTCTAAAATCAGAAAGAATTGAATTCAATGTTTTTTGTTCATTTTGCTTGTTTGTCGGATTTTGGGATGGACTCTTTGGCTTTGCTTTTCTTCTCCTCATTGGATTTTTCATGTTCAAAGTTGCAGAAGCCAGATTACAAGCTCATTTTGGTTCAACTTCAGCAACTGTGCATTGCATTGCCATGTAATGTGATGCAATGCTATCTTTCTAGCTCTCCCTTTTTACTTCCTTTTGGATAAACAGACATATTAGGCAAGCATTTTGGAGCTTTCACCTAAATAACTACAGGTGGTGAGATAAGCTGCACAATATAATTGACCTTTCAGTATATTGTTGCACACACACCATCTATTTAGCAAATGCCCTTGTTATCAACAGCAGCCTTTTAAACTCACCTGAGCTAACAGGTATGTGCGCTGGTTACTCTGCTGCGCTTAAAATTTCTTTTTTGGTTTGCTACAATGCCTTTTCTGAAACGTTGTCTCCTTCTGCTGGAACACTGACTTCTTTCATTTAATGCCTGCAGACTATAAAAGAGAACCCAACCCAAAAAGTTTGGTTGATTAGTCTGTGGCATTCTGTTAAACTGTTGCTTATGGCGGTCTCTGTGAGCTTCTCAGCGACATTCAGCCAGCCAGGTATCCTGCCTGCAGTAGATGGAATGTGGCAATGGAACGCTGGCTGCGCGTGTCATAATAGGCTCTGAGCCTTTATATACCTGTGCACAGCAGCAGCCACCTTCAGTCTGCTGCTGGACAGCCAGCAGCAGCAGCAGCAGGAGAGGTATGTAATCAGGAGCCCTCCTGCTAAGGGTAGACAGCTGCTCGTTCCACCCCACCCCCTGCCTTAATTGGTTCTCCTCCCTTCCAACGGTGTTGAGGCGGGTGGGAACAGCAGGGGGTGAAGGTGCTGTGTTTAAAGAGGTGGAGTTATGCAGATCTAAAACGCGTGGATTGCAGCAGCAGCAAGCCGAAAAGTGCAGGCATGTAAGGGATCTAGAGGTTGACAACATGTCTTCTTAACGGGAGTCCAGGAGCTCATCTCCACAAATGGACTTTTCAGGATCCTTGGGTGGCTCCGTAGTTTGAAACCAATTCTGGTTATCGCTTCTCGGCCTTTTGGCTAAGATCAAGTGTAGTATCTGTTCTTATCAGTTTAATATCTGATACGTCCCCTATCTGGGGACCATATATTAAATGGATTTTTAGAACAGGGAGATGGAAAAAGAGCTTGCTCTGTCCACTCCACGCATTGACCTGGTATTGCAGTATCTCCAGGACCGGTGCACCCCTTCTTTAATGCAGTTTCTAAAATCAGAAAGAATTGAATTCAATGTTTTTTGTTCATTTTGCTTGTTTGTCGGATTTTGGGATGGACTCTTTGGCTTTGCTTTTCTTCTCCTCATTGGATTTTTCATGTTCAAAGTTGCAGAAGCCAGATTACAAGCTCATTTTGGTTCAACTTCAGCAACTGTGCATTGCATTGCCATGTAATGTGATGCAATGCTATCTTTCTAGCTCTCCCTTTTTACTTCCTTTTGGATAAACAGACATATTAGGCAAGCATTTTGGAGCTTTCACCTAAATAACTACAGGTGGTGAGATAAGCTGCACAATATAATTGACCTTTCAGTATATTGTTGCACACACACCATCTATTTAGCAAATGCCCTTGTTATCAACAGCAGCCTTTTAAACTCACCGGAGCTAACAGGTATGTGCGCTGGTTACTCTGCTGCGCTTAAAATTTCTTTTTTGGTTTGCTACAATGCCTTTTCTGAAACGTTGTCTCCTTCTGCTGGAACACTGACTTCTTTCATTTAATGCCTGCAGACTATAAAAGAGAACCCAACCCAAAAAGTTTGGTTGATTAGTCTGTGGCATTCTGTTAAACTGTTGCTTATGGCGGTCTCTGTGAGCTTCTCAGCGACATTCAGCCAGCCAGGTATCCTGCCTGCAGTAGATGGAATGTGGCAATGGAACGCTGGCTGCGCGTGTCATAATAGGCTCTGAGCCTTTATATACCTGTGCACAGCAGCAGCCACCTTCAGTCTGCTGCTGGACAGCCAGCAGCAGCAGCAGCAGGAGAGGTATGTAATCAGGAGCCCTCCTGCTAAGGGTAGACAGCTGCTCGTTCCACCCCACCCCCCGCCTTAATTGGTTCTCCTCCCTTCCAACGGTGTTGAGGCGGGTGGGAACAGCAGGGGGTGAAGGTGCTGTGTTTAAAGAGGTGGAGTTATGCAGATCTAAAACGCGTGGATTGCAGCAGCAGCAAGCCGAAAAGTGCAGGCATGTAAGGGATCTAGAGGTTGACAACATGTCTTCTTAACGGGAGTCCAGGAGCTCATCTCCACAAATGGACTTTTCAGGATCCTTGGGTGGCTCCGTAGTTTGAAACCAATTCTGGTTATCGCTTCTCGGCCTTTTGGCTAAGATCAAGTGTAGTATCTGTTCTTATCAGTTTAATATCTGATACGTCCCCTATCTGGGGACCATATATTAAATGGATTTTTAGAACAGGGAGATGGAAAAAGAGCTTGCTCTGTCCACTCCACGCATTGACCTGGTATTGCAGTATCTCCAGGACCGGTGCACCCCTTCTTTAATGCAGTTTCTAAAATCAGAAAGAATTGAATTCAATGTTTTTTGTTCATTTTGCTTGTTTGTCGGATTTTGGGATGGACTCTTTGGCTTTGCTTTTCTTCTCCTCATTGGATTTTTCATGTTCAAAGTTGCAGAAGCCAGATTACAAGCTCATTTTGGTTCAACTTCAGCAACTGTGCATTGCATTGCCATGTAATGTGATGCAATGCTATCTTTCTAGCTCTCCCTTTTTACTTCCTTTTGGATAAACAGACATATTAGGCAAGCATTTTGGAGCTTTCACCTAAATAACTACAGGTGGTGAGATAAGCTGCACAATATAATTGACCTTTCAGTATATTGTTGCACACACACCATCTATTTAGCAAATGCCCTTGTTATCAACAGCAGCCTTTTAAACTCACCTGAGCTAACAGGTATGTGCGCTGGTTACTCTGCTGCGCTTAAAATTTCTTTTTTGGTTTGCTACAATGCCTTTTCTGAAACGTTGTCTCCTTCTGCTGGAACACTGACTTCTTTCATTTAATGCCTGCAGACTATAAAAGAGAACCCAACCCAAAAAGTTTGGTTGATTAGTCTGTGGCATTCTGTTAAACTGTTGCTTATGGCGGTCTCTGTGAGCTTCTCAGCGACATTCAGCCAGCCAGGTATCCTGCCTGCAGTAGATGGAATGTGGCAATGGAACGCTGGCTGCGCGTGTCATAATAGGCTCTGAGCCTTTATATACCTGTGCACAGCAGCAGCCACCTTCAGTCTGCTGCTGGACAGCCAGCAGCAGCAGCAGCAGGAGAGGTATGTAATCAGGAGCCCTCCTGCTAAGGGTAGACAGCTGCTCGTTCCACCCCACCCCCCGCCTTAATTGGTTCTCCTCCCTTCCAACGGTGTTGAGGCGGGTGGGAACAGCAGGGGGTGAAGGTGCTGTGTTTAAAGAGGTGGAGTTATGCAGATCTAAAACGCGTGGATTGCAGCAGCAGCAAGCCGAAAAGTGCAGGCATGTAAGGGATCTAGAGGTTGACAACATGTCTTCTTAACGGGAGTCCAGGAGCTCATCTCCACAAATGGACTTTTCAGGATCCTTGGGTGGCTCCGTAGTTTGAAACCAATTCTGGTTATCGCTTCTCGGCCTTTTGGCTAAGATCAAGTGTAGTATCTGTTCTTATCAGTTTAATATCTGATACGTCCCCTATCTGGGGACCATATATTAAATGGATTTTTAGAACAGGGAGATGGAAAAAGAGCTTGCTCTGTCCACTCCACGCATTGACCTGGTATTGCAGTATCTCCAGGACCGGTGCACCCCTTCTTTAATGCAGTTTCTAAAATCAGAAAGAATTGAATTCAATGTTTTTTGTTCATTTTGCTTGTTTGTCGGATTTTGGGATGGACTCTTTGGCTTTGCTTTTCTTCTCCTCATTGGATTTTTCATGTTCAAAGTTGCAGAAGCCAGATTACAAGCTCATTTTGGTTCAACTTCAGCAACTGTGCATTGCATTGCCATGTAATGTGATGCAATGCTATCTTTCTAGCTCTCCCTTTTTACTTCCTTTTGGATAAACAGACATATTAGGCAAGCATTTTGGAGCTTTCACCTAAATAACTACAGGTGGTGAGATAAGCTGCACAATATAATTGACCTTTCAGTATATTGTTGCACACACACCATCTATTTAGCAAATGCCCTTGTTATCAACAGCAGCCTTTTAAACTCACCTGAGCTAACAGGTATGTGCGCTGGTTACTCTGCTGCGCTTAAAATTTCTTTTTTGGTTTGCTACAATGCCTTTTCTGAAACGTTGTCTCCTTCTGCTGGAACACTGACTTCTTTCATTTAATGCCTGCAGACTATAAAAGAGAACCCAACCCAAAAAGTTTGGTTGATTAGTCTGTGGCATTCTGTTAAACTGTTGCTTATGGCGGTCTCTGTGAGCTTCTCAGCGACATTCAGCCAGCCAGGTATCCTGCCTGCAGTAGATGGAATGTGGCAATGGAACGCTGGCTGCGCGTGTCATAATAGGCTCTGAGCCTTTATATACCTGTGCACAGCAGCAGCCACCTTCAGTCTGCTGCTGGACAGCCAGCAGCAGCAGCAGCAGGAGAGGTATGTAATCAGGAGCCCTCCTGCTAAGGGTAGACAGCTGCTCGTTCCACCCCACCCCCCGCCTTAATTGGTTCTCCTCCCTTCCAACGGTGTTGAGGCGGGTGGGAACAGCAGGGGGTGAAGGTGCTGTGTTTAAAGAGGTGGAGTTATGCAGATCTAAAACGCGTGGATTGCAGCAGCAGCAAGCCGAAAAGTGCAGGCATGTAAGGGATCTAGAGGTTGACAACATGTCTTCTTAACGGGAGTCCAGGAGCTCATCTCCACAAATGGACTTTTCAGGATCCTTGGGTGGCTCCGTAGTTTGAAACCAATTCTGGTTATCGCTTCTCGGCCTTTTGGCTAAGATCAAGTGTAGTATCTGTTCTTATCAGTTTAATATCTGATACGTCCCCTATCTGGGGACCATATATTAAATGGATTTTTAGAACAGGGAGATGGAAAAAGAGCTTGCTCTGTCCACTCCACGCATTGACCTGGTATTGCAGTATCTCCAGGACCGGTGCACCCCTTCTTTAATGCAGTTTCTAAAATCAGAAAGAATTGAATTCAATGTTTTTTGTTCATTTTGCTTGTTTGTCGGATTTTGGGATGGACTCTTTGGCTTTGCTTTTCTTCTCCTCATTGGATTTTTCATGTTCAAAGTTGCAGAAGCCAGATTACAAGCTCATTTTGGTTCAACTTCAGCAACTGTGCATTGCATTGCCATGTAATGTGATGCAATGCTATCTTTCTAGCTCTCCCTTTTTACTTCCTTTTGGATAAACAGACATATTAGGCAAGCATTTTGGAGCTTTCACCTAAATAACTACAGGTGGTGAGATAAGCTGCACAATATAATTGACCTTTCAGTATATTGTTGCACACACACCATCTATTTAGCAAATGCCCTTGTTATCAACAGCAGCCTTTTAAACTCACCTGAGCTAACAGGTATGTGCGCTGGTTACTCTGCTGCGCTTAAAATTTCTTTTTTGGTTTGCTACAATGCCTTTTCTGAAACGTTGTCTCCTTCTGCTGGAACACTGACTTCTTTCATTTAATGCCTGCAGACTATAAAAGAGAACCCAACCCAAAAAGTTTGGTTGATTAGTCTGTGGCATTCTGTTAAACTGTTGCTTATGGCGGTCTCTGTGAGCTTCTCAGCGACATTCAGCCAGCCAGGTATCCTGCCTGCAGTAGATGGAATGTGGCAATGGAACGCTGGCTGCGCGTGTCATAATAGGCTCTGAGCCTTTATATACCTGTGCACAGCAGCAGCCACCTTCAGTCTGCTGCTGGACAGCCAGCAGCAGCAGCAGCAGGAGAGGTATGTAATCAGGAGCCCTCCTGCTAAGGGTAGACAGCTGCTCGTTCCACCCCACCCCCCGCCTTAATTGGTTCTCCTCCCTTCCAACGGTGTTGAGGCGGGTGGGAACAGCAGGGGGTGAAGGTGCTGTGTTTAAAGAGGTGGAGTTATGCAGATCTAAAACGCGTGGATTGCAGCAGCAGCAAGCCGAAAAGTGCAGGCATGTAAGGGATCTAGAGGTTGACAACATGTCTTCTTAACGGGAGTCCAGTAGCTCATCTCCACAAATGGACTTTTCAGGATCCTTGGGTGGCTCCGTAGTTTGAAACCAATTCTGGTTATCGCTTCTCGGCCTTTTGGCTAAGATCAAGTGTAGTATCTGTTCTTATCAGTTTAATATCTGATACGTCCCCTATCTGGGGACCATATATTAAATGGATTTTTAGAACAGGGAGATGGAAAAAGAGCTTGCTCTGTCCACTCCACGCATTGACCTGGTATTGCAGTATCTCCAGGACCGGTGCACCCCTTCTTTAATGCAGTTTCTAAAATCAGAAAGAATTGAATTCAATGTTTTTTGTTCATTTTGCTTGTTTGTCGGATTTGGGGATGGACTCTTTGGCTTTGCTTTTCTTCTCCTCATTGGATTTTTCATGTTCAAAGTTGCAGAAGCCAGATTACAAGCTCATTTTGGTTCAACTTCAGCAACTGTGCATTGCATTGCCATGTAATGTGATGCAATGCTATCTTTCTAGCTCTCCCTTTTTACTTCCTTTTGGATAAACAGACATATTAGGCAAGCATTTTGGAGCTTTCACCTAAATAACTACAGGTGGTGAGATAAGCTGCACAATATAATTGACCTTTCAGTATATTGTTGCACACACACCATCTATTTAGCAAATGCCCTTGTTATCAACAGCAGCCTTTTAAACTCACCTGAGCTAACAGGTATGTGCGCTGGTTACTCTGCTGCGCTTAAAATTTCTTTTTTGGTTTGCTACAATGCCTTTTCTGAAACGTTGTCTCCTTCTGCTGGAACACTGACTTCTTTCATTTAATGCCTGCAGACTATAAAAGAGAACCCAACCCAAAAAGTTTGGTTGATTAGTCTGTGGCATTCTGTTAAACTGTTGCTTATGGCGGTCTCTGTGAGCTTCTCAGCGACATTCAGCCAGCCAGGTATCCTGCCTGCAGTAGATGGAATGTGGCAATGGAACGCTGGCTGCGCGTGTCATAATAGGCTCTGAGCCTTTATATACCTGTGCACAGCAGCAGCCACCTTCAGTCTGCTGCTGGACAGCCAGCAGCAGCAGCAGCAGGAGAGGTATGTAATCAGGAGCCCTCCTGCTAAGGGTAGACAGCTGCTCGTTCCACCCCACCCCCCGCCTTAATTGGTTCTCCTCCCTTCCAACGGTGTTGAGGCGGGTGGGAACAGCAGGGGGTGAAGGTGCTGTGTTTAAAGAGGTGGAGTTATGCAGATCTAAAACGCGTGGATTGCAGCAGCAGCAAGCCGAAAAGTGCAGGCATGTAAGGGATCTAGAGGTTGACAACATGTCTTCTTAACGGGAATCCAGGAGCTCATCTCCACAAATGGACTTTTCAGGATCCTTGGGTGGCTCCGTAGTTTGAAACCAATTCTGGTTATCGCTTCTCGGCCTTTTGGCTAAGATCAAGTGTAGTATCTGTTCTTATCAGTTTAATATCTGATACGTCCCCTATCTGGGGACCATATATTAAATGGATTTTTAGAACAGGGAGATGGAAAAAGAGCTTGCTCTGTCCACTCCACGCATTGACCTGGTATTGCAGTATCTCCAGGACCGGTGCACCCCTTCTTTAATGCAGTTTCTAAAATCAGAAAGAATTGAATTCAATGTTTTTTGTTCATTTTGCTTGTTTGTCGGATTTTGGGATGGACTCTTTGGCTTTGCTTTTCTTCTCCTCATTGGATTTTTCATGTTCAAAGTTGCAGAAGCCAGATTACAAGCTCATTTTGGTTCAACTTCAGCAACTGTGCATTGCATTGCCATGTAATGTGATGCAATGCTATCTTTCTAGCTCTCCCTTTTTACTTCCTTTTGGATAAACAGACATATTAGGCAAGCATTTTGGAGCTTTCACCTAAATAACTACAGGTGGTGAGATAAGCTGCACAATATAATTGACCTTTCAGTATATTGTTGCACACACACCATCTATTTAGCAAATGCCCTTGTTATCAACAGCAGCCTTTTAAACTCACCTGAGCTAACAGGTATGTGCGCTGGTTACTCTGCTGCGCTTAAAATTTCTTTTTTGGTTTGCTACAATGCCTTTTCTGAAACATTGTCTCCTTCTGCTGGAACACTGACTTCTTTCATTTAATGCCTGCAGACTATAAAAGAGAACCCAACCCAAAAAGTTTGGTTGATTAGTCTGTGGCATTCTGTTAAACTGTTGCTTATGGCGGTCTCTGTGAGCTTCTCAGCGACATTCAGCCAGCCAGGTATCCTGCCTGCAGTAGATGGAATGTGGCAATGGAACGCTGGCTGCGCGTGTCATAATAGGCTCTGAGCCTTTATATACCTGTGCACAGCAGCAGCCACCTTCAGTCTGCTGCTGGACAGCCAGCAGCAGCAGCAGCAGGAGAGGTATGTAATCAGGAGCCCTCCTGCTAAGGGTAGACAGCTGCTCGTTCCACCCCACCCCCCGCCTTAATTGGTTCTCCTCCCTTCCAACGGTGTTGAGGCGGGTGGGAACAGCAGGGGGTGAAGGTGCTGTGTTTAAAGAGGTGGAGTTATGCAGATCTAAAACGCGTGGATTGCAGCAGCAGCAAGCCGAAAAGTGCAGGCATGTAAGGGATCTAGAGGTTGACAACATGTCTTCTTAACGGGAGTCCAGGAGCTCATCTCCACAAATGGACTTTTCAGGATCCTTGGGTGGCTCCGTAGTTTGAAACCAATTCTGGTTATCGCTTCTCGGCCTTTTGGCTAAGATCAAGTGTAGTATCTGTTCTTATCAGTTTAATATCTGATACGTCCCCTATCTGGGGACCATATATTAAATGGATTTTTAGAACAGGGAGATGGAAAAAGAGCTTGCTCTGTCCACTCCACGCATTGACCTGGTATTGCAGTATCTCCAGGACCGGTGCACCCCTTCTTTAATGCAGTTTCTAAAATCAGAAAGAATTGAATTCAATGTTTTTTGTTCATTTTGCTTGTTTGTCGGATTTTGGGATGGACTCTTTGGCTTTGCTTTTCTTCTCCTCATTGGATTTTTCATGTTCAAAGTTGCAGAAGCCAGATTACAAGCTCATTTTGGTTCAACTTCAGCAACTGTGCATTGCATTGCCATGTAATGTGATGCAATGCTATCTTTCTAGCTCTCCCTTTTTACTTCCTTTTGGATAAACAGACATATTAGGCAAGCATTTTGGAGCTTTCACCTAAATAACTACAGGTGGTGAGATAAGCTGCACAATATAATTGACCTTTCAGTATATTGTTGCACACACACCATCTATTTAGCAAATGCCCTTGTTATCAACAGCAGCCTTTTAAACTCACCTGAGCTAACAGGTATGTGCGCTGGTTACTCTGCTGCGCTTAAAATTTCTTTTTTGGTTTGCTACAATGCCTTTTCTGAAACGTTGTCTCCTTCTTCTGGAACACTGACTTCTTTCATTTAATGCCTGCAGACTATAAAAGAGAACCCAACCCAAAAAGTTTGGTTGATTAGTCTGTGGCATTCTGTTAAACTGTTGCTTATGGCGGTCTCTGTGAGCTTCTCAGCGACATTCAGCCAGCCAGGTATCCTGCCTGCAGTAGATGGAATGTGGCAATGGAACGCTGGCTGCGCGTGTCATAATAGGCTCTGAGCCTTTATATACCTGTGCACAGCAGCAGCCACCTTCAGTCTGCTGCTGGACAGCCAGCAGCAGCAGCAGCAGGAGAGGTATGTAATCAGGAGCCCTCCTGCTAAGGGTAGACAGCTGCTCGTTCCACCCCACCCCCCGCCTTAATTGGTTCTCCTCCCTTCCAACGGTGTTGAGGCGGGTGGGAACAGCAGGGGGTGAAGGTGCTGTGTTTAAAGAGGTGGAGTTATGCAGATCTAAAACGCGTGGATTGCAGCAGCAGCAAGCCGAAAAGTGCAGGCATGTAAGGGATCTAGAGGTTGACAACATGTCTTCTTAACGGGAATCCAGGAGCTCATCTCCACAAATGGACTTTTCAGGATCCTTGGGTGGCTCCGTAGTTTGAAACCAATTCTGGTTATCGCTTCTCGGCCTTTTGGCTAAGATCAAGTGTAGTATCTGTTCTTATCAGTTTAATATCTGATACGTCCCCTATCTGGGGACCATATATTAAATGGATTTTTAGAACAGGGAGATGGAAAAAGAGCTTGCTCTGTCCACTCCACGCATTGACCTGGTATTGCAGTATCTCCAGGACCGGTGCACCCCTTCTTTAATGCAGTTTCTAAAATCAGAAAGAATTGAATTCAATGTTTTTTGTTCATTTTGCTTGTTTGTCGGATTTTGGGATGGACTCTTTCTCTTTGCTTTTCTTCTCCTCATTGGATTTTTCATGTTCAAAGTTGCAGAAGCCAGATTACAAGCTCATTTTGGTTCAACTTCAGCAACTGTGCATTGCATTGCCATGTAATGTGATGCAATGCTATCTTTCTAGCTCTCCCTTTTTACTTCCTTTTGGATAAACAGACATATTAGGCAAGCATTTTGGAGCTTTCACCTAAATAACTACAGGTGGTGAGATAAGCTGCACAATATAATTGACCTTTCAGTATATTGTTGCACACACACCATCTATTTAGCAAATGCCCTTGTTATCAACAGCAGCCTTTTAAACTCACCTGAGCTAACAGGTATGTGCGCTGGTTACTCTGCTGCGCTTAAAATTTCTTTTTTGGTTTGCTACAATGCCTTTTCTGAAACGTTGTCTCCTTCTGCTGGAACACTGACTTCTTTCATTTAATGCCTGCAGACTATAAAAGAGAACCCAACCCAAAAAGTTTGGTTGATTAGTCTGTGGCATTCTGTTAAACTGTTGCTTATGGCGGTCTCTGTGAGCTTCTCAGCGACATTCAGCCAGCCAGGTATCCTGCCTGCAGTAGATGGAATGTGGCAATGGAACGCTGGCTGCGCGTGTCATAATAGGCTCTGAGCCTTTATATACCTGTGCACAGCAGCAGCCACCTTCAGTCTGCTGCTGGACAGCCAGCAGCAGCAGCAGCAGGAGAGGTATGTAATCAGGAGCCCTCCTGCTAAGGGTAGACAGCTGCTCGTTCCACCCCACCCCCCGCCTTAATTGGTTCTCCTCCCTTCCAACGGTGTTGAGGCGGGTGGGAACAGCAGGGGGTGAAGGTGCTGTGTTTAAAGAGGTGGAGTTATGCAGATCTAAAACGCGTGGATTGCAGCAGCAGCAAGCCGAAAAGTGCAGGCATGTAAGGGATCTAGAGGTTGACAACATGTCTTCTTAACGGGAGTCCAGGAGCTCATCTCCACAAATGGACTTTTCAGGATCCTTGGGTGGCTCCGTAGTTTGAAACCAATTCTGGTTATCGCTTCTCGGCCTTTTGGCTAAGATCAAGTGTAGTATCTGTTCTTATCAGTTTAATATCTGATACGTCCCCTATCTGGGGACCATATATTAAATGGATTTTTAGAACAGGGAGATGGAAAAAGAGCTTGCTCTGTCCACTCCACGCATTGACCTGGTATTGCAGTATCTCCAGGACCGGTGCACCCCTTCTTTAATGCAGTTTCTAAAATCAGAAAGAATTGAATTCAATGTTTTTTGTTCATTTTGCTTGTTTGTCGGATTTTGGGATGGACTCTTTGGCTTTGCTTTTCTTCTCCTCATTGGATTTTTCATGTTCAAAGTTGCAGAAGCCAGATTACAAGCTCATTTTGGTTCAACTTCAGCAACTGTGCATTGCATTGCCATGTAATGTGATGCAATGCTATCTTTCTAGCTCTCCCTTTTTACTTCCTTTTGGATAAACAGACATATTAGGCAAGCATTTTGGAGCTTTCACCTAAATAACTACAGGTGGTGAGATAAGCTGCACAATATAATTGACCTTTCAGTATATTGTTGCACACACACCATCTATTTAGCAAATGCCCTTGTTATCAACAGCAGCCTTTTAAACTCACCTGAGCTAACAGGTATGTGCGCTGGTTACTCTGCTGCGCTTAAAATTTCTTTTTTGGTTTGCTACAATGCCTTTTCTGAAACGTTGTCTCCTTCTTCTGGAACACTGACTTCTTTCATTTAATGCCTGCAGACTATAAAAGAGAACCCAACCCAAAAAGGTTGGTTGATTAGTCTGTGGCATTCTGTTAAACTGTTGCTTATGGCGGTCTCTGTGAGCTTCTCAGCGACATTCAGCCAGCCAGGTATCCTGCCTGCAGTAGATGGAATGTGGCAATGGAACGCTGGCTGCGCGTGTCATAATAGGCTCTGAGCCTTTATATACCTGTGCACAGCAGCAGCCACCTTCAGTCTGCTGCTGGACAGCCAGCAGCAGCAGCAGCAGGAGAGGTATGTAATCAGGAGCCCTCCTGCTAAGGGTAGACAGCTGCTCGTTCCACCCCACCCCCCGCCTTAATTGGTTCTCCTCCCTTCCAACGGTGTTGAGGCGGGTGGGAACAGCAGGGGGTGAAGGTGCTGTGTTTAAAGAGGTGGAGTTATGCAGATCTAAAACGCGTGGATTGCAGCAGCAGCAAGCCGAAAAGTGCAGGCATGTAAGGGATCTAGAGGTTGACAACATGTCTTCTTAACGGGAGTCCAGGAGCTCATCTCCACAAATGGACTTTTCAGGATCCTTGGGTGGCTCCGTAGTTTGAAACCAATTCTGGTTATCGCTTCTCGGCCTTTTGGCTAAGATCAAGTGTAGTATCTGTTCTTATCAGTTTAATATCTGATACGTCCCCTATCTGGGGACCATATATTAAATGGATTTTTAGAACAGGGAGATGGAAAAAGAGCTTGCTCTGTCCACTCCACGCATTGACCTGGTATTGCAGTATCTCCAGGACCGGTGCACCCCTTCTTTAATGCAGTTTCTAAAATCAGAAAGAATTGAATTCAATGTTTTTTGTTCATTTTGCTTGTTTGTCGGATTTTGGGATGGACTCTTTGGCTTTGCTTTTCTTCTCCTCATTGGATTTTTCATGTTCAAAGTTGCAGAAGCCAGATTACAAGCTCATTTTGGTTCAACTTCAGCAACTGTGCATTGCATTGCCATGTAATGTGATGCAATGCTATCTTTCTAGCTCTCCCTTTTTACTTCCTTTTGGATAAACAGACATATTAGGCAAGCATTTTGGAGCTTTCACCTAAATAACTACAGGTGGTGAGATAAGCTGCACAATATAATTGACCTTTCAGTATATTGTTGCACACACACCATCTATTTAGCAAATGCCCTTGTTATCAACAGCAGCCTTTTAAACTCACCTGAGCTAACAGGTATGTGCGCTGGTTACTCTGCTGCGCTTAAAATTTCTTTTTTGGTTTGCTACAATGCCTTTTCTGAAACGTTGTCTCCTTCTTCTGGAACACTGACTTCTTTCATTTAATGCCTGCAGACTATAAAAGAGAACCCAACCCAAAAAGTTTGGTTGATTAGTCTGTGGCATTCTGTTAAACTGTTGCTTATGGCGGTCTCTGTGAGCTTCTCAGCGACATTCAGCCAGCCAGGTATCCTGCCTGCAGTAGATGGAATGTGGCAATGGAACGCTGGCTGCGCGTGTCATAATAGGCTCTGAGCCTTTATATACCTGTGCACAGCAGCAGCCACCTTCAGTCTGCTGCTGGACAGCCAGCAGCAGCAGCAGCAGGAGAGGTATGTAATCAGGAGCCCTCCTGCTAAGGGTAGACAGCTGCTCGTTCCACCCCACCCCCCGCCTTAATTGGTTCTCCTCCCTTCCAACGGTGTTGAGGCGGGTGGGAACAGCAGGGGGTGAAGGTGCTGTGTTTAAAGAGGTGGAGTTATGCAGATCTAAAACGCGTGGATTGCAGCAGCAGCAAGCCGAAAAGTGCAGGCATGTAAGGGATCTAGAGGTTGACAACATGTCTTCTTAACGGGAATCCAGGAGCTCATCTCCACAAATGGACTTTTCAGGATCCTTGGGTGGCTCCGTAGTTTGAAACCAATTCTGGTTATCGCTTCTCGGCCTTTTGGCTAAGATCAAGTGTAGTATCTGTTCTTATCAGTTTAATATCTGATACGTCCCCTATCTGGGGACCATATATTAAATGGATTTTTAGAACAGGGAGATGGAAAAAGAGCTTGCTCTGTCCACTCCACGCATTGACCTGGTATTGCAGTATCTCCAGGACCGGTGCACCCCTTCTTTAATGCAGTTTCTAAAATCAGAAAGAATTGAATTCAATGTTTTTTGTTCATTTTGCTTGTTTGTCGGATTTTGGGATGGACTCTTTGGCTTTGCTTTTCTTCTCCTCATTGGATTTTTCATGTTCAAAGTTGCAGAAGCCAGATTACAAGCTCATTTTGGTTCAACTTCAGCAACTGTGCATTGCATTGCCATGTAATGTGATGCAATGCTATCTTTCTAGCTCTCCCTTTTTACTTCCTTTTGGATAAACAGACATATTAGGCAAGCATTTTGGAGCTTTCACCTAAATAACTACAGGTGGTGAGATAAGCTGCACAATATAATTGACCTTTCAGTATATTGTTGCACACACACCATCTATTTAGCAAATGCCCTTGTTATCAACAGCAGCCTTTTAAACTCACCTGAGCTAACAGGTATGTGCGCTGGTTACTCTGCTGCGCTTAAAATTTCTTTTTTGGTTTGCTACAATGCCTTTTCTGAAACGTTGTCTCCTTCTGCTGGAACACTGACTTCTTTCATTTAATGCCTGCAGACTATAAAAGAGAACCCAACCCAAAAAGTTTGGTTGATTAGTCTGTGGCATTCTGTTAAACTGTTGCTTATGGCGGTCTCTGTGAGCTTCTCAGCGACATTCAGCCAGCCAGGTATCCTGCCTGCAGTAGATGGAATGTGGCAATATAACGCTGGCTGCGCATGTCATAATAGGCTCTCAGCCTTTATATACCTGTGCACAGCAGCAGCCACCTTCAGTCTGCTGCTGGACAGCCAGCAGCAGCAGCAGCAGGAGAGGTATGTAATCAGGAGCCCTCCTGCTAAGGGTAGACAGCTGCTCGTTCCACCCCACCCCCCGCCTTAATTGGTTCTCCTCCCTTCCAACGGTGTTGAGGCGGGTGGGAACAGCAGGGGGTGAAGGTGCTGTGTTTAAAGAGGTGGAGTTATGCAGATCTAAAACGCGTGGATTGCAGCAGCAGCAAGCCGAAAAGTGCAGGCATGTAAGGGATCTAGAGGTTGACAACATGTCTTCTTAACGGGAGTCCAGGAGCTCATCTCCACAAATGGACTTTTCAGGATCCTTGGGTGGCTCCGTAGTTTGAAACCAATTCTGGTTATCGCTTCTCGGCCTTTTGGCTAAGATCAAGTGTAGTATCTGTTCTTATCAGTTTAATATCTGATACGTCCCCTATCTGGGGACCATATATTAAATGGATTTTTAGAACAGGGAGATGGAAAAAGAGCTTGCTCTGTCCACTCCACGCATTGACCTGGTATTGCAGTATCTCCAGGACCGGTGCACCCCTTCTTTAATGCAGTTTCTAAAATCAGAAAGAATTGAATTCAATGTTTTTTGTTCATTTTGCTTGTTTGTCGGATTTTGGGATGGACTCTTTGGCTTTGCTTTTCTTCTCCTCATTGGATTTTTCATGTTCAAAGTTGCAGAAGCCAGATTACAAGCTCATTTTGGTTCAACTTCAGCAACTGTGCATTGCATTGCCATGTAATGTGATGCAATGCTATCTTTCTAGCTCTCCCTTTTTACTTCCTTTTGGATAAACAGACATATTAGGCAAGCATTTTGGAGCTTTCACCTAAATAACTACAGGTGGTGAGATAAGCTGCACAATATAATTGACCTTTCAGTATATTGTTGCACACACACCATCTATTTAGCAAATGCCCTTGTTATCAACAGCAGCCTTTTAAACTCACCTGAGCTAACAGGTATGTGCGCTGGTTACTCTGCTGCGCTTAAAATTTCTTTTTTGGTTTGCTACAATGCCTTTTCTGAAACGTTGTCTCCTTCTGCTGGAACACTGACTTCTTTCATTTAATGCCTGCAGACTATAAAAGAGAACCCAACCCAAAAAGTTTGGTTGATTAGTCTGTGGCATTCTGTTAAACTGTTGCTTATGGCGGTCTCTGTGAGCTTCTCAGCGACATTCAGCCAGCCAGGTATCCTGCCTGCAGTAGATGGAATGTGGCAATGGAACGCTGGCTGCGCGTGTCATAATAGGCTCTGAGCCTTTATATACCTGTGCACAGCAGCAGCCACCTTCAGTCTGCTGCTGGACAGCCAGCAGCAGCAGCAGCAGGAGAGGTATGTAATCAGGAGCCCTCCTGCTAAGGGTAGACAGCTGCTCGTTCCACCCCACCCCCCGCCTTAATTGGTTCTCCTCCCTTCCAACGGTGTTGAGGCGGGTGGGAACAGCAGGGGGTGAAGGTGCTGTGTTTAAAGAGGTGGAGTTATGCAGATCTAAAACGCGTGAATTGCAGCAGCAGCAAGCCGAAAAGTGCAGGCATGTAAGGGATCTAGAGGTTGACAACATGTCTTCTTAACGGGAGTCCAGGAGCTCATCTCCACAAATGGACTTTTCAGGATCCTTGGGTGGCTCCGTAGTTTGAAACCAAATCTGGTTATCGCTTCTCGGCCTTTTGGCTAAGATCAAGTGTAGTATCTGTTCTTATCAGTTTAATATCTGATACGTCCCCTATCTGGGGACCATATATTAAATGGATTTTTAGAACAGGGAGATGGAAAAAGAGCTTGCTCTGTCCACTCCACGCATTGACCTGGTATTGCAGTATCTCCAGGACCGGTGCACCCCTTCTTTAATGCAGTTTCTAAAATCAGAAAGAATTGAATTCAATGTTTTTTGTTCATTTTGCTTGTTTGTCGGATTTTGGGATGGACTCTTTGGCTTTGCTTTTCTTCTCCTCATTGGATTTTTCATGTTCAAAGTTGCAGAAGCCAGATTACAAGCTCATTTTGGTTCAACTTCAGCAACTGTGCATTGCATTGCCATGTAATGTGATGCAATGCTATCTTTCTAGCTCTCCCTTTTTACTTCCTTTTGGATAAACAGACATATTAGGCAAGCATTTTGGAGCTTTCACCTAAATAACTACAGGTGGTGAGATAAGCTGCACAATATAATTGACCTTTCAGTATATTGTTGCACACACACCATCTATTTAGCAAATGCCCTTGTTATCAACAGCAGCCTTTTAAACTCACCTGAGCTAACAGGTATGTGCACTGGTTACTCTGCTGCGCTTAAAATTTCTTTTTTGGTTTGCTACAATGCCTTTTCTGAAACGTTGTCTCCTTCTTCTGGAACACTGACTTCTTTCATTTAATGCCTGCAGACTATAAAAGAGAACCCAACCCAAAAAGTTTGGTTGATTAGTCTGTGGCATTCTGTTAAACTGTTGCTTATGGCGGTCTCTGTGAGCTTCTCAGCGACATTCAGCCAGCCAGGTATCCTGCCTGCAGTAGATGGAATGTGGCAATGGAACGCTGGCTGCGCGTGTCATAATAGGCTCTGAGCCTTTATATACCTGTGCACAGCAGCAGCCACCTTCAGTCTGCTGCTCGACAGCCAGCAGCAGCAGCAGCAGGAGAGGTATGTAATCAGGAGCCCTCCTGCTAAGGGTAGACAGCTGCTCGTTCCACCCCACCCCCCGCCTTAATTGGTTCTCCTCCCTTCCAACGGTGTTGAGGCGGGTGGGAACAGCAGGGGGTGAAGGTGCTGTGTTTAAAGAGGTGGAGTTATGCAGATCTAAAACGCGTGGATTGCAGCAGCAGCAAGCCGAAAAGTGCAGGCATGTAAGGGATCTAGAGGTTGACAACATGTCTTCTTAACGGGAGTCCAGGAGCTCATCTCCACAAATGGACTTTTCAGGATCCTTGGGTGGCTCCGTAGTTTGAAACCAATTCTGGTTATCGCTTCTCGGCCTTTTGGCTAAGATCAAGTGTAGTATCTGTTCTTATCAGTTTAATATCTGATACGTCCCCTATCTGGGGACCATATATTAAATGGATTTTTAGAACAGGGAGATGGAAAAAGAGCTTGCTCTGTCCACTCCACGCATTGACCTGGTATTGCAGTATCTCCAGGACCGGTGCACCCCTTCTTTAATGCAGTTTCTAAAATCAGAAAGAATTGAATTCAATGTTTTTTGTTCATTTTGCTTGTTTGTCGGATTTTGGGATGGACTCTTTGGCTTTGCTTTTCTTCTCCTCATTGGATTTTTCATGTTCAAAGTTGCAGAAGCCAGATTACAAGCTCATTTTGGTTCAACTTCAGCAACTGTGCATTGCATTGCCATGTAATGTGATGCAATGCTATCTTTCTAGCTCTCCCTTTTTACTTCCTTTTGGATAAACAGACATATTAGGCAAGCATTTTGGAGCTTTCACCTAAATAACTACAGGTGGTGAGATAAGCTGCACAATATAATTGACCTTTCAGTATATTGTTGCACACACACCATCTATTTAGCAAATGCCCTTGTTATCAACAGCAGCCTTTTAAACTCACCTGAGCTAACAGGTATGTGCGCTGGTTACTCTGCTGCGCTTAAAATTTCTTTTTTGGTTTGCTACAATGCCTTTTCTGAAACGTTGTCTCCTTCTGCTGGAACACTGACTTCTTTCATTTAATGCCTGCAGACTATAAAAGAGAACCCAACCCAAAAAGTTTGGTTGATTAGTCTGTGGCATTCTGTTAAACTGTTGCTTATGGCGGTCTCTGTGAGCTTCTCAGCGACATTCAGCCAGCCAGGTATCCTGCCTGCAGTAGATGGAATGTGGCAATGGAACGCTGGCTGCGCGTGTCATAATAGGCTCTGAGCCTTTATATACCTGTGCACAGCAGCAGCCACCTTCAGTCTGCTGCTGGACAGCCAGCAGCAGCAGCAGCAGGAGAGGTATGTAATCAGTAGCCCTCCTGCTAAGGGTAGACAGCTGCTCGTTCCACCCCACCCCCCGCCTTAATTGGTTCTCCTCCCTTCCAACGGTGTTGAGGCGGGTGGGAACAGCAGGGGGTGAAGGTGCTGTGTTTAAAGAGGTGGAGTTATGCAGATCTAAAACGCGTGGATTGCAGCAGCAGCAAGCCGAAAAGTGCAGGCATGTAAGGGATCTAGAGGTTGACAACATGTCTTCTTAACGGGAGTCCAGGAGCTCATCTCCACAAATGGACTTTTCAGGATCCTTGGGTGGCTCCGTAGTTTGAAACCAATTCTGGTTATCGCTTCTCGGCCTTTTGGCTAAGATCAAGTGTAGTATCTGTTCTTATCAGTTTAATATCTGATACGTCCCCTATCTGGGGACCATATATTAAATGGATTTTTAGAACAGGGAGATGGAAAAAGAGCTTGCTCTGTCCACTCCACGCATTGACCTGGTATTGCAGTATCTCCAGGACCGGTGCACCCCTTCTTTAATGCAGTTTCTAAAATCAGAAAGAATTGAATTCAATGTTTTTTGTTCATTTTGCTTGTTTGTCGGATTTTGGGATGGACTCTTTGGCTTTGCTTTTCTTCTCCTCATTGGATTTTTCATGTTCAAAGTTGCAGAAGCCAGATTACAAGCTCATTTTGGTTCAACTTCAGCAACTGTGCATTGCATTGCCATGTAATGTGATGCAATGCTATCTTTCTAGCTCTCCCTTTTTACTTCCTTTTGGATAAACAGACATATTAGGCAAGCATTTTGGAGCTTTCACCTAAATAACTACAGGTGGTGAGATAAGCTGCACAATATAATTGACCTTTCAGTATATTGTTGCACACACACCATCTATTTAGCAAATGCCCTTGTTATCAACAGCAGCCTTTTAAACTCACCTGAGCTAACAGGTATGTGCGCTGGTTACTCTGCTGCGCTTAAAATTTCTTTTTTGGTTTGCTACAATGCCTTTTCTGAAACGTTGTCTCCTTCTGCTGGAACACTGACTTCTTTCATTTAATGCCTGCAGACTATAAAAGAGAACCCAACCCAAAAAGTTTGGTTGATTAGTCTGTGGCATTCTGTTAAACTGTTGCTTATGGCGGTCTCTGTGAGCTTCTCAGCGACATTCAGCCAGCCAGGTATCCTGCCTGCAGTAGATGGAATGTGGCAATGGAACGCTGGCTGCGCGTGTCATAATAGGCTCTGAGCCTTTATATACCTGTGCACAGCAGCAGCCACCTTCAGTCTGCTGCTGGACAGCCAGCAGCAGCAGCAGCAGGAGAGGTATGTAATCAGTAGCCCTCCTGCTAAGGGTAGACAGCTGCTCGTTCCACCCCACCCCCCGCCTTAATTGGTTCTCCTCCCTTCCAACGGTGTTGAGGCGGGTGGGAACAGCAGGGGGTGAAGGTGCTGTGTTTAAAGAGGTGGAGTTATGCAGATCTAAAACGCGTGGATTGCAGCAGCAGCAAGCCGAAAAGTGCAGGCATGTAAGGGATCTAGAGGTTGACAACATGTCTTCTTAACGGGAGTCCAGGAGCTCATCTCCACAAATGGACTTTTCAGGATCCTTGGGTGGCTCCGTAGTTTGAAACCAATTCTGGTTATCGCTTCTCGGCCTTTTGGCTAAGATCAAGTGTAGTATCTGTTCTTATCAGTTTAATATCTGATACGTCCCCTATCTGGGGACCATATATTAAATGGATTTTTAGAACAGGGAGATGGAAAAAGAGCTTGCTCTGTCCACTCCACGCATTGACCTGGTATTGCAGTATCTCCAGGACCGGTGCACCCCTTCTTTAATGCAGTTTCTAAAATCAGAAAGAATTGAATTCAATGTTTTTTGTTCATTTTGCTTGTTTGTCGGATTTTGGGATGGACTCTTTGGCTTTGCTTTTCTTCTCCTCATTGGATTTTTCATGTTCAAAGTTGCAGAAGCCAGATTACAAGCTCATTTTGGTTCAACTTCAGCAACTGTGCATTGCATTGCCATGTAATGTGATGCAATGCTATCTTTCTAGCTCTCCCTTTTTACTTCCTTTTGGATAAACAGACATATTAGGCAAGCATTTTGGAGCTTTCACCTAAATAACTACAGGTGGTGAGATAAGCTGCACAATATAATTGACCTTTCAGTATATTGTTGCACACACACCATCTATTTAGCAAATGCCCTTGTTATCAACAGCAGCCTTTTAAACTCACCTGAGCTAACAGGTATGTGCGCTGGTTACTCTGCTGCGCTTAAAATTTCTTTTTTGGTTTGCTACAATGCCTTTTCTGAAACGTTGTCTCCTTCTGCTGGAACACTGACTTCTTTCATTTAATGCCTGCAGACTATAAAAGAGAACCCAACCCAAAAAGTTTGGTTGATTAGTCTGTGGCATTCTGTTAAACTGTTGCTTATGGCGGTCTCTGTGAGCTTCTCAGCGACATTCAGCCAGCCAGGTATCCTGCCTGCAGTAGATGGTATGTGGCAATGGAACGCTGGCTGCGCGTGTCATAATAGGCTCTGAGCCTTTATATACCTGTGCACAGCAGCAGCCACCTTCAGTCTGCTGCTGGACAGCCAGCAGCAGCAGCAGCAGGAGAGGTATGTAATCAGGAGCCCTCCTGCTAAGGGTAGACAGCTGCTCGTTCCACCCCACCCCCCGCCTTAATTGGTTCTCCTCCCTTCCAACGGTGTTGAGGCGGGTGGGAACAGCAGGGGGTGAAGGTGCTGTGTTTAAAGAGGTGGAGTTATGCAGATCTAAAACGCGTGGATTGCAGCAGCAGCAAGCCGAAAAGTGCAGGCATGTAAGGGATCTAGAGGTTGACAACATGTCTTCTTAACGGGAGTCCAGGAGCTCATCTCCACAAATGGACTTTTCAGGATCCTTGGGTGGCTCCGTAGTTTGAAACCAATTCTGGTTATCGCTTCTCGGCCTTTTGGCTAAGATCAAGTGTAGTATCTGTTGGGCCGGGGAAGATCGAAAGCCCGAAGTGTGAAGTGCCCCAGGAGTGGTGACCCTGGGGTGCCTTAACTCACTGGGATTGGGAACCCCACTTGAGTTTATGGCACATTTGCACAAGCACTTCAAATTTTCTTTCTTCGCACACACCCTTATTCCGGGCCTTCTGGCCTTAGGATGGGGAATTTTTCAATTCCCGGTCGAAGGTCCGGGCAGTATTATACTGTGAAACCTTCACTATTTATTTAATTTCTTTGTCACTGTGTGTCCACTTATTCACGTGTGTCACGTCCTACTAGGATTTTGTCGGGATGCGGTTCCCTTACGGGTTCCTCTCTTGGCAGGTCTAGGGGGGAGTGTGTGGCCATCAGGTTCCGCTCCCCCCTGAACCCCCCTGGCTCTCCTCTTTCGGGAGGAGAGCGTTGTTGGCTCCCCTCTTCCGGGAGGGGAGCACAGTCTTTGGCTCCCTGTGCCTTGCTCGGGTGAGAACTCGGGCAGGTGCTGGGGGTAAGATTGGGTCGCCTCTGGCTTCGGCTGGAGGTGGCTTTTTGTCCCTGTTCCTCGCTGTGGCCTTTTGGCTCGGAGGGACGGGGAATGGTTTGGGGGACCCTTCTCCTTTTGGAGAGGGTTTCAAGAAGACCAGCATCCTAGTGCACTTTTTTTGTGGCACTTGTCACTTTTTTAAGCGCACTCGGGTTTTGTACACGATTTCGGGCTTTCAAAAAAAAAAAATCTGTTCTTATCAGTTTAATATCTGATACGTCCCCTATCTGGGGACCATATATTAAATGGATTTTTAGAACAGGGAGATGGAAAAAGAGCTTGCTCTGTCCACTCCACGCATTGACCTGGTATTGCAGTATCTCCAGGACCGGTGCACCCCTTCTTTAATGCAGTTTCTAAAATCAGAAAGAATTGAATTCAATGTTTTTTGTTCATTTTGCTTGTTTGTCGGATTTTGGGATGGACTCTTTGGCTTTGCTTTTCTTCTCCTCATTGGATTTTTCATGTTCAAAGTTGCAGAAGCCAGATTACAAGCTCATTTTGGTTCAACTTCAGCAACTGTGCATTGCATTGCCATGTAATGTGATGCAATGCTATCTTTCTAGCTCTCCCTTTTTACTTCCTTTTGGATAAACAGACATATTAGGCAAGCATTTTGGAGCTTTCACCTAAATAACTACAGGTGGTGAGATAAGCTGCACAATATAATTGACCTTTCAGTATATTGTTGCACACACACCATCTATTTAGCAAATGCCCTTGTTATCAACAGCAGCCTTTTAAACTCACCTGAGCTAACAGGTATGTGCGCTGGTTACTCTGCTGCGCTTAAAATTTCTTTTTTGGTTTGCTACAATGCCTTTTCTGAAACGTTGTCTCCTTCTGCTGGAACACTGACTTCTTTCATTTAATGCCTGCAGACTATAAAAGAGAACCCAACCCAAAAAGTTTGGTTGATTAGTCTGTGGCATTCTGTTAAACTGTTGCTTATGGCGGTCTCTGTGAGCTTCTCAGCGACATTCAGCCAGCCAGGTATTCTGCCTGCAGTAGATGGAATGTGGCAATGGAACGCTGGCTGCGCGTGTCATAATAGGCTCTGAGCCTTTATATACCTGTGCACAGCAGCAGCCACCTTCAGTCTGCTGCTGGACAGCCAGCAGCAGCAGCAGCAGGAGAGGTATGTAATCAGGAGCCCTCCTGCTAAGGGTAGACAGCTGCTCGTTCCACCCCACCCCCCGCCTTAATTGGTTCTCCTCCCTTCCAACGGTGTTGAGGCGGGTGGGAACAGCAGGGGGTGAAGGTGCTGTGTTTAAAGAGGTGGAGTTATGCAGATCTAAAACGCGTGGATTGCAGCAGCAGCAAGCCGAAAAGTGCAGGCATGTAAGGGATCTAGAGGTTGACAACATGTCTTCTTAACGGGAGTCCAGGAGCTCATCTCCACAAATGGACTTTTCAGGATCCTTGGGTGGCTCCGTAGTTTGAAACCAATTCTGGTTATCGCTTCTCGGCCTTTTGGCTAAGATCAAGTGTAGTATCTGTTCTTATCAGTTTAATATCTGATACGTCCCCTATCTGGGGACCATATATTAAATGGATTTTTAGAACAGGGAGATGGAAAAAGAGCTTGCTCTGTCCACTCCACGCATTGACCTGGTATTGCAGTATCTCCAGGACCGGTGCACCCCTTCTTTAATGCAGTTTCTAAAATCAGAAAGAATTGAATTCAATGTTTTTTGTTCATTTTGCTTGTTTGTCGGATTTTGGGATGGACTCTTTGGCTTTGCTTTTCTTCTCCTCATTGGATTTTTCATGTTCAAAGTTGCAGAAGCCAGATTACAAGCTCATTTTGGTTCAACTTCAGCAACTGTGCATTGCATTGCCATGTAATGTGATGCAATGCTATCTTTCTAGCTCTCCCTTTTTACTTCCTTTTGGATAAACAGACATATTAGGCAAGCATTTTGGAGCTTTCACCTAAATAACTACAGGTGGTGAGATAAGCTGCACAATATAATTGACCTTTCAGTATATTGTTGCACACACACCATCTATTTAGCAAATGCCCTTGTTATCAACAGCAGCCTTTTAAACTCACCTGAGCTAACAGGTATGTGCGCTGGTTACTCTGCTGCGCTTAAAATTTCTTTTTTGGTTTGCTACAATGCCTTTTCTGAAACGTTGTCTCCTTCTTCTGGAACACTGACTTCTTTCATTTAATGCCTGCAGACTATAAAAGAGAACCCAACCCTAAAAGTTTGGTTGATTAGTCTGTGGCATTCTGTTAAACTGTTGCTTATGGCGGTCTCTGTGAGCTTCTCAGCGACATTCAGCCAGCCAGGTATCCTGCCTGCAGTAGATGGAATGTGGCAATGGAACGCTGGCTGCGCGTGTCATAATAGGCTCTGAGCCTTTATATACCTGTGCACAGCAGCAGCCACCTTCAGTCTGCTGCTGGACAGCCAGCAGCAGCAGCAGCAGGAGAGGTATGTAATCAGGAGCCCTCCTGCTAAGGGTAGACAGCTGCTCGTTCCACCCCACCCCCCGCCTTAATTGGTTCTCCTCCCTTCCAACGGTGTTGAGGCGGGTGGGAACAGCAGGGGGTGAAGGTGCTGTGTTTAAAGAGGTGGAGTTATGCAGATCTAAAACGCGTGGATTGCAGCAGCAGCAAGCCGAAAAGTGCAGGCATGTAAGGGATCTAGAGGTTGACAACATGTCTTCTTAACGGGAGTCCAGGAGCTCATCTCCACAAATGGACTTTTCAGGATCCTTGGGTGGCTCCGTAGTTTGAAACCAATTCTGGTTATCGCTTCTCGGCCTTTTGGCTAAGATCAAGTGTAGTATCTGTTCTTATCAGTTTAATATCTGATACGTCCCCTATCTGGGGACCATATATTAAATGGATTTTTAGAACAGGGAGATGGAAAAAGAGCTTGCTCTGTCCACTCCACGCATTGACCTGGTATTGCAGTATCTCCAGGACCGGTGCACCCCTTCTTTAATGCAGTTTCTAAAATCAGAAAGAATTGAATTCAATGTTTTTTGTTCATTTTGCTTGTTTGTCGGATTTTGGGATGGACTCTTTGGCTTTGCTTTTCTTCTCCTCATTGGATTTTTCATGTTCAAAGTTGCAGAAGCCAGATTACAAGCTCATTTTGGTTCAACTTCAGCAACTGTGCATTGCATTGCCATGTAATGTGATGCAATGCTATCTTTCTAGCTCTCCCTTTTTACTTCCTTTTGGATAAACAGACATATTAGGCAAGCATTTTGGAGCTTTCATCTAAATAACTACAGGTGGTGAGATAAGCTGCACAATATAATTGACCTTTCAGTATATTGTTGCACACACACCATCTATTTAGCAAATGCCCTTGTTATCAACAGCAGCCTTTTAAACTCACCTGAGCTAACAGGTATGTGCGCTGGTTACTCTGCTGCGCTTAAAATTTCTTTTTTGGTTTGCTACAATGCCTTTTCTGAAACGTTGTCTCCTTCTGCTGGAACACTGACTTCTTTCATTTAATGCCTGCAGACTATAAAAAGAACCCAACCCAAAAAGTTTGGTTGATTAGTCTGTGGCATTCTGTTAAACTGTTGCTTATGGCGGTCTCTGTGAGCTTCTCAGCGACATTCAGCCAGCCAGGTATCCTGCCTGCAGTAGATGGAATGTGGCAATGGAACGCTGGCTGCGCGTGTCATAATAGGCTCTGAGCCTTTATATACCTGTGCACAGCAGCAGCCACCTTCAGTCTGCTGCTGGACAGCCAGCAGCAGCAGCAGCAGGAGAGGTATGTAATCAGGAGCCCTCCTGCTAAGGGTAGACAGCTGCTCGTTCCACCCCACCCCCCGCCTTAATTGGTTCTCCTCCCTTCCAACGGTGTTGAGGCGGGTGGGAACAGCAGGGGGTGAAGGTGCTGTGTTTAAAGAGGTGGAGTTATGCAGATCTAAAACGCGTGGATTGCAGCAGCAGCAAGCCGAAAAGTGCAGGCATGTAAGGGATCTAGAGGTTGACAACATGTCTTCTTAACGGGAGTCCAGGAGCTCATCTCCACAAATGGACTTTTCAGGATCCTTGGGTGGCTCCGTAGTTTGAAACCAATTCTGGTTATCGCTTCTCGGCCTTTTGGCTAAGATCAAGTGTAGTATCTGTTCTTATCAGTTTAATATCTGATACGTCCCCTATCTGGGGACCATATATTAAATGGATTTTTAGAACAGGGAGATGGAAAAAGAGCTTGCTCTGTCCACTCCACGCATTGACCTGGTATTGCAGTATCTCCAGGACCGGTGCACCCCTTCTTTAATGCAGTTTCTAAAATCAGAAAGAATTGAATTCAATGTTTTTTGTTCATTTTGCTTGTTTGTCGGATTTTGGGATGGACTCTTTGGCTTTGCTTTTCTTCTCCTCATTGGATTTTTCATGTTCAAAGTTGCAGAAGCCAGATTACAAGCTCATTTTGGTTCAACTTCAGCAACTGTGCATTGCATTGCCATGTAATGTGATGCAATGCTATCTTTCTAGCTCTCCCTTTTTACTTCCTTTTGGATAAACAGACATATTAGGCAAGCATTTTGGAGCTTTCACCTAAATAACTACAGGTGGTGAGATAAGCTGCACAATATAATTGACCTTTCAGTATATTGTTGCACACACACCATCTATTTAGCAAATGCCCTTGTTATCAACAGCAGCCTTTTAAACTCACCTGAGCTAACAGGTATGTGCGCTGGTTACTCTGCTGCGCTTAAAATTTCTTTTTTGGTTTGCTACAATGCCTTTTCTGAAACGTTGTCTCCTTCTGCTGGAACACTGACTTCTTTCATTTAATGCCTGCAGACTATAAAAGAGAACCCAACCCAAAAAGTTTGGTTGATTAGTCTGTGGCATTCTGTTAAACTGTTGCTTATGGCGGTCTCTGTGAGCTTCTCAGCGACATTCAGCCAGCCAGGTATCCTGCCTGCAGTAGATGGAATGTGGCAATGGAACGCTGGCTGCGCGTGTCATAATAGGCTCTGAGCCTTTATATACCTGTGCACAGCAGCAGCCACCTTCAGTCTGCTGCTGGACAGCCAGCAGCAGCAGCAGCAGCAGGAGAGGTATGTAATCAGGAGCCCTCCTGCTAAGGGTAGACAGCTGCTCGTTCCACCCCACCCCCCGCCTTAATTGGTTCTCCTCCCTTCCAACGGTGTTGAGGCGGGTGGGAACAGCAGGGGGTGAAGGTGCTGTGTTTAAAGAGGTGGAGTTATGCAGATCTAAAACGCGTGGATTGCAGCAGCAGCAAGCCGAAAAGTGCAGGCATGTAAGGGATCTAGAGGTTGACAACATGTCTTCTTAACGGGAGTCCAGGAGCTCATCTCCACAAATGGACTTTTCAGGATCCTTGGGTGGCTCCGTAGTTTGAAACCAATTCTGGTTATCGCTTCTCGGCCTTTTGGCTAAGATCAAGTGTAGTATCTGTTCTTATCAGTTTAATATCTGATACGTCCCCTATCTGGGGACCATATATTAAATGGATTTTTAGAACAGGGAGATGGAAAAAGAGCTTGCTCTGTCCACTCCACGCATTGACCTGGTATTGCAGTATCTCCAGGACCGGTGCACCCCTTCTTTAATGCAGTTTCTAAAATCAGAAAGAATTGAATTCAATGTTTTTTGTTCATTTTGCTTGTTTGTCGGATTTTGGGATGGACTCTTTGGCTTTGCTTTTCTTCTCCTCATTGGATTTTTCATGTTCAAAGTTGCAGAAGCCAGATTACAAGCTCATTTTGGTTCAACTTCAGCAACTGTGCATTGCATTGCCATGTAATGTGATGCAATGCTATCTTTCTAGCTCTCCCTTTTTACTTCCTTTTGGATAAACAGACATATTAGGCAAGCATTTTGGAGCTTTCACCTAAATAACTACAGGTGGTGAGATAAGCTGCACAATATAATTGACCTTTCAGTATATTGTTGCACACACACCATCTATTTAGCAAATGCCCTTGTTATCAACAGCAGCCTTTTAAACTCACCTGAGCTAACAGGTATGTGCGCTGGTTACTCTGCTGCGCTTAAAATTTCTTTTTTGGTTTGCTACAATGCCTTTTCTGAAACGTTGTCTCCTTCTGCTGGAACACTGACTTCTTTCATTTAATGACTGTAGACTATAAAAGAGAACCCAACCCAAAAAGTTTGGTTGATTAGTCTGTGGCATTCTGTTAAACTTTTGCTTATGGCGGTCTCTGTGAGCTTCTCAGCGACATTCAGCCAGCCAGGTATCCTGCCTGCAGTAGATGGAATGTGGCAATGGAACGCTGGCTGCGCGTGTCATAATAGGCTCTGAGCCTTTATATACCTGTGCACAGCAGCAGCCACCTTCAGTCTGCTGCTGGACAGCCAGCAGCAGCAGCAGCAGGAGAGGTATGTAATCAGGAGCCCTCCTGCTAAGGGTAGACAGCTGCTCGTTCCACCCCACCCCCCGCCTTAATTGGTTCTCCTCCCTTCCAACGGTGTTGAGGCGGGTGGGAACAGCAGGGGGTGAAGGTGCTGTGTTTAAAGAGGTGGAGTTATGCAGATCTAAAACGCGTGGATTGCAGCAGCAGCAAGCCGAAAAGTGCAGGCATGTAAGGGATCTAGAGGTTGACAACATGTCTTCTTAACGGGAGTCCAGGAGCTCATCTCCACAAATGGACTTTTCAGGATCCTTGGGTGGCTCCGTAGTTTGAAACCAATTCTGGTTATCGCTTCTCGGCCTTTTGGCTAAGATCAAGTGTAGTATCTGTTCTTATCAGTTTAATATCTGATACGTCCCCTATCTGGGGACCATATATTAAATGGATTTTTAGAACAGGGAGATGGAAAAAGAGCTTGCTCTGTCCACTCCACGCATTGACCTGGTATTGCAGTATCTCCAGGACCGGTGCACCCCTTCTTTAATGCAGTTTCTAAAATCAGAAAGAATTGAATTCAATGTTTTTTGTTCATTTTGCTTGTTTGTCGGATTTTGGGATGGACTCTTTGGCTTTGCTTTTCTTCTCCTCATTGGATTTTTCATGTTCAAAGTTGCAGAAGCCAGATTACAAGCTCATTTTGGTTCAACTTCAGCAACTGTGCATTGCATTGCCATGTAATGTGATGCAATGCTATTGTAGCACCCTGAGGATTCGGCTGCTACAGGGGTATTGCACCTCAACCCAGAGGTGTGATATTCCACTCCCGGGTAAGGATGGAGTGTGGAACTGAGCTCGGTAGGCTGCATGCACTACACACATCCCATTTCCGGGGAACAGGCCGACGGTACTCCCACTTAGAAATGTGCAGGTACGACCGAGTCTGTTCCTGGCTGGAGTGGGAGGGGGGTGGTACATCCCATGTAGTGTAGGGGCAGATAGGGGGAGCAGCCTGGGTAAAGATAGGAGCTCATTGGGTGCTGGTCACCTGAGCTCACACATAGAGGGTGTATATAAGGTGGGCACCAACAAAGAACAGGGTCAGATGCAGAGAACAAGTCAGTTGGAGACAGCAAGACAGCTGCAGAGGAGCAGACAGCAAGCAGAGAGGAAGTCAGCCTGCAGCAAGGGAGAAAAGAGAGAGACCCAGAGGAACAGAAGAGAGGACTCTAAGATCCCAACTAAAATCCCCGGGTGAAGAGTCGGCATCAGGGTACCGGAACCCAAGCAGGTGGGGGTAAAAACATTCCCCAGCCAGAGACCGGAGACCGTGGGCAGCGTTTGCCACGGTCACCCACCACATCCACCCCGAAGGCACACCACATGAAGGGTCAGGGAACCCAGGGCCAAGGGTGTCCCAACAGAAGGCCCGAGGGAGCTGGACCTAGGTGGATCACTGGTGGGGACGGCCAGAGAACGGGACAGAAGGAGAGCTCAGGGCCACGCTCCGGACTTGTTTGGGGGTTGGCTGGATCCAGGACCTGGTGGACGCAGCACGGCTCGGGTGGTCACTCGAAGCTGGAGTGACCAGTACAACATCTGCAGTAAGTAAACACCCTTAACTGCACAACCCGACTCTGTCTTCACTGCCGTCTGCACTGCACCACCACAACCCCCATCCTCTGCACCTGTCCCCTCTGAGGCTATACCCCTCCCGTTGGGGGTTATACCATCACAAGCTGCACCTACACCATCAGCCTCAGCGGACCCTGCTGCAGCGGCGGCCATAGTGACCGCAATACAACGGGTGGCGTAGTCGACATTAAGAACTTATTAACATCTGTAGGACTGCCACATACAACTGAGTTTGACACCCTGGGCACGGACCGGGTCATAGCCACTCGGAGACTACAACCCCCATCTGATCCGGCTCCGGATATTCCCATAAAGAATATGGCCCAGGGGGCGCGTCAACTTTGGCGTAGTCGGCAGGATTACGTGCCCGCAACACCCGGGTACTGCGTGCCTGAAGAAAAGTGCAAGTTTACCTCAGAAAGAAGTCTCCCGCCGGTTCCGGAGGGTCCACGCCATCGGACCCCATCACAGGTCGTTTCCCGCCGATTGTCCGCCATTTCCAGCTTGTTCCCGCCATCTGCAGGGTTTCCCGCCACTGGGCGACGCTTCCCGCCAAATCCGAAGATTTCCCGCCTTGGAAGAGCAGCGGACGCCATTATGGGCGTGCCAAAGGAGGGCAAGAGGCCGCCTCCCATCGTGGGCCAGGACAGAAAATGGCGCCAAAAGTGGAAACCGCCCCCATCAACAGAGACTGTGATGCTAGAGGTGTCTGTCAGCGTGAAAGAACCGCCCCTGGAGCTGACAGTCACCCAGTGGCCCCGGGACCGCCCTCGAAGTGGGAGGAGACGAAAGAAAAGAACGAAGATGGGTACCGCCTGGAGCAGTCTGGAGCGAGCGCACCCGGAGGCAAGAAGTCTAACGAGGAGTAGCGGAGAAGCTTACCCGGATATGGAGAGAAAGCAGAACAGCACCGGCCCGCAGGCCAGGAGTCTGCTAAAGACCGAGGAAGGAGAGCAGAGCAGCACCGGCCCGCTGGCCAGGAGCCTGCTGGAGGAAGAGCAGAGCAGCACCGACCCGTTGGTCAGGAGCCTGCTAGACACCACGACCCCACTAGGCCTAGTGGAGGTCCTTGCACAGCTCCCCCGAGACCGGGAGTGTGCACAGACTGCCCTGGAGGGCCTCGCACGGAGGATGGCCCGGGTACAGCGCGAGATATTGGCGGAATGGAGCCGAGAGATGGCCCAGCAAACCAAGGCCCGGAGCACGCCAGCCAAGATGAGGAGACAGACCGCCTCTGAGGATGGCGCGGGAGGACCCAAGGTCGGAGACGGCGCCGAGAAGGGAGCCGAACGCATGGAGGCAGGTAAAGGGGATGCCTATACCCCAAGCCGTGAAACCGCCCACCTGCCCCAGCTCCCCGTCGCAGAGCCCAAAAGTCCCCCTGCTGTGCCCGTAGCCGCCATGTCACCGCTATGGACTAGGCCCCGACCGGAAGCCGCCGCAGCGACCCCTGTGACGTCACGCGCCTCGACCCGGAGCGTGACAAAGCAGGAAATACCACCAGCCTGGTCGCAAGGCCTAGTACCCCCGGGCGCCGCATCACCAACAGCGCCCCCTACCTCCGCGGAGCCTCCGGCCTGGTCGCAAGGCCAGGTAGCCCAGGGCGCCGCCGTATTAACGGTGCCCTTCACCTTCCAGGTGCCCCAGGCCTGGCCGCAAGGCCTGGGCAACCCGGGCGCCACCACCACCGCGCCCGCGCCCGTAAAACCAAGGGTGCCGCGTCTGGGAGAGGACTTGTTTGCCCAGCACACGTGGCCGGACGGGCAGCCTTTCATCTGGCCCCAGAAGTATTACGAACTGGAGCACCAGAGGAGGGTTGGGGCCATGTGTGCACCCCTGATTCCGGCTCCGAAGCCCGTAATAAGGATCTCGCCCCCGCTAGCGGAAGCGCAGTTTGAGTGGGACCCCACCGGAGAAGACCTAATGGGGTTCACTCAGGAAACCCGGGCAGCTGCAGCGGAGCGTGCTGAGTGTTGCCGACAGCAGCTCGAGGAGTTCGCAAGGGAGCGGAGAGAGAGGCGGGTCCGAGAACAAGAGGCCCAAATAAGGAGCGCCGAGCAGAAGAGCCGGACCAGGAGGGACCCCCGTGCAGCGCACAGTCCTCGTACCACCGGGACTGTAATAAAGTTCAACCAGCAGCATGGGTGGGGCTTCATTAGAGACAACAACACCCCCGGCGACGTCTTTGTCACGCGCAGAGACGTGGAGTCCCATCTGCCGGAGGGGCACAGAGGTCGTGACCTCTACATCGGAGACGAGGTCACCTTCACCCGGCACAAGTGTGCCAAAGGACCTTACGCCCTCCACGTACACCGCCTGACGGAGGAGGAGTTGCGGTGCGAGGAGGAGGAGCAAGAGGACCCGGACGGGTCTGAAGTTACAACCAGCTATAAGCAAAGAGCAGGAGGAAGACGCCGTTGAGTGCGGCAGAGCAGTGATGTAAATAGTTACCCGACCGGGTATCAAAGAGACTGTTGCAACATATATATAGTCCCCGTTGGGACCAGCTGAGTGCAACATATATATAGTCCCCGTTGGGACCAGCTGAGTGAACTGTTTACCCGTTAACCCCTTAATCCCACAGGCTGAGGACTGTGAGCAGCCATTCCCTTCCCTCTACCTGGCCGAGGACTGAGAGCGGCCAACTTCCCTGTATATAGTTGCGCTTCCTAAAGCGCCCCCTACCGGTTTTAGAGGAAAAACCATTTTTCTAAGAGACTGTCGCACTTTTCCCGGACACACGTTGCACAGTGTCCGGAGGAGGAACCTGAAACAAGAGACGACGAGAATGTTTATATGAAAAGTTTTATATATATATAATGTTTTATATGTTTTATTATGTTTATATGAAAAGAAAAAAATTGTATGTTTTGGTGTTGTTTTATGTCTTACAGCCCGAGGACGTGCTGTGATTTACCAGGGGGGAATGTAGCACCCTGAGGATTCGGCTGCTACAGGGGTATTGCACCTCAACCCAGAGGTGTGATATTCCACTCCCGGGTAAGGATGGAGTGTGGAACTGAGCTCGGTAGGCTGCATGCACTACACACATCCCATTTCCGGGGAACAGGCCGACGGTACTCCCACTTAGAAATGTGCAGGTACGACCGAGTCTGTTCCTGGCTGGAGTGGGAGGGGGGTGGTACATCCCATGTAGTGTAGGGGCAGATAGGGGGAGCAGCCTGGGTAAAGATAGGAGCTCATTGGGTGCTGGTCACCTGAGCTCACACATAGAGGGTGTATATAAGGTGGGCACCAACAAAGAACAGGGTCAGATGCAGAGAACAAGTCAGTTGGAGACAGCAAGACAGCTGCAGAGGAGCAGACAGCAAGCAGAGAGGAAGTCAGCCTGCAGCAAGGGAGAAAAGAGAGAGACCCAGAGGAACAGAAGAGAGGACTCTAAGATCCCAACTAAAATCCCCGGGTGAAGAGTCGGCATCAGGGTACCGGAACCCAAGCTGGTGGGGGTAAAAACATTCCCCAGCCAGAGACCGGAGACCGTGGGCAGCGTTTGCCACGGTCACCCACCACATCCACCCCGAAGGCACACCACATGAAGGGTCAGGGAACCCAGGGCCAAGGGTGTCCCAACAGAAGGCCCGAGGGAGCTGGACCTAGGTGGATCACTGGTGGGGACGGCCAGAGAACGGGACAGAAGGAGAGCTCAGGGCCACGCTCCGGACTTGTTTGGGGGTTGGCTGGATCCAGGACCTGGTGGACGCAGCACGGCTCGGGTGGTCACTCGAAGCTGGAGTGACCAGTACAACATCTGCAGTAAGTAAACACCCTTAACTGCACAACCCGACTCTGTCTTCACTGCCGTCTGCACTGCACCACCACAACCCCCATCCTCTGCACCTGTCCCCTCTGAGGCTATACCCCTCCCGTTGGGGGTTATACCATCACAAGCTGCACCTACACCATCAGCCTCAGCGGACCCTGCTGCAGCGGCGGCCATAGTGACCGCAATACAACGGGTGGCGTAGTCGACATTAAGAACTTATTAACATCTGTAGGACTGCCACATACAACTGAGTTTGACACCCTGGGCACGGACCGGGTCATAGCCACTCGGAGACTACAACCCCCATCTGATCCGGCTCCGGATATTCCCATAAAGAATATGGCCCAGGGGGCGCGTCAACTTTGGCGTAGTCGGCAGGATTACGTGCCCGCAACACCCGGGTACTGCGTGCCTGAAGAAAAGTGCAAGTTTACCTCAGAAAGAAGTCTCCCGCCGGTTCCGGAGGGTCCACGCCATCGGACCCCATCACAGGTCGTTTCCCGCCGATTGTCCGCCATTTCCAGCTTGTTCCCGCCATCTGCAGGGTTTCCCGCCACTGGGCGACGCTTCCCGCCAAATCCGAAGATTTCCCGCCTTGGAAGAGCAGCGGACGCCATTATGGGCGTGCCAAAGGAGGGCAAGAGGCCGCCTCCCATCGTGGGCCAGGACAGAAAATGGCGCCAAAAGTGGAAACCGCCCCCACCAACAGAGACTGTGATGCTAGAGGTGTCTGTCAGCGTGAAAGAACCGCCCCTGGAGCTGACAGTCACCCAGTGGCCCCGGGACCGCCCTCGAAGTGGGAGGAGATGAAAGAAAAGAACGAAGATGGGTACCGCCTGGAGCAGTCTGGAGCGAGCGCACCCGGAGGCAAGAAGTCTAACGAGGAGTAGCGGAGAAGCTTACCCGGATATGGAGAGAAAGCAGAACAGCACCGGCCCGCAGGCCAGGAGTCTGCTAAAGACCGAGGAAGGAGAGCAGAGCAGCACCGGCCCGCTGGCCAGGAGCCTGCTGGAGGAAGAGCAGAGCAGCACCGACCCGTTGGTCAGGAGCCTGCTAGACACCACGACCCCACTAGGCCTAGTGGAGGTCCTTGCACAGCTCCCCCGAGACCGGGAGTGTGCACAGACTGCCCTGGAGGGCCTCGCACGGAGGATGGCCCGGGTACAGCGCGAGATATTGGCGGAATGGAGCCGAGAGATGGCCCAGCAAACCAAGGCCCGGAGCACGCCAGCCAAGATGAGGAGACAGACCGCCTCTGAGGATGGCGCGGGAGGACCCAAGGTCGGAGACGGCGCCGAGAAGGGAGCCGAACGCATGGAGGCAGGTAAAGGGGATGCCTATACCCCAAGCCGTGAAACCGCCCACCTGCCCCAGCTCCCCGTCGCAGAGCCCAAAAGTCCCCCTGCTGTGCCCGTAGCCGCCATGTCACCGCTATGGACTAGGCCCCGACCGGAAGCCGCCGCAGCGACCCCTGTGACGTCACGCGCCTCGACCCGGAGCGTGACAAAGCAGGAAATACCACCAGCCTGGTCGCAAGGCCTAGTACCCCCGGGCGCCGCATCACCAACAGCGCCCCCTACCTCCGCGGAGCCTCCGGCCTGGTCGCAAGGCCAGGTAGCCCAGGGCGCCGCCGTATTAACGGTGCCCTTCACCTTCCAGGTGCCCCAGGCCTGGCCGCAAGGCCTGGGCAACCCGGGCGCCACCACCACCGCGCCCGCGCCCGTAAAACCAAGGGTGCCGCGTCTGGGAGAGGACTTGTTTGCCCAGCACACGTGGCCGGACGGGCAGCCTTTCATCTGGCCCCAGAAGTATTACGAACTGGAGCACCAGAGGAGGGTTGGGGCCATGTGTGCACCCCTGATTCCGGCTCCGAAGCCCGTAATAAGGATCTCGCCCCCGCTAGCGGAAGCGCAGTTTGAGTGTGACCCCACCGGAGAAGACCTAATGGGGTTCACTCAGGAAACCCGGGCAGCTGCAGCGGAGCGTGCTGAGTGTTGCCGACAGCAGCTCGAGGAGTTCGCAAGGGAGCGGAGAGAGAGGCGGGTCCGAGAACAAGAGGCCCAAATAAGGAGCGCCGAGCAGAAGAGCCGGACCAGGAGGGACCCCCGTGCAGCGCACAGTCCTCGTACCACCGGGACTGTAATAAAGTTCAACCAGCAGCATGGGTGGGGCTTCATTAGAGACAACAACACCCCCGGCGACGTCTTTGTCACGCGCAGAGACGTGGAGTCCCATCTGCCGGAGGGGCACAGAGGTCGTGACCTCTACATCGGAGACGAGGTCACCTTCACCCGGCACAAGTGTGCCAAAGGACCTTACGCCCTCCACGTACACCGCCTGACGGAGGAGGAGTTGCGGTGCGAGGAGGAGGAGCAAGAGGACCCGGACGGGTCTGAAGTTACAACCAGCTATAAGCAAAGAGCAGGAGGAAGACGCCGTTGAGTGCGGCAGAGCAGTGATGTAAATAGTTACCCGACCGGGTATCAAAGAGACTGTTGCAACATATATATAGTCCCCGTTGGGACCAGCTGAGTGCAACATATATATAGTCCCCGTTGGGACCAGCTGAGTGAACTGTTTACCCGTTAACCCCTTAATCCCACAGGCTGAGGACTGTGAGCAGCCATTCCCTTCCCTCTACCTGGCCGAGGACTGAGAGCGGCCAACTTCCCTGTATATAGTTGCGCTTCCTAAAGCGCCCCCTACCGGTTTTAGAGGAAAAACCATTTTTCTAAGAGACTGTCGCACTTTTCCCGGACACACGTTGCACAGTGTCCGGAGGAGGAACCTGAAACAAGAGACGACGAGAATGTTTATATGAAAAGTTTTATATATATATAATGTTTTATATGTTTTATTATGTTTATATGAAAAGAAAAAAATTGTATGTTTTGGTGTTGTTTTATGTCTTACAGCCCGAGGACGTGCTGTGATTTACCAGGGGGGAATGTAGCACCCTGAGGATTCGGCTGCTACAGGGGTATTGCACCTCAACCCAGAGGTGTGATATTCCACTCCCGGGTAAGGATGGAGTGTGGAACTGAGCTCGGTAGGCTGCATGCACTACACACATCCCATTTCCGGGGAACAGGCCGACGGTACTCCCACTTAGAAATGTGCAGGTACGACCGAGTCTGTTCCTGGCTGGAGTGGGAGGGGGGTGGTACATCCCATGTAGTGTAGGGGCAGATAGGGGGAGCAGCCTGGGTAAAGATAGGAGCTCATTGGGTGCTGGTCACCTGAGCTCACACATAGAGGGTGTATATAAGGTGGGCACCAACAAAGAACAGGGTCAGATGCAGAGAACAAGTCAGTTGGAGACAGCAAGACAGCTGCAGAGGAGCAGACAGCAAGCAGAGAGGAAGTCAGCCTGCAGCAAGGGAGAAAAGAGAGAGACCCAGAGGAACAGAAGAGAGGACTCTAAGATCCCAACTAAAATCCCCGGGTGAAGAGTCGGCATCAGGGTACCGGAACCCAAGCTGGTGGGGGTAAAAACATTCCCCAGCCAGAGACCGGAGACCGTGGGCAGCGTTTGCCACGGTCACCCACCACATCCACCCCGAAGGCACACCACATGAAGGGTCAGGGAACCCAGGGCCAAGGGTGTCCCAACAGAAGGCCCGAGGGAGCTGGACCTAGGTGGATCACTGGTGGGGACGGCCAGAGAACGGGACAGAAGGAGAGCTCAGGGCCACGCTCCGGACTTGTTTGGGGGTTGGCTGGATCCAGGACCTGGTGGACGCAGCACGGCTCGGGTGGTCACTCGAAGCTGGAGTGACCAGTACAACATCTGCAGTAAGTAAACACCCTTAACTGCACAACCCGACTCTGTCTTCACTGCCGTCTGCACTGCACCACCACAACCCCCATCCTCTGCACCTGTCCCCTCTGAGGCTATACGACTCCCGTTGGGGGTTATACCATCACAAGCTGCACCTACACCATCAGCCTCAGCGGACCCTGCTGCAGCGGCGGCCATAGTGACCGCAATACAACGGGTGGCGTAGTCGACATTAAGAACTTATTAACATCTGTAGGACTGCCACATACAACTGAGTTTGACACCCTGGGCACGGACCGGGTCATAGCCACTCGGAGACTACAACCCCCATCTGATCCGGCTCCGGATATTCCCATAAAGAATATGGCCCAGGGGGCGCGTCACTATCTTTCTAGCTCTCCCTTTTTACTTCCTTTTGGATAAACAGACATATTAGGCAAGCATTTTGGAGCTTTCACCTAAATAACTACAGGTGGTGAGATAAGCTGCACAATATAATTGACCTTTCAGTATATTGTTGCACACACACCATCTATTTAGCAAATGCCCTTGTTATCAACAGCAGCCTTTTAAACTCACCTGAGCTAACAGGTATGTGCGCTGGTTACTCTGCTGCGCTTAAAATTTCTTTTTTGGTTTGCTACAATGCCTTTTCTGAAACGTTGTCTCCTTCTGCTGGAACACTGACTTCTTTCATTTAATGCCTGCAGACTATAAAAGAGAATCCAACCCAAAAAGTTTGGTTGATTAGTCTGTGGCATTCTGTTAAACTGTTGCTTATGGCGGTCTCTGTGAGCTTCTCAGCGACATTCAGCCAGCCAGGTATCCTGCCTGCAGTAGATGGAATGTGGCAATGGAACGCTGGCTGCGCGTGTCATAATAGGCTCTGAGCCTTTATATACCTGTGCACAGCAGCAGCCACCTTCAGTCTGCTGCTGGACAGCCAGCAGCAGCAGCAGCAGCAGGAGAGGTATGTAATCAGGAGCCCTCCTGCTAAGGGTAGACAGCTGCTCGTTCCACCCCACCCCCCGCCTTAATTGGTTCTCCTCCCTTCCAACGGTGTTGAGGCGGGTGGGAACAGCAGGGGGTGAAGGTGCTGTGTTTAAAGAGTTGGAGTTATGCAGATCTAAAACGCGTGGATTGCAGCAGCAGCAAGCCGAAAAGTGCAGGCATGTAAGGGATCTAGAGGTTGACAACATGTCTTCTTAACGGGAGTCCAGGAGCTCATCTCCACAAATGGACTTTTCAGGATCCTTGGGTGGCTCCGTAGTTTGAAACCAATTCTGGTTATCGCTTCTCGGCCTTTTGGCTAAGATCAAGTGTAGTATCTGTTCTTATCAGTTTAATATCTGATACGTCCCCTATCTGGGGACCATATATTAAATGGATTTTTAGAACAGGGAGATGGAAAAAGAGCTTGCTCTGTCCACTCCACGCATTGACCTGGTATTGCAGTATCTCCAGGACCGGTGCACCCCTTCTTTAATGCAGTTTCTAAAATCAGAAAGAATTGAATTCAATGTTTTTTGTTCATTTTGCTTGTTTGTCGGATTTTGGGATGGACTCTTTGGCTTTGCTTTTCTTCTCCTCATTGGATTTTTCATGTTCAAAGTTGCAGAAGCCAGATTACAAGCTCATTTTGGTTCAACTTCAGCAACTGTGCATTGCATTGCCATGTAATGTGATGCAATGCTATCTTTCTAGCTCTCCCTTTTTACTTCCTTTTGGATAAACAGACATATTAGGCAAGCATTTTGGAGCTTTCACCTAAATAACTACAGGTGGTGAGATAAGCTGCACAATATAATTGACCTTTCAGTATATTGTTGCACACACACCATCTATTTAGCAAATGCCCTTGTTATCAACAGCAGCCTTTTAAACTCACCTGAGCTAACAGGTATGTGCGCTGGTTACTCTGCTGCGCTTAAAATTTCTTTTTTGGTTTGCTACAATGCCTTTTCTGAAACGTTGTCTCCTTCTGCTGGAACACTGACTTCTTTCATTTAATGCCTGCAGACTATAAAAGAGAACCCAACCCAAAAAGTTTGGTTGATTAGTCTGTGGCATTCTGTTAAACTGTTGCTTATGGCGGTCTCTGTGAGCTTCTCAGCGACATTCAGCCAGCCAGGTATCCTGCCTGCAGTAGATGGAATGTGGCAATGGAACGCTGGCTGCGCGTGTCATAATAGGCTCTGAGCCTTTATATACCTGTGCACAGCAGCAGCCACCTTCAGTCTGCTGCTGGACAGCCAGCAGCAGCAGCAGCAGCAGGAGAGGTATGTAATCAGGAGCCCTCCTGCTAAGGGTAGACAGCTGCTCGTTCCACCCCACCCCCCGCCTTAATTGGTTCTCCTCCCTTCCAACGGTGTTGAGGCGGGTGGGAACAGCAGGGGGTGAAGGTGCTGTGTTTAAAGAGGTGGAGTTATGCAGATCTAAAACGCGTGGATTGCAGCAGCAGCAAGCCGAAAAGTGCAGGCATGTAAGGGATCTAGAGGTTGACAACATGTCTTCTTAACGGGAGTCCAGGAGCTCATCTCCACAAATGGACTTTTCAGGATCCTTGGGTGGCTCCGTAGTTTGAAACCAATTCTGGTTATCGCTTCTCGGCCTTTTGGCTAAGATCAAGTGTAGTATCTGTTCTTATCAGTTTAATATCTGATACGTCCCCTATCTGGGGACCATATATTAAATGGATTTTTAGAACAGGGAGATGGAAAAAGAGCTTGCTCTGTCCACTCCACGCATTGACCTGGTATTGCAGTATCTCCAGGACCGGTGCACCCCTTCTTTAATGCAGTTTCTAAAATCAGAAAGAATTGAATTCAATGTTTTTTGTTCATTTTGCTTGTTTGTCGGATTTTGGGATGGACTCTTTGGCTTTGCTTTTCTTCTCCTCATTGGATTTTTCATGTTCAAAGTTGCAGAAGCCAGATTACAAGCTCATTTTGGTTCAACTTCAGCAACTGTGCATTGCATTGCCATGTAATGTGATGCAATGCTATCTTTCTAGCTCTCCCTTTTTACTTCCTTTTGGATAAACAGACATATTAGGCAAGCATTTTGGAGCTTTCACCTAAATAACTACAGGTGGTGAGATAAGCTGCACAATATAATTGACCTTTCAGTATATTGTTGCACACACACCATCTATTTAGCAAATGCCCTTGTTATCAACAGCAGCCTTTTAAACTCACCTGAGCTAACAGGTATGTGCGCTGGTTACTCTGCTGCGCTTAAAATTTCTTTTTTGGTTTGCTACAATGCCTTTTCTGAAACGTTGTCTCCTTCTGCTGGAACACTGACTTCTTTCATTTAATGCCTGCAGACTATAAAAGAGAACCCAACCCAAAAAGTTTGGTTGATTAGTCTGTGGCATTCTGTTAAACTGTTGCTTATGGCGGTCTCTGTGAGCTTCTCAGCGACATTCAGCCAGCCAGGTATCCTGCCTGCAGTAGATGGAATGTGGCAATGGAACGCTGGCTGCGCGTGTCATAATAGGCTCTGAGCCTTTATATACCTGTGCACAGCAGCAGCCACCTTCAGTCTGCTGCTGGACAGCCAGCAGCAGCAGCAGCAGGAGAGGTATGTAATCAGGAGCCCTCCTGCTAAGGGTAGACAGCTGCTCGTTCCACCCCACCCCCCGCCTTAATTGGTTCTCCTCCCTTCCAACGGTGTTGAGGCGGGTGGGAACAGCAGGGGGTGAAGGTGCTGTGTTTAAAGAGGTGGAGTTATGCAGATCTAAAACGCGTGGATTGCAGCAGCAGCAAGCCGAAAAGTGCAGGCATGTAAGGGATCTAGAGGTTGACAACATGTCTTCTTAACGGGAGTCCAGGAGCTCATCTCCACAAATGGACTTTTCAGGATCCTTGGGTGGCTCCGTAGTTTGAAACCAATTCTGGTTATCGCTTCTCGGCCTTTTGGCTAAGATCAAGTGTAGTATCTGTTCTTATCAGTTTAATATCTGATACGTCCCCTATCTGGGGACCATATATTAAATGGATTTTTAGAACAGGGAGATGGAAAAAGAGCTTGCTCTGTCCACTCCACGCATTGACCTGGTATTGCAGTATCTCCAGGACCGGTGCACCCCTTCTTTAATGCAGTTTCTAAAATCAGAAAGAATTGAATTCAATGTTTTTTGTTCATTTTGCTTGTTTGTCGGATTTTGGGATGGACTCTTTGGCTTTGCTTTTCTTCTCCTCATTGGATTTTTCATGTTCAAAGTTGCAGAAGCCAGATTACAAGCTCATTTTGGTTCAACTTCAGCAACTGTGCATTGCATTGCCATGTAATGTGATGCAATGCTATCTTTCTAGCTCTCCCTTTTTACTTCCTTTTGGATAAACAGACATATTAGGCAAGCATTTTGGAGCTTTCACCTAAATAACTACAGGTGGTGAGATAAGCTGCACAATATAATTGACCTTTCAGTATATTGTTGCACACACACCATCTATTTAGCAAATGCCCTTGTTATCAACAGCAGCCTTTTAAACTCACCTGAGCTAACAGGTATGTGCGCTGGTTACTCTGCTGCGCTTAAAATTTCTTTTTTGGTTTGCTACAATGCCTTTTCTGAAACGTTGTCTCCTTCTGCTGGAACACTGACTTCTTTCATTTAATGCCTGCAGACTATAAAAGAGAACCCAACCCAAAAAGTTTGGTTGATTAGTCTGTGGCATTCTGTTAAACTGTTGCTTATGGCGGTCTCTGTGAGCTTCTCAGCGACATTCAGCCAGCCAGGTATCCTGCCTGCAGTAGATGGAATGTGGCAATGGAACGCTGGCTGCGCGTGTCATAATAGGCTCTGAGCCTTTATATACCTGTGCACAGCAGCAGCCACCTTCAGTCTGCTGCTGGACAGCCAGCAGCAGCAGCAGCAGGAGAGGTATGTAATCAGGAGCCCTCCTGCTAAGGGTAGACAGCTGCTCGTTCCACCCCACCCCCCGCCTTAATTGGTTCTCCTCCCTTCCAACGGTGTTGAGGCGGGTGGGAACAGCAGGGGGTGAAGGTGCTGTGTTTAAAGAGGTGGAGTTATGCAGATCTAAAACGCGTGGATTGCAGCAGCAGCAAGCCGAAAAGTGCAGGCATGTAAGGGATCTAGAGGTTGACAACATGTCTTCTTAACGGGAGTCCAGGAGCTCATCTCCACAAATGGACTTTTCAGGATCCTTGGGTGGCTCCGTAGTTTGAAACCAATTCTGGTTATCGCTTCTCGGCCTTTTGGCTAAGATCAAGTGTAGTATCTGTTCTTATCAGTTTAATATCTGATACGTCCCCTATCTGGGGACCATATATTAAATGGATTTTTAGAACAGGGAGATGGAAAAAGAGCTTGCTCTGTCCACTCCACGCATTGACCTGGTATTGCAGTATCTCCAGGACCGGTGCACCCCTTCTTTAATGCAGTTTCTAAAATCAGAAAGAATTGAATTCAATGTTTTTTGTTCATTTTGCTTGTTTGTCGGATTTTGGGATGGACTCTTTGGCTTTGCTTTTCTTCTCCTCATTGGATTTTTCATGTTCAAAGTTGCAGAAGCCAGATTACAAGCTCATTTTGGTTCAACTTCAGCAACTGTGCATTGCATTGCCATGTAATGTGATGCAATGCTATCTTTCTAGCTCTCCCTTTTTACTTCCTTTTGGATAAACAGACATATTAGGCAAGCATTTTGGAGCTTTCACCTAAATAACTACAGGTGGTGAGATAAGCTGCACAATATAATTGACCTTTCAGTATATTGTTGCACACACACCATCTATTTAGCAAATGCCCTTGTTATCAACAGCAGCCTTTTAAACTCACCTGAGCTAACAGGTATGTGCGCTGGTTACTCTGCTGCGCTTAAAATTTCTTTTTTGGTTTGCTACAATGCCTTTTCTGAAACGTTGTCTCCTTCTGCTGGAACACTGACTTCTTTCATTTAATGCCTGCAGACTATAAAAGAGAACCCAACCCAAAAAGTTTGGTTGATTAGTCTGTGGCATTAAGTTAAACTGTTGCTTATGGTGGTCTCTGTGAGCTTCTCAGCGACATTCAGCCAGCCAGGTATCCTGCCTGCAGTAGATGGAATGTGGCAATGGAACGCTGGCTGCGCGTGTCATAATAGGCTCTGAGCCTTTATATACCTGTGCACAGCAGCAGCCACCTTCAGTCTGCTGCTGGACAGCCAGCAGCAGCAGCAGCAGGAGAGGTATGTAATCAGGAGCCCTCCTGCTAAGGGTAGACAGCTGCTCGTTCCACCCCACCCCCCGCCTTAATTGGTTCTCCTCCCTTCCAACGGTGTTGAGGCGGGTGGGAACAGCAGGGGGTGAAGGTGCTGTGTTTAAAGAGGTGGAGTTATGCAGATCTAAAACGCGTGGATTGCAGCAGCAGCAAGCCGAAAAGTGCAGGCATGTAAGGGATCTAGAGGTTGACAACATGTCTTCTTAACGGGAGTCCAGGAGCTCATCTCCACAAATGGACTTTTCAGGATCCTTGGGTGGCTCCGTAGTTTGAAACCAATTCTGGTCATCGCTTCTCGGCCTTTTGGCTAAGATCAAGTGTAGTATCTGTTCTTATCAGTTTAATATCTGATACGTCCCCTATCTGGGGACCATATATTGAATGGATTTTTAGAACAGGGAGATGGAAAAAGAGCTTGCTCTGTCCACTCCACGCATTGACCTGGTATTGCAGTATCTCCAGGACCGGTGCACCCCTTCTTTAATGCAGTTTCTAAAATCAGAAAGAATTGAATTCAATGTTTTTTGTTCATTTTGCTTGTTTGTCGGATTTTGGGATGGACTCTTTGGCTTTGCTTTTCTTCTCCTCATTGGATTTTTCATGTTCAAAGTTGCAGAAGCCAGATTACAAGCTCATTTTGGTTCAACTTCAGCAACTGTGCATTGCATTGCCATGTAATGTGATGCAATGCTATCTTTCTAGCTCTCCCTTTTTACTTCCTTTTGGATAAACAGACATATTAGGCAAGCATTTTGGAGCTTTCACCTAAATAACTACAGGTGGTGAGATAAGCTGCACAATATAATTGACCTTTCAGTATATTGTTGCACACACACCATCTATTTAGCAAATGCCCTTGTTATCAACAGCAGCCTTTTAAACTCACCTGAGCTAACAGGTATGTGCGCTGGTTACTCTGCTGCGCTTAAAATTTCTTTTTTGGTTTGCTACAATGCCTTTTCTGAAACGTTGTCTCCCTCTGCTGGAACACTGACTTCTTTCATTTAATGCCTGCAGACTATAAAAGAGAACCCAACCCAAAAAGTTTGGTTGATTAGTCTGTGGCATTCTGTTAAACTGTTGCTTATGGCGGTCTCTGTGAGCTTCTCAGCGACATTCAGCCAGCCAGGTATCCTGCCTGCAGTAGATGGAATGTGGCAATGGAACGCTGGCTGCGCGTGTCATAATAGGCTCTGAGCCTTTATATACCTGTGCACAGCAGCAGCCACCTTCAGTCTGCTGCTGGACAGCCAGCAGCAGCAGCAGCAGGAGAGGTATGTAATCAGGAGCCCTCCTGCTAAGGGTAGACAGCTGCTCGTTCCACCCCACCCCCCGCCTTAATTGGTTCTCCTCCCTTCCAACGGTGTTGAGGCGGGTGGGAACAGCAGGGGGTGAAGGTGCTGTGTTTAAAGAGGTGGAGTTATGCAGATCTAAAACGCGTGGATTGCAGCAGCAGCAAGCCGAAAAGTGCAGGCATGTAAGGGATCTAGAGGTTGACAACATGTCTTCTTAACGGGAGTCCAGGAGCTCATCTCCACAAATGGACTTTTCAGGATCCTTGGGTGGCTCCGTAGTTTGAAACCAATTCTGGTTATCGCTTCTCGGCCTTTTGGCTAAGATCAAGTGTAGTATCTGTTCTTATCAGTTTAATATCTGATACGTCCCCTATCTGGGGACCATATATTAAATGGATTTTTAGAACAGGGAGATGGAAAAAGAGCTTGCTCTGTCCACTCCACGCATTGACCTGGTATTGCAGTATCTCCAGGACCGGTGCACCCCTTCTTTAATGCAGTTTCTAAAATCAGAAAGAATTGAATTCAATGTTTTTTGTTCATTTTGCTTGTTTGTCGGATTTTGGGATGGACTCTTTGGCTTTGCTTTTCTTCTCCTCATTGGATTTTTCATGTTCAAAGTTGCAGAAGCCAGATTACAAGCTCATTTTGGTTCAACTTCAGCAACTGTGCATTGCATTGCCATGTAATGTGATGCAATGCTATCTTTCTAGCTCTCCCTTTTTACTTCCTTTTGGATAAACAGACATATTAGGCAAGCATTTTGGAGCTTTCACCTAAATAACTACAGGTGGTGAGATAAGCTGCACAATATAATTGACCTTTCAGTATATTGTTGCACACACACCATCTATTTAGCAAATGCCCTTGTTATCAACAGCAGCCTTTTAAACTCACCTGAGCTAACAGGTATGTGCGCTGGTTACTCTGCTGCGCTTAAAATTTCTTTTTTGGTTTGCTACAATGCCTTTTCTGAAACGTTGTCTCCTTCTGCTGGAACACTGACTTCTTTCATTTAATGCCTGCAGACTATAAAAGAGAACCCAACCCAAAAAGTTTGGTTGATTAGTCTGTGGCATTCTGTTAAACTGTTGCTTATGGCGGTCTCTGTGAGCTTCTCAGCGACATTCAGCCAGCCAGGTATCCTGCCTGCAGTAGATGGAATGTGGCAATGGAACGCTGGCTGCGCGTGTCATAATAGGCTCTGAGCCTTTATATACCTGTGCACAGCAGCAGCCACCTTCAGTCTGCTGCTGGACAGCCAGCAGCAGCAGCAGCAGGAGAGGTATGTAATCAGGAGCCCTCCTGCTAAGGGTAGACAGCTGCTCGTTCCACCCCACCCCCCGCCTTAATTGGTTCTCCTCCCTTCCAACGGTGTTGAGGCGGGTGGGAACAGCAGGGGGTGAAGGTGCTGTGTTTAAAGAGGTGGAGTTATGCAGATCTAAAACGCGTGGATTGCAGCAGCAGCAAGCCGAAAAGTGCAGGCATGTAAGGGATCTAGAGGTTGACAACATGTCTTCTTAACGGGAGTCCAGGAGCTCATCTCCACAAATGGACTTTTCAGGATCCTTGGGTGGCTCCGTAGTTTGAAACCAATTCTGGTTATCGCTTCTCGGCCTTTTGGCTAAGATCAAGTGTAGTATCTGTTCTTATCAGTTTAATATCTGATACGTCCCCTATCTGGGGACCATATATTAAATGAATTTTTAGAACAGGGAGATGGAAAAAGAGCTTGCTCTGTCCACTCCACGCATTGACCTGGTATTGCAGTATCTCCAGGATCGGTGCACCCCTTCTTTAATGCAGTTTCTAAAATCAGAAAGAATTGAATTCAATGTTTTTTGTTCATTTTGCTTGTTTGTCGGATTTTGGGATGGACTCTTTGGCTTTGCTTTTCTTCTCCTCATTGGATTTTTCATGTTCAAAGTTGCAGAAGCCAGATTACAAGCTCATTTTGGTTCAACTTCAGCAACTGTGCATTGCATTGCCATGTAATGTGATGCAATGCTATCTTTCTAGCTCTCCCTTTTTACTTCCTTTTGGATAAACAGACATATTAGGCAAGCATTTTGGAGCTTTCACCTAAATAACTACAGGTGGTGAGATAAGCTGCACAATATAATTGACCTTTCAGTATATTGTTGCACACACACCATCTATTTAGCAAATGCCCTTGTTATCAACAGCAGCCTTTTAAACTCACCTGAGCTAACAGGTATGTGCGCTGGTTACTCTGCTGCGCTTAAAATTTATTTTTTGGTTTGCTACAATGCCTTTTCTGAAACATTGTCTCCTTCTGCTGGAACACTGACTTCTTTCATTTAATGCCTGCAGACTATAAAAGAGAACCCAACCCAAAAAGTTTGGTTGATTAGTCTGTGGCATTCTGTTAAACTGTTGCTTATGGCGGTCTCTGTGAGCTTCTCAGCGACATTCAGCCAGCCAGGTATCCTGCCTGCAGTAGATGGAATGTGGCAATGGAACGCTGGCTGCGCGTGTCATAATAGGCTCTGAGCCTTTATATACCTGTGCACAGCAGCAGCCACCTTCAGTCTGCTGCTGGACAGCCAGCAGCAGCAGCAGCAGGAGAGGTATGTAATCAGGAGCCCTCCTGCTAAGGGTAGACAGCTGCTCGTTCCACCCCACCCCCCGCCTTAATTGGTTCTCCTCCCTTCCAACGGTGTTGAGGCGGGTGGGAACAGCAGGGGGTGAAGGTGCTGTGTTTAAAGAGGTGGAGTTATGCAGATCTAAAACGCGTGGATTGCAGCAGCAGCAAGCCGAGAAGTGCAGGCATGTAAGGGATCTAGAGGTTGACAACATGTCTTCTTAACGGGAGTCCAGGAGCTCATCTCCACAAATGGACTTTTCAGGATCCTTGGGTGGCTCCGTAGTTTGAAACCAATTCTGGTTATCGCTTCTCGGCCTTTTGGCTAAGATCAAGTGTAGTATCTGTTCTTATCAGTTTAATATCTGATACGTCCCCTATCTGGGGACCATATATTAAATGGATTTTTAGAACAGGGAGATGGAAAAAGAGCTTGCTCTGTCCACTCCACGCATTGACCTGGTATTGCAGTATCTCCAGGACCGGTGCACCCCTTCTTTAATGCAGTTTCTAAAATCAGAAAGAATTGAATTCAATGTTTTTTGTTCATTTTGCTTGTTTGTCGGATTTTGGGATGGACTCTTTGGCTTTGCTTTTCTTCTCCTCATTGGATTTTTCATGTTCAAAGTTGCAGAAGCCAGATTACAAGCTCATTTTGGTTCAACTTCAGCAACTGTGCATTGCATTGCCATGTAATGTGATGCAATGCTATCTTTCTAGCTCTCCCTTTTTACTTCCTTTTGGATAAACAGACATATTAGGCAAGCATTTTGGAGCTTTCACCTAAATAACTACAGGTGGTGAGATAAGCTGCACAATATAATTGACCTTTCAGTATATTGTTGCACACACACCATCTATTTAGCAAATGCCCTTGTTATCAACAGCAGCCTTTTAAACTCACCTGAGCTAACAGGTATGTGCGCTGGTTACTCTGCTGCGCTTAAAATTTCTTTTTTGGTTTGCTACAATGCCTTTTCTGAAACGTTGTCTCCTTCTGCTGGAACACTGACTTCTTTCATTTAATGCCTGCAGACTATAAAAGAGAACCCAACCCAAAAAGTTTGGTTGATTAGTCTGTGGCATTCTGTTAAACTGTTGCTTATGGCGGTCTCTGTGAGCTTCTCAGCGACATTCAGCCAGCCAGGTATCCTGCCTGCAGTAGATGGAATGTGGCAATGGAACGCTGGCTGCGCGTGTCATAATAGGCTCTGAGCCTTTATATGCCTGTGCACAGCAGCAGCCACCTTCAGTCTGCTGCTGGACAGCCAGCAGCAGCAGCAGGAGAGGTATGTAATCAGGAGCCCTCCTGCTAAGGGTAGACAGCTGCTCGTTCCACCCCACCCCCCGCCTTAATTGGTTCTCCTCCCTTCCAACGGTGTTGAGGCGGGTGGGAACAGCAGGGGGTGAAGGTGCTGTGTTTAAAGAGGTGGAGTTATGCAGATCTAAAACGCGTGGATTGCAGCAGCAGCAAGCCGAAAAGTGCAGGCATGTAAGGGATCTAGAGGTTGACAACATGTCTTCTTAACGGGAGTCCAGGAGCTCATCTCCACAAATGGACTTTTCAGGATCCTTGGGTGGCTCCGTAGTTTGAAACCAATTCTGGTTATCGCTTCTCGGCCTTTTGGCTAAGATCAAGTGTAGTATCTGTTCTTATCAGTTTAATATCTGATACGTCCCCTATCTGGGGACCATATATTAAATGGATTTTTAGAACAGGGAGATGGAAAAAGAGCTTGCTCTGTCCACTCCACGCATTGACCTGGTATTGCAGTATCTCCAGGACCGGTGCACCCCTTCTTTAATGCAGTTTCTAAAATCAGAAAGAATTGAATTCAATGTTTTTTGTTCATTTTGCTTGTTTGTCGGATTTTGAGATGGACTCTTTGGCTTTGCTTTTCTTCTCCTCATTGGATTTTTCATGTTCAAAGTTGCAGAAGCCAGATTACAAGCTCATTTTGGTTCAACTTCAGCAACTGTGCATTGCATTGCCATGTAATGTGATGCAATGCTATCTTTCTAGCTCTCCCTTTTTACTTCCTTTTGGATAAACAGACATATTAGGCAAGCATTTTGGAGCTTTCACCTAAATAACTACAGGTGGTGAGATAAGCTGCACAATATAATTGACCTTTCAGTATATTGTTGCACACACACCATCTATTTAGCAAATGCCCTTGTTATCAACAGCAGCCTTTTAAACTCACCTGAGCTAACAGGTATGTGCGCTGGTTACTCTGCTGCGCTTAAAATTTCTTTTTTGGTTTGCTACAATGCCTTTTCTGAAACGTTGTCTCCTTCTGCTGGAACACTGACTTCTTTCATTTAATGCCTGCAGACTATAAAAGAGAACCCAACCCAAAAAGTTTGGTTGATTAGTCTGTGGCATTCTGTTAAACTGTTGCTTATGGCGGTCTCTGTGAGCTTCTCAGCGACATTCAGCCAGCCAGGTATCCTGCCTGCAGTAGATGGAATGTGGCAATGGAACGCTGGCTGCGCGTGTCATAATAGGCTCTGAGCCTTTATATACCCGTGCACAGCAGCAGCCACCTTCAGTCTGCTGCTGGACAGCCAGCAGCAGCAGCAGCAGGAGAGGTATGTAATCAGGAGCCCTCCTGCTAAGGGTAGACAGCTGCTCGTTCCACCCCACCCCCCGCCTTAATTGGTTCTCCTCCCTTCCAACGGTGTTGAGGCGGGTGGGAACAGCAGGGGGTGAAGGTGCTGTGTTTAAAGAGGTGGAGTTATGCAGATCTAAAACGCGTGGATTGCAGCAGCAGCAAGCCGAAAAGTGCAGGCATGTAAGGGATCTAGAGGTTGACAACATGTCTTCTTAACGGGAGTCCAGGAGCTCATCTCCACAAATGGACTTTTCAGGATCCTTGGGTGGCTCCGTAGTTTGAAACCAATTCTGGTTATCGCTTCTCGGCCTTTTGGCTAAGATCAAGTGTAGTATCTGTTCTTATCAGTTTAATATCTGATACGTCCCCTATCTGGGGACCATATATTAAATGGATTTTTAGAACAGGGAGATGGAAAAAGAGCTTGCTCTGTCCACTCCACGCATTGACCTGGTATTGCAGTATCTCCAGGACCGGTGCACCCCTTCTTTAATGCAGTTTCTAAAATCAGAAAGAATTGAATTCAATGTTTTTTGTTCATTTTGCTTGTTTGTCGGATTTTGGGATGGACTCTTTGGCTTTGCTTTTCTTCTCCTCATTGGATTTTTCATGTTCAAAGTTGCAGAAGCCAGATTACAAGCTCATTTTGGTTCAACTTCAGCAACTGTGCATTGCATTGCCATGTAATGTGATGCAATGCTATCTTTCTAGCTCTCCCTTTTTACTTCCTTTTGGATAAACAGACATATTAGGCAAGCATTTTGGAGCTTTCACGTAAATAACTACAGGTGGTGAGATAAGCTGCACAATATAATTGACCTTTCAGTATATTGTTGCACACACACCATCTATTTAGCAAATGCCCTTGTTATCAACAGCAGCCTTTTAAACTCACCTGAGCTAACAGGTATGTGCGCTGGTTACTCTGCTGCGCTTAAAATTTCTTTTTTGGTTTGCTACAATGCCTTTTCTGAAACGTTGTCTCCTTCTGCTGGAACACTGACTTCTTTCATTTAATGCCTGCAGACTATAAAAGAGAACCCAACCCAAAAAGTTTGGTTGATTAGTCTGTGGCATTCTGTTAAACTGTTGCTTATGGCGGTCTCTGTGAGCTTCTCAGCGACATTCAGCCAGCCAGGTATCCTGCCTGCAGTAGATGGAATGTGGCAATGGAACGCTGGCTGCGCGTGTCATAATAGGCTCTGAGCCTTTATATACCTGTGCACAGCAGCAGCCACCTTCAGTCTGCTGCTGGACAGCCAGCAGCAGCAGCAGCAGGAGAGGTATGTAATCAGGAGCCCTCCTGCTAAGGGTAGACAGCTGCTCGTTCCACCCCACCCCCCGCCTTAATTGGTTCTCCTCCCTTCCAACGGTGTTGAGGCGGGTGGGAACAGCAGGGGGTGAAGGTGCTGTGTTTAAAGAGGTGGAGTTATGCAGATCTAAAACGCGTGGATTGCAGCAGCAGCAAGCCGAAAAGTGCAGGCATGTAAGGGATCTAGAGGTTGACAACATGTCTTCTTAACGGGAGTCCAGGAGCTCATCTCCACAAATGGACTTTTCAGGATCCTTGGGTGGCTCCGTAGTTTGAAACCAATTCTGGTTATCGCTTCTCGGCCTTTTGGCTAAGATCAGGTGCAGTGATCTACCAGTTGCTGCCTTGGCCTTGGCTAGGAGGTGCCCAGGGTACCCGGCTCCTTGGCCTGGGGGGATCGCTTTGCCTAACGGCAGGGCTTCACCCTCCTGCTGCTATTGGGGAGTCGGATTAGTCCCTGGGCAACGAGAGGCGATCATCGTGTCACCACACATAGCTGTGGGGGGCAGTTCTTTTGGAGGAAGACGATGGAGTTGACGAGGAAGAGGAACTGTTTACGGTTCTATGTGAAGACGGAGTTAGAGGATTTTTCGTTGGAGGAGAATCAGATCTTGGATATTCTGTTCAAGTATGGGACGATCATTGAAGAGGACATTTTTTGTATGCAAGAAATCAAGTTTAAAAAGGTATTTGACGTAACACTGAAGTCTGAAGAAAAGTGTATTTGTCTTCTCAAGAATTGGGAAGGAAAAGAAATTGGAGTTAATGCTCTTTTTGCTGGAAGGCCGAAAAAGGTGGTTATCTGTATGGATGACCCCTTTGTAGAGATGGAGGAAGTGATGGAGTTTTTGAAGCCATGGAGTATTTTGGTAAAATTCCAGAAGGACTACTTAAATAAAGTGGGAGTCTGGAATGGGAAGAGAAGTTTCCTAGTTTGGGAAAATGGACAAAATGAACTAAGTTTAGGAAGGATTGTTATAAATGGTAAATGTGGATTCAGTTATGTGGAAAATGGTAAAAGAAGAATTGATAATGGGAAACCTGGATTTTGTTATGAGGAAGGTGGGAAAAAAGAGGAGAAAGGGAAAAAGATATTTGAAGAATCGTTTGAAGATTGTAAAGAGAAAGAAGACAAAGATATACAAGTAGTTGAAAATAAGAAGGAGTTTGTGGGAGAGAAGCAGGAGTTCTCAGGAGTTGGGGACTCTATGTTTTGCAGACTGGAGAGAGTACCTAGAAGTAAAGACGTTAAGGAAAAAAGGAAGGTGGATGATAAGGGAAAAGAGAAAGTAATGCAGGATTGTGTTGATACCAGTGCTGAAGCTGAAGAAGATGAAAAGATTTTGCTGCAAGGTTTTGACTGGAAATTGTTGGACATGTCATGGAGGAAGAAGAAACGTGGAAGAAGAAAAATGTTGAGTTGATGTTTTTGTTGGAAGTTTTTTGTTGTTGATGTAAGGATATGTTATGTTATGTTTTATTTATTAATTATCATTAAATTTTCTTAAAAAAAACAAAAAGTTGAATTCGGATGATGAAGGCGTAGGCGACATTTTTTTGGTTATCCATGCAAATGGAATTTAATTTATGTCGCGTCTTCTGACGCATTCAATTAAAAAAATCTGTTCTTATCAGTTTAATATCTGATACGTCCCCTATCTGGGGACCATATATTAAATGGATTTTTAGAACAGGGAGATGGAAAAAGAGCTTGCTCTGTCCACTCCACGCATTGACCTGGTATTGCAGTATCTCCAGGACCGGTGCACCCCTTCTTTAATGCAGTTTCTAAAATCAGAAAGAATTGAATTCAATGTTTTTTGTTCATTTTGCTTGTTTGTCGGATTTTAGGATGGACTCTTTGGCTTTGCTTTTCTTCTCCTCATTGGATTTTTCATGTTCAAAGTTGCAGAAGCCAGATTACAAGCTCATTTTGGTTCAACTTCAGCAACTGTGCATTGCATTGCCATGTAATGTGATGCAATGCTATCTTTCTAGCTCTCCCTTTTTACTTCCTTTTGGATAAACAGACATATTAGGCAAGCATTTTGGAGCTTTCACCTAAATAACTACAGGTGGTGAGATAAGCTGCACAATATAATTGACCTTTCAGTATATTGTTGCACACACACCATCTATTTAGCAAATGCCCTTGTTATCAACAGCAGCCTTTTAAACTCACCTGAGCTAACAGGTATGTGCGCTGGTTACTCTGCTGCGCTTAAAATTTCTTTTTTGGTTTGCTACAATGCCTTTTCTGAAACGTTGTCTCCTTCTGCTGGAACACTGACTTCTTTCATTTAATGCCTGCAGACTATAAAAGAGAACCCAACCCAAAAAGTTTGGTTGATTAGTCTGTGGCATTCTGTTAAACTGTTGCTTATGGCGGTCTCTGTGAGCTTCTCAGCGACATTCAGCCAGCCAGGTATCCTGCCTGCAGTAGATGGAATGTGGCAATGGAACGCTGGCTGCGCGTGTCATAATAGGCTCTGAGCCTTTATATACCTGTGCACAGCAGCAGCCACCTTCAGTCTGCTGCTGGACAGCCAGCAGCAGCAGCAGCAGGAGAGGTATGTAATCAGGAGCCCTCCTGCTAAGGGTAGACAGCTGCTCGTTCCACCCCACCCCCCGCCTTAATTGGTTCTCCTCCCTTCCAACGGTGTTGAGGCGGGTGGGAACAGCAGGGGGTGAAGGTGCTGTGTTTAAAGAGGTGGAGTTATGCAGATCTAAAACACGTGGATTGCAGCAGCAGCAAGCCGAAAAGTGCAGGCATGTAAGGGATCTAGAGGTTGACAACATGTCTTCTTAACGGGAGTCCAGGAGCTCATCTCCACAAATGGACTTTTCAGGATCCTTGGGTGGCTCCGTAGTTTGAAACCAATTCTGGTTATCGCTTCTCGGCCTTTTGGCTAAGATCAAGTGTAGTATCTGTTCTTATCAGTTTAATATCTGATACGTCCCCTATCTGGGGACCATATATTAAATGGATTTTTAGAACAGGGAGATGGAAAAAGAGCTTGCTCTGTCCACTCCACGCATTGACCTGGTATTGCAGTATCTCCAGGACCGGTGCACCCCTTCTTTAATGCAGTTTCTAAAATCAGAAAGAATTGAATTCATTGTTTTTTGTTCATTTTGCTTGTTTGTCGGATTTTGGGATGGACTCTTTGGCTTTGCTTTTCTTCTCCTCATTGGATTTTTCATGTTCAAAGTTGCAGAAGCCAGATTACAAGCTCATTTTGGTTCAACTTCAGCAACTGTGCATTGCATTGCCATGTAATGTGATGCAATGCTATCTTTCTAGCTCTCCCTTTTTACTTCCTTTTGGATAAACAGACATATTAGGCAAGCATTTTGGAGCTTTCACCTAAATAACTACAGGTGGTGAGATAAGCTGCACAATATAATTGACCTTTCAGTATATTGTTGCACACACACCATCTATTTAGCAAATGCCCTTGTTATCAACAGCAGCCTTTTAAACTCACCTGAGCTAACAGGTATGTGCGCTGGTTACTCTGCTGCGCTTAAAATTTCTTTTTTGGTTTGCTACAATGCCTTTTCTGAAACGTTGTCTCCTTCTGCTGGAACACTGACTTCTTTCATTTAATGCCTGCAGACTATAAAAGAGAACCCAACCCAAAAAGTTTGGTTGATTAGTCTGTGGCATTCTGTTAAACTGTTGCTTATGGCGGTCTCTGTGAGCTTCTCAGCGACATTCAGCCAGCCAGGTATCCTGCCTGCAGTAGATGGAATGTGGCAATGGAACGCTGGCTGCGCGTGTCATAATAGGCTCTGAGCCTTTATATACCTGTGCACAGCAGCAGGCACCTTCAGTCTGCTGCTGGACAGCCAGCAGCAGCAGCAGCAGGAGAGGTATGTAATCAGGAGCCCTCCTGCTAAGGGTAGACAGCTGCTCGTTCCACCCCACCCCCCGCCTTAATTGGTTCTCCTCCCTTCCAACGGTGTTGAGGCGGGTGGGAACAGCAGGGGGTGAAGGTGCTGTGTTTAAAGAGGTGGAGTTATGCAGATCTAAAACGCGTGGATTGCAGCAGCAGCAAGCCGAAAAGTGCAGGCATGTAAGGGATCTAGAGGTTGACAACATGTCTTCTTAACGGGAGTCCAGGAGCTCATCTCCACAAATGGACTTTTCAGGATCCTTGGGTGGCTCCGTAGTTTGAAACCAATTCTGGTTATCGCTTCTCGGCCTTTTGGCTAAGATCAAGTGTAGTATCTGTTCTTATCAGTTTAATATCTGATACGTCCCCTATCTGGGGACCATATATTAAATGGACTTTTAGAACAGGGAGATGGAAAAAGAGCTTGCTCTGTCCACTCCACGCATTGACCTGGTATTGCAGTATCTCCAGGACCGGTGCACCCCTTCTTTAATGCAGTTTCTAAAATCAGAAAGAATTGAATTCAATGTTTTTTGTTCATTTTGCTTGTTTGTCAGATTTTGGGATGGACTCTTTGGCTTTGCTTTTCTTCTCCTCATTGGATTTTTCATGTTCAAAGTTGCAGAAGCCAGATTACAAGCTCATTTTGGTTCAACTTCAGCAACTGTGCATTGCATTGCCATGTAATGTGATGCAATGCTATCTTTCTAGCTCTCCCTTTTTACTTCCTTTTGGATAAACAGACATATTAGGCAAGCATTTTGGAGCTTTCACCTAAATAACTACAGGTGGTGAGATAAGCTGCACAATATAATTGACCTTTCAGTATATTGTTGCACACACACCATCTATTTAGCAAATGCCCTTGTTATCAACAGCAGCCTTTTAAACTCACCTGAGCTAACAGGTATGTGCGCTGGTTACTCTGCTGCGCTTAAAATTTCTTTTTTGGTTTGCTACAATGCCTTTTCTGAAACGTTGTCTCCTTCTGCTGGAACACTGACTTCTTTCATTTAATGCCTGCAGACTATAAAAGAGAACCCAACCCAAAAAGTTTGGTTGATTAGTCTGTGGCATTCTGTTAAACTGTTGCTTATGGCGGTCTCTGTGAGCTTCTCAGCGACATTCAGCCAGCCAGGTATCCTGCCTGCAGTAGATGGAATGTGGCAATGGAACGCTGGCTGCGCGTGTCATAATAGGCTCTGAGCCTTTATATACCTGTGCACAGCAGCAGCCACCTTCAGTCTGCTGCTGGACAGCCAGCAGCAGCAGCAGCAGGAGAGGTATGTAATCAGGAGCCCTCCTGCTAAGGGTAGACAGCTGCTCGTTCCACCCCACCCCCCGCCTTAATTGGTTCTCCTCCCTTCCAACGGTGTTGAGGCGGGTGGGAACAGCAGGGGGTGAAGGTGCTGTGTTTAAAGAGGTGGAGTTATGCAGATCTAAAACGCGTGGATTGCAGCAGCAGCAAGCCGAAAAGTGCAGGCATGTAAGGGATCTAGAGGTTGACAACATGTCTTCTTAACGGGAGTCGAGGAGCTCATCTCCACAAATGGACTTTTCAGGATCCTTGGGTGGCTCCGTAGTTTGAAACCAATTCTGGTTATCGCTTCTCGGCCTTTTGGCTAAGATCAAGTGTAGTATCTGTTCTTATCAGTTTAATATCTGATACGTCCCCTATCTGGGGACCATATATTAAATGGATTTTTAGAACAGGGAGATGGAAAAAGAGCTTGCTCTGTCCACTCCACGCATTGACCTGGTATTGCAGTATCTCCAGGACCGGTGCACCCCTTCTTTAATGCAGTTTCTAAAATCAGAAAGAATTGAATTCAATGTTTTTTGTTCATTTTGCTTGTTTGTCGGATTTTGGGATGGACTCTTTGGCTTTGCTTTTCTTCTCCTCATTGGATTTTTCATGTTCAAAGTTGCAGAAGCCAGATTACAAGCTCATTTTGGTTCAACTTCAGCAACTGTGCATTGCATTGCCATGTAATGTGATGCAATGCTATCTTTCTAGCTCTCCCTTTTTACTTCCTTTTGGATAAACAGACATATTAGGCAAGCATTTTGGAGCTTTCACCTAAATAACTACAGGTGGTGAGATAAGCTGCACAATATAATTGACCTTTCAGTATATTGTTGCACACACACCATCTATTTAGCAAATGCCCTTGTTATCAACAGCAGCCTTTTAAACTCACCTGAGCTAACAGGTATGTGCGCTGGTTACTCTGCTGCGCTTAAAATTTCTTTTTTGGTTTGCTACAATGCCTTTTCTGAAACGTTGTCTCCTTCTGCTGGAACACTGACTTCTTTCATTTAATGCCTGCAGACTATAAAAGAGAACCCAACCCAAAAAGTTTGGTTGATTAGTCTGTGGCATTCTGTTAAACTGTTGCTTATGGCGGTCTCTGTGAGCTTCTCAGCGACATTCAGCCAGCCAGGTATCCTGCCTGCAGTAGATGGAATGTGGCAATGGAACGCTGGCTGCGCGTGTCATAATAGGCTCTGAGCCTTTATATACCTGTGCACAGCAGCAGCCACCTTCAGTCTGCTGCTGGACAGCCAGCAGCAGCAGCAGCAGGAGAGGTATGTAATCAGGAGCCCTCCTGCTAAGGGTAGACAGCTGCTCGTTCCACCCCAACCCCCGCCTTAATTGGTTCTCCTCCCTTCCAACGGTGTTGAGGCGGGTGGGAACAGCAGGGGGTGAAGGTGCTGTGTTTAAAGAGGTGGAGTTATGCAGATCTAAAACGCGTGGATTGCAGCAGCAGCAAGCCGAAAAGTGCAGGCATGTAAGGGATCTAGAGGTTGACAACATGTCTTCTTAACGGGAGTCCAGGAGCTCATCTCCACAAATGGACTTTTCAGGATCCTTGGGTGGCTCCGTAGTTTGAAACCAATTCTGGTTATCGCTTCTCGGCCTTTTGGCTAAGATCAAGTGTAGTATCTGTTCTTATCAGTTTAATATCTGATACGTCCCCTATCTGGGGACCATATATTAAATGGATTTTTAGAACAGGGAGATGGAAAAAGAGCTTGCTCTGTCCACTCCACGCATTGACCTGGTATTGCAGTATCTCCAGGACCGGTGCACCCCTTCTTTAATGCAGTTTCTAAAATCAGAAAGAATTGAATTCAATGTTTTTTGTTCATTTTGCTTGTTTGTCGGATTTTGGGATGGACTCTTTGGCTTTGCTTTTCTTCTCCTCATTGGATTTTTCATGTTCAAAGTTGCAGAAGCCAGATTACAAGCTCATTTTGGTTCAACTTCAGCAACTGTGCATTGCATTGCCATGTAATGTGATGCAATGCTATCTTTCTAGCTCTCCCTTTTTACTTCCTTTTGGATAAACAGACATATTAGGCAAGCATTTTGGAGCTTTCACCTAAATAACTACAGGTGGTGAGATAAGCTGCACAATATAATTGACCTTTCAGTATATTGTTGCACACACACCATCTATTTAGCAAATGCCCTTGTTATCAACAGCAGCCTTTTAAACTCACCTGAGCTAACAGGTATGTGCGCTGGTTACTCTGCTGCGCTTAAAATTTCTTTTTTGGTTTGCTACAATGCCTTTTCTGAAACGTTGTCTCCTTCTGCTGGAACACTGACTTCTTTCATTTAATGCCTGCAGACTATAAAAGAGAACCCAACCCAAAAAGTTTGGTTGATTAGTCTGTGGCATTCTGTTAAACTGTTGCTTATGGCGGTCTCTGTGAGCTTCTCAGCGACATTCAGCCAGCCAGGTATCCTGCCTGCAGTAGATGGAATGTGGCAATGGAACGCTGGCTGCGCGTGTCATAATAGGCTCTGAGCCTTTATATACCTGTGCACAGCAGCAGCCACCTTCAGTCTGCTGCTGGACAGCCAGCAGCAGCAGCAGCAGCAGGAGAGGTATGTAATCAGGAGCCCTCCTGCTAAGGGTAGACAGCTGCTCGTTCCACCCCACCCCCCGCCTTAATTGGTTCTCCTCCCTTCCAACGGTGTTGAGGCGGGTGGGAACAGCAGGGGGTGAAGGTGCTGTGTTTAAAGAGGTGGAGTTATGCAGATCTAAAACGCGTGGATTGCAGCAGCAGCAAGCCGAAAAGTGCAGGCATGTAAGGGATCTAGAGGTTGACAACATGTCTTCTTAACGGGAGTCCAGGTGCTCATCTCCACAAATGGACTTTTCAGGATCCTTTGGTGGCTCCGTAGTTTGAAACCAATTCTGGTTATCGCTTCTCGGCCTTTTGGCTAAGATCAAGTGTAGTATCTGTTCTTATCAGTTTAATATCTGATACGTCCCCTATCTGGGGACCATATATTAAATGGATTTTTAGAACAGGGAGATGGAAAAATAGCTTGCTCTGTCCACTCCACGCATTGACCTGGTATTGCAGTATCTCCAGGACCGGTGCACCCCTTCTTTAATGCAGTTTCTAAAATCAGAAAGAATTGAATTCAATGTTTTTTGTTCATTTTGCTTGTTTGTCGGATTTTGGGATGGACTCTTTGGCTTTGCTTTTCTTCTCCTCATTGGATTTTTCATGTTCAAAGTTGCAGAAGCCAGATTACAAGCTCATTTTGGTTCAACTTCAGCAACTGTGCATTGCATTGCCATGTAATGTGATGCAATGCTATCTTTCTAGCTCTCCCTTTTTACTTCCTTTTGGATAAACAGACATATTAGGCAAGCATTTTGGAGCTTTCACCTAAATAACTACAGGTGGTGAGATAAGCTGCACAATATAATTGACCTTTCAGTATATTGTTGCACACACACCATCTATTTAGCAAATGCCCTTGTTATCAACAGCAGCCTTTTAAACTCACCTGAGCTAACAGGTATGTGCGCTGGTTACTCTGCTGCGCTTAAAATTTCTTTTTTGGTTTGCTACAATGCCTTTTCTGAAACGTTGTCTCCTTCTGCTGGAACACTGACTTCTTTCATTTAATGCCTGCAGACTATAAAAGAGAACCCAACCCAAAAAGTTTGGTTGATTAGTCTGTGGCATTCTGTTAAACTGTTGCTTATGGCGGTCTCTGTGAGCTTCTCAGCGACATTCAGCCAGCCAGGTATCCTGCCTGCAGTAGATGGAATGTGGCAATGGAACGCTGGCTGCGCGTGTCATAATAGGCTCTGAGCCTTTATATACCTGTGCACAGCAGCAGCCACCTTCAGTCTGCTGCTGGACAGCCAGCAGCAGCAGCAGCAGCAGGAGAGGTATGTAATCAGGAGCCCTCCTGCTAAGGGTAGACAGCTGCTCGTTCCACCCCACCCGCCGCCTTAATTGGTTCTCCTCCCTTCCAACGGTGTTGAGGCGGGTGGGAACAGCAGGGGGTGAAGGTGCTGTGTTTAAAGAGGTGGAGTTATGCAGATCTAAAACGCGTGGATTGCAGCAGCAGCAAGCCGAAAAGTGCAGGCATGTAAGGGATCTAGAGGTTGACAACATGTCTTCTTAATGGGAGTCCAGGAGCTCATCTCCACAAATGGACTTTTCAGGATCCTTGGGTGGCTCCGTAGTTTGAAACCAATTCTGGTTATCGCTTCTCGGCCTTTTGGCTAAGATCAAGTGTAGTATCTGTTCTTATCAGTTTAATATCTGATACGTCCCCTATCTGGGGACCATATATTAAATGGATTTTTAGAACAGGGAGATGGAAAAAGAGCTTGCTCTGTCCACTCCACGCATTGACCTGGTATTGCAGTATCTCCAGGACCGGTGCACCCCTTCTTTAATGCAGTTTCTAAAATCAGAAAGAATTGAATTCAATGTTTTTTGTTCATTTTGCTTGTTTGTCGGATTTTGGGATGGACTCTTTGGCTTTGCTTTTCTTCTCCTCAATGGATTTTTCATGTTCAAAGTTGCAGAAGCCAGATTACAAGCTCATTTTGGTTCAACTTCAGCAACTGTGCATTGCATTGCCATGTAATGTGATGCAATGCTATCTTTCTAGCTCTCCCTTTTTACTTCCTTTTGGATAAACAGACATATTAGGCAAGCATTTTGGAGCTTTCACCTAAATAACTACAGGTGGTGAGATAAGCTGCACAATATAATTGACCTTTCAGTATATTGTTGCACACACACCATCTATTTAGCAAATGCCCTTGTTATCAACAGCAGCCTTTTAAACTCACCTGAGCTAACAAGTATGTGCGCTGGTTACTCTGCTGCGCTTAAAATTTCTTTTTTGGTTTGCTACAATGCCTTTTCTGAAACGTTGTCTCCTTCTGCTGGAACACTGACTTCTTTCATTTAATGCCTGCAGACTATAAAAGAGAACCCAACCCAAAAAGTTTGGTTGATTAGTCTGTGGCATTCTGTTAAACTGTTGCTTATGGCGGTCTCTGTGAGCTTCTCAGCGACATTCAGCCAGCCAGGTATCCTGCCTGCAGTAGATGGAATGTGGCAATGGAACGCTGGCTGCGCGTGTCATAATAGGCTCTGAGCCTTTATATACCTGTGCACAGCAGCAGCCACCTTCAGTCTGCTGCTGGACAGCCAGCAGCAGCAGCAGCAGCAGGAGAGGTATGTAATCAGGAGCCCTCCTGCTAAGGGTAGACAGCTGCTCGTTCCACCCCACCCCCCGCCTTAATTGGTTCTCCTCCCTTCCAACGGTGTTGAGGCGGGTGGGAACAGCAGGGGGTGAAGGTGCTGTGTTTAAAGAGGGGGAGTTATGCAGATCTAAAACGCGTGGATTGCAGCAGCAGCAAGCCGAAAAGTGCAGGCATGTAAGGGATCTAGAGGTTGACAACATGTCTTCTTAACGGGAGTCCAGGAGCTCATCTCCACAAATGGACTTTTCAGGATCCTTGGGTGGCTCCGTAGTTTGAAACCAATTCTGGTTATCGCTTCTCGGCCTTTTGGCTAAGATCAAGTGTAGTATCTGTTCTTATCAGTTTAATATCTGATACGTCCCCTATCTGGGGACCATATATTAAATGGATTTTTAGAACAGGGAGATGGAAAAAGAGCTTGCTCTGTCCACTCCACGCATTGACCTGGTATTGCAGTATCTCCAGGACCGGTGCACCCCTTCTTTAATGCAGTTTCTAAAATCAGAAAGAATTGAATTCAATGTTTTTTGTTCATTTTGCTTGTTTGTCGGATTTTGGGATGGACTCTTTGGCTTTGCTTTTCTTCTCCTCATTGGATTTTTCATGTTCAAAGTTGCAGAAGCCAGATTACAAGCTCATTTTGGTTCAACTTCAGCAACTGTGCATTGCATTGCCATGTAATGTGATGCAATGCTATCTTTCTAGCTCTCCCTTTTTACTTCCTTTTGGATAAACAGACATATTAGGCAAGCATTTTGGAGCTTTCACCTAAATAACTACAGGTGGTGAGATAAGCTGCACAATATAATTGACCTTTCAGTATATTGTTGCACACACACCATCTATTTAGCAAATGCCCTTGTTATCAACAGCAGCCTTTTAAACTCACCTGAGCTAACAGGTATGTGCGCTGGTTACTCTGCTGCGCTTAAAATTTATTTTTTGGTTTGCTACAATGCCTTTTCTGAAACGTTGTCTCCTTCTGCTGGAACACTGACTTCTTTCATTTAATGCCTGCAGACTATAAAAGAGAACCCAACCCAAAAAGTTTGGTTGATTAGTCTGTGGCATTCTGTTAAACTGTTGCTTATGGCGGTCTCTGTGAGCTTCTCAGCGACATTCAGCCAGCCAGGTATCCTGCCTGCAGTAGATGGAATGTGGCAATGGAACGCTGGCTGCGCGTGTCATAATAGGCTCTGAGCCTTTATATACCTGTGCACAGCAGCAGCCACCTTCAGTCTGCTGCTGGACAGCCAGCAGCAGCAGCAGCAGGAGAGGTATGTAATCAGGAGCCCTCCTGCTAAGGGTAGACAGCTGCTCGTTCCACCCCACCCCCCGCCTTAATTGGTTCTCCTCCCTTCCAACGGTGTTGAGGCGGGTGGGAACAGCAGGGGGTGAAGGTGCTGTGTTTAAAGAGGTGGAGTTATGCAGATCTAAAACGCGTGGATTGCAGCAGCAGCAAGCCGAAAAGTGCAGGCATGTAAGGGATCTAGAGGTTGACAACATGTCTTCTTAACGGGAGTCCAGGAGCTCATCTCCACAAATGGACTTTTCAGGATCCTTGGGTGGCTCCGTAGTTTGAAACCAATTCTGGTTATCGCTTCTCGGCCTTTTGGCTAAGATCAAGTGTAGTATCTGTTCTTATCAGTTTAATATCTGATACGTCCCCTATCTGGGGACCATATATTAAATGGATTTTTAGAACAGGGAGATGGAAAAAGAGCTTGCTCTGTCCACTCCACGCATTGACCTGGTATTGCAGTATCTCCAGGACCGGTGCACCCCTTCTTTAATGCAGTTTCTAAAATCAGAAAGAATTGAATTCAATGTTTTTTGTTCATTTTGCTTGTTTGTCGGATTTTGGGATGGACTCTTTGGCTTTGCTTTTCTTCTCCTCATTGGATTTTTCATGTTCAAAGTTGCAGAAGCCAGATTACAAGCTCATTTTGGTTCAACTTCAGCAACTGTGCATTGCATTGCCATGTAATGTGATGCAATGCTATCTTTCTAGCTCTCCCTTTTTACTTCCTTTTGGATAAACAGACATATTAGGCAAGCATTTTGGAGCTTTCACCTAAATAACTACAGGTGGTGAGATAAGCTGCACAATATAATTGACCTTTCAGTATATTGTTGCACACACACCATCTATTTAGCAAATGCCCTTGTTATCAACAGCAGCCTTTTAAACTCACCTGAGCTAACAGGTATGTGCGCTGGTTACTCTGCTGCGCTTAAAATTTATTTTTTGGTTTGCTACAATGCCTTTTCTGAAACGTTGTCTCCTTCTGCTGGAACACTGACTTCTTTCATTTAATGCCTGCAGACTATAAAAGAGAACCCAACCCAAAAAGTTTGGTTGATTAGTCTGTGGCATTCTGTTAAACTGTTGCTTATGGCGGTCTCTGTGAGCTTCTCAGCGACATTCAGCCAGCCAGGTATCCTGCCTGCAGTAGATGGAATGTGGCAATGGAACGCTGGCTGCGCGTGTCATAATAGGCTCTGAGCCTTTATATACCTGTGCACAGCAGCAGCCACCTTCAGTCTGCTGCTGGACAGCCAGCAGCAGCAGCAGCAGGAGAGGTATGTAATCAGGAGCCCTCCTGCTAAGGGTAGACAGCTGCTCGTTCCACCCCACCCCCCGCCTTAATTGGTTCTCCTCCCTTCCAACGGTGTTGAGGCGGGTGGGAACAGCAGGGGGTGAAGGTGCTGTGTTTAAAGAGGTGGAGTTATGCAGATCTAAAACGCGTGGATTGCAGCAGCAGCAAGCCGAAAAGTGCAGGCATGTAAGGGATCTAGAGGTTGACAACATGTCTTCTTAACGGGAGTCCAGGAGCTCATCTCCACAAATGGACTTTTCAGGATCCTTGGGTGGCTCCGTAGTTTGAAACCAATTCTGGTTATCGCTTCTCGGCCTTTTGGCTGCGATCTGTAGTGGGTTGCGTCATTTGGCCAAGGTGATCTAGGTGGATCTTTGCACTCGGCCTTCTGGATCTTGGTCCAGCTGCTGCTATTGGGTGTGGAGCAAAGTCTAGATTTGCCTTTTCTTCCTGGAGGACGGTTCTTTTTCGTGGTGTGGAGGTCGGTAGGACGAAGAGGATTGAAATCCGGGTGGAGCTGCGATCTGCTGTGTCGTTTTTTTTCCTGATCATCTGTGGAAAAAGAAGGAGGAAAAGAATATGGAATCGAAGAGGCCATTTGGAGGTAGGAGGGAAAATCGGGAGAACAATTCCAATGACTATTTTTCAGAGGATTATCCTTTGAAGGATACACTCCGTTTGTTGGTGGCTCCTGGTTATCGGCAGGAAAAGGATTCCGAGTTTATCTTCAGAGAGATTTGTAAATTTCTGAAGATTGAAAAGGAGGAACTTTTTTGTTTTCAATCCTTTTTTTCGAGAGGGATATATGATTTAACTTTAATGGGGAACTCTCAGTGTGAAAGAGCCTATACTCTCTATGAAGTTAATAGAGAGAACGAGCTTTTTGTTGGAGTGAGAGTGATTCCCTCCTTTCAGTTCTCCATGAAACTGCTAACAATACATTTGTTCAGTCCATTTGTTACTGATAGTGAAGTAATAAACTATCTAAGTGCATATTGTGAGAAAGTTATCCCAAGAAAACGTGGGGAAACTAGGTTCGGAGTGTGGAACGGAAAAAGGGTTTTTCTGGTAGCCTTCAAGAAGGACCCAGAAGAAGAAGGTGGGGTACTTAGACCACCACCAAATGTCTATGTTAATCGTAGCCGTGGATATCTGTTTTTTTCGGGTATGCCTAATTACTGTTATGGGTGCCGTAAATATGGACATTTGGATATTGTGTGCAAAAAGTGTTGTAGGTGTCCCGGTTCAGCTCATCAGGAGGATGCATGTCCAAATAAGAAGAAAGGAGGCGAGGAGGAGATGGATACTTCATCAGAACATCGGCAGAATGAAGCCGAGGATGGTGAGGAAGCAAGTGAAAAGAGAACTGATGAGCAGGAAATGGAGGAGGTGAGAAAAGTAAAGAAGAAGAAAACACCGGAAGAAGAGAAGAGAAAGAAAGAAGAGAGAGGGAGGAGGTCGGAGGAGGATGAGAAAAGAAAGATGGAAGAAAGGAAGAAGGAGAAGGAGTTAGAAGAAGATAAGAACAGAGAAGAGCAGAAGAAAGAAGGTCGGGAGAAGGAAGAGCAGAAGAAAGAAGAAAAGAAGAAAGAAGAAAAGAAGAATGAAGAACGGAGGATTGAAGAATTGAAGTCTGTGCTGGTGGGTGTGGGACAATTAATGCAGAAAGTCCCTCCACCAAGCAAAGAGAGTAATATAAAAGAACAAGGGGGTGAAGTAAAAAAGGGAGGCGCAGGGGGAAAGGTGGTGGTAGTGAAAAGTCAAAGCCTGCCTGTAATAGGGCCTTCCCCTAGGGAGATTTTATCTCAGAGTATACCCTGTGGTCAGGAAAGGATGGATTCATCAAAAATTTTGAAAAGAAGTGTAGATGATAAAGAGCGTGGTGTAGGGCCATGTGTAGTAAAAGTATTTGCTTGTGAAAAGGATTTTGACATTTCCAGTACATCAGAGTCGGAAGGGCTGAGTATCGATGAAAGTGCTTTGCAATCCGATGAGGGCGGGGGAGATAGCCCGGTGCCAGTCACTAAAAGATGATCAGGGCAGCTTCCCTGAATGTTCAGGGTTTCAATGACTTATATAAAAGAACTGTGATTTATGACTATTTTAATAATGAAAATTTTGATTTTGTATTTCTTCAAGAATGTAATTTGTCAAAGAAGTTAAATTATGATTTTTTACGGGGTATATGGAAGGGTAATTTATGTTTTTCAGGCGGGAATGAATTCAGAAGTGATGGGGTTGGTTTTATATGTTCCAGGGAATGGGAGATTACCAACTACGAAGAAATATACCCTGGTAGGATTCTAAGAGTGGATGTAGAAAGGAATGGGAAGAAATATAGATGTTTTAATATTTATGCCAATACAGAAAAAGTTTTAAGGTTACATTTGTTTGAAATTTTGCAGCTTTTTATCCCAGGTGTAGTTCCAGTAATTTTAGGGGGAGATTTTAATTGTCAACTAAATAATGTAAAAGATGGTTCGGTTTCTTGTCTCAAGGGTATTTTATCTTCTTTTAACCTAAAAGATGCTTGGTGGTTGGACGGGCAGAAGAAGGAGTATGAAATTACTTGGGAAGGAAGAGGTTGTTCCTCGAGAATAGATTATTTGTTTATATCCAAGGATTTTACTTGTTCTAATTTTAAAACGCATAAAGCACCTTTTTCTGATCATAGAATAATTGAATGTACACTGATGGTAGAGGCGGATGAGGGAAAAAGGGCGTCTCATTGGAAACTGAATGTATCATTGTTACAGCATAAGGAGGTAAGGGAGGATTTTAAATTTTTCTTTGAGAAACTGAAATTAGAAAAGAAATGTTTTGACTCTACTTTTAAATGGTGGGACTACATGAAAAAGGAAGTTAAATTATTCTTTATGGAAGTAGGCAAGAGGAAAGCTGCGGATAAGCGACAGTCATACAATAACCTTAATGCAAATCTACAGTGTCTGTATCAGTTTAGGAATAATGGAGTTAATGTGGAGGAGGAAATTATGGTGACGAAGGAAAAAATTCAAAAATCTCTGAGAGAAAAAGGAAAAGAAATTATCTTTAATTCTCGTGTGAAGGTGTTGGAGGAAGACGAGAAATGTACTAAATTCTTTTTTAAAAAAATCTGTGAGAAAAAGGCCTTTATGGGGGTTTTAGAGGGGGAAAGGAGTTTGGAGGGGAAAAAGATGAAAGTGAAAGAATTTTATGATAACCTGTTTTCAGCAAAAAATACAGATAGGTCTTTGAAGGAGCATTTTTTAGGAGGGTTGGATAAGTGTTTTACTAAGGAAAATAAATTATTATTATCAGAGGGTATTTCAAAAGAAGAAGTTTTTAATACAGTTAATACATTGCAAAACGGTAAGACACCAGGGTCGGATGGGTTACCCATTGAGTTTTATAAAATATTATGGGATATTGTGGGGAATGAATTTTATGAAATGTTTTTAAAAGTTGAGTCTTTATGTCGTGTCCCGGAGTCATGGTTGGAGGGGGTAATTGTTTTATTATACAAAAGAGGTGATAGAGAATTGCTAAAAAACTGGAGACCGATTACTCTTTTAAATACAGATTATAAAGTTTATGCGAAGCTGTTGGCAAATAGATTAAAGAAAGTGGTGAGTTCGGTGATAGATATAGACCAAACGTGTGCAGTTCCAACGCGGAAGATCAGTGACTCGTTGATTTTAATTAGAGACATAATATGGGATGTTTCCGATAGAAGACAGAAGATGGCGTTAATTACTCTGGATTTTGAAAAGGCTTATGATAGAGTCGCCCATGATTTTTTATTCGATGTTTTAAGGAGAATGGGTTGCCCGGATGATTTTAGTAAACGTATTAAATCCTTGTATCAAGCATGTTTTAGTAAAGTATCTGTAAATGGGTTTTTATCTGGAAGTGTAAAGATTAATTGTGGGGTGAAACAGGGATGCCCCTTATCCCCTATTCTTTTTATCTGTGCGATTGAGCCTCTTTTAACTGCTTTTAGGAAAGACAAAGTGATTAATGTTTTTTTTATTCCTGGGAGTTGGGGAGAGCAGGTTAAAGTGGTGGCTTTTATGGATGATGTGACTGTTTTTGTAAAAGATTTAAGAAGTATGAATAGGGTTTTAAGAACGGTTGAATGGTTTGGGGCGGCATCAGGTTTTAAGATCAATTTGGAGAAATCTGGTGTTTTAACGATGGGCGGTTTTATCTTAGAATCCGATTGTAAATTATTGAGAGTCTTTGAAGCAAAGATTTTAGGCATCTATTTTTCGGAAGAGTGTGGAAATGTAAAAAATTGGGAATCACTGTTGGAGAGGGTTAGGAAAAAGGTGTCTTTTTGGAATCTGAGAGAGCTAACGTTGGAAGGGAAGATTTTAATTATCAAGCAGGTTTTACTCCCAATGATTTTATATGTTGCAACCATTTTTATTCCACCTGTCAATGCGATGAAAAAAATTATTAAAGTATGTTTTAATTTTTTATGGAGATCAAAAATGGAAAGGGTTAAGCGCGAAGAATTGTATAAGCCAAAAAAGAAAGGTGGTAAAGGTTATCCTGATATCAAAGCCTTTTTATATGCAAAGTATATGGCAAACTGCATAAATATTTTATTAGGGTCAGAATCGAAGCTTAAAGCCTTTTCTATTTATAATTTGGGTTTCTATATAAGAAAATATAAGTGGGTGGACATGAGATTGAATAGACCTTATAGATTTTTACCCCCAAGTAACTATGTTGTGCTGGAAAAGATTTTGAGAGATTATGATCTAAAAGGTTTTGATCTTAAGGTACTGAGGTGTCATAAAAAGATATTACAAGTCTTGGAAGGAAGGTTAAACACTAGTCCAGTGGAGCACTTTATGCCAAAGATAGTGGACAGGATTTGGCTGAATGTAAACTATGTGTTCTTATCAAATGAACATAAAGATTTGTTATGGTGTATAATAAAGGATTGCTTACCGACACGAGAATTTCAGCATAGACGTGGTCTTGTTCGTTTTGAAAAATGTCCAAGACAGAGATGTGGAGGTAGTGAGACTCCTATGCACGTATTCTGGAATTGCGAGTTTGCACAAAAAGTCTGGAGGAAAATGTGCAATCTGATTAAAGCTGTGAGTAATGTTAATTTTTTAGATTTTAACAGGGTGTTCTATGGGATGGGTGTAAAGGAAGAAGATTTTAAGGTGGTGTGGGTGATTATAACATGTGTAAAGATGGCAATTTGGAAGGTGAGAAACATTTTGATTTTTAAACATAATGAAGTGTCTGTTGAACAGTGTATTAAGTTGTGTCTAAGTTATTTATTTATGTATTTTTGGAAGGACAAAATGGTTTTGGGCATAAGAAAAGCAGAAGTATTGTGGAAGCAAAATGAATGGAATATACTTACTGTGTAGCCTTTGTTGTCATTGAAAATCTTTTTCTGGAAAAATACAAATATTAATTACAGGAAAAAAAAAAAAGTTAAAAAGAAAGTTAAGAAAAAGGAAAGAAGGAAATATATATGTATATATATATATATATATATATATATAAAAAAAAAAAAAAAAAAAAAAAAACACGATGATGGATTTGAGTCTTGGTTTTTGCTTTTAAAGATGTAAGACTTTGTAATCTGAGTGTAAAAAAAAAAAAAAAAAAATCTGTTCTTATCAGTTTAATATCTGATACGTCCCCTATCTGGGGACCATATATTAAATGGATTTTTAGAACAGGGAGATGGAAAAAGAGCTTGCTCTGTCCACTCCACGCATTGACCTGGTATTGCAGTATCTCCAGGACCGGTGCACCCCTTCTTTAATGCAGTTTCTAAAATCAGAAAGAATTGAATTCAATGTTTTTTGTTCATTTTGCTTGTTTGTCGGATTTTGGGATGGACTCTTTGGCTTTGCTTTTCTTCTCCTCATTGGATTTTTCATGTTCAAAGTTGCAGAAGCCAGATTACAAGCTCATTTTGGTTCAACTTCAGCAACTGTGCATTGCATTGCCATGTAATGTGATGCAATGCTATTGTAGCACCCTGAGGATTCGGCTGCTACAGGGGAATTGCACCTCAACCCAGAGGTGTGATATTCCACTCCCGGGTAAGGATGGAGTGTGGAACTGAGCTCGGTAGGCTGCATGCACTACACACATCCCATTTCCGGGGAACAGGCCGACGGTACTCCCACTTAGAAATGTGCAGGTACGACCGAGTCTGTTCCTGGCTGGAGTGGGAGGGGGGTGGTACATCCCATGTAGTGTAGGGGCAGATAGGGGGAGCAGCCTGGGTAAAGATAGGAGCTCATTGGGTGCTGGTCACCTGAGCTCACACATAGAGGGTGTATATAAGGTGGGCACCAACAAAGAACAGGGTCAGATGCAGAGAACAAGTCAGTTGGAGACAGCAAGACAGCTGCAGAGGAGCAGACAGCAAGCAGAGAGGAAGTCAGCCTGCAGCAAGGGAGAAAAGAGAGAGACCCAGAGGAACAGAAGAGAGGACTCTAAGATCCCAACTAAAATCCCCGGGTGAAGAGTCGGCATCAGGGTACCGGAACCCAAGCTGGTGGGGGTAAAAACATTCCCCAGCCAGAGACCGGAGACCGTGGGCAGCGTTTGCCACGGTCACCCACCACATCCACCCCGAAGGCACACCACATGAAGGGTCAGGGAACCCAGGGCCAAGGGTGTCCCAACAGAAGGCCCGAGGGAGCTGGACCTAGGTGGATCACTGGTGGGGACGGCCAGAGAACGGGACAGAAGGAGAGCTCAGGGCCACGCTCCGGACTTGTTTGGGGGTTGGCTGGATCCAGGACCTGGTGGACGCAGCACGGCTCGGGTGGTCACTCGAAGCTGGAGTGACCAGTACAACATCTGCAGTAAGTAAACACCCTTAACTGCACAACCCGACTCTGTCTTCACTGCCGTCTGCACTGCACCACCACAACCCCCATCCTCTGCACCTGTCCCCTCTGAGGCTATACCCCTCCCGTTGGGGGTTATACCATCACAAGCTGCACCTACACCATCAGCCTCAGCGGACCCTGCTGCAGCGGCGGCCATAGTGACCGCAATACAACGGGTGGCGTAGTCGACATTAAGAACTTATTAACATCTGTAGGACTGCCACATACAACTGAGTTTGACACCCTGGGCACGGACCGGGTCATAGCCACTCGGAGACTACAACCCCCATCTGATCCGGCTCCGGATATTCCCATAAAGAATATGGCCCAGGGGGCGCGTCAACTTTGGCGTAGTCGGCAGGATTACGTGCCCGCAACACCCGGGTACTGCGTGCCTGAAGAAAAGTGCAAGTTTACCTCAGAAAGAAGTCTCCCGCCGGTTCCGGAGGGTCCACGCCATCGGACCCCATCACAGGTCGTTTCCCGCCGATTGTCCGCCATTTCCAGCTTGTTCCCGCCATCTGCAGGGTTTCCCGCCACTGGGCGACGCTTCCCGCCAAATCCGAAGATTTCCCGCCTTGGAAGAGCAGCGGACGCCATTATGGGCGTGCCAAAGGAGGGCAAGAGGCCGCCTCCCATCGTGGGCCAGGACAGAAAATGGCGCCAAAAGTGGAAACCGCCCCCACCAACAGAGACTGTGATGCTAGAGGTGTCTGTCAGCGTGAAAGAACCGCCCCTGGAGCTGACAGTCACCCAGTGGCCCCGGGACCGCCCTCGAAGTGGGAGGAGACGAAAGAAAAGAACGAAGATGGGTACCGCCTGGAGCAGTCTGGAGCGAGCGCACCCGGAGGCAAGAAGTCTAACGAGGAGTAGCGGAGAAGCTTACCCGGATATGGAGAGAAAGCAGAACAGCACCGGCCCGCTGGCCAGGAGTCTGCTAAAGACCGAGGAAGGAGAGCAGAGCAGCACCGGCCCGCTGGCCAGGAGCCTGCTGGAGGAAGAGCAGAGCAGCACCGACCCGTTGGTCAGGAGCCTGCTAGACACCACGACCCCACTAGGCCTAGTGGAGGTCCTTGCACAGCTCCCCCGAGACCGGGAGTGTGCACAGACTGCCCTGGAGGGCCTCGCACGGAGGATGGCCCGGGTACAGCGTGAGATATTGGCGGAATGGAGCCGAGAGATGGCCCAGCAAACCAAGGCCCGGAGCACGCCAGCCAAGATGAGGAGACAGACCGCCTCTGAGGATGGCGCGGGAGGACCCAAGGTCGGAGACGGCGCCGAGAAGGGAGCCGAACGCATGGAGGCAGGTAAAGGGGACGCCTATACCCCAAGCCGTGAAACCGCCCACCTGCCCCAGCTCCCCATCGCAGAGCCCGAAAGTCCCCCTGCTGTGCCCGTAGCCGCCATGTCACCGCTATGGACTAGGCCCCGACCGGAAGCCGCCGCAGCGACCCCTGTGACGTCACGCGCCTCGACCCGGAGCGTGACAAAGCAGGAAATACCACCAGCCTGGTCGCAAGGCCTAGTACCCCCGGGCGCCGCATCACCAACAGCGCCCCCTACCTCCGCGGAGCCTCCGGCCTGGTCGCAAGGTCAGGTAGCCCAGGGCGCCGCCGTATTAACGGTGCCCTTCACCTTCCAGGTGCCCCAGGCCTGGCCGCAAGGCCTGGGCAACCCGGGCGCCACCACCACCGCGCCCGCGCCCGTAAAACCAAGGGTGCCGCGTCTGGGAGAGGACTTGTTTGCCCAGCACACGTGGCCGGACGGGCAGCCTTTCATCTGGCCCCAGAAGTATTACGAACTGGAGCACCAGAGGAGGGTTGGGGCCATGTGTGCACCCCTGATTCCGGCTCCGAAGCCCGTAATAAGGATCTCGCCCCCGCTAGCGGAAGCGCAGTTTGAGTGGGACCCCACCGGAGAAGACCTAATGGGGTTCACTCAGGAAACCCGGGCAGCTGCAGCGGAGCGTGCTGAGTGTTGCCGACAGCAGCTCGAGGAGTTCGCAAGGGAGCGGAGAGAGAGGCGGGTCCGAGAACAACAGGCCCAAATAAGGAGCGCCGAGCAGAAGAGCCGGACCAGGAGGGACCCCCGTGCAGCGCACAGTCCCCGTACCACCGGGACTGTAATAAAGTTCAACCAGCAGCATGGGTGGGGCTTCATTAGAGACAACAACACCCCCGGCGACGTCTTTGTCACGCGCAGAGACGTGGAGTCCCATCTGCCGGAGGGGCACAGAGGTCGTGACCTCTACATCGGAGACGAGGTCACCTTCACCCGGCACAAGTGTGCCAAAGGACCTTATGCCCTCCACGTACACCGCCTGACGGAGGAGGAGTTGCGGTGCGAGGAGGAGGAGCAAGAGGACCCGGACGGGTCTGAAGTTACAACCAGCTATAAGCAAAGAGCAGGAGGAAGACGCCGTTGAGTGCGGCAGAGCAGTGATGTAAATAGTTACCCGACCGGGTATCAAAGAGACTGTTGCAACATATATATAGTCCCCGTTGGGACCAGCTGAGTGCAACATATATATAGTCCCCGTTGGGACCAGCTGAGTGAACTGTTTACCCGTTAACCCCTTAATCCCACAGGCTGAGGACTGTGAGCAGCCATTCCCTTCCCTCTACCTGGCCGAGGACTGAGAGCGGCCAACTTCCCTGTATATAGTTGCGCTTCCTAAAGCGCCCCCTACCGGTTTTAGAGGAAAAACCATTTTTCTAAGAGACTGTCGCACTTTTCCCGGACACACGTTGCACAGTGTCCGGAGGAGGAACCTGAAACAAGAGACGACGAGAATGTTTATATGAAAAGTTTTATATATATATAATGTTTTATATGTTTTATTATGTTTATATGAAAAGAAAAAAATTGTATGTTTTGGTGTTGTTTTATGTCTTACAGCCCGAGGACGTGCTGTGATTTACCAGGGGGGAATGTAGCACCCTGAGGATTCGGCTGCTACAGGGGTATTGCACCTCAACCCAGAGGTGTGATATTCCACTCCCGGGTAAGGATGGAGTGTGGAACTGAGCTCGGTAGGCTGCATGCACTACACACATCCCATTTCCGGGGAACAGGCCGACGGTACTCCCACTTAGAAATGTGCAGGTACGACCGAGTCTGTTCCTGGCTGGAGTGGGAGGGTGGTGGTACATCCCATGTAGTGTAGGGGCAGATAGGGGGAGCAGCCTGGGTAAAGATAGGAGCTCATTGGGTGCTGGTCACCTGAGCTCACACATAGAGGGTGTATATAAGGTGGGCACCAACAAAGAACAGGGTCAGATGCAGAGAACAAGTCAGTTGGAGACAGCAAGACAGCTGCAGAGGAGCAGACAGCAAGCAGAGAGGAAGTCAGCCTGCAGCAAGGGAGAAAAGAGAGAGACCCAGAGGAACAGAAGAGAGGACTCTAAGATCCCAAATAAAATCCCCGGGTGAAGAGTCGGCATCAGGGTACCGGAACCCAAGCTGGTGGGGGTAAAAACATTCCCCAGCCAGAGACCGGAGACCGTGGGCAGCGTTTGCCACGGTCACCCACCACATCCACCCCGAAGGCACACCACATGAAGGGTCAGGGAACCCAGGGCCAAGGGTGTCCCAACAGAAGGCCCGAGGGAGCTGGACCTAGGTGGATCACTGGTGGGGACGGCCAGAGAACGGGACAGAAGGAGAGCTCAGGGCCACGCTCCGGACTTGTTTGGGGGTTGGCTGGATCCAGGACCTGGTGGACGCAGCACGGCTCGGGTGGTCACTCGAAGCTGGAGTGACCAGTACAACATCTGCAGTAAGTAAACACCCTTAACTGCACAACCCGACTCTGTCTTCACTGCCGTCTGCACTGCACCACCACAACCCCCATCCTCTGCACCTGTCCCCTCTGAGGCTATACCCCTCCCGTTGGGGGTTATACCATCACAAGCTGCACCTACACCATCAGCCTCAGCGGACCCTGCTGCAGCGGCGGCCATAGTGACCGCAATACAACGGGTGGCGTAGTCGACATTAAGAACTTATTAACATCTGTAGGACTGCCACATACAACTGAGTTTGACACCCTGGGCACGGACCGGGTCATAGCCACTCGGAGACTACAACCCCCATCTGATCCGGCTCCGGATATTCCCATAAAGAATATGGCCCAGGGGGCGCGTCACTATCTTTCTAGCTCTCCCTTTTTACTTCCTTTTGGATAAACAGACATATTAGGCAAGCATTTTGGAGCTTTCACCTAAATAACTACAGGTGGTGAGATAAGCTGCACAATATAATTGACCTTTCAGTATATTGTTGCACACACACCATCTATTTAGCAAATGCCCTTGTTATCAACAGCAGCCTTTTAAACTCACCTGAGCTAACAGGTATGTGCGCTGGTTACTCTGCTGCGCTTAAAATTTCTTTTTTGGTTTGCTACAATGCCTTTTCTGAAACGTTGTCTCCTTCTGCTGGAACACTGACTTCTTTCATTTAATGCCTGCAGACTATAAAAGAGAACCCAACCCAAAAAGTTTGGTTGATTAGTCTGTGGCATTCTGTTAAACTGTTGCTTATGGCGGTCTCTGTGAGCTTCTCAGCGACATTCAGCCAGCCAGGTATCCTGCCTGCAGTAGATGGAATGTGGCAATGGAACGCTGGCTGCGCGTGTCATAATAGGCTCTGAGCCTTTATATACCTGTGCACAGCAGCAGCCACCTTCAGTCTGCTGCTGGACAGCCAGCAGCAGCAGCAGCAGGAGAGGTATGTAATCAGGAGCCCTCCTGCTAAGGGTAGACAGCTGCTCGTTCCACCCCACCCCCCGCCTTAATTGGTTCTCCTCCCTTCCAACGGTGTTGAGGCGGGTGGGAACAGCAGGGGGTGAAGGTGCTGTGTTTAAAGAGTTGGAGTTATGCAGATCTAAAACGCGTGGATTGCAGCAGCAGCAAGCCGAAAAGTGCAGGCATGTAAGGGATCTAGAGGTTGACAACATGTCTTCTTAACGGGAGTCCAGGAGCTCATCTCCACAAATGGACTTTTCAGGATCCTTGGGTGGCTCCGTAGTTTGAAACCAATTCTGGTTATCGCTTCTCGGCCTTTTGGCTAAGATCAAGTGTAGTATCTGTTCTTATCAGTTTAATATCTGATACGTCCCCTATCTGGGGACCATATATTAAATGGATTTTTAGAACAGGGAGATGGAAAAAGAGCTTGCTCTGTCCACTCCACGCATTGACCTGGTATTGCAGTATCTCCAGGACCGGTGCACCCCTTCTTTAATGCAGTTTCTAAAATCAGAAAGAATTGAATTCAATGTTTTTTGTTCATTTTGCTTGTTTGTCGGATTTTGGGATGGACTCTTTGGCTTTGCTTTTCTTCTCCTCATTGGATTTTTCATGTTCAAAGTTGCAGAAGCCAGATTACAAGCTCATTTTGGTTCAACTTCAGCAACTGTGCATTGCATTGCCATGTAATGTGATGCAATGCTATCTTTCTAGCTCTCCCTTTTTACTTCCTTTTGGATAAACAGACATATTAGGCAAGCATTTTGGAGCTTTCACCTAAATAACTACAGGTGGTGAGATAAGCTGCACAATATAATTGACCTTTCAGTATATTGTTGCACACACACCATCTATTTAGCAAATGCCCTTGTTATCAACAGCAGCCTTTTAAACTCACCTGAGCTAACAGGTATGTGCGCTGGTTACTCTGCTGCGCTTAAAATTTCTTTTTTGGTTTGCTACAATGCCTTTTCTGAAACGTTGTCTCCTTCTGCTGGAACACTGACTTCTTTCATTTAATGCCTGCAGACTATAAAAGAGAACCCAACCCAAAAAGTTTGGTTGATTAGTCTGTGGCATTCTGTTAAACTGTTGCTTATGGCGGTCTCTGTGAGCTTCTCAGCGACATTCAGCCAGCCAGGTATCCTGCCTGCAGTAGATGGAATGTGGCAATGGAACGCTGGCTGCGCGTGTCATAATAGGCTCTGAGCCTTTATATACCTGTGCACAGCAGCAGCCACCTTCAGTCTGCTGCTGGACAGCCAGCAGCAGCAGCAGCAGCAGGAGAGGTATGTAATCAGGAGCCCTCCTGCTAAGGGTAGACAGCTGCTCGTTCCACCCCACCCCCCGCCTTAATTGGTTCTCCTCCCTTCCAACGGTGTTGAGGCGGGTGGGAACAGCAGGGGGTGAAGGTGCTGTGTTTAAAGAGGTGGAGTTATGCAGATCTAAAACGCGTGGATTGCAGCAGCAGCAAGCCGAAAAGTGCAGGCATGTAAGGGATCTAGAGGTTGACAACATGTCTTCTTAACGGGAGTCCAGGAGCTCATCTCCACAAATGGACTTTTCAGGATCCTTGGGTGGCTCCGTAGTTTGAAACCAATTCTGGTTATCGCTTCTCGGCCTTTTGGCTAAGATCAAGTGTAGTATCTGTTCTTATCAGTTTAATATCTGATACGTCCCCTATCTGGGGACCATATATTAAATGGATTTTTAGAACAGGGAGATGGAAAAAGAGCTTGCTCTGTCCACTCCACGCATTGACCTGGTATTGCAGTATCTCCAGGACCGGTGCACCCCTTCTTTAATGCAGTTTCTAAAATCAGAAAGAATTGAATTCAATGTTTTTTGTTCATTTTGCTTGTTTGTCGGATTTTGGGATGGACTCTTTGGCTTTGCTTTTCTTCTCCTCATTGGATTTTTCATGTTCAAAGTTGCAGAAGCCAGATTACAAGCTCATTTTGGTTCAACTTCAGCAACTGTGCATTGCATTGCCATGTAATGTGATGCAATGCTATCTTTCTAGCTCTCCCTTTTTACTTCCTTTTGGATAAACAGACATATTAGGCAAGCATTTTGGAGCTTTCACCTAAATAACTACAGGTGGTGAGATAAGCTGCACAATATAATTGACCTTTCAGTATATTGTTGCACACACACCATCTATTTAGCAAATGCCCTTGTTATCAACAGCAGCCTTTTAAACTCACCTGAGCTAACAGGTATGTGCGCTGGTTACTCTGCTGCGCTTAAAATTTCTTTTTTGGTTTGCTACATTGCCTTTTCTGAAACGTTGTCTCCTTCTGCTGGAACACTGACTTCTTTCATTTAATGCCTGCAGACTATAAAAGAGAACCCAACCCAAAAAGTTTGGTTGATTAGTCTGTGGCATTCTGTTAAACTGTTGCTTATGGCGGTCTCTGTGAGCTTCTCAGCGACATTCAGCCAGCCAGGTATCCTGCCTGCAGTAGATGGAATGTGGCAATGGAACGCTGGCTGCGCGTGTCATAATAGGCTCTGAGCCTTTATATACCTGTGCACAGCAGCAGCCACCTTCAGTCTGCTGCTGGACAGCCAGCAGCAGCAGCAGCAGGAGAGGTATGTAATCAGGAGCCCTCCTGCTAAGGGTAGACAGCTGCTCGTTCCACCCCACCCCCCGCCTTAATTGGTTCTCCTCCCTTCCAACGGTGTTGAGGCGGGTGGGAACAGCAGGGGGTGAAGGTGCTGTGTTTAAAGAGGTGGAGTTATGCAGATCTAAAACGCGTGGATTGCAGCAGCAGCAAGCCGAAAAGTGCAGGCATGTAAGGGATCTAGAGGTTGACAACATGTCTTCTTAACGGGAGTCCAGGAGCTCATCTCCACAAATGGACTTTTCAGGATCCTTGGGTGGCTCCGTAGTTTGAAACCAATTCTGGTTATCGCTTCTCGGCCTTTTGGCTAAGATCAAGTGTAGTATCTGTTCTTATCAGTTTAATATCTGATACGTCCCCTATCTGGGGACCATATATTAAATGGATTTTTAGAACAGGGAGATGGAAAAAGAGCTTGCTCTGTCCACTCCACGCATTGACCTGGTATTGCAGTATCTCCAGGACCGGTGCACCCCTTCTTTAATGCAGTTTCTAAAATCAGAAAGAATTGAATTCAATGTTTTTTGTTCATTTTGCTTGTTTGTCGGATTTGGGGATGGACTCTTTGGCTTTGCTTTTCTTCTCCTCATTGGATTTTTCATGTTCAAAGTTGCAGAAGCCAGATTACAAGCTCATTTTGGTTCAACTTCAGCAACTGTGCATTGCATTGCCATGTAATGTGATGCAATGCTATCTTTCTAGCTCTCCCTTTTTACTTCCTTTTGGATAAACAGACATATTAGGCAAGCATTTTGGAGCTTTCACCTAAATAACTACAGGTGGTGAGATAAGCTGCACAATATAATTGACCTTTCAGTATATTGTTGCACACACACCATCTATTTAGCAAATGCCCTTGTTATCAACAGCAGCCTTTTAAACTCACCTGAGCTAACAGGTATGTGCGCTGGTTACTCTGCTGCGCTTAAAATTTCTTTTTTGGTTTGCTACAATGCCTTTTCTGAAACGTTGTCTCCTTCTGCTGGAACACTGACTTCTTTCATTTAATGCCTGCAGACTATAAAAGAGAACCCAACCCAAAAAGTTTGGTTGATTAGTCTGTGGCATTCTGTTAAACTGTTGCTTATGGCGGTCTCTGTGAGCTTCTCAGCGACATTCAGCCAGCCAGGTATCCTGCCTGCAGTAGATGGAATGTGGCAATGGAACGCTGGCTGCGCGTGTCATAATAGGCTCTGAGCCTTTATATACCTGTGCACAGCAGCAGCCACCTTCAGTCTGCTGCTGGACAGCCAGCAGCAGCAGCAGCAGGAGAGGTATGTAATCAGGAGCCCTCCTGCTAAGGGTAGACAGCTGCTCGTTCCACCCCACCCCCCGCCTTAATTGGTTCTCCTCCCTTCCAACGGTGTTGAGGCGGGTGGGAACAGCAGGGGGTGAAGGTGCTGTGTTTAAAGAGGTGGAGTTATGCAGATCTAAAACGCGTGGATTGCAGCAGCAGCAAGCCGAAAAGTGCAGGCATGTAAGGGATCTAGAGGTTGACAACATGTCTTCTTAACGGGAGTCCAGGAGCTCATCTCCACAAATGGACTTTTCAGGATCCTTGGGTGGCTCCGTAGTTTGAAACCAATTCTGGTTATCGCTTCTCGGCCTTTTGGCTAAGATCAAGTGTAGTATCTGTTCTTATCAGTTTAATATCTGATACGTCCCCTATCTGGGGACCATATATTAAATGGATTTTTAGAACAGGGAGATGGAAAAAGAGCTTGCTCTGTCCACTCCACGCATTGACCTGGTATTGCAGTATCTCCAGGACCGGTGCACCCCTTCTTTAATGCAGTTTCTAAAATCAGAAAGAATTGAATTCAATGTTTTTTGTTCATTTTGCTTGTTTGTCGGATTTTGGGATGGACTCTTTGGCTTTGCTTTTCTTCTCCTCATTGGATTTTTCATGTTCAAAGTTGCAGAAGCCAGATTACAAGCTCATTTTGGTTCAACTTCAGCAACTGTGCATTGCATTGCCATGTAATGTGATGCAATGCTATCTTTCTAGCTCTCCCTTTTTACTTCCTTTTGGATAAACAGACATATTAGGCAAGCATTTTGGAGCTTTCACCTAAATAACTACAGGTGGTGAGATAAGCTGCACAATATAATTGACCTTTCAGTATATTGTTGCACACACACCATCTATTTAGCAAATGCCCTTGTTATCAACAGCAGCCTTTTAAACTCACCTGAGCTAACAGGTATGTGCGCTGGTTACTCTGCTGCGCTTAAAATTTCTTTTTTGGTTTGCTACAATGCCTTTTCTGAAACGTTGTCTCCTTCTGCTGGAACACTGACTTCTTTCATTTAATGCCTGCAGACTATAAAAGAGAACCCAACCCAAAAAGTTTGGTTGATTAGTCTGTGGCATTCTGTTAAACTGTTGCTTATGGCGGTCTCTGTGAGCTTCTCAGCGACATTCAGCCAGCCAGGTATCCTGCCTGCAGTAGATGGAATGTGGCAATGGAACGCTGGCTGCGCGTGTCATAATAGGCTCTGAGCCTTTATATACCTGTGCACAGCAGCAGCCACCTTCAGTCTGCTGCTGGACAGCCAGCAGCAGCAGCAGCAGGAGAGGTATGTAATCAGGAGCCCTCCTGCTAAGGGTAGACAGCTGCTCGTTCCACCCCACCCCCCGCCTTAATTGGTTCTCCTCCCTTCCAACGGTGTTGAGGCGGGTGGGAACAGCAGGGGGTGAAGGTGCTGTGTTTAAAGAGGTGGAGTTATGCAGATCTAAAACGCGTGGATTGCAGCAGCAGCAAGCCGAAAAGTGCAGGCATGTAAGGGATCTAGAGGTTGACAACATGTCTTCTTAACGGGAGTCCAGGAGCTCATCTCCACAAATGGACTTTTCAGGATCCTTGGGTGGCTCCGTAGTTTGAAACCAATTCTGGTTATCGCTTCTCGGCCTTTTGGCTAAGATCAAGTGTAGTATCTGTTCTTATCAGTTTAATATCTGATACGTCCCCTATCTGGGGACCATATATTAAATGGATTTTTAGAACAGGGAGATGGAAAAAGAGCTTGCTCTGTCCACTCCACGCATTGACCTGGTATTGCAGTATCTCCAGGACCGGTGCACCCCTTCTTTAATGCAGTTTCTAAAATCAGAAAGAATTGAATTCAATGTTTTTTGTTCATTTTGCTTGTTTGTCGGATTTTGGGATGGACTCTTTGGCTTTGCTTTTCTTCTCCTCATTGGATTTTTCATGTTCAAAGTTGCAGAAGCCAGATTACAAGCTCATTTTGGTTCAACTTCAGCAACTGTGCATTGCATTGCCATGTAATGTGATGCAATGCTATCTTTCTAGCTCTCCCTTTTTACTTCCTTTTGGATAAACAGACATATTAGGCAAGCATTTTGGAGCTTTCACCTAAATAACTACAGGTGGTGAGATAAGCTGCACAATATAATTGACCTTTCAGTATATTGTTGCACACACACCATCTATTTAGCAAATGCCCTTGTTATCAACAGCAGCCTTTTAAACTCACCTGAGCTAACAGGTATGTGCGCTGGTAACTCTGCTGCGCTTAAAATTTCTTTTTTGGTTTGCTACAATGCCTTTTCTGAAACGTTGTCTCCTTCTGCTGGAACACTGACTTCTTTCATTTAATGCCTGCAGACTATAAAAGAGAACCCAACCCAAAAAGTTTGGTTGATTAGTCTGTGGCATTCTGTTAAACTGTTGCTTATGGCGGTCTCTGTGAGCTTCTCAGCGACATTCAGCCAGCCAGGTATCCTGCCTGCAGTAGATGGAATGTGGTAATGGAACGCTGGCTGCGCGTGTCATAATAGGCTCTGAGCCTTTATATACCTGTGCACAGCAGCAGCCACCTTCAGTCTGCTGCTGGACAGCCAGCAGCAGCAGCAGCAGGAGAGGTATGTAATCAGGAGCCCTCCTGCTAAGGGTAGACAGCTGCTCGTTCCACCCCACCCCCCGCCTTAATTGGTTCTCCTCCCTTCCAACGGTGTTGAGGCGGGTGGGAACAGCAGGGGGTGAAGGTGCTGTGTTTAAAGAGGTGGAGTTATGCAGATCTAAAACGCGTGGATTGCAGCAGCAGCAAGCCGAAAAGTGCAGGCATGTAAGGGATCTAGAGGTTGACAACATGTCTTCTTAACGGGAGTCCAGGAGCTCATCTCCACAAATGGACTTTTCAGGATCCTTGGGTGGCTCCGTAGTTTGAAACCAATTCTGGTTATCGCTTCTCGGCCTTTTGGCTAAGATCAAGTGTAGTATCTGTTCTTATCAGTTTAATATCTGATACGTCCCCTATCTGGGGACCATATATTAAATGGATTTTTAGAACAGGGAGATGGAAAAAGAGCTTGCTCTGTCCACTCCACGCATTGACCTGGTATTGCAGTATCTCCAGGACCGGTGCACCCCTTCTTTAATGCAGTTTCTAAAATCAGAAAGAATTGAATTCAATGTTTTTTGTTCATTTTGCTTGTTTGTCGGATTTTGGGATGGACTCTTTGGCTTTGCTTTTCTTCTCCTCATTGGATTTTTCATGTTCAAAGTTGCAGAAGCCAGATTACAAGCTCATTTTGGTTCAACTTCAGCAACTGTGCATTGCATTGCCATGTAATGTGATGCAATGCTATCTTTCTAGCTCTCCCTTTTTACTTCCTTTTGGATAAACAGACATATTAGGCAAGCATTTTGGAGCTTTCACCTAAATAACTACAGGTGGTGAGATAAGCTGCACAATATAATTGACCTTTCAGTATATTGTTGCACACACACCATCTATTTAGCAAATGCCCTTGTTATCAACAGCAGCCTTTTAAACTCACCTGAGCTAACAGGTATGTGCGCTGGTTACTCTGCTGCGCTTAAAATTTCTTTTTTGGTTTGCTACAATGCCTTTTCTGAAACGTTGTCTCCTTCTGCTGGAACACTGACTTCTTTCATTTAATGCCTGCAGACTATAAAAGAGAACCCAACCCAAAAAGTTTGGTTGATTAGTCTGTGGCATTCTGTTAAACTGTTGCTTATGGCGGTCTCTGTGAGCTTCTCAGCGACATTCAGCCAGCCAGGTATCCTGCCTGCAGTAGATGGAATGTGGCAATGGAACGCTGGCTGCGCGTGTCATAATAGGCTCTGAGCCTTTATATACCTGTGCACAGCAGCAGCCACCTTCAGTCTGCTGCTGGACAGCCAGCAGCAGCAGCAGCAGGAGAGGTATGTAATCAGGAGCCCTCCTGCTAAGGGTAGACAGCTGCTCGTTCCACCCCACCCCCCGCCTTAATTGGTTCTCCTCCCTTCCAACGGTGTTGAGGCGGGTGGGAACAGCAGGGGGTGAAGGTGCTGTGTTTAAAGAGGTGGAGTTATGCAGATCTAAAACGCGTGGATTGCAGCAGCAGCAAGCCGAAAAGTGCAGGCATGTAAGGGATCTAGAGGTTGACAACATGTCTTCTTAACGGGAGTCCAGGAGCTCATCTCCACAAATGGACTTTTTAGGATCCTTGGGTGGCTCCGTAGTTTGAAACCAATTCTGGTTATCGCTTCTCGGCCTTTTGGCTAAGATCAAGTGTAGTATCTGTTCTTATCAGTTTAATATCTGATACGTCCCCTATCTGGGGACCATATATTAAATGGATTTTTAGAACAGGGAGATGGAAAAAGAGCTTGCTCTGTCCACTCCACGCATTGACCTGGTATTGCAGTATCTCCAGGACCGGTGCACCCCTTCTTTAATGCAGTTTCTAAAATCAGAAAGAATTGAATTCAATGTTTTTTGTTCATTTTGCTTGTTTGTCGGATTTTGGGATGGACTCTTTGGCTTTGCTTTTCTTCTCCTCATTGGATTTTTCATGTTCAAAGTTGCAGAAGCCAGATTACAAGCTCATTTTGGTTCAACTTCAGCAACTGTGCATTGCATTGCCATGTAATGTGATGCAATGCTATCTTTCTAGCTCTCCCTTTTTACTTCCTTTTGGATAAACAGACATATTAGGCAAGCATTTTGGAGCTTTCACCTAAATAACTACAGGTGGTGAGATAAGCTGCACAATATAATTGACCTTTCAGTATATTGTTGCACACACACCATCTATTTAGCAAATGCCCTTGTTATCAACAGCAGCCTTTTAAACTCACCTGAGCTAACAGGTATGTGCGCTGGTTACTCTGCTGCGCTTAAAATTTCTTTTTTGGTTTGCTACAATGCCTTTTCTGAAACGTTGTCTCCTTCTGCTGGAACACTGACTTCTTTCATTTAATGCCTGCAGACTATAAAAGAGAACCCAACCCAAAAAGTTTGGTTGATTAGTCTGTGGCATTCTGTTAAACTGTTGCTTATGGCGGTCTCTGTGAGCTTCTCAGCGACATTCAGCCAGCCAGGTATCCTGCCTGCAGTAGATGGAATGTGGCAATGGAACGCTGGCTGCGCGTGTCATAATAGGCTCTGAGCCTTTATATACCTGTGCACAGCAGCAGCCACCTTCAGTCTGCTGCTGGACAGCCAGCAGCAGCAGCAGCAGGAGAGGTATGTAATCAGGAGCCCTCCTGCTAAGGGTAGACAGCTGCTCGTTCCACCCCACCCCCCGCCTTAATTGGTTCTCCTCCCTTCCAACGGTGTTGAGGCGGGTGGGAACAGCAGGGGGTGAAGGTGCTGTGTTTAAAGAGGTGGAGTTATGCAGATCTAAAACGCGTGGATTGCAGCAGCAGCAAGCCGAAAAGTGCAGGCATGTAAGGGATCTAGAGGTTGACAACATGTCTTCTTAACGGGAGTCCAGGAGCTCATCTCCACAAATGGACTTTTCAGGATCCTTGGGTGGCTCCGTAGTTTGAAACCAATTCTGGTTATCGCTTCTCGGCCTTTTGGCTAAGATCAAGTGTAGTATCTGTTCTTATCAGTTTAATATCTGATACGTCCCCTATCTGGGGACCATATATTAAATGGATTTTTAGAACAGGGAGATGGAAAAAGAGCTTGCTCTGTCCACTCCACGCATTGACCTGGTATTGCAGTATCTCCAGGACCGGTGCACCCCTTCTTTAATGCAGTTTCTAAAATCAGAAAGAATTGAATTCAATGTTTTTTGTTCATTTTGCTTGTTTGTCGGATTTTGGGATGGACTCTTTGGCTTTGCTTTTCTTCTCCTCATTGGATTTTTCATGTTCAAAGTTGCAGAAGCCAGATTACAAGCTCATTTTGGTTCAACTTCAGCAACTGTGCATTGCATTGCCATGTAATGTGATGCAATGCTATGTTTCTAGCTCTCCCTTTTTACTTCCTTTTGGATAAACAGACATATTAGGCAAGCATTTTGGAGCTTTCACCTAAATAACTACAGGTGGTGAGATAAGCTGCACAATATAATTGACCTTTCAGTATATTGTTGCACACACACCATCTATTTAGCAAATGCCCTTGTTATCAACAGCAGCCTTTTAAACTCACCTGAGCTAACAGGTATGTGCGCTGGTTACTCTGCTGCGCTTAAAATTTCTTTTTTGGTTTGCTACAATGCCTTTTCTGAAACGTTGTCTCCTTCTGCTGGAACACTGACTTCTTTCATTTAATGCCTGCAGACTATAAAAGAGAACCCAACCCAAAAAGTTTGGTTGATTAGTCTGTGGCATTCTGTTAAACTGTTGCTTATGGCGGTCTCTGTGAGCTTCTCAGCGACATTCAGCCAGCCAGGTATCCTGCCTGCAGTAGATGGAATGTGGCAATGGAACGCTGGCTGCGCGTGTCATAATAGGCTCTGAGCCTTTATATACCTGTGCACAGCAGCAGCCACCTTCAGTCTGCTGCTGGACAGCCAGCAGCAGCAGCAGCAGGAGAGGTATGTAATCAGGAGCCCTCCTGCTAAGGGTAGACAGCTGCTCGTTCCACCCCACCCCCCGCCTTAATTGGTTCTCCTCCCTTCCAACGGTGTTGAGGCGGGTGGGAACAGCAGGGGGTGAAGGTGCTGTGTTTAAAGAGGTGGAGTTATGCAGATCTAAAACGCGTGGATTGCAGCAGCAGCAAGCCGAAAAGTGCAGGCATGTAAGGGATCTAGAGGTTGACAACATGTCTTCTTAACGGGAGTCCAGGAGCTCATCTCCACAAATGGACTTTTCAGGATCCTTGGGTGGCTCCGTAGTTTGAAACCAATTCTGGTTATCGCTTCTCGGCCTTTTGGCTAAGATCAAGTGTAGTATCTTTCGAAAAGGCGGTTTTGGATGTTGGCCGCCCTAGTAGATTGATACATTATGCACACTGGGGTTTAGGCGCTTGTTAGTACGCCAGGTGGCTAATATAGTCATCTGGTGGAAAGCATGGCCCCCCAGGATCGACGCCATTGGGCCGGGGAAGATCGAAAGCCCGAAGTGTGAAGTGCCCCAGGAGTGGTGACCCTGGGGTGCCTCAACTCACTGGGATTGGGAACCCCACTTGAGTTTATGGCACATTTGCACTAGCACTTCAATATTTCTTTCTTCACACACACCCTTATTCCGGGCCTTCTGGCCTTAGGATGGGGAATTTTTCAATTCCCGGTCGAAGGTCCGGGCAGTATTATACTGTGAAACCTTCACTATTTATTTTATTTTTTTGTCACTGTGTGTCCACTTTTTCACGTGTGTCCACGTTCTTACTAGGATTTTGTCGGGATGCGGTTCCCTTACGGGTTCCTCTCTTGGCAGGTCTAGGGGGGGAGTGTGTGGCCATCAGGTTCCGCTCCCCCCTGAACCCCCCTGGCTCTCCTCTTTCTGGAGGAGAGCGTTGTTGGCTCCCCTCTTCCGGGAGGGGAGCACAGTCTTTGGCTCCCAGTGCCTTGCTCGGGTGAGAACTCGGGCAGGTGCTGGGGGTAAGATTGGGTCGCCTCTGGCTCCGGCTGGAGGTGGCTATTTGTCCCTGTTCCTCGCTGTGGCCTTCTGGCTCGGAGGGACGGGTAATGGTTTGGGGGACTCTTCTCCTTTTGGAGAGGGTTTCAAGAAGACCAGCATCCTAGTGCACTTTTTTTGTGGCACTTGTCACTTTTTTAAGCGCACTCGGGTTTTGTACACGAATTCGGGCTTTCGAAAAAAAAAAATCTGTTCTTATCAGTTTAATATCTGATACGTCCCCTATCTGGGGACCATATATTAAATGGATTTTTAGAACAGGGAGATGGAAAAAGAGCTTGCTCTGTCCACTCCACGCATTGACCTGGTATTGCAGTATCTCCAGGACCGGTGCACCCCTTCTTTAATGCAGTTTCTAAAATCAGAAAGAATTGAATTCAATGTTTTTTGTTCATTTTGCTTGTTTGTCGGATTTTGGGATGGACTCTTTGGCTTTGCTTTTCTTCTCCTCATTGGATTTTTCATGTTCAAAGTTGCAGAAGCCAGATTACAAGCTCATTTTGGTTCAACTTCATCAACTGTGCATTGCATTGCCATGTAATGTGATGCAATGCTATCTTTCTAGCTCTCCCTTTTTACTTCCTTTTGGATAAACAGACATATTAGGCAAGCATTTTGGAGCTTTCACCTAAATAACTACAGGTGGTGAGATAAGCTGCACAATATAATTGACCTTTCAGTATATTGTTGCACACACACCATCTATTTAGCAAATGCCCTTGTTATCAACAGCAGCCTTTTAAACTCACCTGAGCTAAAAGGTATGTGCGCTGGTTACTCTGCTGCGCTTAAAATTTCTTTTTTGGTTTGCTACAATGCCTTTTCTGAAACGTTGTCTCCTTCTGCTGGAACACTGACTTCTTTCATTTAATGCCTGCAGACTATAAAAGAGAACCCAACCCAAAAAGTTTGGTTGATTAGTCTGTGGCATTCTGTTAAACTGTTGCTTATGGCGGTCTCTGTGAGCTTCTCAGCGACATTCAGCCAGCCAGGTATCCTGCCTGCAGTAGATGGAATGTGGCAATGGAACGCTGGCTGCGCGTGTCATAATAGGCTCTGAGCCTTTATATACCTGTGCACAGCAGCAGCCACCTTCAGTCTGCTGCTGGACAGCCAGCAGCAGCAGCAGGAGAGGTATGTAATCAGGAGCCCTCCTGCTAAGGGTAGACAGCTGCTCGTTCCACCCCACCCCCCGCCTTAATTGGTTCTCCTCCCTTCCAACGGTGTTGAGGCGGGTGGGAACAGCAGGGGGTGAAGGTGCTGTGTTTAAAGAGGTGGAGTTATGCAGATCTAAAACGCGTGGATTGCAGCAGCAGCAAGCCGAAAAGTGCAGGCATGTAAGGGATCTAGAGGTTGACAACATGTCTTCTTAACGGGAGTCCAGGAGCTCATCTCCACAAATGGACTTTTCAGGATCCTTGGGTGGCTCCGTAGTTTGAAACCAATTCTGGTTATCGCTTCTCGGCCTTTTGGCTAAGATCAAGTGTAGTATCTGTTCTTATCAGTTTAATATCTGATACGTCCCCTATCTGGGGACCATATATTAAATGGATTTTTTGAACAGGGAGATGGAAAAAGAGCTTGCTCTGTCCACTCCACGCATTGACCTGGTATTGCAGTATCTCCAGGACCGGTGCACCCCTTCTTTAATGCAGTTTCTAAAATCAGAAAGAATTGAATTCAATGTTTTTTGTTCATTTTGCTTGTTTGTCGGATTTTGGGATGGACTCTTTGGCTTTGCTTTTCTTCTCCTCATTGGATTTTTCATGTTCAAAGTTGCAGAAGCCAGATTACAAGCTCATTTTGGTTCAACTTCAGCAACTGTGCATTGCATTGCCATGTAATGTGATGCAATGCTATCTTTCTAGCTCTCCCTTTTTACTTCCTTTTGGATAAACAGACATATTAGGCAAGCATTTTGGAGCTTTCACCTAAATAACTACAGGTGGTGAGATAAGCTGCACAATATAATTGACCTTTCAGTATATTGTTGCACACACACCATCTATTTAGCAAATGCCCTTGTTATCAACAGCAGCCTTTTAAACTCACCTGAGCTAACAGGTATGTGCGCTGGTTACTCTGCTGCGCTTAAAATTTCTTTTTTGGTTTGCTACAATGCCTTTTCTGAAACGTTGTCTCCTTCTGCTGGAACACTGACTTCTTTCATTTAATGCCTGCAGACTAAAAAAGAGAACCCAACCCAAAAAGTTTGGTTGATTAGTCTGTGGCATTCTGTTAAACTGTTGCTTATGGCGGTCTCTGTGAGCTTCTCAGCGACATTCAGCCAGCCAGGTATCCTGCCTGCAGTAGATGGAATGTGGCAATGGAACGCTGGCTGCGCGTGTCATAATAGGCTCTGAGCCTTTATATACCTGTGCACAGCAGCAGCCACCTTCAGTCTGCTGCTGGACAGCCAGCAGCAGCAGCAGCAGGAGAGGTATGTAATCAGGAGCCCTCCTGCTAAGGGTAGACAGCTGCTCGTTCCACCCCACCCCCCGCCTTAATTGGTTCTCCTCCCTTCCAACGGTGTTGAGGCGGGTGGGAACAGCAGGGGGTGAAGGTGCTGTGTTTAAAGAGGTGGAGTTATGCAGATCTAAAACGCGTGGATTGCAGCAGCAGCAAGCCGAAAAGTGCAGGCATGTAAGGGATCTAGAGGTTGACAACATGTCTTCTTAACGGGAGTCCAGGAGCTCATCTCCACAAATGGACTTTTCAGGATCCTTGGGTGGCTCCGTAGTTTGAAACCAATTCTGGTTATCGCTTCTCGGCCTTTTGGCTAAGATCAAGTGTAGTATCTGTTCTTATCAGTTTAATATCTGATACGTCCCCTATCTGGGGACCATATATTAAATGGATTTTTAGAACAGGGAGATGGAAAAAGAGCTTGCTCTGTCCACTCCACGCATTGACCTGGTATTGCAGTATCTCCAGGACCGGTGCACCCCTTCTTTAATGCAGTTTCTAAAATCAGAAAGAATTGAATTCAATGTTTTTTGTTCATTTTGCTTGTTTGTCGGATTTTGGGATGGACTCTTTGGCTTTGCTTTTCTTCTCCTCATTGGATTTTTCATGTTCAAAGTTGCAGAAGCCAGATTACAAGCTCATTTTGGTTCAACTTCAGCAACTGTGCATTGCATTGCCATGTAATGTGATGCAATGCTATCTTTCTAGCTCTCCCTTTTTACTTCCTTTTGGATAAACAGACATATTAGGCAAGCATTTTGGAGCTTTCACCTAAATAACTACAGGTGGTGAGATAAGCTGCACAATATAATTGACCTTTCAGTATATTGTTGCACACACACCATCTATTTAGCAAATGCCCTTGTTATCAACAGCAGCCTTTTAAACTCACCTGAGCTAACAGGTATGTGCGCTGGTTACTCTGCTGCGCTTAAAATTTCTTTTTTGGTTTGCTACAATGCCTTTTCTGAAACGTTGTCTCCTTCTGCTGGAACACTGACTTCTTTCATTTAATGCCTGCAGACTATAAAAGAGAACCCAACCCAAAAAGTTTGGTTGATTAGTCTGTGGCATTCTGTTAAACTGTTGCTTATGGCGGTCTCTGTGAGCTTCTCAGCGACATTCAGCCAGCCAGGTATCCTGCCTGCAGTAGATGGAATGTGGCAATGGAACGCTGGCTGCGCGTGTCATAATAGGCTCTGAGCCTTTATATACCTGTGCACAGCAGCAGCCACCTTCAGTCTGCTGCTGGACAGCCAGCAGCAGCAGCAGCAGGAGAGGTATGTAATCAGGAGCCCTCCTGCTAAGGGTAGACAGCTGCTCGTTCCACCCCACCCCCCGCCTTAATTGGTTCTCCTCCCTTCCAACGGTGTTGAGGCGGGTGGGAACAGCAGGGGGTGAAGGTGCTGTGTTTAAAGAGGTGGAGTTATGCAGATCTAAAACGCGTGGATTGCAGCAGCAGCAAGCCGAAAAGTGCAGGCATGTAAGGGATCTAGAGGTTGACAACATGTCTTCTTAACGGGAGTCCAGGAGCTCATCTCCACAAATGGACTTTTCAGGATCCTTGGGTGGCTCCGTAGTTTGAAACCAATTCTGGTTATCGCTTCTCGGCCTTTTGGCTAAGATCAAGTGTAGTATCTTTCGAAAAGGCGGTTTTGGATGTTGGCCGCCCTAGTAGATTGATACATTATGCACACTGGGGTTTAGGCGCTTGTTAGTACGCCAGGTGGCTAATATAGTCATCTGGTGGAAAGCATGGCCCCCCAGGATCGACGCCATTGGGCCGGGGAAGATCGAAAGCCCGAAGTGTGAAGTGCCCCAGGAGTGGTGACCCTGGGGTGCCTTAACTCACTGGGATTGGGAACCCCACTTGAGTTTATGGCACATTTGCACAAGCACTTCAAATTTTCTTTCTTCGCACACACCCTTATTCCGGGCCTTCTGGCCTTAGGATGGGGAATTTTTCAATTCCCGGTCGAAGGTCCGGGCAGTATTATACTGTGAAACCTTCACTATTTATTTAATTTCTTTGTCACTGTGTGTCCACTTATTCACGTGTGTCACGTCCTACTAGGATTTTGTCGGGATGCGGTTCCCTTACGGGTTCCTCTCTTGGCAGGTCTAGGGGGGGAGTGTGTGGCCATCAGGTTCCGCTCCCCCCTGAACCCCCCTGGCTCTCCTCTTTCGGGAGGAGAGCGTTGTTGGCTCCCCTCTTCCGGAAGGGGAGCACAGTCTTTGGCTCCCAGTGCCTTGCTCGGGTGAGAACTCGTGCAGGTGCTGGGGGTAAGATTGGGTCGCCTCTGGCTTCGGCTGGAGGTGGCTTTTTGTCCCTGTTCCTCGCTGTGGCCTTTTGGCTCGGAGGGACGGGGAATTGTTTGGGGGACCCTTCTCCTTTTGGAGAGGGTTTCAAGAAGACCAGCATCCTAGTGCACTTTTTTTGTGGCACTTGTCACTTTTTTAAGCGCACTCGGGTTTTGTACACGAATTCGGGCTTTCGATAAAAAAGAAAAAATCTGTTCTTATCAGTTTAATATCTGATACGTCCCCTATCTGGGGACCATATATTAAATGGATTTTTAGAACAGGGAGATGGAAAAAGAGCTTGCTCTGTCCACTCCACGCATTGACCTGGTATTGCAGTATCTCCAGGACCGGTGCACCCCTTCTTTAATGCAGTTTCTAAAATCAGAAAGAATTGAATTCAATGTTTTTTGTTCATTTTGCTTGTTTGTCGGATTTTGGGATGGACTCTTTGGCTTTGCTTTTCTTCTCCTCATTGGATTTTTCATGTTCAAAGTTGCAGAAGCCAGATTACAAGCTCATTTTGGTTCAACTTCAGCAACTGTGCATTGCATTGCCATGTAATGTGATGCAATGCTATCTTTCTAGCTCTCCCTTTTTACTTCCTTTTGGATAAACAGACATATTAGGCAAGCATTTTGGAGCTTTCACCTAAATAACTACAGGTGGTGAGATAAGCTGCACAATATAATTGACCTTTCAGTATATTGTTGCACACACACCATCTATTTAGCAAATGCCCTTGTTATCAACAGCAGCCTTTTAAACTCACCTGAGCTAACAGGTATGTGCGCTGGTTACTCTGCTGCGCTTAAAATTTCTTTTTTGGTTTGCTACAATGCCTTTTCTGAAACGTTGTCTCCTTCTGCTGGAACACTGACTTCTTTCATTTAATGCCTGCAGACTATAAAAGAGAACCCAACCCAAAAAGTTTGGTTGATTAGTCTGTGGCATTCTGTTAAACTGTTGCTTATGGCGGTCTCTGTGAGCTTCTCAGCGACATTCAGCCAGCCAGGTATCCTGCCTGCAGTAGATGGAATGTGGCAATGGAACGCTGGCTGCGCGTGTCATAATAGGCTCTGAGCCTTTATATACCTGTGCACAGCAGCAGCCACCTTCAGTCTGCTGCTGGACAGCCAGCAGCAGCAGGAGAGGTATGTAATCAGGAGCCCTCCTGCTAAGGGTAGACAGCTGCTCGTTCCACCCCACCCCCCGCCTTAATTGGTTCTCCTCCCTTCCAACGGTGTTGAGGCGGGTGGGAACAGCAGGGGGTGAAGGTGCTGTGTTTAAAGAGGTGGAGTTATGCAGATCTAAAACGCGTGGATTGCAGCAGCAGCAAGCCGAAAAGTGCAGGCATGTAAGGGATCTAGAGGTTGACAACATGTCTTCTTAACGGGAGTCCAGGAGCTCATCTCCACAAATGGACTTTTCAGGATCCTTGGGTGGCTCCGTAGTTTGAAACCAATTCTGGTTATCGCTTCTCGGCCTTTTGGCTAAGATCAAGTGTAGTATCTGTTCTTATCAGTTTAATATCTGATACGTCCCCTATCTGGGGACCATATATTAAATGGATTTTTAGAACAGGGAGATGGAAAAAGAGCTTGCTCTGTCCACTCCACGCATTGACCTGGTATTGCAGTATCTCCAGGACCGGTGCACCCCTTCTTTAATGCAGTTTCTAAAATCAGAAAGAATTGAATTCAATGTTTTTTGTTCATTTTGCTTGTTTGTCGGATTTTGGGATGGACTCTTTGGCTTTGCTTTTCTTCTCCTCATTGGATTTTTCATGTTCAAAGTTGCAGAAGCCAGATTACAAGCTCATTTTGGTTCAACTTCAGCAACTGTGCATTGCATTGCCATGTAATGTGATGCAATGCTATCTTTCTAGCTCTCCCTTTTTACTTCCTTTTGGATAAACAGACATATTAGGCAAGCATTTTGGAGCTTTCACCTAAATAACTACAGGTGGTGAGATAAGCTGCACAATATAATTGACCTTTCAGTATATTGTTGCACACACACCATCTATTTAGCAAATGCCCTTGTTATCAACAGCAGCCTTTTAAACTCACCTGAGCTAACAGGTATGTGCGCTGGTTACTCTGCTGCGCTTAAAATTTCTTTTTTGGTTTGCTACAATGCCTTTTCTGAAACGTTGTCTCCTTCTGCTGGAACACTGACTTCTTTCATTTAATGCCTGCAGACTATAAAAGAGAACCCAACCCAAAAAGTTTGGTTGATTAGTCTGTGGCATTCTGTTAAACTGTTGCTTATGGCGGTCTCTGTGAGCTTCTCAGCGACATTCAGCCAGCCAGGTATCCTGCCTGCAGTAGATGGAATGTGGCAATGGAACGCTGGCTGCGCGTGTCATAATAGGCTCTGAGCCTTTATATACCTGTGCACAGCAGCAGCCACCTTCAGTCTGCTGCTGGACAGCCAGCAGCAGCAGCAGGAGAGGTATGTAATCAGGAGCCCTCCTGCTAAGGGTAGACAGCTGCTCGTTCCACCCCACCCCCCGCCTTAATTGGTTCTCCTCCCTTCCAACGGTGTTGAGGCGGGTGGGAACAGCAGGGGGTGAAGGTGCTGTGTTTAAAGAGGTGGAGTTATGCAGATCTAAAACGCGTGGATTGCAGCAGCAGCAAGCCGAAAAGTGCAGGCATGTAAGGGATCTAGAGGTTGACAACATGTCTTCTTAACGGGAGTCCAGGAGCTCATCTCCACAAATGGACTTTTCAGGATCCTTGGGTGGCTCCGTAGTTTGAAACCCATTCTGGTTATCGCTTCTCGGCCTTTTGGCTAAGATCAAGTGTAGTATCTGTTCTTATCAGTTTAATATCTGATACGTCCCCTATCTGGGGACCATATATTAAATGGATTTTTAGAACAGGGAGATGGAAAAAGAGCTTGCTCTGTCCACTCCACGCATTGACCTGGTATTGCAGTATCTCCAGGACCGGTGCACCCCTTCTTTAATGCAGTTTCTAAAATCAGAAAGAATTGAATTCAATGTTTTTTGTTCATTTTGCTTGTTTGTCGGATTTTGGGATGGACTCTTTGGCTTTGCTTTTCTTCTCCTCATTGGATTTTTCATGTTCAAAGTTGCAGAAGCCAGATTACAAGCTCATTTTGGTTCAACTTCAGCAACTGTGCATTGCATTGCCATGTAATGTGATGCAATGCTATCTTTCTAGCTCTCCCTTTTTACTTCCTTTTGGATAAACAGACATATTAGGCAAGCATTTTGGAGCTTTCACCTAAATAACTACAGGTGGTGAGATAAGCTGCACAATATAATTGACCTTTCAGTATATTGTTGCACACACACCATCTATTTAGCAAATGCCCTTGTTATCAACAGCAGCCTTTTAAACTCACCTGAGCTAACAGGTATGTGCGCTGGTTACTCTGCTGCGCTTAAAATTTCTTTTTTGGTTTGCTACAATGCCTTTTCTGAAACGTTGTCTCCTTCTGCTGGAACACTGACTTCTTTCATTTAATGCCTGCAGACTATAAAAGAGAACCCAACCCAAAAAGTTTGGTTGATTAGTCTGTGGCATTCTGTTAAACTGTTGCTTATGGCGGTCTCTGTGAGCTTCTCAGCGAAATTCAGCCAGCCAGGTATCCTGCCTGCAGTAGATGGAATGTGGCAATGGAACGCTGGCTGCGCGTGTCATAATAGGCTCTGAGCCTTTATATACCTGTGCACAGCAGCAGCCACCTTCAGTCTGCTGCTGGACAGCCAGCAGCAGCAGCAGCAGGAGAGGTATGTAATCAGGAGCCCTCCTGCTAAGGGTAGACAGCTGCTCGTTCCACCCCACCCCCCGCCTTAATTGGTTCTCCTCCCTTCCAACGGTGTTGAGGCGGGTGGGAACAGCAGGGGGTGAAGGTGCTGTGTTTAAAGAGGTGGAGTTATGCAGATCTAAAACGCGTGGATTGCAGCAGCAGCAAGCCGAAAAGTGCAGGCATGTAAGGGATCTAGAGGTTGACAACATGTCTTCTTAACGGGAGTCCAGGAGCTCATCTCCACAAATGGACTTTTCAGGATCCTTGGGTGGCTCCGTAGTTTGAAACCAATTCTGGTTATCGCTTCTCGGCCTTTTGGCTAAGATCAAGTGTAGTATCTGTTCTTATCAGTTTAATATCTGATACGTCCCCTATCTGGGGACCATATATTAAATGGATTTTTAGAACAGGGAGATGGAAAAAGAGCTTGCTCTGTCCACTCCACGCATTGACCTGGTATTGCAGTATCTCCAGGACCGGTGCACCCCTTCTTTAATGCAGTTTCTAAAATCAGAAAGAATTGAATTCAATGTTTTTTGTTCATTTTGCTTGTTTGTCGGATTTTGGGATGGACTCTTTGGCTTTGCTTTTCTTCTCCTCATTGGATTTTTCATGTTCAAAGTTGCAGAAGCCAGATTACAAGCTCATTTTGGTTCAACTTCAGCAACTGTGCATTGCATTGCCATGTAATGTGATGCAATGCTATCTTTCTAGCTCTCCCTTTTTACTTCCTTTTGGATAAACAGACATATTAGGCAAGCATTTTGGAGCTTTCACCTAAATAACTACAGGTGGTGAGATAAGCTGCACAATATAATTGACCTTTCAGTATATTGTTGCACACACACCATCTATTTAGCAAATGCCCTTGTTATCAACAGCAGCCTTTTAAACTCACCTGAGCTAACAGGTATGTGCGCTGGTTACTCTGCTGCGCTTAAAATTTCTTTTTTGGTTTGCTACAATGCCTTTTCTGAAACGTTGTCTCCTTCTGCTGGAACACTGACTTCTTTCATTTAATGCCTGCAGACTATAAAAGAGAACCCAACCCAAAAAGTTTGGTTGATTAGTCTGTGGCATTCTGTTAAACTGTTGCTTATGGCGGTCTCTGTGAGCTTCTCAGCGACATTCAGCCAGCCAGGTATCCTGCCTGCAGTAGATGGAATGTGGCAATGGAACGCTGGCTGCGCGTGTCATAATAGGCTCTGAGCCTTTATATACCTGTGCACAGCAGCAGCCACCTTCAGTCTGCTGCTGGACAGCCAGCAGCAGCAGCAGCAGGAGAGGTATGTAATCAGGAGCCCTCCTGCTAAGGGTAGACAGCTGCTCGTTCCACCCCACCCCCTGCCTTAATTGGTTCTCCTCCCTTCCAACGGTGTTGAGGCGGGTGGGAACAGCAGGGGGTGAAGGTGCTGTGTTTAAAGAGGTGGAGTTATGCAGATCTAAAACGCGTGGATTGCAGCAGCAGCAAGCCGAAAAGTGCAGGCATGTAAGGGATCTAGAGGTTGACAACATGTCTTCTTAACGGGAGTCCAGGAGCTCATCTCCACAAATGGACTTTTCAGGATCCTTGGGTGGCTCCGTAGTTTGAAACCAATTCTGGTTATCGCTTCTCGGCCTTTTGGCTAAGATCAGGTGCAGTGATCTACCAGTTGCTGCCTTGGCCTTGGCTAGGAGGTGCCCAGGGTACCCGGCTCCTTGGCCTGGGGGGATCGCTTTGTCTAACGGCAGGGCTTCACCCTCCTGCTGCTATTGGGGAGTCGGATTAGTCCCTGGGCAACGAGAGGCGATCATCGTGTCACCACACATAGCTGTGGGGGGCAGTTCTTTTGGAGGAAGAAGATGGAGTTGACGAGGAAGAGGAACTGTTTACGGTTCTATGTGAAGACGGAGTTAGAGGATTTTTCGTTGGAGGAGAATCAGATCTTGGATATTCTGTTCAAGTATGGGACGATCATTGAAGAGGACATTTTTTGTATGCAAGAAATCAAGTTTAAAAAGGTATTTGACGTAACACTGAAGTCTGAAGAAAAGTGTATTTGTCTTCTCAAGAATTGGGAAGGAAAAGAAATTGGAGTTAATGCTCTTTTTGCTGGAAGGCCGAAAAAGGTGGTTATCTGTATGGATGACCCCTTTGTAGAGATGGAGGAAGTGATGGAGTTTTTGAAGCCATGGAGTATTTTGGTAAAATTCCAGAAGGACTACTTAAATAAAGTGGGAGTCTGGAATGGGAAGAGAAGTTTCCTAGTTTGGGAAAATGGACAAAATGAACTAAGTTTAGGAAGGATTGTTATAAATGGTAAATGTGGATTCAGTTATGTGGAAAATGGTAAAAGAAGAATTGATAATGGGAAACCTGGATTTTGTTATGAGGAAGGTGGGAAAAAAGAGGAGAAAGGGAAAAAGATATTTGAAGAATCGTTTGAAGATTGTAAAGAGAAAGAAGACAAAGATATACAAGTAGTTGAAAATAAGAAGGAGTTTGTGGGAGAGAAGCAGGAGTTCTCAGGAGTTGGGGACTCTATGTTTTGCAGACTGGAGAGAGTACCTAGAAGTAAAGACGTTAAGGAAAAAAGGAAGGTGGATGATAAGGGAAAAGAGAAAGTAATGCAGGATTGTGTTGATACCAGTGCTGAAGCTGAAGAAGATGAAAAGATTTTGCTGCAAGGTTTTGACTGGAAATTGTTGGACATGTCATGGAGGAAGAAGAAACGTGGAAGAAGAAAAATGTTGAGTTGATGTTTTTGTTGGAAGTTTTTTGTTGTTGATGTAAGGATATGTTATGTTATGTTTTATTTATTAATTATCATTAAATTTTCTTAAAAAAAACAAAAAGTTGAATTCGGATGATGAAGGCGTAGGCGACATTTTTTTGGTTATCCATGCAAATGGAATTTAATTTATGTCGCGTCTTCTGACGCATTCAATTAAAAAAATCTGTTCTTATCAGTTTAATATCTGATACGTCCCCTATCTGGGGACCATATATTAAATGGATTTTTAGAACAGGGAGATGGAAAAAGAGCTTGCTCTGTCCACTCCACGCATTGACCTGGTATTGCAGTATCTCCAGGACCGGTGCACCCCTTCTTTAATGCAGTTTCTAAAATCAGAAAGAATTGAATTCAATGTTTTTTGTTCATTTTGCTTGTTTGTCGGATTTTGGGATGGACTCTTTGGCTTTGCTTTTCTTCTCCTCATTGGATTTTTCATGTTCAAAGTTGCAGAAGCCAGATTACAAGCTCATTTTGGTTCAACTTCAGCAACTGTGCATTGCATTGCCATGTAATGTGATGCAATGCTATCTTTCTAGCTCTCCCTTTTTACTTCCTTTTGGATAAACAGACATATTAGGCAAGCATTTTGGAGCTTTCACCTAAATAACTACAGGTGGTGAGATAAGCTGCACAATATAATTGACCTTTCAGTATATTGTTGCACACACACCATCTATTTAGCAAATGCCCTTGTTATCAACAGCAGCCTTTTAAACTCACCTGAGCTAACAGGTATGTGCGCTGGTTACTCTGCTGCGCTTAAAATTTCTTTTTTGGTTTGCTACAATGCCTTTTCTGAAACGTTGTCTCCTTCTGCTGGAACACTGACTTCTTTCATTTAATGCCTGCAGACTATAAAAGAGAACCCAACCCAAAAAGTTTGGTTGATTAGTCTGTGGCATTCTGTTAAACTGTTGCTTATGGCGGTCTCTGTGAGCTTCTCAGCGACATTCAGCCAGCCAGGTATCCTGCCTGCAGTAGATGGAATGTGGCAATGGAACGCTGGCTGCGCGTGTCATAATAGGCTCTGAGCCTTTATATACCTGTGCACAGCAGCAGCCACATTCAGTCTGCTGCTGGACAGCCAGCAGCAGCAGCAGCAGGAGAGGTATGTAATCAGGAGCCCTCCTGCTAAGGGTAGACAGCTGCTCGTTCCACCCCACCCCCCGCCTTAATTGGTTCTCCTCCCTTCCAACGGTGTTGAGGCGGGTGGGAACAGCAGGGGGTGAAGGTGCTGTGTTTAAAGAGGTGGAGTTATGCAGATCTAAAACGCGTGGATTGCAGCAGCAGCAAGCCGAAAAGTGCAGGCATGTAAGGGATCTAGAGGTTGACAACATGTCTTCTTAACGGGAGTCCAGGAGCTCATCTCCACAAATGGACTTTTCAGGATCCTTGGGTGGCTCCGTAGTTTGAAACCAATTCTGGTTATCGCTTCTCGGCCTTTTGGCTAAGATCAAGTGTAGTATCTGTTCTTATCAGTTTAATATCTGATACGTCCCCTATCTGGGGACCATATATTAAATGGATTTTTAGAACAGGGAGATGGAAAAAGAGCTTGCTCTGTCCACTCCACGCATTGACCTGGTATTGCAGTATCTCCAGGACCGGTGCACCCCTTCTTTAATGCAGTTTCTAAAATCAGAAAGAATTGAATTCAATGTTTTTTGTTCATTTTGCTTGTTTGTCGGATTTTGGGATGGACTCTTTGGCTTTGCTTTTCTTCTCCTCATTGGATTTTTCATGTTCAAAGTTGCAGAAGCCAGATTACAAGCTCATTTTGGTTCAACTTCAGCAACTGTGCATTGCATTGCCATGTAATGTGATGCAATGCTATCTTTCTAGCTCTCCCTTTTTACTTCCTTTTGGATAAACAGACATATTAGGCAAGCATTTTGGAGCTTTCACCTAAATAACTACAGGTGGTGAGATAAGCTGCACAATATAATTGACCTTTCAGTATATTGTTGCACACACACCATCTATTTAGCAAATGCCCTTGTTATCAACAGCAGCCTTTTAAACTCACCTGAGCTAACAGGTATGTGCGCTGGTTACTCTGCTGCGCTTAAAATTTCTTTTTTGGTTTGCTACAATGCCTTTTCTGAAACGTTGTCTCCTTCTGCTGGAACACTGACTTCTTTCATTTAATGCCTGCAGACTATAAAAGAGAACCCAACCCAAAAAGTTTGGTTGATTAGTCTGTGGCATTCTGTTAAACTGTTGCTTATGGCGGTCTCTGTGAGCTTCTCAGCGAGATTCAGCCAGCCAGGTATCCTGCCTGCAGTAGATGGAATGTGGCAATGGAACGCTGGCTGCGCGTGTCATAATAGGCTCTGAGCCTTTATATACCTGTGCACAGCAGCAGCCACCTTCAGTCTGCTGCTGGACAGCCAGCAGCAGCAGCAGCAGGAGAGGTATGTAATCAGGAGCCCTCCTGCTAAGGGTAGACAGCTGCTCGTTCCACCCCACCCCCCGCCTTAATTGGTTCTCCTCCCTTCCAACGGTGTTGAGGCGGGTGGGAACAGCAGGGGGTGAAGGTGCTGTGTTTAAAGAGGTGGAGTTATGCAGATCTAAAACGCGTGGATTGCAGCAGCAGCAAGCCGAAAAGTGCAGGCATGTAAGGGATCTAGAGGTTGACAACATGTCTTCTTAACGGGAGTCCAGGAGCTCATCTCCACAAATGGACTTTTCAGGATCCTTGGGTGGCTCCGTAGTTTGAAACCAATTCTGGTTATCGCTTCTCGGCCTTTTGGCTAAGATCAAGTGTAGTATCTGTTCTTATCAGTTTAATATCTGATACGTCCCCTATCTGGGGACCATATATTAAATGGATTTTTAGAACAGGGAGATGGAAAAAGAGCTTGCTCTGTCCACTCCACGCATTGACCTGGTATTGCAGTATCTCCAGGACCGGTGCACCCCTTCTTTAATGCAGTTTCTAAAATCAGAAAGAATTGAATTCAATGTTTTTTGTTCATTTTGCTTGTTTGTCGGATTTTGGGATGGACTCTTTGGCTTTGCTTTTCTTCTCCTCATTGGATTTTTCATGTTCAAAGTTGCAGAAGCCAGATTACAAGCTCATTTTGGTTCAACTTCAGCAACTGTGCATTGCATTGCCATGTAATGTGATGCAATGCTATCTTTCTAGCTCTCCCTTTTTACTTCCTTTTGGATAAACAGACATATTAGGCAAGCATTTTGGAGCTTTCACCTAAATAACTACAGGTGGTGAGATAAGCTGCACAATATAATTGACCTTTCAGTATATTGTTGCACACACACCATCTATTTAGCAAATGCCCTTGTTATCAACAGCAGCCTTTTAAACTCACCTGAGCTAACAGGTATGTGCGCTGGTTACTCTGCTGCGCTTAAAATTTCTTTTTTGGTTTGCTACAATGCCTTTTCTGAAACGTTGTCTCCTTCTGCTGGAACACTGACTTCTTTCATTTAATGCCTGCAGACTATAAAAGAGAACCCAACCCAAAAAGTTTGGTTGATTAGTCTGTGGCATTCTGTTAAACTGTTGCTTATGGCGGTCTCTGTGAGCTTCTCAGCGACATTCAGCCAGCCAGGTATCCTGCCTGCAGTAGATGGAATGTGGCAATGGAACGCTGGCTGCGCGTGTCATAATAGGCTCTGAGCCTTTATATACCTGTGCACAGCAGCAGCCACCTTCAGTCTGCTGCTGGACAGCCAGCAGCAGCAGCAGCAGGAGAGGTATGTAATCAGGAGCCCTCCTGCTAAGGGTAGACAGCTGCTCGTTCCACCCCACCCCCCGCCTTAATTGGTTCTCCTCCCTTCCAACGGTGTTGAGGCGGGTGGGAACAGCAGGGGGTGAAGGTGCTGTGTTTAAAGAGGTGGAGTTATGCAGATCTAAAACGCGTGGATTGCAGCAGCAGCAAGCCGAAAAGTGCAGGCATGTAAGGGATCTAGAGGTTGACAACATGTCTTCTTAACGGGAGTCCAGGAGCTCATCTCCACAAATGGACTTTTCAGGATCCTTGGGTGGCTCCGTAGTTTGAAACCAATTCTGGTTATCGCTTCTCGGCCTTTTGGCTAAGATCAAGTGTAGTATCTGTTCTTATCAGTTTAATATCTGATACGTCCCCTATCTGGGGACCATATATTAAATGGATTTTTAGAACAGGGAGATGGAAAAAGAGCTTGCTCTGTCCACTCCACGCATTGACCTGGTATTGCAGTATCTCCAGGACCGGTGCACCCCTTCTTTAATGCAGTTTCTAAAATCAGAAAGAATTGAATTCAATGTTTTTTGTTCATTTTGCTTGTTTGTCGGATTTTGGGATGGACTCTTTGGCTTTGCTTTTCTTCTCCTCATTGGATTTTTCATGTTCAAAGTTGCAGAAGCCAGATTACAAGCTCATTTTGGTTCAACTTCAGCAACTGTGCATTGCATTGCCATGTAATGTGATGCAATGCTATCTTTCTAGCTCTCCCTTTTTACTTCCTTTTGGATAAACAGACATATTAGGCAAGCATTTTGGAGCTTTCACCTAAATAACTACAGGTGGTGAGATAAGCTGCACAATATAATTGACCTTTCAGTATATTGTTGCACACACACCATCTATTTAGCAAATGCCCTTGTTATCAACAGCAGCCTTTTAAACTCACCTGAGCTAACAGGTATGTGCGCTGGTTACTCTGCTGCGCTTAAAATTTCTTTTTTGGTTTGCTACAATGCCTTTTCTGAAACGTTGTCTCCTTCTGCTGGAACACTGACTTCTTTCATTTAATGCCTGCAGACTATAAAAGAGAACCCAACCCAAAAAGTTTGGTTGATTAGTCTGTGGCATTCTGTTAAACTGTTGCTTATGGCGGTCTCTGTGAGCTTCTCAGCGACATTCAGCCAGCCAGGTATCCTGCCTGCAGTAGATGGAATGTGGCAATGGAACGCTGGCTGCGCGTGTCATAATAGGCTCTGAGCCTTTATACACCTGTGCACAGCAGCAGCCACCTTCAGTCTGCTGCTGGACAGCCAGCAGCAGCAGCAGCAGGAGAGGTATGTAATCAGGAGCCCTCCTGCTAAGGGTAGACAGCTGCTCGTTCCACCCCACCCCCCGCCTTAATTGGTTCTCCTCCCTTCCAACGGTGTTGAGGCGGGTGGGAACAGCAGGGGGTGAAGGTGCTGTGTTTAAAGAGGTGGAGTTATGCAGATCTAAAACGCGTGGATTGCAGCAGCAGCAAGCCGAAAAGTGCAGGCATGTAAGGGATCTAGAGGTTGACAACATGTCTTCTTAACGGGAGTCCAGGAGCTCATCTCCACAAATGGACTTTTCAGGATCCTTGGGTGGCTCCGTAGTTTGAAACCAATTCTGGTTATCGCTTCTCGGCCTTTTGGCTAAGATCAAGTGTAGTATCTGTTCTTATCAGTTTAATATCTGATACGTCCCCTATCTGGGGACCATATATTAAATGGATTTTTAGAACAGGGAGATGGAAAAATAGCTTGCTCTGTCCACTCCACGCATTGACCTGGTATTGCAGTATCTCCAGGACCGGTGCACCCCTTCTTTAATGCAGTTTCTAAAATCAGAAAGAATTGAATTCAATGTTTTTTGTTCATTTTGCTTGTTTGTCGGATTTTGGGATGGACTCTTTGGCTTTGCTTTTCTTCTCCTCATTGGATTTTTCATGTTCAAAGTTGCAGAAGCCAGATTACAAGCTCATTTTGGTTCAACTTCAGCAACTGTGCATTGCATTGCCATGTAATGTGATGCAATGCTATCTTTCTAGCTCTCCCTTTTTACTTCCTTTTTGATAAACAGACATATTAGGCAAGCATTTTGGAGCTTTCACCTAAATAACTACAGGTGGTGAGATAAGCTGCACAATATAATTGACCTTTCAGTATATTGTTGCACACACACCATCTATTTAGCAAATGCCCTTGTTATCAACAGCAGCCTTTTAAACTCACCTGAGCTAACAGGTATGTGCGCTGGTTACTCTGCTGCGCTTAAAATTTCTTTTTTGGTTTGCTACAATGCCTTTTCTGAAACGTTGTCTCCTTCTGCTGGAACACTGACTTCTTTCATTTAATGCCTGCAGACTATAAAAGAGAACCCAACCCAAAAAGTTTGGTTGATTAGTCTGTGGCATTCTGTTAAACTGTTGCTTATGGCGGTCTCTGTGAGCTTCTCAGCGACATTCAGCCAGCCAGGTATCCTGCCTGCAGTAGATGGAATGTGGCAATGGAACGCTGGCTGCGCGTGTCATAATAGGCTCTGAGCCTTTATATACCTGTGCACAGCAGCAGCCACCTTCAGTCTGCTGCTGGACAGCCAGCAGCAGCAGCAGCAGGAGAGGTATGTAATCAGGAGCCCTCCTGCTAAGGGTAGACAGCTGCTCGTTCCACCCCACCCGCCGCCTTAATTGGTTCTCCTCCCTTCCAACGGTGTTGAGGCGGGTGGGAACAGCAGGGGGTGAAGGTGCTGTGTTTAAAGAGGTGGAGTTATGCAGATCTAAAACGCGTGGATTGCAGCAGCAGCAAGCCGAAAAGTGCAGGCATGTAAGGGATCTAGAGGTTGACAACATGTCTTCTTAACGGGAGTCCAGGAGCTCATCTCCACAAATGGACTTTTCAGGATCCTTGGGTGGCTCCGTAGTTTGAAACCAATTCTGGTTATCGCTTCTCGGCCTTTTGGCTAAGATCAAGTGTAGTATCTGTTCTTATCAGTTTAATATCTGATACGTCCCCTATCTGGGGACCATATATTAAATGGATTTTTAGAACAGGGAGATGGAAAAAGAGCTTGCTCTGTCCACTCCACGCATTGACCTGGTATTGCAGTATCTCCAGGACCGGTGCACCCCTTCTTTAATGCAGTTTCTAAAATCAGAAAGAATTGAATTCAATGTTTTTTGTTCATTTTGCTTGTTTGTCGGATTTTGGGATGGACTCTTTGGCTTTGCTTTTCTTCTCCTCATTGGATTTTTCATGTTCAAAGTTGCAGAAGCCAGATTACAAGCTCATTTTGGTTCAACTTCAGCAACTGTGCATTGCATTTCCATGTAATGTGATGCAATGCTATCTTTCTAGCTCTCCCTTTTTACTTCCTTTTGGATAAACAGACATATTAGGCAAGCATTTTGGAGCTTTCACCTAAATAACTACAGGTGGTGAGATAAGCTGCACAATATAATTGACCTTTCAGTATATTGTTGCACACACACCATCTATTTAGCAAATGCCCTTGTTATCAACAGCAGCCTTTTAAACTCACCTGAGCTAACAGGTATGTGCGCTGGTTACTCTGCTGCGCTTAAAATTTATTTTTTGGTTTGCTACAATGCCTTTTCTGAAACGTTGTCTCCTTCTGCTGGAACACTGACTTCTTTCATTTAATGCCTGCAGACTATAAAAGAGAACCCAACCCAAAAAGTTTGGTTGATTAGTCTGTGGCATTCTGTTAAACTGTTGCTTATGGCGGTCTCTGTGAGCTTCTCAGCGACATTCAGCCAGCCAGGTATCCTGCCTGCAGTAGATGGAATGTGGCAATGGAACGCTGGCTGCGCGTGTCATAATAGGCTCTGAGCCTTTATATACCTGTGCACAGCAGCAGCCACCTTCAGTCTGCTGCTGGACAGCCAGCAGCAGCAGCAGCAGCAGGAGAGGTATGTAATCAGGAGCCCTCCTGCTAAGGGTAGACAGCTGCTCGTTCCACCACACCCCCCGCCTTAATTGGTTCTCCTCCCTTCCAGCGGTGTTGAGGCGGGTGGGAACAGCAGGGGGTGAAGGTGCTGTGTTTAAAGAGGTGGAGTTATGCAGATCTAAAACGCGTGGATTGCAGCAGCAGCAAGCCGAAAAGTGCAGGCATGTAAGGGATCTAGAGGTTGACAACATGTCTTCTTAACGGGAGTCCAGGAGCTCATCTCCACAAATGGACTTTTCAGGATCCTTGGGTGGCTCCGTAGTTTGAAACCAATTCTGGTTATCGCTTCTCGGCCTTTTGGCTAAGATCAAGTGTAGTATCTGTTCTTATCAGTTTAATATCTGATACGTCCCCTATCTGGGGACCATATATTAAATGGATTTTTAGAACAGGGAGATGGAAAAAGAGCTTGCTCTGTCCACTCCACGCATTGACCTGGTATTGCAGTATCTCCAGGACCGGTGCACCCCTTCTTTAATGCAGTTTCTAAAATCAGAAAGAATTGAATTCAATGTTTTTTGTTCATTTTGCTTGTTTGTCGGATTTTGGGATGGACTCTTTGGCTTTGCTTTTCTTCTCCTCATTGGATTTTTCATGTTCAAAGTTGCAGAAGCCAGATTACAAGCTCATTTTGGTTCAACTTCAGCAACTGTGCATTGCATTGCCATGTAATGTGATGCAATGCTATCTTTCTAGCTCTCCCTTTTTACTTCCTTTTGGATAAACAGACATATTAGGCAAGCATTTTGGAGCTTTCACCTAAATAACTACAGGTGGTGAGATAAGCTGCACAATATAATTGACCTTTCAGTATATTGTTGCACACACACCATCTATTTAGCAAATGCCCTTGTTATCAACAGCAGCCTTTTAAACTCACCTGAGCTAACAGGTATGTGCGCTGGTTACTCTGCTGCGCTTAAAATTTCTTTTTTGGTTTGCTACAATGCCTTTTCTGAAACGTTGTCTCCTTCTGCTGGAACACTGACTTCTTTCATTTAATGCCTGCAGACTATAAAAGAGAACCCAACCCAAAAAGTTTGGTTGATTAGTCTGTGGCATTCTGTTAAACTGTTGCTTATGGCGGTCTCTGTGAGCTTCTCAGCGACATTCAGCCAGCCAGGTATCCTGCCTGCAGTAGATGGAATGTGGCAATGGAACGCTGGCTGCGCGTGTCATAATAGGCTCTGAGCCTTTATATACCTGTGCACAGCAGCAGCCACCTTCAGTCTGCTGCTGGACAGCCAGCAGCAGCAGCAGCAGCAGGAGAGGTATGTAATCAGGAGCCCTCCTGCTAAGGGTAGACAGCTGCTCGTTCCACCCCACCCGCCGCCTTAATTGGTTCTCGTCCCTTCCAACGGTGTTGAGGCGGGTGGGAACAGCAGGGGGTGAAGGTGCTGTGTTTAAAGAGGTGGAGTTATGCAGATCTAAAACGCGTGGATTGCAGCAGCAGCAAGCCGAAAAGTGCAGGCATGTAAGGGATCTAGAGGTTGACAACTTGTCTTCTTAACGGGAGTCCAGGAGCTCATCTCCACAAATGGACTTTTCAGGATCCTTGGGTGGCTCCGTAGTTTGAAACCAATTCTGGTTATCGCTTCTCGGCCTTTTGGCTAAGATCAAGTGTAGTATCTGTTCTTATCAGTTTAATATCTGATACGTCCCCTATCTGGGGACCATATATTAAATGGATTTTTAGAACAGGGAGATGGAAAAAGAGCTTGCTCTGTCCACTCCACGCATTGACCTGGTATTGCAGTATCTCCAGGACCGGTGCACCCCTTCTTTAATGCAGTTTCTAAAATCAGAAAGAATTGAATTCAATGTTTTTTGTTCATTTTGCTTGTTTGTCGGATTTTGGGATGGACTCTTTGGCTTTGCTTTTCTTCTCCTCATTGGATTTTTCATATTCAAAGTTGCAGAAGCCAGATTACAAGCTCATTTTGGTTCAACTTCAGCAACTGTGCATTGCATTGCCATGTAATGTGATGCAATGCTATCTTTCTAGCTCTCCCTTTTTACTTCCTTTTGGATAAACAGACATATTAGGCAAGCATTTTGGAGCTTTCACCTAAATAACTACAGGTGGTGAGATAAGCTGCACAATATAATTGACCTTTCAGTATATTGTTGCACACACACCATCTATTTAGCAAATGCCCTTGTTATCAACAGCAGCCTTTTAAACTCACCTGAGCTAACAGGTATGTGCGCTGGTTACTCTGCTGCGCTTAAAATTTCTTTTTTGGTTTGCTACAATGCCTTTTCTGAAACGTTGTCTCCTTCTGCTGGAACACTGACTTCTTTCATTTAATGCCTGCAGACTATAAAAGAGAACCCAACCCAAAAAGTTTGGTTGATTAGTCTGTGGCATTCTGTTAAACTGTTGCTTATGGCGGTCTCTGTGAGCTTCTCAGCGACATTCAGCCAGCCAGGTATCCTGCCTGCAGTAGATGGAATGTGGCAATGGAACGCTGGCTGCGCGTGTCATAATAGGCTCTGAGCCTTTATATACCTGTGCACAGCAGCAGCCACCTTCAGTCTGCTGCTGGACAGCCAGCAGCAGCAGCAGCAGGAGAGGTATGTAATCAGGAGCCCTCCTGCTAAGGGTAGACAGCTGCTCGTTCCACCCCACCCCCCGCCTTAATTGGTTCTCCTCCCAACGGTGTTGAGGCGGGTGGGAACAGCAGGGGGTGAAGGTGCTGTGTTTAAAGAGGTGGAGTTATGCAGATCTAAAACGCGTGGATTGCAGCAGCAGCAAGCCGAAAAGTGCAGGCATGTAAGGGATCTAGAGGTTGACAACATGTCTTCTTAACGGGAGTCCAGGAGCTCATCTCCACAAATGGACTTTTCAGGATCCTTGGGTGGCTCCGTAGTTTGAAACCAATTCTGGTTATCGCTTCTCGGCCTTTTGGCTAAGATCAAGTGTAGTATCTGTTCTTATCAGTTTAATATCTGATACGTCCCCTATCTGGGGACCATATATTAAATGGATTTTTAGAACAGGGAGATGGAAAAAGAGCTTGCTCTGTCCACTCCACGCATTGACCTGGTATTGCAGTATCTCTAGGACCGGTGCACCCCTTCTTTAATGCAGTTTCTAAAATCAGAAAGAATTGAATTCAATGTTGTTTGTTCATTTTGCTTGTTTGTCGGATTTTGGGATGGACTCTTTGGCTTTGCTTTTCTTCTCCTCATTGGATTTTTCATGTTCAAAGTTGCAGAAGCCAGATTACAAGCTCATTTTGGTTCAACTTCAGCAACTGTGCATTGCATTGCCATGTAATGTGATGCAATGCTATCTTTCTAGCTCTCCCTTTTTACTTCCTTTTGGATAAACAGACATATTAGGCAAGCATTTTGGAGCTTTCACCTAAATAACTACAGGTGGTGAGATAAGCTGCACAATATAATTGACCTTTCAGTATATTGTTGCACACACACCATCTATTTAGCAAATGCCCTTGTTATCAACAGCAGCCTTTTAAACTCACCTGAGCTAACAGGTATGTGCGCTGGTTAATCTGCTGCGCTTAAAATTTCTTTTTTGGTTTGCTACAATGCCTTTTCTGAAACGTTGTCTCCTTCTGCTGGAACACTGACTTCTTTCATTTAATGCCTGCAGACTATAAAAGAGAACCCAACCCAAAAAGTTTGGTTGATTAGTCTGTGGCATTCTGTTAAACTGTTGCTTATGGCGGTCTCTGTGAGCTTCTCAGCGACATTCAGCCAGCCAGGTATCCTGCCTGCAGTAGATGGAATGTGGCAATGGAACGCTGGCTGCGCGTGTCATAATAGGCTCTGAGCCTTTATATACCTGTGCACAGCAGCAGCCACCTTCAGTCTGCTGCTGGACAGCCAGCAGCAGCAGCAGCAGGAGAGGTATGTAATCAGGAGCCCTCCTGCTAAGGGTAGACAGCTGCTCGTTCCACCCCACCCCCCGCCTTAATTGGTTCTCCTCCCTTCCAACGGTGTTGAGGCGGGTGGGAACAGCAGGGGGTGAAGGTGCTGTGTTTAAGAGGTGGAGTTATGCAGATCTAAAACGCGTGGATTGCAGCAGCAGCAAGCCGAAAAGTGCAGGCATGTAAGGGATCTAGAGGTTGACAACATGTCTTCTTAACGGGAGTCCAGGAGCTCATCTCCACAAATGGACTTTTCAGGATCCTTGGGTGGCTCCGTAGTTTGAAACCAATTCTGGTTATCGCTTCTCGGCCTTTTGGCTAAGATCAAGTGTAGTATCTATTCTTATCAGTTTAATATCTGATACGTCCCCTATCTGGGGACCATATATTAAATGGATTTTTAGAACAGGGAGATGGAAAAAGAGCTTGCTCTGTCCACTCCACGCATTGACCTGGTATTGCAGTATCTCCAGGACCGGTGCACCCCTTCTTTAATGCAGTTTCTAAAATCAGAAAGAATTGAATTCAATGTTTTTTGTTCATTTTGCTTGTTTGTCGGATTTTGGGATGGACTCTTTGGCTTTGCTTTTCTTCTCCTCATTGGATTTTTCATGTTCAAAGTTGCAGAAGCCAGATTACAAGCTCATTTTGGTTCAACTTCAGCAACTGTGCATTGCATTGCCATGTAATGTGATGCAATGCTATCTTTCTAGCTCTCCCTTTTTACTTCCTTTTGGATAAACAGACATATTAGGCAAGCATTTTGGAGCTTTCACCTAAATAACTACAGGTGGTGAGATAAGCTGCACAATATAATTGACCTTTCAGTATATTGTTGCACACACACCATCTATTTAGCAAATGCCCTTGTTATCAACAGCAGCCTTTTAAACTCACCTGAGCTAACAGGTATGTGCGCTGGTTACTCTGCTGCGCTTAAAATTTCTTTTTTGGTTTGCTACAATGCCTTTTCTGAAACGTTGTCTCCTTCTGCTGGAACACTGACTTCTTTCATTTAATGCCTGCAGACTATAAAAGAGAACCCAACCCAAAAAGTTTGGTTGATTAGTCTGTGGCATTCTGTTAAACTGTTGCTTATGGCGGTCTCTGTGAGCTTCTCAGCGACATTCAGCCAGCCAGGTATCCTGCCTGCAGTAGATGGAATGTGGCAATGGAACGCTGGCTGCGCGTGTCATAATAGGCTCTGAGCCTTTATATACCTGTGCACAGCAGCAGCCACCTTCAGTCTGCTGCTGGACAGCCAGCAGCAGCAGCAGCAGGAGAGGTATGTAATCAGGAGCCCTCCTGCTAAGGGTAGACAGCTGCTCGTTCCACCCCACCCCCCGCCTTAATTGGTTCTCCTCCCTTCCAACGGTGTTGAGGCGGGTGGGAACAGCAGGGGGTGAAGGTGCTGTGTTTAAAGAGGTGGAGTTATGCAGATCTAAAACGCGTGGATTGCAGCAGCAGCAAGCCGAAAAGTGCAGGCATGTAAGGGATCTAGAGGTTGACAACATGTCTTCTTAACGGGAGTCCAGGAGCTCATCTCCACAAATGGACTTTTCAGGATCCTTGGGTGGCTCCGTAGTTTGAAACCAATTCTGGTTATCGCTTCTCGGCCTTTTGGCTAAGATCAAGTGTAGTATCTGTTCTTATCAGTTTAATATCTGATACGTCCCCTATCTGGGGACCATATATTAAATGGATTTTTAGAACAGGGAGATGGAAAAAGAGCTTGCTCTGTCCACTCCACGCATTGACCTGGTATTGCAGTATCTCCAGGACCGGTGCACCCCTTCTTTAATGCAGTTTCTAAAATCAGAAAGAATTGAATTCAATGTTTTTTGTTCATTTTGCTTGTTTGTCGGATTTTGGGATGGACTCTTTGGCTTTGCTTTTCTTCTCCTCATTGGATTTTTCATGTTCAAAGTTGCAGAAGCCAGATTACAAGCTCATTTTGGTTCAACTTCAGCAACTGTGCATTGCATTGCCATGTAATGTGATGCAATGCTATCTTTCTAGCTCTCCCTTTTTACTTCCTTTTGGATAAACAGACATATTAGGCAAGCATTTTGGAGCTTTCACCTAAATAACTACAGGTGGTGAGATAAGCTGCACAATATAATTGACCTTTCAGTATATTGTTGCACACACACCATCTATTTAGCAAATGCCCTTGTTATCAACAGCAGCCTTTTAAACTCACCTGAGCTAACAGGTATGTGCGCTGGTTACTCTGCTGCGCTTAAAATTTCTTTTTTGGTTTGCTACAATGCCTTTTCTGAAACGTTGTCTCCTTCTGCTGGAACACTGACTTCTTTCATTTAATGCCTGCAGACTATAAAAGAGAACCCAACCCAAAAAGTTTGGTTGATTAGTCTGTGGCATTCTGTTAAACTGTTGCTTATGGCGGTCTCTGTGAGCTTCTCAGCGACATTCAGCCAGCCAGGTATCCTGCCTGCAGTAGATGGAATGTGGCAATGGAACGCTGGCTGCGCGTGTCATAATAGGCTCTGAGCCTTTATATACCTGTGCACAGCAGCAGCCACATTCAGTCTGCTGCTGGACAGCCAGCAGCAGCAGCAGCAGGAGAGGTATGTAATCAGGAGCCCTCCTGCTAAGGGTAGACAGCTGCTCGTTCCACCCCACCCCCCGCCTTAATTGGTTCTCCTCCCTTCCAACGGTGTTGAGGCGGGTGGGAACAGCAGGGGGTGAAGGTGCTGTGTTTAAAGAGGTGGAGTTATGCAGATCTAAAACGCGTGGATTGCAGCAGCAGCAAGCCGAAAAGTGCAGGCATGTAAGGGATCTAGAGGTTGACAACATGTCTTCTTAACGGGAGTCCAGGAGCTCATCTCCACAAATGGACTTTTCAGGATCCTTGGGTGGCTCCGTAGTTTGAAACCAATTCTGGTTATCGCTTCTCGGCCTTTTGGCTAAGATCAAGTGTAGTATCTGTTCTTATCAGTTTAATATCTGATACGTCCCCTATCTGGGGACCATATATTAAATGGATTTTTAGAACAGGGAGATGGAAAAAGAGCTTGCTCTGTCCACTCCACGCATTGACCTGGTATTGCAGTATCTCCAGGACCGGTGCACCCCTTCTTTAATGCAGTTTCTAAAATCAGAAAGAATTGAATTCAATGTTTTTTGTTCATTTTGCTTGTTTGTCGGATTTTGGGATGGACTCTTTGGCTTTGCTTTTCTTCTCCTCATTGGATTTTTCATGTTCAAAGTTGCAGAAGCCAGATTACAAGCTCATTTTGGTTCAACTTCAGCAACTGTGCATTGCATTGCCATGTAATGTGATGCAATGCTATCTTTCTAGCTCTCCCTTTTTACTTCCTTTTGGATAAACAGACATATTAGGCAAGCATTTTGGAGCTTTCACCTAAATAACTACAGGTGGTGAGATAAGCTGCACAATATAATTGACCTTTCAGTATATTGTTGCACACACACCATCTATTTAGCAAATGCCCTTGTTATCAACAGCAGCCTTTTAAACTCACCTGAGCTAACAGGTATGTGCGCTGGTTACTCTGCTGCGCTTAAAATTTCTTTTTTGGTTTGCTACAATGCCTTTTCTGAAACGTTGTCTCCTTCTGCTGGAACACTGACTTCTTTCATTTAATGCCTGCAGACTATAAAAGAGAACCCAACCCAAAAAGTTTGGTTGATTAGTCTGTGGCATTCTGTTAAACTGTTGCTTATGGCGGTCTCTGTGAGCTTCTCAGCGACATTCAGCCAGCCAGGTATCCTGCCTGCAGTAGATGGAATGTGGCAATGGAACGCTGGCTGCGCGTGTCATAATAGGCTCTGAGCCTTTATATACCTGTGCACAGCAGCAGCCACCTTCAGTCTGCTGCTGGACAGCCAGCAGCAGCAGCAGCAGGAGAGGTATGTAATCAGGAGCCCTCCTGCTAAGGGTAGACAGCTGCTCGTTCCACCCCACCCCCCGCCTTAATTGGTTCTCCTCCCTTCCAACGGTGTTGAGGCGGGTGGGAACAGCAGGGGGTGAAGGTGCTGTGTTTAAAGAGGTGGAGTTATGCAGATCTAAAACGCGTGGATTGCAGCAGCAGCAAGCCGAAAAGTGCAGGCATGTAAGGGATCTAGAGGTTGACAACATGTCTTCTTAACGGGAGTCCAGGAGCTCATCTCCACAAATGGACTTTTCAGGATCCTTTCGTGGCTCCGTAGTTTGAAACCAATTCTGGTTATCGCTTCTCGGCCTTTTGGCTAAGATCAAGTGTAGTATCTGTTCTTATCAGTTTAATATCTGATACGTCCCCTATCTGGGGACCATATATTAAATGGATTTTTAGAACAGGGAGATGGAAAAAGAGCTTGCTCTGTCCACTCCACGCATTGACCTGGTATTGCAGTATCTCCAGGACCGGTGCACCCCTTCTTTAATGCAGTTTCTAAAATCAGAAAGAATTGAATTCAATGTTTTTTGTTCATTTTGCTTGTTTGTCGGATTTTGGGATGGACTCTTTGGCTTTGCTTTTCTTCTCCTCATTGGATTTTTCATGTTCAAAGTTGCAGAAGCCAGATTACAAGCTCATTTTGGTTCAACTTCAGCAACTGTGCATTGCATTGCCATGTAATGTGATGCAATGCTATCTTTCTAGCTCTCCCTTTTTACTTCCTTTTGGATAAACAGACATATTAGGCAAGCATTTTGGAGCTTTCACCTAAATAACTACAGGTGGTGAGATAAGCTGCACAATATAATTGACCTTTCAGTATATTGTTGCACACACACCATCTATTTAGCAAATGCCCTTGTTATCAACAGCAGCCTTTTAAACTCACCTGAGCTAACAGGTATGTGCGCTGGTTACTCTGCTGCGCTTAAAATTTCTTTTTTGGTTTGCTACAATGCCTTTTCTGAAACGTTGTCTCCTTCTGCTGGAACACTGACTTCTTTCATTTAATGCCTGCAGACTATAAAAGAGAACCCAACCCAAAAAGTTTGGTTGATTAGTCTGTGGCATTCTGTTAAACTGTTGCTTATGGCGGTCTCTGTGAGCTTCTCAGCGACATTCAGCCAGCCAGGTATCCTGCCTGCAGTAGATGGAATGTGGCAATGGAACGCTGGCTGCGCGTGTCATAATAGGCTCTGAGCCTTTATATACCTGTGCACAGCAGCAGCCACCTTCAGTCTGCTGCTGGACAGCCAGCAGCAGCAGCAGCAGGAGAGGTATGTAATCAGGAGCCCTCCTGCTAAGGGTAGACAGCTGCTCGTTCCACCCCACCCCCCGCCTTAATTGGTTCTCCTCCCTTCCAACGGTGTTGAGGCGGGTGGGAACAGCAGGGGGTGAAGGTGCTGTGTTTAAAGAGGTGGAGTTATGCAGATCTAAAACGCGTGGATTGCAGCAGCAGCAAGCCGAAAAGTGCAGGCATGTAAGGGATCTAGAGGTTGACAACATGTCTTCTTATCGGGAGTCCAGGAGCTAATCTCCACAAATGGACTTTTCAGGATCCTTGGGTGGCTCCGTAGTTTGAAACCAATTCTGGTTATCGCTTCTCGGCCTTTTGGCTAAGATCAAGTGTAGTATCTTTCGAAAAGGCGGTTTTGGATGTTGGCCGCCCTAGTAGATTGATACATTATGCACACTGGGGTTTAGGCGCTTGTTAGTACGCCAGGTGGCTAATATAGTCATCTGGTGGAAAGCATGGCCCCCCAGGATCGACGCCATTGGGCCGGGGAAGATCGAAAGCCCGAAGTGTGAAGTGCCCCAGGAGTGGTGACCCTGGGGTGCCTTAACTCACTGGGATTGGGAACCCCACTTGAGTTTATGGCACATTTGCACAAGCACTTCAAATTTTCTTTCTTCGCACACACCCTTATTCCGGGCCTTCTGGCCTTAGGATGGGGAATTTTTCAATTCCCGGTCGAAGGTCCGGGCAGTATTATACTGTGAAACCTTCACTATTTATTTAATTTCTTTGTCACTGTGTGTCCACTTATTCACGTGTGTCACGTCCTACTAGGATTTTGTCGGGATGCGGTTCCCTTACGGGTTCCTCTCTTGGCAGGTCTAGGGGGGGAGTGTGTGGCCATCAGGTTCCGCTCCCCCCTGAACCCCCCTGGCTCTCCTCTTTCGGGAGGAGAGCGTTGTTGGCTCCCCTCTTTCGGGAGGGGAGCACAGTCTTTGGCTCCCAGTGCCTTGCTCGGGTGAGAACTCGGGCAGGTGCTGGTGGTAAGATTGGGTCGCCTCTGGCTTCGGCTGGAGGTGGCTTTTTGTCCCTGTTCCTCGCTGTGGCCTTTTGGCTCGGAGGGACGGGGAATGGTTTGGGGGACCCTTCTCCTTTTGGAGAGGGTTTCATGAAGACCAGCATCCTAGTGCACTTTTTTTGTGGCACTTGTCACTTTTTTAAGCGCACTCGGGTTTTGTACACGAATTCGGGCTTTCGCCAAAAGAATTTAAAAAAAAAAAAAAAAAATCTGTTCTTATCAGTTTAATATCTGATACGTCCCCTATCTGGGGACCATATATTAAATGGATTTTTAGAACAGGGAGATGGAAAAAGAGCTTGCTCTGTCCACTCCACACATTGACCTGGTATTGCAGTATCTCCAGGACCGGTGCACCCCTTCTTTAATGCAGTTTCTAAAATCAGAAAGAATTGAATTCAATGTTTTTTGTTCATTTTGCTTGTTTGTCGGATTTTGGGATGGACTCTTTGGCTTTGCTTTTCTTCTCCTCATTGGATTTTTCATGTTCAAAGTTGCAGAAGCCAGATTACAAGCTCATTTTGGTTCAACTTCAGCAACTGTGCATTGCATTGCCATGTAATGTGATGCAATGCTATCTTTCTAGCTCTCCCTTTTTACTTCCTTTTGGATAAACAGACATATTAGGCAAGCATTTTGGAGCTTTCACCTAAATAACTACAGGTGGTGAGATAAGCTGCACAATATAATTGACCTTTCAGTATATTGTTGCACACACACCATCTATTTAGCAAATGCCCTTGTTATCAACAGCAGCCTTTTAAACTCACCTGAGCTAACAGGTATGTGCGCTGGTTACTCTGCTGCGCTTAAAATTTCTTTTTTGGTTTGCTACAATGCCTTTTCTGAAACGTTGTCTCCTTCTGCTGGAACACTGACTTCTTTCATTTAATGCCTGCAGACTATAAAAGAGAACCCAACCCAAAAAGTTTGGTTGATTAGTCTGTGGCATTCTGTTAAACTGTTGCTTATGGCGGTCTCTGTGAGCTTCTCAGCGACATTCAGCCAGCCAGGTATCCTGCCTGCAGTAGATGGAATGTGGCAATGGAACGCTGGCTGCGCGTGTCATAATAGGCTCTGAGCCTTTATATACCTGTGCACAGCAGCAGCCACCTTCAGTCTGCTGCTGGACAGCCAGCAGCAGCAGCAGCAGGAGAGGTATGTAATCAGGAGCCCTCCTGCTAAGGGTAGACAGCTGCTCGTTCCACCCCACCCCCCGCCTTAATTGGTTCTCCTCCCTTCCAACGGTGTTGAGGCGGGTGGGAACAGCAGGGGGTGAAGGTGCTGTGATTAAAGAGGTGGAGTTATGCAGATCTAAAACGCGTGGATTGCAGCAGCAGCAAGCCGAAAAGTGCAGGCATGTAAGGGATCTAGAGGTTGACAACATGTCTTCTTAACGGGAGTCCAGGAGCTCATCTCCACAAATGGACTTTTCAGGATCCTTGGGTGGCTCCGTAGTTTGAAACCAATTCTGGTTATCGCTTCTCGGCCTTTTGGCTAAGATCAAGTGCAGTGATCTACCGGTTGCTGCCTTGGTCTTGGCTGAGAGGTGCCTTGGGTACCCGGCTCCTTGGCCTCGGGGGATCGCTGCATGTAGCAGTGCGGCTTCACCCCCTTGCTGCTTTTGGGGAGCCGGATTAGTCCCGGGGCAACGAGGGGCGATCAGCCTGCCTGCTTTTTTTAAGTAGGCGAGGAGGATTTTTGCCACCTTTGGTGTGAAGATATGGACGGGAGAAGCCCAAATATGCTGACCTGTGAAGAGGTCCCAGTTTTTGCAAGATTGAAGAATGCAGTGCGGTTTATTTTTTTGGATCCAGAGAAGAAGAAGTCTGGCTTGTTTTTTTTGGTAGAGAAGATTTTGTTTGAACTATTGGAAGTTCAAATGGAACAAGTTTTGTCTATGTTGGAGTTCCCGAAGAGAGGGATATATGATGTTATTTTTTGTTCAGAAGATATCTTTTCTGACTTTTGGAAGAGAATGGATCTAGTGAAGGAAGATTCGATACTTGAAGGTGTTTTTTTTGTTTCGCATTTTCCTAGGAAGGAAAGGCTAATAGTAATAAGGATGTATAGTCCTTTCATATTGGAAGAAGAGATCATGACCTTTTTATCCCGGTACTGTGAGAAAGTGAGTTCTGCTGGCAAAATGTTTAACCGATATGGTTTTTGGACCACGAGGTGGAGGTTCCTGGTCAAGTTCAAGGAAAGTTCGGATGGTGTTGTGGTACTCCCACCAAGTAGATTCAAAATCGGGACAGTTAATGGAGATATGTTCTTTACAGGTATGCCGAAGTTTTGTAGGCGTTGTAAACAGTATGGCCATGAAAAGGATTCCTGTACATTACAGTGGTGTGCCAAGTGTGAAGAAGTGGGACATAAGGCAGAGAATTGTGAAAAAAGTAAGAAATGTAATCTATGTGGTGGCAGTGGTCATTTATATGATTGCTGTCCTGTCAATAAAAGGGAGGAGAAGTCAGTTGACAAGGAAGATGGAAAAGAAGAAGAGTCTGAAGCTGCCCCCCATGATGAAACGGAAGAGAACATATCTCAAAAGAAGGAGGAACAAATAAGAGATATAAGAAAAGAAGGTGATCATATGGAAGAAGATACTGAGAGTGATATCACAGACGTTGAGATTGAAAATACTAGCTTGGAAGAAGAAGTGGAGGTGGATAGGGAGTCAGAAGATCAGGAGGAAAGTGAGTCCTCCAGTCAGGATGAAAAGGAAGGTGCTGTAAGTAATATGGAAGAGGAGGAGGAGGGTGAAGAAACTAGTGAAGAAGAAAGAGAGGATGTCGCATGTGAAGCCAGAGAAGAAATTGAAGGAGTTTTGTCATCTGGGAAGGACTCTAGTAAAGCAAAGGATGTTTCAGAAAAAAATATGAGGGAGATGGAGGAGAGACAAGAAGTGTTGAAAATGCTAAATAGTTGTGAAGGGGGGAGTCAGGCTAGTCTAAGGCGCAAAGTGTGGAATAACATTTATAGCGATATGCATCGTTTTTTTTCAACTTACAGAATACCTCAGTCGTTGGCTAAAGAGGTAGAAGAAGCTTGGGATGGTCGGTTTCTGGATGGAAGGCTTTTGAATGCCTTGGCAGCATATGGCCTGAAGAGAGGAATGTTGCCTTAAATCGTAATGGTAAAGATTGTAATGTTGTGATGTAAAGAATATGGAATAACTGTATTGTGATAATATAAACGTATATATATAAAATAAGATTGGAAAAATGGATATATGACCCACAATGATGGATAACAACCTAATACCATTTGGAAATCATTGCAAAGCATGAAATGGTAAATATGGGACTTGTAATCTGAGTGGAAAAAAAAAAATAAAAATAAAAAAAAAAAATCTGTTCTTATCAGTTTAATATCTGATACGTCCCCTATCTGGGGACCATATATTAAATGGATTTTTAGAACAGGGAGATGGAAAAAGAGCTTGCTCTGTCCACTCCACGAATTGACCTGGTATTGCAGTATCTCCAGGACCGGTGCACCCCTTCTTTAATGCAGTTTCTAAAATCAGAAAGAATTGAATTCAATGTTTTTTGTTCATTTTGCTTGTTTGTCGGATTTTGGGATGGACTCTTTGGCTTTGCTTTTCTTCTCCTCATTGGATTTTTCATGTTCAAAGTTGCAGAAGCCAGATTACAAGCTCATTTTGGTTCAACTTCAGCAACTGTGCATTGCATTGCCATGTAATGTGATGCAATGCTATCTTTCTAGCTCTCCCTTTTTACTTCCTTTTGGATAAACAGACATATTAGGCAAGCATTTTGGAGCTTTCACCTAAATAACTACAGGTGGTGAGATAAGCTGCACAATATAATTGACCTTTCAGTATATTGTTGCACACACACCATCTATTTAGCAAATGCCCTTGTTATCAACAGCAGCCTTTTAAACTCACCTGAGCTAACAGGTATGTGCGCTGGTTACTCTGCTGCGCTTAAAATTTCTTTTTTGGTTTGCTACAATGCCTTTTCTGAAACGTTGTCTCCTTCTGCTGGAACACTGACTTCTTTCATTTAATGCCTGCAGACTATAAAAGAGAACCCAACCCAAAAAGTTTGGTTGATTAGTCTGTGGCATTCTGTTAAACTGTTGCTTATGGCGGTCTCTGTGAGCTTCTCAGCGACATTCAGCCAGCCAGGTATCCTGCCTGCAGTAGATGGAATGTGGCAATGGAACGCTGGCTGCGCGTGTCATAATAGGCTCTGAGCCTTTATATACCTGTGCACAGCAGCAGCCACCTTCAGTCTGCTGCTGGACAGCCAGCAGCAGCAGCAGCAGGAGAGGTATGTAATCAGGAGCCCTCCTGCTAAGGGTAGACAGCTGCTCGTTCCACCTCACCCCCCGCCTTAATTGGTTCTCCTCCCTTCCAACGGTGTTGAGGCGGGTGGGAACAGCAGGGGGTGAAGGTGCTGTGTTTAAAGAGGTGGAGTTATGCAGATCTAAAACGCGTGGATTGCAGCAGCAGCAAGCCGAAAAGTGCAGGCATGTAAGGGATCTAGAGGTTGACAACATGTCTTCTTAACGGGAGTCCAGGAGCTCATCTCCACAAATGGACTTTTCAGGATCCTTGGGTGGCTCCGTAGTTTGAAACCAATTCTGGTTATCGCTTCTCGGCCTTTTGGCTTAGATCAAGTGTAGTATCTTTCGAAAAGGCGGTTTTGGATGTTGGCCGCCCTAGTAGATTGATACATTATGCACACTGGGGTTTAGGCACTTGTTAGTACGCCAGGTGGCTAATATAGTCATCTGGTGGAAAGCATGGCCCCCCAGGATCGACGCCATTGGGCCGGGGAAGATCGAAAGCCCGAAGTGTGAAGTGCCCCAGGAGTGGTGACCCTGGGGTGCCTTAACTCACTGGGATTGGGAACCCCACTTGAGTTTATGGCACATTTGCACAAGCACTTTAAATTTTCTTTCTTCGCACACACCCTTATTCCGGGCCTTCTGGCCTTAGGATGGGGAATTTTTCAATTCCCGGTCGAAGGTCCGGGCAGTATTATACTGTGAAACCTTCACTATTTATTTAATTTCTTTGTCACTGTGTGTCCACTTATTCACGTGTGTCACGTCCTACTAGGATTTTGTCGGGATGCGGTTCCCTTACGGGTTCCTCTCTTGGCAGGTCTAGGGGGGGAGTGTGTGGCCATCAGGTTCCGCTCCCCCCTGAACCCCCCTGGCTCTCCTCTTTCGGGAGGAGAGCGTTGTTGGCTCCCCTCTTCCGGGAGGGGAGCACAGTCTTTGGCTCCCAGTGCCTTGCTCGGGTGAGAACTCGGGCAGGTGCTGGGGGTAAGATTGGGTCGCCTCTGGCTCCGGCTGGAGGTGGCTATTTGTCCCTGTTCCTCGCTGTGGCCTTCTGGCTCGGAGGGACGGGGAATGGTTTGGGGGACCCTTCTCCTTTTGGAGAGGGTTTCAAGAAGACCAGCATCCTAGTGCACTTTTTTTGTGGCACTTGTCACTTTTTTAAGCGCACTCGGGTTTTGTACACGAATTCGGGCTTTCGATAAAAAAAAAAAAAATCTGTTCTTATCAGTTTAATATCTGATACGTCCCCTATCTGGGGACCATATATTAAATGGATTTTTAGAACAGGGAGATGGAAAAAGAGCTTGCTCTGTCCACTCCACGCATTGACCTGGTATTGCAGTATCTCCAGGACCGGTGCACCCCTTCTTTAATGCAGTTTCTAAAATCAGAAAGAATTGAATTCAATGTTTTTTGTTCATTTTGCTTGTTTGTCGGATTTGGGGATGGACTCTTTGGCTTTGCTTTTCTTCTCCTCATTGGATTTTTCATGTTCAAAGTTGCAGAAGCCAGATTACAAGCTCATTTTGGTTCAACTTCAGCAACTGTGCATTGCATTGCCATGTAATGTGATGCAATGCTATCTTTCTAGCTCTCCCTTTTTACTTCCTTTTGGATAAACAGACATATTAGGCAAGCATTTTGGAGCTTTCACCTAAATAACTACAGGTGGTGAGATAAGCTGCACAATATAATTGACCTTTCAGTATATTGTTGCACACACACCATCTATTTAGCAAATGCCCTTGTTATCAACAGCAGCCTTTTAAACTCACCTGAGCTAACAGGTATGTGCGCTGGTTACTCTGCTGCGCTTAAAATTTATTTTTTGGTTTGCTACAATGCCTTTTCTGAAACGTTGTCTCCTTCTGCTGGAACACTGACTTCTTTCATTTAATGCCTGCAGACTATAAAAGAGAACCCAACCCAAAAAGTTTGGTTGATTAGTCTGTGGCATTCTGTTAAACTGTTGCTTATGGCGGTCTCTGTGAGCTTCTCAGCGACATTCAGCCAGCCAGGTATCCTGCCTGCAGTAGATGGAATGTGGCAATGGAACGCTGGCTGCGCGTGTCATAATAGGCTCTGAGCCTTTATATACCTGTGCACAGCAGCAGCCACCTTCAGTCTGCTGCTGGACAGCCAACAGCAGCAGCAGCAGGAGAGGTATGTAATCAGGAGCCCTCCTGCTAAGGGTAGACAGCTGCTCGTTCCACCCCACCCCCCGCCTTAATTGGTTCTCCTCCCTTCCAACGGTGTTGAGGCGGGTGGGAACAGCAGGGGGTGAAGGTGCTGTGTTTAAAGAGGTGGAGTTATGCAGATCTAAAACGCGTGGATTGCAGCAGCAGCAAGCCGAAAAGTGCAGGCATGTAAGGGATCTAGAGGTTGACAACATGTCTTCTTAACGGGAGTCCAGGAGCTCATCTCCACAAATGGACTTTTCAGGATCCTTGGGTGGCTCCGTAGTTTGAAACCAATTCTGGTTATCGCTTCTCGGCCTTTTGGCTAAGATCAAGTGTAGTATCTGTTCTTATCAGTTTAATATCTGATACGTCCCCTATCTGGGGACCATATATTAAATGGATTTTTAGAACAGGGAGATGGAAAAAGAGCTTGCTCTGTCCACTCCACGCATTGACCTGGTATTGCAGTATCTCCAGGACCGGTGCACCCCTTCTTTAATGCAGTTTCTAAAATCAGAAAGAATTGAATTCAATGTTTTTTGTTCATTTTGCTTGTTTGTCGGATTTTGGGATGGACTCTTTGGCTTTGCTTTTCTTCTCCTCATTGGATTTTTCATGTTCAAAGTTGCAGAAGCCAGATTACAAGCTCATTTTGGTTCAACTTCAGCAACTGTGCATTGCATTGCCATGTAATGTGATGCAATGCTATCTTTCTAGCTCTCCCTTTTTACTTCCTTTTGGATAAACAGACATATTAGGCAAGCATTTTGGAGCTTTCACCTAAATAACTACAGGTTGTGAGATAAGCTGCACAATATAATTGACCTTTCAGTATATTGTTGCACACACACCATCTATTTAGCAAATGCCCTTGTTATCAACAGCAGCCTTTTAAACTCACCTGAGCTAACAGGTATGTGCGCTGGTTACTCTGCTGCGCTTAAAATTTCTTTTTTGGTTTGCTACAATGCCTTTTCTGAAACGTTGTCTCCTTCTGCTGGAACACTGACTTCTTTCATTTAATGCCTGCAGACTATAAAAGAGAACCCAACCCAAAAAGTTTGGTTGATTAGTCTGTGGCATTCTGTTAAACTGTTGCTTATGGCGGTCTCTGTGAGCTTCTCAGCGACATTCAGCCAGCCAGGTATCCTGCCTGCAGTAGATGGAATGTGGCAATGGAACGCTGGCTGCGCGTGTCATAATAGGCTCTGAGCCTTTATATACCTGTGCACAGCAGCAGCCACCTTCAGTCTGCTGCTGGACAGCCAGCAGCAGCAGCAGCAGGAGAGGTATGTGATCAGGAGCCCTCCTGCTAAGGGTAGACAGCTGCTCGTTCCACCCCACCCCCCGCCTTAATTGGTTCTCCTCCCTTCCAACGGTGTTGAGGCGGGTGGGAACAGCAGGGGGTGAAGGTGCTGTGTTTAAAGAGGTGGAGTTATGCAGATCTAAAACGCGTGGATTGCAGCAGCAGCAAGCCGAAAAGTGCAGGCATGTAAGGGATCTAGAGGTTGACAACATGTCTTCTTAACGGGAGTCCAGGAGCTCATCTCCACAAATGGACTTTTCATGATCCTTGGGTGGCTCCGTAGTTTGAAACCAATTCTGGTTATCGCTTCTCGGCCTTTTGGCTAAGATCAAGTGTAGTATCTGTTCTTATCAGTTTAATATCTGATACGTCCCCTATCTGGGGACCATATATTAAATGGATTTTTAGAACAGGGAGATGGAAAAAGAGCTTGCTCTGTCCACTCCACGCATTGACCTGGTATTGCAGTATCTCCAGGACCGGTGCACCCCTTCTTTAATGCAGTTTCTAAAATCAGAAAGAATTGAATTCAATGTTTTTTGTTCATTTTGCTTGTTTGTCGGATTTTGGGATGGACTCTTTGGCTTTGCTTTTCTTCTCCTCATTGGATTTTTCATGTTCAAAGTTGCAGAAGCCAGATTACAAGCTCATTTTGGTTCAACTTCAGCAACTGTGCATTGCATTGCCATGTAATGTGATGCAATGCTATCTTTCTAGCTCTCCCTTTTTACTTCCTTTTGGATAAACAGACATATTAGGCAAGCATTTTGGAGCTTTCACCTAAATAACTACAGGTGGTGAGATAAGCTGCACAATATAATTGACCTTTCAGTATATTGTTGCACACACACCATCTATTTAGCAAATGCCCTTGTTATCAACAGCAGCCTTTTAAACTCACCTGAGCTAACAGGTATGTGCGCTGGTTACTCTGCTGCGCTTAAAATTTCTTTTTTGGTTTGCTACAATGCCTTTTCTGAAACGTTGTCTCCTTCTGCTGGAACACTGACTTCTTTCATTTAATGCCTGCAGACTATAAAAGAGAACCCAACCCAAAAAGTTTGGTTGATTAGTCTGTGGCATTCTGTTAAACTGTTGCTTATGGCGGTCTCTGTGAGCTTCTCAGCGACATTCAGCCAGCCAGGTATCCTGCCTGCAGTAGATGGAATGTGGCAATGGAACGCTGGCTGCGCGTGTCATAATAGGCTCTGAGCCTTTATATACCTGTGCACAGCAGCAGCCACCTTCAGTCTGCTGCTGGACAGCCAGCAGCAGCAGCAGCAGGAGAGGTATGTAATCAGGAGCCCTCCTGCTAAGGGTAGACAGCTGCTCGTTCCACCCCACCCCCCGCCTTAATTGGTTCTCCTCCCTTCCAACGGTGTTGAGGCGGGTGGGAACAGCAGGGGGTGAAGGTGCTGTGTTTAAAGAGGTGGAGTTATGCAGATCTAAAACGCGTGGATTGCAGCAGCAGCAAGCCGAAAAGTGCAGGCATGTAAGGGATCTAGAGGTTGACAACATGTCTTCTTAACGGGAGTCCAGGAGCTCATCTCCACAAATGGACTTTTCAGGATCCTTGGGTGGCTCCGTAGTTTGAAACCAATTCTGGTTATCGCTTCTCGGCCTTTTGGCTAAGATCAAGTGTAGTATCTGTTCTTATCAGTTTAATATCTGATACGTCCCCTATCTGGGGACCATATATTAAATGGATTTTTAGAACAGGGAGATGGAAAAAGAGCTTGCTCTGTCCACTCCACGCATTGACCTGGTATTGCAGTATCTCCAGGACCGGTGCACCCCTTCTTTAATGCAGTTTCTAAAATCAGAAAGAATTGAATTCAATGTTTTTTGTTCATTTTGCTTGTTTGTCGGATTTTGGGATGGACTCTTTGGCTTTGCTTTTCTTCTCCTCATTGGATTTTTCATGTTCAAAGTTGCAGAAGCCAGATTACAAGCTCATTTTGGTTCAACTTCAGCAACTGTGCATTGCATTGCCATGTAATGTGATGCAATGCTATCTTTCTAGCTCTCCCTTTTTACTTCCTTTTGGATAAACAGACATATTAGGCAAGCATTTTGGAGCTTTCACCTAAATAACTACAGGTGGTGAGATAAGCTGCACAATATAATTGACCTTTCAGTATATTGTTGCACACACACCATCTATTTAGCAAATGCCCTTGTTATCAACAGCAGCCTTTTAAACTCACCTGAGCTAACAGGTATGTGCGCTGGTTACTCTGCTGCGCTTAAAATTTCTTTTTTGGTTTGCTACAATGCCTTTTCTGAAACGTTGTCTCCTTCTGCTGGAACACTGACTTCTTTCATTTAATGCCTGCAGACTATAAAAGAGAACCCAACCCAAAAAGTTTGGTTGATTAGTCTGTGGCATTCTGTTAAACTGTTGCTTATGGCGGTCTCTGTGAGCTTCTCAGCGACATTCAGCCAGCCAGGTATCCTGCCTGCAGTAGATGGAATGTGGCAATGGAACGCTGGCTGCGCGTGTCATAATAGGCTCTGAGCCTTTATATAACTGTGCACAGCAGCAGCCACCTTCAGTCTGCTGCTGGACAGCCAGCAGCAGCAGCAGCAGGAGAGGTATGTAATCAGGAGCCCTCCTGCTAAGGGTAGACAGCTGCTCGTTCCACCCCACCCCCCGCCTTAATTGGTTCTCCTCCCTTCCAACGGTGTTGAGGCGGGTGGGAACAGCAGGGGGTGAAGGTGCTGTGTTTAAAGAGGTGGAGTTATGCAGATCTAAAACGCGTGGATTGCAGCAGCAGCAAGCCGAAAAGTGCAGGCATGTAAGGGATCTAGAGGTTGACAACATGTCTTCTTAATGGGAGTCCAGGAGCTCATCTCCACAAATGGACTTTTCAGGATCCTTGGGTGGCTCCGTAGTTTGAAACCAATTCTGGTTATCGCTTCTCGGCCTTTTGGCTAAGATCAAGTGTAGTATCTGTTCTTAACAGTTTAATATCTGATACGTCCCCTATCTGGGGACCATATATTAAATGGATTTTTAGAACAGGGAGATGGAAAAAGAGCTTGCTCTGTCCACTCCACGCATTGACCTGGTATTGCAGTATCTCCAGGACCGGTGCACCCCTTCTTTAATGCAGTTTCTAAAATCAGAAAGAATTGAATTCAATGTTTTTTGTTCATTTTGCTTGTTTGTCGGATTTTGGGATGGACTCTTTGGCTTTGCTTTTCTTCTCCTCATTGGATTTTTCATGTTCAAAGTTGCAGAAGCCAGATTACAAGCTCATTTTGGTTCAACTTCAGCAACTGTGCATTGCATTGCCATGTAATGTGATGCAATGCTATCTTTCTAGCTCTCCCTTTTTACTTCCTTTTGGATAAACAGACATATTAGGCAAGCATTTTGGAGCTTTCACCTAAATAACTACAGGTGGTGAGATAAGCTGCACAATATAATTGACCTTTCAGTATATTGTTGCACACACACCATCTATTTAGCAAATGCCCTTGTTATCAACAGCAGCCTTTTAAACTCACCTGAGCTAACAGGTATGTGCGCTGGTTACTCTGCTGCGCTTAAAATTTCTTTTTTGGTTTGCTACAATGCCTTTTCTGAAACGTTGTCTCCTTCTGCTGGAACACTGACTTCTTTCATTTAATACCTGCAGACTATAAAAGAGAACCCAACCCAAAAAGTTTGGTTGATTAGTCTGTGGCATTCTGTTAAACTGTTGCTTATGGCGGTCTCTGTGAGCTTCTCAGCGACATTCAGCCAGCCAGGTATCCTGCCTGCAGTAGATGGAATGTGGCAATGGAACGCTGGCTGCGCGTGTCATAATAGGCTCTGAGCCTTTATATACCTGTGCACAGCAGCAGCCACCTTCAGTCTGCTGCTGGACAGCCAGCAGCAGCAGCAGGAGAGGTATGTAATCAGGAGCCCTCCTGCTAAGGGTAGACAGCTGCTCGTTCCACCCCACCCCCCGCCTTAATTGGTTCTCCTCCCTTCCAACGGTGTTGAGGCGGGTGGGAACAGCAGGGGGTGAAGGTGCTGTGTTTAAAGAGGTGGAGTTATGCAGATCTAAAACGCGTGGATTGCAGCAGCAGCAAGCCGAAAAGTGCAGGCATGTAAGGGATCTAGAGGTTGACAACATGTCTTCTTAATGGGAGTCCAGGAGCTCATCTCCACAAATGGACTTTTCAGGATCCTTGGGTGGCTCCGTAGTTTGAAACCAATTCTGGTTATCGCTTCTCGGCCTTTTGGCTAAGATCAAGTGTAGTATCTGTTCTTATCAGTTTAATATCTGATACGTCCCCTATCTGGGGACCATATATTAAATGGATTTTTAGAACAGGGAGATGGAAAAAGAGCTTGCTCTGTCCACTCCACGCATTGACCTGGTATTGCAGTATCTCCAGGACCGGTGCACCCCTTCTTTAATGCAGTTTCTAAAATCAGAAAGAATTGAATTCAATGTTTTTTGTTCATTTTGCTTGTTTGTCGGATTTTGGGATGGACTCTTTGGCTTTGCTTTTCTTCTCCTCATTGGATTTTTCATGTTCAAAGTTGCAGAAGCCAGATTACAAGCTCATTTTGGTTCAACTTCAGCAACTGTGCATTGCATTGCCATGTAATGTGATGCAATGCTATCTTTCTAGCTCTCCCTTTTTACTTCCTTTTGGATAAACAGACATATTAGGCAAGCATTTTGGAGCTTTCACCTAAATAACTACAGGTGGTGAGATAAGCTGCACAATATAATTGACCTTTCAGTATATTGTTGCACACACACCATCTATTTAGCAAATGCCCTTGTTATCAACAGCAGCCTTTTAAACTCACCTGAGCTAACAGGTATGTGCGCTGGTTACTCTGCTGCGCTTAAAATTTCTTTTTTGGTTTGCTACAATGCCTTTTCTGAAACGTTGTCTCCTTCTGCTGGAACACTGACTTCTTTCATTTAATGCCTGCAGACTATAAAAGAGAACCCAACCCAAAAAGTTTGGTTGATTAGTCTGTGGCATTCTGTTAAACTGTTGCTTATGGCGGTCTCTGTGAGCTTCTCAGCGACATTCAGCCAGCCAGGTATCCTGCCTGCAGTAGATGGAATGTGGCAATGGAACGCTGGCTGCGCGTGTCATAATAGGCTCTGAGCCTTTATATACCTGTGCACAGCAGCAGCCACCTTCAGTCTGCTGCTGGACAGCCAGCAGCAGCAGCAGCAGGAGAGGTATGTAATCAGGAGCCCTCCTGCTAAGGGTAGACAGCTGCTCGTTCCACCCCACCCCCCGCCTTAATTGGTTCTCCTCCCTTCCAACGGTGTTGAGGCGGGTGGGAACAGCAGGGGGTGAAGGTGCTGTGTTTAAAGAGGTGGAGTTATGCAGATCTAAAACGCGTGGATTGCAGCAGCAGCAAGCCGAAAAGTGCAGGCATGTAAGGGATCTAGAGGTTGACAACATGTCTTCTTAACGGGAGTCCAGGAGCTCATCTCCACAAATGGACTTTTCAGGATCCTTGGGTGGCTCCGTAGTTTGAAACCAATTCTGGTTATCGCTTCTCGGCCTTTTGGCTAAGATCAAGTGTAGTATCTGTTCTTATCAGTTTAATATCTGATACGTCCCCTATCTGGGGACCATATATTAAATGGATTTTTAGAACAGGGAGATGGAAAAAGAGCTTGCTCTGTCCACTCCACGCATTGACCTGGTATTGCAGTATCTCCAGGACCGGTGCACCCCTTCTTTAATGCAGTTTCTAAAATCAGAAAGAATTGAATTCAATGTTTTTTGTTCATTTTGCTTGTTTGTCGGATTTTGGGATGGACTCTTTGGCTTTGCTTTTCTTCTCCTCATTGGATTTTTCATGTTCAAAGTTGCAGAAGCCAGATTACAAGCTCATTTTGGTTCAACTTCAGCAACTGTGCATTGCATTGCCATGTAATGTGATGCAATGCTATCTCTTTAGCTCTCCCTTTTTACTTCCTTTTGGATAAACAGACATATTAGGCAAGCATTTTGGAGCTTTCACCTAAATAACTACAGGTGGTGAGATAAGCTGCACAATATAATTGACCTTTCAGTATATTGTTGCACACACACCATCTATTTAGCAAATGCCCTTGTTATCAACAGCAGCCTTTTAAACTCACCTGAGCTAACAGGTATGTGCGCTGGTTACTCTGCTGCGCTTAAAATTTCTTTTTTGGTTTGCTACAATGCCTTTTCTGAAACGTTGTCTCCTTCTGCTGGAACACTGACTTCTTTCATTTAATGCCTGCAGACTATAAAAGAGAACCCAACCCAAAAAGTTTGGTTGATTAGTCTGTGGCATTCTGTTAAACTGTTGCTTATGGCGGTCTCTGTGAGCTTCTCAGCGACATTCAGCCAGCCAGGTATCCTGCCTGCAGTAGATGGAATGTGGCAATGGAACGCTGGCTGCGCGTGTCATAATAGGCTCTGAGCCTTTATATACCTGTGCACAGCAGCAGCCACCTTCAGTCTGCTGCTGGACAGCCAGCAGCAGCAGCAGCAGGAGAGGTATGTAATCAGGAGCCCTCCTGCTAAGGGTAGACAGCTGCTCGTTCCACCCCACCCCCCGCCTTAATTGGTTCTCCTCCCTTCCAACGGTGTTGAGGCGGGTGGGAACAGCAGGGGGTGAAGGTGCTGTGTTTAAAGAGGTGGAGTTATGCAGATCTAAAACGCGTGGATTGCAGCAGCAGCAAGCCGAAAAGTGCAGGCATGTAAGGGATCTAGAGGTTGACAACATGTCTTCTTAACGGGAGTCCAGGAGCTCATCTCCACAAATGGACTTTTCAGGATCCTTGGGTGGCTCCGTAGTTTGAAACCAATTCTGGTTATCGCTTCTCGGCCTTTTGGCTAAGATCAAGTGTAGTATCTGTTCTTATCAGTTTAATATCTGATACGTCCCCTATCTGGGGACCATATATTAAATGGATTTTTAGAACAGGGAGATGGAAAAAGAGCTTGCTCTGTCCACTCCACGCATTGACCTGGTATTGCAGTATCTCCAGGACCGGTGCACCCCTTCTTTAATGCAGTTTCTAAAATCAGAAAGAATTGAATTCAATGTTTTTTGTTCATTTTGCTTGTTTGTCGGATTTTGGGATGGACTCTTTGGCTTTGCTTTTCTTCTCCTCATTGGATTTTTCATGTTCAAAGTTGCAGAAGCCAGATTACAAGCTCATTTTGGTTCAACTTCAGCAACTGTGCATTGCATTGCCATGTAATGTGATGCAATGCTATCTTTCTAGCTCTCCCTTTTTACTTCCTTTTGGATAAACAGACATATTAGGCAAGCATTTTGGAGCTTTCACCTAAATAACTACAGGTGGTGAGATAAGCTGCACAATATAATTGACCTTTCAGTATATTGTTGCACACACACCATCTATTTAGCAAATGCCCTTGTTATCAACAGCAGCCTTTTAAACTCACCTGAGCTAACAGGTATGTGCGCTGGTTACTCTGCTGCGCTTAAAATTTCTTTTTTGGTTTGCTACAATGCCTTTTCTGAACCGTTGTCTCCTTCTGCTGGAACACTGACTTCTTTCATTTAATGCCTGCAGACTATAAAAGAGAACCCAACCCAAAAAGTTTGGTTGATTAGTCTGTGGCATTCTGTTAAACTGTTGCTTATGGCGGTCTCTGTGAGCTTCTCAGCGACATTCAGCCAGCCAGGTATCCTGCCTGCAGTAGATGGAATGTGGCAATGGAACGCTGGCTGCGCGTGTCATAATAGGCTCTGAGCCTTTATATACCTGTGCACAGCAGCAGCCACCTTCAGTCTGCTGCTGGACAGCCAGCAGCAGCAGCAGCAGGAGAGGTATGTAATCAGGAGCCCTCCTGCTAAGGGTAGACAGCTGCTCGTTCCACCCCACCCCCCGCCTTAATTGGTTCTCCTCCCTTCCAACGGTGTTGAGGCGGGTGGGAACAGCAGGGGGTGAAGGTGCTGTGTTTAAAGAGGTGGAGTTATGCAGATCTAAAACGCGTGGATTGCAGCAGCAGCAAGCCGAAAAGTGCAGGCATGTAAGGGATCTAGAGGTTGACAACATGTCTTCTTAATGGGAGTCCAGGAGCTCATCTCCACAAATGGACTTTTCAGGATCCTTGGGTGGCTCCGTAGTTTGAAACCAATTCTGGTTATCGCTTCTCGGCCTTTTGGCTAAGATCAAGTGTAGTATCTGTTCTTATCAGTTTAATATCTGATACGTCCCCTATCTGGGGACCATATATTAAATGGATTTTTAGAACAGGGAGATGGAAAAAGAGCTTGCTCTGTCCACTCCACGCATTGACCTGGTATTGCAGTTTCTCCAGGACCGGTGCACCCCTTCTTTAATGCAGTTTCTAAAATCAGAAAGAATTGAATTCAATGTTTTTTGTTCATTTTGCTTGTTGTCGGATTTTGGGATGGACTCTTTGGCTTTGCTTTTCTTCTCCTCATTGGATTTTTCATGTTCAAAGTTGCAGAAGCCAGATTACAAGCTCATTTTGGTTCAACTTCAGCAACTGTGCATTGCATTGCCATGTAATGTGATGCAATGCTATCTTTCTAGCTCTCCCTTTTTACTTCCTTTTGGATAAACAGACATATTAGGCAAGCATTTTGGAGCTTTCACCTAAATAACTACAGGTGGTGAGATAAGCTGCACAATATAATTGACCTTTCAGTATATTGTTGCACACACACCATCTATTTAGCAAATGCCCTTGTTATCAACAGCAGCCTTTTAAACTCACCTGAGCTAACAGGTATGTGCGCTGGTTACTCTGCTGCGCTTAAAATTTCTTTTTTGGTTTGCTACAATGCCTTTTCTGAAACGTTGTCTCCTTCTGCTGGAACACTGACTTCTTTCATTTAATGCCTGCAGACTATAAAAGAGAACCCAACCCAAAAAGTTTGGTTGATTAGTCTGTGGCATTCTGTTAAACTGTTGCTTATGGCGGTCTCTGTGAGCTTCTCAGCGACATTCAGCCAGCCAGGTATCCTGCCTGCAGTAGATGGAATGTGGCAATGGAACGCTGGCTGCGCGTGTCATAATAGGCTCTGAGCCTTTATATACCTGTGCACAGCAGCAGCCACCTTCAGTCTGCTGCTGGACAGACTGCAGCAGGAGAGGTATGTAATCAGGAGCCCTCCTGCTAAGGGTAGACAGCTGCTCGTTCCACCCCACCCCCCGCCTTAATTGGTTCTCCTCCCTTCCAACGGTGTTGAGGCGGGTGGGAACAGCAGGGGGTGAAGGTGCTGTGTTTAAAGAGGTGGAGTTATGCAGATCTAAAACGCGTGGATTGCAGCAGCAGCAAGCCGAAAAGTGCAGGCATGTAAGGGATCTAGAGGTTGACAACATGTCTTCTTAACGGGAGTCCAGGAGCTCATCTCCACAAATGGACTTTTCAGGATCCTTGGGTGGCTCCGTAGTTTGAAACCAATTCTGGTTATCGCTTCTCGGCCTTTTGGCTAAGATCAAGTGTAGTATCTGTTCTTATCAGTTTAATATCTGATACGTCCCCTATCTGGGGACCATATATTAAATGGATTTTTAGAACAGGGAGATGGAAAAAGAGCTTGCTCTGTCCACTCCACGCATTGACCTGGTATTGCAGTATCTCCAGGACCGGTGCACCCCTTCTTTAATGCAGTTTCTAAAATCAGAAAGAATTGAATTCAATGTTTTTTGTTCATTTTGCTTGTTTGTCGGATTTTGGGATGGACTCTTTGGCTTTGCTTTTCTTCTCCTCATTGGATTTTTCATGTTCAAAGTTGCAGAAGCCAGATTACAAGCTCATTTTGGTTCAACTTCAGCAACTGTGCATTGCATTGCCATGTAATGTGATGCAATGCTATCTCTTTAGCTCTCCCTTTTTACTTCCTTTTGGATAAACAGACATATTAGGCAAGCATTTTGGAGCTTTCACCTAAATAACTACAGGTGGTGAGATAAGCTGCACAATATAATTGACCTTTCAGTATATTGTTGCACACACACCATCTATTTAGCAAATGCCCTTGTTATCAACAGCAGCCTTTTAAACTCACCTGAGCTAACAGGTATGTGCGCTGGTTACTCTGCTGCGCTTAAAATTTCTTTTTTGGTTTGCTACAATGCCTTTTCTGAAACGTTGTCTCCTTCTGCTGGAACACTGACTTCTTTCATTTAATGCCTGCAGACTATAAAAGAGAACCCAACCCAAAAAGTTTTGTTGATTAGTCTGTGGCATTCTGTTAAACTGTTGCTTATGGCGGTCTCTGTGAGCTTCTCAGCGACATTCAGCCAGCCAGGTATCCTGCCTGCAGTAGATGGAATGTGGCAATGGAACGCTGGCTGCGTGTGTCATAATAGGCTCTGAGCCTTTATATACCTGTGCACAGCAGCAGCCACCTTCAGTCTGCTGCTGGACAGCCAGCAGCAGCAGCAGCAGGAGAGGTATGTAATCAGGAGCCCTCCTGCTAAGGGTAGACAGCTGCTCGTTCCACCCCACCCCCCGCCTTAATTGGTTCTCCTCCCTTCCAACGGTGTTGAGGCGGGTGGGAACAGCAGGGGGTGAAGGTGCTGTGTTTAAAGAGGTGGAGTTATGCAGATCTAAAACGCGTGGATTGCAGCAGCAGCAAGCCGAAAAGTGCAGGCATGTAAGGGATCTAGAGGTTGACAACATGTCTTCTTAACGGGAGTCCAGGAGCTCATCTCCACAAATGGACTTTTCAGGATCCTTGGGTGGCTCCGTAGTTTGAAACCAATTCTGGTTATCGCTTCTCGGCCTTTTGGCTAAGATCAAGTGTAGTATCTGTTCTTATCAGTTTAATATCTGATACGTCCCCTATCTGGGGACCATATATTAAATGGATTTTTAGAACAGGGAGATGGAAAAAGAGCTTGCTCTGTCCACTCCACGCATTGACCTGGTATTGCAGTATCTCCAGGACCGGTGCACCCCTTCTTTAATGCAGTTTCTAAAGTCAGAAAGAATTGAATTCAATGTTTTTTGTTCATTTTGCTTGTTTGTCGGATTTTGGGATGGACTCTTTGGCTTTGCTTTTCTTCTCCTCATTGGATTTTTCATGTTCAAAGTTGCAGAAGCCAGATTACAAGCTCATTTTGGTTCAACTTCAGCAACTGTGCATTGCATTGCCATGTAATGTGATGCAATGCTATCTTTCTAGCTCTCCCTTTTTACTTCCTTTTGGATAAACAGACATATTAGGCAAGCATTTTGGAGCTTTCACCTAAATAACTACAGGTGGTGAGATAAGCTGCACAATATAATTGACCTTTCAGTATATTGTTGCACACACACCATCTATTTAGCAAATGCCCTTGTTATCAACAGCAGCCTTTTAAACTCACCTGAGCTAACAGGTATGTGCGCTGGTTACTCTGCTGCGCTTAAAATTTCTTTTTTGGTTTGCTACAATGCCTTTTCTGAAACGTTGTCTCCTTCTGCTGGAACACTGACTTCTTTCATTTAATGCCTGCAGACTATAAAAGAGAACCCAACCCAAAAAGTTTGGTTGATTAGTCTGTGGCATTCTGTTAAACTGTTGCTTATGGCGGTCTCTGTGAGCTTCTCAGCGACATTCAGCCAGCCAGGTTTCCTGCCTGCAGTAGATGGAATGTGGCAATGGAACGCTGGCTGCGCGTGTCATAATAGGCTCTGAGCCTTTATATACCTGTGCACAGCAGCAGCCACCTTCAGTCTGCTGCTGGACAGCCAGCAGCAGCAGCAGCAGGAGAGGTATGTAATCAGGAGCCCTCTTGCTAAGGGTAGACAGCTGCTCGTTCCACCCCACCCCCCGCCTTAATTGGTTCTCCTCCCTTCCAACGGTGTTGAGGCGGGTGGGAACAGCAGGGGGTGAAGGTGCTGTGTTTAAAGAGGTGGAGCTATGCAGATCTAAAACGCGTGGATTGCAGCAGCAGCAAGCCGAAAAGTGCAGGCATGTAAGGGATCTAGAGGTTGATAACATGTCTTCTTAACGGGAGTCCAGGAGCTCATCTCCACAAATGGACTTTTCAGGATCCTTGGGTGGCTCCGTAGTTTGAAACCAATTCTGGTTATCGCTCTCGGCCTTTTGGCTAAGATCAAGTGTAGTATCTGTTCTTATCAGTTTAATATCTGATACGTCCCCTATCTGGGGACAATATATTAAATGGATTTTTAGAACAGGGAGATGGAAAAAGAGCTTGCTCTGTCCACTCCACGCATTGACCTGGTATTGCAGTATCTCCAGGACCGGTGCACCCCTTCTTTAATGCAGTTTCTAAAATCAGAAAGAATTGAATTCAATGTTTTTTGTTCATTTTGCTTGTTTGTCGGATTTTGGGATGGACTCTTTGGCTTTGCTTTTCTTCTCCTCATTGGATTTTTCATGTTCAAAGTTGCAGAAGCCAGATTACAAGCTCATTTTGGTTCAACTTCAGCAACTGTGCATTGCATTGCCATGTAATGTGATGCAATGCTATCTTTCTAGCTCTCCCTTTTTACTTCCTTTTGGATAAACAGACATATTAGGCAAGCATTTTGGAGCTTTCACCTAAATAACTACAGGTGGTGAGATAAGCTGCACAATATAATTGACCTTTCAGTATATTGTTGCACACACACCATCTATTTAGCAAATGCCCTTGTTATCAACAGCAGCCTTTTAAACTCACCTGAGCTAACAGGTATGTGCGCTGGTTACTCTGCTGCGCTTAAAATTTCTTTTTTGGTTTGCTACAATGCCTTTTCTGAAACGTTGTCTCCTTCTGCTGGAACACTGACTTCTTTCATTTAATGCCTGCAGACTATAAAAGAGAACCCAACCCAAAAAGTTTGGTTGATTAGTCTGTGGCATTCTGTTAAACTGTTGCTTATGGCGGTCTCTGTGAGCTTCTCAGCGACATTCAGCCAGCCAGGTATCCTGCCTGCAGTAGATGGAATGTGGCAATGGAACGCTGGCTGCGCGTGTCATAATAGGCTCTGAGCCTTTATATACCTGTGCACAGCAGCAGCCACCTTCAGTCTGCTGCTGGACAGCCAGCAGCAGCAGCAGCAGGAGAGGTATGTAATCAGGAGCCCTCCTGCTAAGGGTAGACAGCTGCTCGTTCCACCCCACCCCCCGCCTTAATTGGTTCTCCTCCCTTCCAACGGTGTTGAGGTGGGTGGGAACAGCAGGGGGTGAAGGTGCTGTGTTTAAAAGGTGGAGTTATGCAGATCTAAAACGCGTGGATTGCAGCAGCAGCAAGCCGAAAAGTGCAGGCATGTAAGGGATCTAGAGGTTGACAACATGTCTTCTTAACGGGAGTCCAGGAGCTCATCTCCACAAATGGACTTTTCAGGATCCTTGGGTGGCTCCGTAGTTTGAAACCAATTCTGGTTATCGCTCTCGGCCTTTTGGCTAAGATCAAGTGTAGTATCTGTTCTTATCAGTTTAATATCTGATACGTCCCCTATCTGGGGACCATATATTAAATGGATTTTTAGAACAGGGAGATGGAAAAAGAGCTTGCTCTGTCCACTCCACGCATTGACCTGGTATTGCAGTATCTCCAGGACCGGTGCACCCCTTCTTTAATGCAGTTTCTAAAATCAGAAAGAATTGAATTCAATGTTTTTTGTTCATTTTGCTTGTTTGTCGGATTTTGGGATGGACTCTTTGGCTTTGCTTTTCTTCTCCTCATTGGATTTTTCATGTTCAAAGTTGCAGAAGCCAGATTACAAGCTCATTTTGGTTCAACTTCAGCAACTGTGCATTGCATTGCCATGTAATGTGATGCAATGCTATCTTTCTAGCTCTCCCTTTTTACTTCCTTTTGGATAAACAGACATATTAGGCAAGCATTTTGGAGCTTTCACCTAAATAACTACAGGTGGTGAGATAAGCTGCACAATATAATTGACCTTTCAGTATATTGTTGCACACACACCATCTATTTAGCAAATGCCCTTGTTATCAACAGCAGCCTTTTAAACTCACCTGAGCTAACAGGTATGTGCGCTGGTTACTCTGCTGCGCTTAAAATTTCTTTTTTGGTTTGCTACAATGCCTTTTCTGAAACGTTGTCTCCTTCTGCTGGAACACTGACTTCTTTCATTTAATGCCTGCAGACTATAAAAGAGAACCCAACCCAAAAAGTTTGGTTGATTAGTCTGTGGCATTCTGTTAAACTGTTGCTTATAGCGGTCTCTGTGAGCTTCTCAGCGACATTCAGCCAGCCAGGTATCCTGCCTGCAGTAGATGGAATGTGGCAATGGAACGCTGGCTGCGCGTGTCATAATAGGCTCTGAGCCTTTATATACCTGTGCACAGCAGCAGCCACCTTCAGTCTGCTGCTGGACAGCCAGCAGCAGCAGCAGCAGGAGAGGTATGTAATCAGGAGCCCTCCTGCTAAGGGTAGACAGCTGCTCGTTCCACCCCACCCCCCGCCTTAATTGGTTCTCCTCCCTTCCAACGGTGCTGAGGCGGGTGGGAACAGCAGGGGGTGAAGGTGCTGTGTTTAAAGAGGTGGAGTTATGCAGATCTAAAACGCGTGGATTGCAGCAGCAGCAAGCCGAAAAGTGCAGGCATGTAAGGGATCTAGAGGTTGACAACATGTCTTCTTAACGGGAGTCCAGGAGCTCATCTCCACAAATGGACTTTTCAGGATCCTTGGGTGGCTCCGTAGTTTGAAACCAATTCTGGTTATCGCTTCTCGGCCTTTTGGCTAAGATCAAGTGTAGTATCTGTTCTTATCAGTTTAATATCTGATACGTCCCCTATCTGGGGACCATATATTAAATGGATTTTTAGAACAGGGAGATGGAAAAAGAGCTTGCTCTGTCCACTCCACGCATTGACCTGGTATTGCAGTATCTCCAGGACCGGTGCACCCCTTCTTTAATGCAGTTTCTAAAATCAGAAAGAATTGAATTCAATGTTTTTTGTTCATTTTGCTTGTTTGTCGGATTTTGGGATGGACTCTTTGGCTTTGCTTTTCTTCTCCTCATTGGATTTTTCATGTTCAAAGTTGCAGAAGCCAGATTACAAGCTCATTTTGGTTCAACTTCAGCAACTGTGCATTGCATTGCCATGTAATGTGATGCAATGCTATCTTTCTAGCTCTCCCTTTTTACTTCCTTTTGGATAAACAGACATATTAGGCAAGCATTTTGGAGCTTTCACCTAAATAACTACAGGTGGTGAGATAAGCTGCACAATATAATTGACCTTTCAGTATATTGTTGCACACACACCATCTATTTAGCAAATGCCCTTGTTATCAACAGCAGCCTTTTAAACTCACCTGAGCTAACAGGTATGTGCGCTGGTTACTCTGCTGCGCTTAAAATTTCTTTTTTGGTTTGCTACAATGCCTTTTCTGAAACGTTGTCTCCTTCTGCTGGAACACTGACTTCTTTCATTTAATGCCTGCAGACTATAAAAGAGAACCCAACCCAAAAAGTTTGGTTGATTAGTCTGTGGCATTCTGTTAAACTGTTGCTTATGGCGGTCTCTGTGAGCTTCTCAGCGACATTCAGCCAGCCAGGTATCCTGCCTGCAGTAGATGGAATGTGGCAATGGAACGCTGGCTGCGCGTGTCATAATAGGCTCTGAGCCTTTATATACCTGTGCACAGCAGCAGCCACCTTCAGTCTGCTGCTGGACAGCCAGCAGCAGCAGCAGCAGGAGAGGTATGTAATCAGGAGCCCTCCTGCTAAGGGTAGACAGCTGCTCGTTCCACCCCACCCCCCGCCTTAATTGGTTCTCCTCCCTTCCAACGGTGTTGAGGCGGGTGGGAACAGCAGGGGGTGAAGGTGCTGTGTTTAAAGAGGTGGAGTTATGCAGATCTAAAACGCGTGGATTGCAGCAGCAGCAAGCCGAAAAGTGCAGGCATGTAAGGGATCTAGAGGTTGACAACATGTCTTCTTAACGGGAGTCCAGGAGCTCATCTCCACAAATGGACTTTTCAGGATCCTTGGGTGGCTCCGTAGTTTGAAACCAATTCTGGTTATCGCTTCTCGGCCTTTTGGCTAAGATCAAGTGTAGTATCTGTTCTTATCAGTTTAATATCTGATACGTCCCCTATCTGGGGACCATATATTAAATGGATTTTTAGAACAGGGAGATGGAAAAAGAGCTTGCTCTGTCCACTCCACGCATTGACCTGGTATTGCAGTATCTCCAGGACCGGTGCACCCCTTCTTTAATGCAGTTTCTAAAATCAGAAAGAATTGAATTCAATGTTTTTTGTTCATTTTGCTTGTTTGTCGGATTTTGGGATGGACTCTTTGGCTTTGCTTTTCTTCTCCTCATTGGATTTTTCATGTTCAAAGTTGCAGAAGCCAGATTACAAGCTCATTTTGGTTCAACTTCAGCAACTGTGCATTGCATTGCCATGTAATGTGATGCAATGCTATCTTTCTAGCTCTCCCTTTTTACTTCCTTTTGGATAAACAGACATATTAGGCAAGCATTTTGGAGCTTTCACCTAAATAACTACAGGTGGTGAGATAAGCTGCACAATATAATTGACCTTTCAGTATATTGTTGCACACACACCATCTATTTAGCAAATGCCCTTGTTATCAACAGCAGCCTTTTAAACTCACCTGAGCTAACAGGTATGTGCGCTGGTTACTCTGCTGCGCTTAAAATTTCTTTTTTGGTTTGCTACAATGCCTTTTCTGAAACGTTGTCTCCTTCTGCTGGAACACTGACTTCTTTCATTTAATGCCTGCAGACTATAAAAGAGAACCCAACCCAAAAAGTTTGGTTGATTAGTCTGTGGCATTCTGTTAAACTGTTGCTTATGGCGGTCTCTGTGAGCTTCTCAGCGACATTCAGCCAGCCAGGTATCCTGCCTGCAGTAGATGGAATGTGGCAATGGAACGCTGGCTGCGCGTGTCATAATAGGCTCTGAGCCTTTATATACCTGTGCACAGCAGCAGCCACCTTCAGTCTGCTGCTGGACAGCCAGCAGCAGCAGCAGCAGGAGAGGTATGTAATCAGGAGCCCTCCTGCTAAGGGTAGACAGCTGCTCGTTCCACCCCACCCCCCGCCTTAATTGGTTCTCCTCCCTTCCAACGGTGTTGAGGCGGGTGGGAACAGCAGGGGGTGAAGGTGCTGTGTTTAAAGAGGTGGAGTTATGCAGATCTAAAACGCGTGGATTGCAGCAGCAGCAAGCCGAAAAGTGCAGGCATGTAAGGGATCTAGAGGTTGACAACATGTCTTCTTAACGGGAGTCCAGGAGCTCATCTCCACAAATGGACTTTTCAGGATCCTTGGGTGGCTCCGTAGTTTGAAACCAATTCTGGTTATCGCTTCTCGGCCTTTTGGCTAAGATCAAGTGTAGTATCTGTTCTTATCAGTTTAATATCTGATACGTCCCCTATCTGGGGACCATATATTAAATGGATTTTTAGAACAGGGAGATGGAAAAAGAGCTTGCTCTGTCCACTCCACGCATTGACCTGGTATTGCAGTATCTCCAGGACCGGTGCACCCCTTCTTTAATGCAGTTTCTAAAATCAGAAAGAATTGAATTCAATGTTTTTTGTTCATTTTGCTTGTTTGTCGGATTTTGGGATGGACTCTTTGGCTTTGCTTTTCTTCTCCTCATTGGATTTTTCATGTTCAAAGTTGCAGAAGCCAGATTACAAGCTCATTTTGGTTCAACTTCAGCAACTGTGCATTGCATTGCCATGTAATGTGATGCAATGCTATCTTTCTAGCTCTCCCTTTTTACTTCCTTTTGGATAAACAGACATATTAGGCAAGCATTTTGGAGCTTTCACCTAAATAACTACAGGTGGTGAGATAAGCTGCACAATATAATTGACCTTTCAGTATATTGTTGCACACACACCATCTATTTAGCAAATGCCCTTGTTATCAACAGCAGCCTTTTAAACTCACCTGAGCTAACAGGTATGTGCGCTGGTTACTCTGCTGCGCTTAAAATTTATTTTTTGGTTTGCTACAATGCCTTTTCTGAAACGTTGTCTCCTTCTGCTGGAACACTGACTTCTTTCATTTAATGCCTGCAGACTATAAAAGAGAACCCAACCCAAAAAGTTTGGTTGATTAGTCTGTGGCATTCTGTTAAACTGTTGCTTATGGCGGTCTCTGTGAGCTTCTCAGCGACATTCAGCCAGCCAGGTATCCTGCCTGCAGTAGATGGAATGTGGCAATGGAACGCTGGCTGCGCGTGTCATAATAGGCTCTGAGCCTTTATATACCTGTGCACAGCAGCAGCCACCTTCAGTCTGCTGCTGGACAGCCAGCAGCAGCAGCAGCCGCAGGAGAGGTATGTAATCAGGAGCCCTCCTGCTAAGGGTAGACAGCTGCTCGTTCCACCCCACCCCCCGCCTTAATTGGTTCTCCTCCCTTCCAACGGTGTTGAGGCGGGTGGGAACAGCAGGGGGTGAAGGTGCTGTGTTTAAAGAGGTGGAGTTATGCAGATCTAAAACGCGTGGATTGCAGCAGCAGCAAGCCGAAAAGTGCAGGCATGTAAGGGATCTAGAGGTTGACAACATGTCTTCTTAACGGGAGTCCAGGAGCTCATCTCCACAAATGGACTTTTCAGGATCCTTGGGTGGCTCCGTAGTTTGAAACCAATTCTGGTTATCGCTTCTCGGCCTTTTGGCTAAGATCAAGTGTAGTATCTGTTCTTATCAGTTTAATATCTGATACGTCCCCTATCTGGGGACCATATATTAAATGGATTTTTAGAACAGGGAGATGGAAAAAGAGCTTGCTCTGTCCACTCCACGCATTGACCTGGTATTGCAGTATCTCCAGGACCGGTGCACCCCTTCTTTAATGCAGTTTCTAAAATCAGAAAGAATTGAATTCAATGTTTTTTGTTCATTTTGCTTGTTTGTCGGATTTTGGGATGGACTCTTTGGCTTTGCTTTTCTTCTCCTCATTGGATTTTTCATGTTCAAAGTTGCAGAAGCCAGATTACAAGCTCATTTTGGTTCAACTTCAGCAACTGTGCATTGCATTGCCATGTAATGTGATGCAATGCTATCTTTCTAGCTCTCCCTTTTTACTTCCTTTTGGATAAACAGACATATTAGGCAAGCATTTTGGAGCTTTCACCTAAATAACTACAGGTGGTGAGATAAGCTGCACAATATAATTGACCTTTCAGTATATTGTTGCACACACACCATCTATTTAGCAAATGCCCTTGTTATCAACAGCAGCCTTTTAAACTCACCTGAGCTAACAGGTATGTGCGCTGGTTACTCTGCTGCGCTTAAAATTTCTTTTTTGGTTTGCTACAATGCCTTTTCTGAAACGTTGTCTCCTTCTGCTGGAACACTGACTTCTTTCATTTAATGCCTGCAGACTATAAAAGAGAACCCAACCCAAAAAGTTTGGTTGATTAGTCTGTGGCATTCTGTTAAACTGTTGCTTATGGCGGTCTCTGTGAGCTTCTCAGCGACATTCAGCCAGCCAGGTATCCTGCCTGCAGTAGATGGAATGTGGCAATGGAACGCTGGCTGCGCGTGTCATAATAGGCTCTGAGCCTTTATATACCTGTGCACAGCAGCAGCCACCTTCAGTCTGCTGCTGGACAGCCAGCAGCAGCAGCAGGAGAGGTATGTAATCAGGAGCCCTCCTGCTAAGGGTAGACAGCTGCTCGTTCCACCCCACCCCCCGCCTTAATTGGTTCTCCTCCCTTCCAACGGTGTTGAGGCGGGTGGGAACAGCAGGGGGTGAAGGTGCTGTGTTTAAAGAGGTGGAGTTATGCAGATCTAAAACGCGTGGATTGCAGCAGCAGCAAGCCGAAAAGTGCAGGCATGTAAGGGATCTAGAGGTTGACAACATGTCTTCTTAACGGGAGTCCAGGAGCTCATCTCCACAAATGGACTTTTCAGGATCCTTGGGTGGCTCCGTAGTTTGAAACCAATTCTGGTTATCGCTTCTCGGCCTTTTGGCTAAGATCAAGTGTAGTATCTGTTCTTATCAGTTTAATATCTGATACGTCCCCTATCTGGGGACCATATATTAAATGGATTTTTAGAACAGGGAGATGGAAAAAGAGCTTGCTCTGTCCACTCCACGCATTGACCTGGTATTGCAGTATCTCCAGGACCGGTGCACCCCTTCTTTAATGCAGTTTCTAAAATCAGAAAGAATTGAATTCAATGTTTTTTGTTCATTTTGCTTGTTTGTCGGATTTTGGGATGGACTCTTTGGCTTTGCTTTTCTTCTCCTCATTGGATTTTTCATGTTCAAAGTTGCAGAAGCCAGATTACAAGCTCATTTTGGTTCAACTTCAGCAACTGTGCATTGCATTGCCATGTAATGTGATGCAATGCTATCTTTCTAGCTCTCCCTTTTTACTTCCTTTTGGATAAACAGACATATTAGGCAAGCATTTTGGAGCTTTCACCTAAATAACTACAGGTGGTGAGATAAGCTGCACAATATAATTGACCTTTCAGTATATTGTTGCACACACACCATCTATTTAGCAAATGCCCTTGTTATCAACAGCAGCCTTTTAAACTCACCTGAGCTAACAGGTATGTGCGCTGGTTACTCTGCTGCGCTTAAAATTTCTTTTTTGGTTTGCTACAATGCCTTTTCTGAAACGTTGTCTCCTTCTGCTGGAACACTGACTTCTTTCATTTAATGCCTGCAGACTATAAAAGAGAACCCAACCCAAAAAGTTTGGTTGATTAGTCTGTGGCATTCTGTTAAACTGTTGCTTATGGCGGTCTCTGTGAGCTTCTCAGCGACATTCAGCCAGCCAGGTATCCTGCCTGCAGTAGATGGAATGTGGCAATGGAACGCTGGCTGCGCGTGTCATAATAGGCTCTGAGCCTTTATATACCTGTGCACAGCAGCAGCCACCTTCAGTCTGCTGCTGGACAGCCAGCAGCAGCAGCAGCAGCAGGAGAGGTATGTAATCAGGAGCCCTCCTGCTAAGGGTAGACAGCTGCTCGTTCCACCCCACCCCCCGCCTTAATTGGTTCTCCTCCCTTCCAACGGTGTTGAGGCGGGTGGGAACAGCAGGGGGTGAAGGTGCTGTGTTTAAAGAGGTGGAGTTATGCAGATCTAAAACGCGTGGATTGCAGCAGCAGCAAGCCGAAAAGTGCAGGCATGTAAGGGATCTAGAGGTTGACAACATGTCTTCTTAACGGGAGTCCAGGAGCTCATCTCCACAAATGGACTTTTCAGGATCCTTGGGTGGCTCCGTAGTTTGAAACCAATTCTGGTTATCGCTTCTCGGCCTTTTGGCTAAGATCAAGTGTAGTATCTGTTCTTATCAGTTTAATATCTGATACGTCCCCTATCTGGGGACCATATATTAAATGGATTTTTAGAACAGGGAGATGGAAAAAGAGCTTGCTCTGTCCACTCCACGCATTGACCTGGTATTGCAGTATCTCCAGGACCGGTGCACCCCTTCTTTAATGCAGTTTCTAAAATCAGAAAGAATTGAATTCAATGTTTTTTGTTCATTTTGCTTGTTTGTCGGATTTTGGGATGGACTCTTTGGCTTTGCTTTTCTTCTCCTCATTGGATTTTTCATGTTCAAAGTTGCAGAAGCCAGATTACAAGCTCATTTTGGTTCAACTTCAGCAACTGTGCATTGCATTGCCATGTAATGTGATGCAATGCTATCTTTCTAGCTCTCCCTTTTTACTTCCTTTTGGATAAACAGACATATTAGGCAAGCATTTTGGAGCTTTCACCTAAATAACTACAGGTGGTGAGATAAGCTGCACAATATAATTGACCTTTCAGTATATTGTTGCACACACACCATCTATTTAGCAAATGCCCTTGTTATCAACAGCAGCCTTTTAAACTCACCTGAGCTAACAGGTATGTGCGCTGGTTACTCTGCTGCGCTTAAAATTTCTTTTTTGGTTTGCTACAATGCCTTTTCTGAAACGTTGTCTCCTTCTGCTGGAACACTGACTTCTTTCATTTAATGCCTGCAGACTATAAAAGAGAACCCAACCCAAAAAGTTTGGTTGATTAGTCTGTGGCATTCTGTTAAACTGTTGCTTATGGCGGTCTCTGTGAGCTTCTCAGCGACATTCAGCCAGCCAGGTATCCTGCCTGCAGTAGATGGAATGTGGCAATGGAACGCTGGCTGCGCGTGTCATAATAGGCTCTGAGCCTTTATATACCTGTGCACAGCAGCAGCCACCTTCAGTCTGCTGCTGGACAGCCAGCAGCAGCAGCAGCAGGAGAGGTATGTAATCAGGAGCCCTCCTGCTAAGGGTAGACAGCTGCTCGTTCCACCCCACCCCCCGCCTTAATTGGTTCTCCTCCCTTCCAACGGTGTTGAGGCGGGTGGGAACAGCAGGGGGTGAAGGTGCTGTGTTTAAAGAGGTGGAGTTATGCAGATCTAAAACGCGTGGATTGCAGCAGCAGCAAGCCGAAAAGTGCAGGCATGTAAGGGATCTAGAGGTTGACAACATGTCTTCTTAACGGGAGTCCAGGAGCTCATCTCCACAAATGGACTTTTCAGGATCCTTGGGTGGCTCCGTAGTTTGAAACCAATTCTGGTTATCGCTTCTCGGCCTTTTGGCTAAGATCAAGTGTAGTATCTGTTCTTATCAGTTTAATATCTGATACGTCCCCTATCTGGGGACCATATATTAAATGGATTTTTAGAACAGGGAGATGGAAAAAGAGCTTGCTCTGTCCACTCCACGCATTGACCTGGTATTGCAGTATCTCCAGGACCGGTGCACCCCTTCTTTAATGCAGTTTCTAAAATCAGAAAGAATTGAATTCAATGTTTTTTGTTCATTTTGCTTGTTTGTCGGATTTTGGGATGGACTCTTTGGCTTTGCTTTTCTTCTCCTCATTGGATTTTTCATGTTCAAAGTTGTAGAAGCCAGATTACAAGCTCATTTTGGTTCAACTTCAGCAACTGTGCATTGCATTGCCATGTAATGTGATGCAATGCTATCTTTCTAGCTCTCCCTTTTTACTTCCTTTTGGATAAACAGACATATTAGGCAAGCATTTTGGAGCTTTCACCTAAATAACTACAGGTGGTGAGATAAGCTGCACAATATAATTGACCTTTCAGTATATTGTTGCACACACACCATCTATTTAGCAAATGCCCTTGTTATCAACAGCAGCCTTTTAAACTCACCTGAGCTAACAGGTATGTGCGCTGGTTACTCTGCTGCGCTTAAAATTTCTTTTTTGGTTTGCTACAATGCCTTTTCTGAAACGTTGTCTCCTTCTGCTGGAACACTGACTTCTTTCATTTAATGCCTGCAGACTATAAAAGAGAACCCAACCCAAAAAGTTTGGTTGATTAGTCTGTGGCATTCTGTTAAACTGTTGCTTATGGTGGTCTCTGTGAGCTTCTCAGCGACATTCAGCCAGCCAGGTATCCTGCCTGCAGTAGATGGAATGTGGCAATGGAACGCTGGCTGCGCGTGTCATAATAGGCTCTGAGCCTTTATATACCTGTGCACAGCAGCAGCCACCTTCAGTCTGCTGCTGGACAGCCAGCAGCAGCAGCAGGAGAGGTATGTAATCAGGAGCCCTCCTGCTAAGGGTAGACAGCTGCTCGTTCCACCCCACCCCCCGCCTTAATTGGTTCTCCTCCCTTCCAACGGTGTTGAGGCGGGTGGGAACAGCAGGGGGTGAAGGTGCTGTGTTTAAAGAGGTGGAGTTATGCAGATCTAAAACGCGTGGATTGCAGCAGCAGCAAGCCGAAAAGTGCAGGCATGTAAGGGATCTAGAGGTTGACAACATGTCTTCTTAACGGGAGTCCAGGAGCTCATCTCCACAAATGGACTTTTCAGGATCCTTGGGTGGCTCCGTAGTTTGAAACCAATTCTGGTTATCGCTTCTCGGCCTTTTGGCTAAGATCAAGTGTAGTATCTGTTCTTATCAGTTTAATATCTGATACGTCCCCTATCTGGGGACCATATATTAAATGGATTTTTAGAACAGGGAGATGGAAAAAGAGCTTGCTCTGTCCACTCCACGCATTGACCTGGTATTGCAGTATCTCCAGGACCGGTGCACCCCTTCTTTAATGCAGTTTCTAAAATCAGAAAGAATTGAATTCAATGTTTTTTGTTCATTTTGCTTGTTTGTCGGATTTTGGGATGGACTCTTTGGCTTTGCTTTTCTTCTCCTCATTGGATTTTTCATGTTCAAAGTTGCAGAAGCCAGATTACAAGCTCATTTTGGTTCAACTTCAGCAACTGTGCATTGCATTGCCATGTAATGTGATGCAATGCTATCTTTCTAGCTCTCCCTTTTTACTTCCTTTTGGATAAACAGACATATTAGGCAAGCATTTTGGAGCTTTCACCTAAATAACTACAGGTGGTGAGATAAGCTGCACAATATAATTGACCTTTCAGTATATTGTTGCACACACACCATCTATTTAGCAAATGCCCTTGTTATCAACAGCAGCCTTTTAAACTCACCTGAGCTAACAGGTATGTGCGCTGGTTACTCTGCTGCGCTTAAAATTTCTTTTTTGGTTTGCTACAATGCCTTTTCTGAAACGTTGTCTCCTTCTGCTGGAACACTGACTTCTTTCATTTAATGCCTGCAGACTATAAAAGAGAACCCAACCCAAAAAGTTTGGTTGATTAGTCTGTGGCATTCTGTTAAACTGTTGCTTATGGCGGTCTCTGTGAGCTTCTCAGCGACATTCAGCCAGCCAGGTATCCTGCCTGCAGTAGATGGAATGTGGCAATGGAACGCTGGCTGCGCGTGTCATAATAGGCTCTGAGCCTTTATATACCTGTGCACAGCAGCAGCCACCTTCAGTCTGCTGCTGGACAGCCAGCAGCAGCAGCAGCAGGAGAGGTATGTAATCAGGAGCCCTCCTGCTAAGGGTAGACAGCTGCTCGTTCCACCCCACCCCCCGCCTTAATTGGTTCTCCTCCCTTCCAACGGTGTTGAGGCGGGTGGGAACAGCAGGGGGTGAAGGTGCTGTGTTTAAAGAGGTGGAGTTATGCAGATCTAAAACGCGTGGATTGCAGCAGCAGCAAGCCGAAAAGTGCAGGCATGTAAGGGATCTAGAGGTTGACAACATGTCTTCTTAACGGGAGTCCAGGAGCTCATCTCCACAAATGGACTTTTCAGGATCCTTGGGTGGCTCCGTAGTTTGAAACCAATTCTGGTTATCGCTTCTCGGCCTTTTGGCTAAGATCAAGTGTAGTATTTATGCCTTCCTTACTTCCCAGTTGTGTGATGTTTATATGTTGCAGGAATGTTCCCTTCCCTCCTCTAGGTCCTTCAAACATCTGGCCAGGGAGTGGTCCCACGGTCCATCCTACTGGTCCGGTGGGGGTGACTGCAAGTCTGCGGGGGTCGCAATTCTGATCAGGGGGGGCGCATTCACGCTTGAGTCCGTCCAGGAGCTCATCTGCGGCAGGGCTCTTGTTGTAGATGGCAACTGGGCAGGAGAACCTGTCAGGTTCATCAACGTGTATGCGTCCCCACTGAAAAATGAGCGTTTGGAGCTTTTCCAGACCCTGCGGCTTCAGCTTGCCACCACCAGGACCTTAGTGATGGCCGGGGATTTCAACTGCCCCATCGAGGAGGACGGTCGTAGTTCTGGCACATCTGCCAAGTTGGACATCACGTCCAAGCTGCTCATCGAGATGGTAACCGAGGCCTCTCTTCAGGACGTGGTGGGCTCCATGGGGAGTTGCTCCACGAACTATTCGTGGAGCCGACCCGATGGCTCACTCCACTCCAGGATTGACTTTGTGTTCACCTCTCGGGCAGTCAGGCAGAGTAGGCACTCGATGGTCTCCTGCTTCTTCTCCGACCACAGAGCCATTCACTTACAAGGTGTCCTCGGCGACGGTTTTCCGTCCGGCCCCGGCTCCTGGAAGCTGAATTGTGCTCTGCTGGCTCAGAATGAAGTCGTGGAGGAGCTGAGAGCAGCCTACGCAATGTGGCAGTCCTACAAGGGTAGCTTCCAAACAGTCTCTGATTGGTGGGAATATGTTAAACTTGAGTTTCGCTGTTTCTTTCAGGCCAAGGGTCGACAACAGGCGTGTGAGAAGAGGAGGGACTTCAGAGGGCTGCAGCGCGAGCTGCGGTCGCTGCAGGACCTTCTTCACTACGGCTGGGACGTGAGGGAGGAGCTGGAGGAGACCAAGAAGAGCCTGAAAAGGCACTTTGAGGAGGAGTCCAAGCGAATCATCTTCCGTTCCAAAGTGGAGAATCTGGAGAAGGGTGAGAAATGTAACTCATTCTTTTTCAGGAAACTTCATGCCGGTCACACGCCCCTGAACGAGCTGCGAGACGAGAGCGGAAACATGCGACGTGGGAAGGAGGACGTGATGAGGGTCGTCAGCGACTTCTACAGCGAACTCTACTCCCACAAGACTACCGACCCCGACGCTGCTGATAAGTTCCTGTCAGGTATCACTAACCATCTTGATCCTGCAGGCACGGCAGCCTTGGACAAACCTCTGATGGTGGGCGAATTGCTCTCTGCCGCTAAATCCTTTAGGACCGGCAGGACCCCGGGCAGTGATGGTCTTCCAGCGGAGCTCTATGTAGCGCTGGGAGACCTCATCTGTCCGGACCTGTTGGACCTGTACGAGGAGATGGTGGTGGAGGGTAGAATGCCTCCATCTTTGAGGGAAGGAATGGTCACGATCCTGTACAAGCGGAAGGGAGAGAGGTGCGACCTGAGGAATTGGCGTCCCATCACTCTGCTCAACGTGGACTACAAGATCCTGGCCAAGACGATGGCGACACGACTTAAGACGGTCATCGGACGGATCATCCACCCGGACCAGACCTGCGGCATCCCTGGACGTCGCATCGCAGACAGCCTCGCTCTCGTGCGGGACACGGTCGAGTACATCAAGGTCCGCCGCGCACACGCGGCCCTGGTCTCCTTGGATCAGGAGAAGGCCTTCGACCGGGTTTCCCACGAGTTCATGGGCCGAGCTCTGCACCGGTTAGGTTTGGGTAACATGTTTTGTTCGTATGTCCGTCTGATGTATTTTGATATCCACAGCTCGGTGTTGGTGAACGGCTGGAAGACTGACCCCTTCCCTGTCCTCTCTGGGGTCAGACAAGGCTGCCCTCTATCACCTCTTCTTTTTGTTTGTGTTATAGAACTCTTCGCAGAGGCTATCCGGCAGAATGGAGAGATCAGAGGGATCACCGCACCGGGTCCGGGACGACACGAGGTCAAGTGCTCGCTCTACATGGACGACGTCACCGTCTTCTGCGCTGATCGTGGTTCAGTCGACGCCCTCGTCCAGACGTGTGAGAGGTTCGGCCGGGCTTCAGGGGCCAAAGTCAACTGCAGGAAGTCGGAAGCCATGCTCTTCGGGGTTTGGCAGCCGGCCTCCTCCGCCCCCTTCCCCTTCAACATTCAACCGGATTTCCTCAAGGTGCTGGGAGTCTGGTTCGGGAAGGAAGGAGCAGCCCTCAAGTCCTGGCAAGAACGCTTGGCCAAGGTGAAGCAACGGATCGGACTCTGGAGCCTCAGACACCTCACTTGTGAGGGTAAGGCACTCGTCCTGCGTAATGAGGTCCTGCCCGTCTTGCAGTACACGGCGCAGGCCTGGCCCCCACACGTCACTGTGTGCAGGGCCATTACCAGGACAGTGTTTCACTTTGTCTGGGGATCCAAGATGGACAGAGTCAGGCGGGCCGTCATGTACAAGGAGCCTCGCAAGGGTGGGAAGGGCGTTCCAGATATCCCCACCTTCCTGCGATCCTCTTTTGTGTGTGATTGTGTCCGCCGGACTTTGCAAGTCAAGAATGGCTCCGCGGGCAGGTCCATGTCTCGCTTCTTCCTGCTTCCTCTTTGGAGGCGACTTGGCTGGGACAAGTGGGACAGCTCCTTCCCCTACAACTGGACGACGCCATGGTTCTACGGAGACGTCGCTCGATTTGTGGGGGAGCATCAACTGGAGGGACTCAAGCCCGACTTGTGGAAGCCCAAAACTATCCACAAGCTAATCAGAGCCAAGGATGACGTGGAGAACATCATAGGACTTCACCAGGACACGCTGGAGACTGTGTGGACAAATGTGTCGTCTGACAGGCTGACCAACGGGCACAAGGACTTGTCGTGGATGGCGATTCAGGGCGGACTGCCCGTCCGGTCATTCATGCATGCCCGGAACCTGTGCAAGACCCGGTACTGCCCAAGGTGCCCCTTCGTGGAGGAAACATCTTTGCACACTTTTTGGGACTGCGGATTTGCACAGCGCCTATTGACTGCACTTGAGGACGACCTGAGGAACTCTGTCCCCAGGGCGAGCCTATCGCACCATTCTGTGCTTTACGGACTCTTCCCTGGGGTTCATACCGTCGGAGCCATCCAGGAGGCTTGGCGCCTTATGAACTGCTTCAAGGATGCCGTTTGGGTCGCCAGGAACCGGCTCATCTTGAGGAGGGAGAGGATGTCCATCCAGGACTGCCGCAGGCTGATCCACAGCCTGCTCAGAGACTATTCCATCATGGACGGTCCGGAGGACGAGGACGAGGACTAAACCCCTCCTCCCCCTCTCCCCTTATGTGTCTTGTCTTTCAATAAAGCTTCGGGCCTGTGATTTTCCCCTCCCCATCCCCTTTTTCCCAATCCCCATCCCTTATCACGGTTCGTCGTACTGTATTGATTGACATGCTTTTTCTTTCAGATTAAGTGTTTTGTGTAGCATAGGGGTGTGATGTGTCTAGTTAGTGCGTCGTATCCTCATGCTATGTAAATATGATGTAGAATTCTGTGTGTACTGGGCTGCGGCACTGTACACTGTCTGTTAACTTATTTTTTGTGCTAATAAAAGATATATTCAATCAAAAAAAATCTGTTCTTATCAGTTTAATATCTGATACGTCCCCTATCTGGGGACCATATATTAAATGGATTTTTAGAACAGGGAGATGGAAAAAGAGCTTGCTCTGTCCACTCCACGCATTGACCTGGTATTGCAGTATCTCCAGGACCGGTGCACCCCTTCTGTAATGCAGTTTCTAAAATCAGAAAGAATTGAATTCAATGTTTTTTGTTCATTTTGCTTGTTTGTCGGATTTTGGGATGGACTCTTTGGCTTTGCTTTTCTTCTCCTCATTGGATTTTTCATGTTCAAAGTTGCAGAAGCCAGATTACAAGCTCATTTTGGTTCAACTTCAGCAACTGTGCATTGCATTGCCATGTAATGTGATGCAATGCTATCTTTCTAGCTCTCCCTTTTTACTTCCTTTTGGATAAACAGACATATTAGGCAAGCATTTTGGAGCTTTCACCTAAATAACTACAGGTGGTGAGATAAGCTGCACAATATAATTGACCTTTCAGTATATTGTTGCACACACACCATCTATTTAGCAAATGCCCTTGTTATCAACAGCAGCCTTTTAAACTCACCTGAGCTAACAGGTATGTGCGCTGGTTACTCTGCTGCGCTTAAAATTTTTTTTTTGTTTGCTACAATGCCTTTTCTGAAACGTTGTCTCCTTCTGCTGGAACACTGACTTCTTTCATTTAATGCCTGCAGACTATAAAAGAGAACCCAACCCAAAAAGTTTGGTTGATTAGTCTGTGGCATTCTGTTAAACTGTTGCTTATGGCGGTCTCTGTGAGCTTCTCAGCGACATTCAGCCAGCCAGGTATCCTGCCTGCAGTAGATGGAATGTGGCAATGGAACGCTGGCTGCGCGTGTCATAATAGGCTCTGAGCCTTTATATACCTGTGCACAGCAGCAGCCACCTTCAGTCTGCTGCTGGACAGCCAGCAGCAGCAGCAGCAGGAGAGGTATGTAATCAGGAGCCCTCCTGCTAAGGGTAGACAGCTGCTCGTTCCACCCCACCCCCCGCCTTAATTGGTTCTCCTCCCTTCCAACGGTGTTGAGGCGGGTGGGAACAGCAGGGGGTGAAGGTGCTGTGTTTAAAGAGGTGGAGTTATGCAGATCTAAAACGCGTGGATTGCAGCAGCAGCAAGCCGAAAAGTGCAGGCATGTAAGGGATCTAGAGGTTGACAACATGTCTTCTTAACGGGAGTCCAGGAGCTCATCTCCACAAATGGACTTTTCAGGATCCTTGGGTGGCTCCGTAGTTTGAAACCAATTCTGGTTATCGCTTCTCGGCCTTTTGGCTAAGATCAAGTGTAGTATCTGTTCTTATCAGTTTAATATCTGATACGTCCCCTATCTGGGGACCATATATTAAATGGATTTTTAGAACAGGGAGATGGAAAAAGAGCTTGCTCTGTCCACTCCACGCATTGACCTGGTATTGCAGTATCTCCAGGACCGGTGCACCCCTTCTTTAATGCAGTTTCTAAAATCAGAAAGAATTGAATTCAATGTTTTTTGTTCATTTTGCTTGTTTGTCGGATTTTGGGATGGACTCTTTGGCTTTGCTTTTCTTCTCCTCATTGGATTTTTCATGTTCAAAGTTGCAGAAGCCAGATTACAAGCTCATTTTGGTTCAACTTCAGCAACTGTGCATTGCATTGCCATGTAATGTGATGCAATGCTATCTTTCTAGCTCTCCCTTTTTACTTCCTTTTGGATAAACAGACATATTAGGCAAGCATTTTGGAGCTTTCACCTAAATAACTACAGGTGGTGAGATAAGCTGCACAATATAATTGACCTTTCAGTATATTGTTGCACAAACACCATCTATTTAGCAAATGCCCTTGTTATCAACAGCAGCCTTTTAAACTCACCTGAGCTAACAGGTATGTGCGCTGGTTACTCTGCTGCGCTTAAAATTTCTTTTTTGGTTTGCTACAATGCCTTTTCTGAAACGTTGTCTCCTTCTGCTGGAACACTGACTTCTTTCATTTAATGCCTGCAGACTATAAAAGAGAACCCAACCCAAAAAGTTTGGTTGATTAGTCTGTGGCATTCTGTTAAACTGTTGCTTATGGCGGTCTCTGTGAGCTTCTCAGCGACATTCAGCCAGCCAGGTATCCTGCCTGCAGTAGATGGAATGTGGCAATGGAACGCTGGCTGCGCGTGTCATAATAGGCTCTGAGCCTTTATATACCTGTGCACAGCAGCAGCCACCTTCAGTCTGCTGCTGGACAGCCAGCAGCAGCAGCAGCAGGAGAGGTATGTAATCAGGAGCCCTCCTGCTAAGGGTAGACAGCTGCTCGTTCCACCCCACCCCCCGCCTTAATTGGTTCTCCTCCCTTCCAACGGTGTTGAGGCGGGTGGGAACAGCAGGGGGTGAAGGTGCTGTGTTTAAAGAGGTGGAGTTATGCAGATCTAAAACGCGTGGATTGCAGCAGCAGCAAGCCGAAAAGTGCAGGCATGTAAGGGATCTAGAGGTTGACAACATGTCTTCTTAACGGGAGTCCAGGAGCTCATCTCCACAAATGGACTTTTCAGGATCCTTGGGTGGCTCCGTAGTTTGAAACCAATTCTGGTTATCGCTTCTCGGCCTTTTGGCTAAGATCAAGTGTAGTATCTGTTCTTATCAGTTTAATATCTGATACGTCCCCTATCTGGGGACCATATATTAAATGGATTTTTAGAACAGGGAGATGGAAAAAGAGCTTGCTCTGTCCACTCCACGCATTGACCTGGTATTGCAGTATCTCCAGGACCGGTGCACCCCTTCTTTAATGCAGTTTCTAAAATCAGAAAGAATTGAATTCAATGTTTTTTGTTCATTTTGCTTGTTTGTCGGATTTTGGGATGGACTCTTTGGCTTTGCTTTTCTTCTCCTCATTGGATTTTTCATGTTCAAAGTTGCAGAAGCCAGATTACAAGCTCATTTTGGTTCAACTTCAGCAACTGTGCATTGCATTGCCATGTAATGTGATGCAATGCTATCTTTCTAGCTCTCCCTTTTTACTTCCTTTTGGATAAACAGACATATTAGGCAAGCATTTTGGAGCTTTCACCTAAATAACTACAGGTGGTGAGATACGCTGCACAATATAATTGACCTTTCAGTATATTGTTGCACACACACCATCTATTTAGCAAATGCCCTTGTTATCAACAGCAGCCTTTTAAACTCACCTGAGCTAACAGGTATGTGCGCTGGTTACTCTGCTGCGCTTAAAATTTCTTTTTTGGTTTGCTACAATGCCTTTTCTGAAACGTTGTCTCCTTCTGCTGGAACACTGACTTCTTTCATTTAATGCCTGCAGACTATAAAAGAGAACCCAACCCAAAAAGTTTGGTTGATTAGTCTGTGGCATTCTGTTAAACTGTTGCTTATGGTGGTCTCTGTGAGCTTCTCAGCGACATTCAGCCAGCCAGGTATCCTGCCTGCAGTAGATGGAATGTGGCAATGGAACGCTGGCTGCGCGTGTCATAATAGGCTCTGAGCCTTTATATACCTGTGCACAGCAGCAGCCACCTTCAGTCTGCTGCTGGACAGCCAGCAGCAGCAGCAGCAGGAGAGGTATGTAATCAGGAGCCCTCCTGCTAAGGGTAGACAGCTGCTCGTTCCACCCCACCCCCCGCCTTAATTGGTTCTCCTCCCTTCCAACGGTGTTGAGGCGGGTGGGAACAGCAGGGGGTGAAGGTGCTGTGTTTAAAGAGGTGGAGTTATGCAGATCTAAAACGCGTGGATTGCAGCAGCAGCAAGCCGAAAAGTGCAGGCATGTAAGGGATCTAGAGGTTGACAACATGTCTTCTTAACGGGAGTCCAGGAGCTCATCTCCACAAATGGACTTTTCAGGATCCTTGGGTGGCTCCGTAGTTTGAAACCAATTCTGGTTATCGCTTCTCGGCCTTTTGGCTAAGATCAAGTGTAGTATCTGTTCTTATCAGTTTAATATCTGATACGTCCCCTATCTGGGGACCATATATTAAATGGATTTTTAGAACAGGGAGATGGAAAAAGAGCTTGCTCTGTCCACTCCACGCATTGACCTGGTATTGCAGTATCTCCAGGACCGGTGCACCCCTTCTTTAATGCAGTTTCTAAAATCAGAAAGAATTGAATTCAATGTTTTTTGTTCATTTTGCTTGTTTGTCGGATTTTGGGATGGACTCTTTGGCTTTGCTTTTCTTCTCCTCATTGGATTTTTCATGTTCAAAGTTGCAGAAGCCAGATTACAAGCTCATTTTGGTTCAACTTCAGCAACTGTGCATTGCATTGCCATGTAATGTGATGCAATGCTATCTTTCTAGCTCTCCCTTTTTACTTCCTTTTGGATAAACAGACATATTAGGCAAGCATTTTGGAGCTTTCACCTAAATAACTACAGGTGGTGAGATAAGCTGCACAATATAATTGACCTTTCAGTATATTGTTGCACACACACCATCTATTTAGCAAATGCCCTTGTTATCAACAGCAGCCTTTTAAACTCACCTGAGCTAACAGGTATGTGCGCTGGTTACTCTGCTGCGCTTAAAATTTCTTTTTTGGTTTGCTACAATGCCTTTTCTGAAACGTTGTCTCTTTCTGCTGGAACACTGACTTCTTTCATTTAATGCCTGCAGACTATAAAAGAGAACCCAACCCAAAAAGTTTGGTTGATTAGTCTGTGGCATTCTGTTAAACTGTTGCTTATGGCGGTCTCTGTGAGCTTCTCAGCGACATTCAGCCAGCCAGGTATCCTACGTGCAGTAGATGGAATGTGGCAATGGAACGCTGGCTGCGCGTGTCATAATAGGCTCTGAGCCTTTATATACCTGTGCACAGCAGCAGCCACCTTCAGTCTGCTGCTGGACAGCCAGCAGCAGCAGCAGCAGGAGAGGTATGTAATCAGGAGCCCTCCTGCTAAGGGTAGACAGCTGCTCGTTCCACCCCACCCCCCGCCTTAATTGGTTCTCCTCCCTTCCAACGGTGTTGAGGCGGGTGGGAACAGCAGGGGGTGAAGGTGCTGTGTTTAAAGAGGTGGAGTTATGCAGATCTAAAACGCGTGGATTGCAGCAGCAGCAAGCCGAAAAGTGCAGGCATGTAAGGGATCTAGAGGTTGACAACATGTCTTCTTAACGGGAGTCCAGGAGCTCATCTCCACAAATGGACTTTTCAGGATCCTTGGGTGGCTCCGTAGTTTGAAACCAATTCTGGTTATCGCTTCTCGGCCTTTTGGCTAAGATCAAGTGTAGTATCTGTTCTTATCAGTTTAATATCTGATACGTCCCCTATCTGGGGACCATATATTAAATGGATTTTTAGAACAGGGAGATGGAAAAAGAGCTTGCTCTGTCCACTCCACGCATTGACCTGGTATTGCAGTATCTCCAGGACCGGTGCACCCCTTCTTTAATGCAGTTTCTAAAATCAGAAAGAATTGAATTCAATGTTTTTTGTTCATTTTGCTTGTTTGTCGGATTTTGGGATGGACTCTTTGGCTTTGCTTTTCTTCTCCTCATTGGATTTTTCATGTTCAAAGTTGCAGAAGCCAGATTACAAGCTCATTTTGGTTCAACTTCAGCAACTGTGCATTGCATTGCCATGTAATGTGATGCAATGCTATCTTTCTAGCTCTCCCTTTTTACTTCCTTTTGGATAAACAGACATATTAGGCAAGCATTTTGGAGCTTTCACCTAAATAACTACAGGTGGTGAGATAAGCTGCACAATATAATTGACCTTTCAGTATATTGTTGCACACACACCATCTATTTAGCAAATACCCTTGTTATCAACAGCAGCCTTTTAAACTCACCTGAGCTAACAGGTATGTGCGCTGGTTACTCTGCTGCGCTTAAAATTTCTTTTTTGGTTTGCTACAATGCCTTTTCTGAAACGTTGTCTCTTTCTGCTGGAACACTGACTTCTTTCATTTAATGCCTGCAGACTATAAAAGAGAACCCAACCCAAAAAGTTTGGTTGATTAGTCTGTGGCATTCTGTTAAACTGTTGCTTATGGCGGTCTCTGTGAGCTTCTCAGCGACATTCAGCCAGCCAGGTATCCTACGTGCAGTAGATGGAATGTGGCAATGGAACGCTGGCTGCGCGTGTCATAATAGGCTCTGAGCCTTTATATACCTGTGCACAGCAGCAGCCACCTTCAGTCTGCTGCTGGACAGCCAGCAGCAGCAGCAGCAGGAGAGGTATGTAATCAGGAGCCCTCCTGCTAAGGGTAGACAGCTGCTCGTTCCACCCCACCCCCCGCCTTAATTGGTTCTCCTCCCTTCCAACGGTGTTGAGGCGGGTGGGAACAGCAGGGGGTGAAGGTGCTGTGTTTAAAGAGGTGGAGTTATGCAGATCTAAAACGCGTGGATTGCAGCAGCAGCAAGCCGAAAAGTGCAGGCATGTAAGGGATCTAGAGGTTGACAACATGTCTTCTTAACGGGAGTCCAGGAGCTCATCTCCACAAATGGACTTTTCAGGATCCTTGGGTGGCTCCGTAGTTTGAAACCAATTCTGGTTATCGCTTCTCGGCCTTTTGGCTAAGATCAAGTGTAGTATCTGTTCTTATCAGTTTAATATCTGATACGTCCCCTATCTGGGGACCATATATTAAATGGATTTTTAGAACAGGGAGATGGAAAAAGAGCTTGCTCTGTCCACTCCACGCATTGACCTGGTATTGCAGTATCTCCAGGACCGGTGCACCCCTTCTTTAATGCAGTTTCTAAAATCAGAAAGAATTGAATTCAATGTTTTTTGTTCATTTTGCTTGTTTGTCGGATTTTGGGATGGACTCTTTGGCTTTGCTTTTCTTCTCCTCATTGGATTTTTCATGTTCAAAGTTGCAGAAGCCAGATTACAAGCTCATTTTGGTTCAACTTCAGCAACTGTGCATTGCATTGCCATGTAATGTGATGCAATGCTATCTTTCTAGCTCTCCCTTTTTACTTCCTTTTGGATAAACAGACATATTAGGCAAGCATTTTGGAGCTTTCACCTAAATAACTACAGGTGGTGAGATAAGCTGCACAATATAATTGACCTTTCAGTATATTGTTGCACACACACCATCTATTTAGCAAATACCCTTGTTATCAACAGCAGCCTTTTAAACTCACCTGAGCTAACAGGTATGTGCGCTGGTTACTCTGCTGCGCTTAAAATTTCTTTTTTGGTTTGCTACAATGCCTTTTCTGAAACGTTGTCTCCTTCTGCTGGAACACTGACTTCTTTCATTTAATGCCTGCAGACTATAAAAGAGAACCCAACCCAAAAAGTTTGGTTGATTAGTCTGTGGCATTCTGTTAAACTGTTGCTTATGGCGGTCTCTGTGAGCTTCTCAGCGACATTCAGCCAGCCAGGTATCCTGCCTGCAGTAGATGGAATGTGGCAATGGAACGCTGGCTGCGCGTGTCATAATAGGCTCTGAGCCTTTATATACCTGTGCACAGCAGCAGCCACCTTCAGTCTGCTGCTGGACAGCCAGCAGCAGCAGCAGCAGGAGAGGTATGTAATCAGGAGCCCTCCTGCTAAGGGTAGACAGCTGCTCGTTCCACCCCACCCCCCGCCTTAATTGGTTCTCCTCCCTTCCAACGGTGTTGAGGCGGGTGGGAACAGCAGGGGGTGAAGGTGCTGTGTTTAAAGAGGTGGAGTTATGCAGATCTAAAACGCGTGGATTGCAGCAGCAGCAAGCCGAAAAGTGCAGGCATGTAAGGGATCTAGAGGTTGACAACATGTCTTCTTAACGGGAGTCCAGGAGCTCATCTCCACAAATGGACTTTTCAGGATCCTTGGGTGGCTCCGTAGTTTGAAACCAATTCTGGTTATCGCTTCTCGGCCTTTTGGCTAAGATCAAGTGTAGTATCTGTTCTTATCAGTTTATTATCTGATACGTCCCCTATCTGGGGACCATATATTAAATGGATTTTTAGAACAGGGAGATGGAAAAAGAGCTTGCTCTGTCCACTCCACGCATTGACCTGGTATTGCAGTATCTCCAGGACCGGTGCACCCCTTCTTTAATGCAGTTTCTAAAATCAGAAAGAATTGAATTCAATGTTTTTTGTTCATTTTGCTTGTTTGTCGGATTTTGGGATGGACTCTTTGGCTTTGCTTTTCTTCTCCTCATTGGATTTTTCATGTTCAAAGTTGCAGAAGCCAGATTACAAGCTCATTTTGGTTCAACTTCAGCAACTGTGCATTGCATTGCCATGTAATGTGATGCAATGCTATCTTTCTAGCTCTCCCTTTTTACTTCCTTTTGGATAAACAGACATATTAGGCAAGCATTTTGGAGCTTTCACCTAAATAACTACAGGTGGTGAGATAAGCTGCACAATATAATTGACCTTTCAGTATATTGTTGCACACACACCATCTATTTAGCACATGCCCTTGTTATCAACAGCAGCCTTTTAAACTCACCTGAGCTAACAGGTATGTGCGCTGGTTACTCTGCTGCGCTTAAAATTTCTTTTTTGGTTTGCTACAATGCCTTTTCTGAAACGTTGTCTCCTTCTGCTGGAACACTGACTTCTTTCATTTAATGCCTGCAGACTATAAAAGAGAACCCAACCCAAAAAGTTTGGTTGATTAGTCTGTGGCATTCTGTTAAACTGTTGCTTATGGCGGTCTCTGTGAGCTTCTCAGCGACATTCAGCCAGCCAGGTATCCTGCCTGCAGTAGATGGAATGTGACAATGGAACGCTGGCTGCGCGTGTCATAATAGGCTCTGAGCCTTTATATACCTGTGCACAGCAGCAGCCACCTTCAGTCTGCTGCTGGACAGCCAGCAGCAGCAGCAGCAGGAGAGGTATGTAATCAGGAGCCCTCCTGCTAAGGGTAGACAGCTGCTCGTTCCACCCCACCCCCCGCCTTAATTGGTTCTCCTCCCTTCCAACGGTGTTGAGGCGGGTGGGAACAGCAGGGGGTGAAGGTGCTGTGTTTAAAGAGGTGGAGTTATGCAGATCTAAAACGCGTGGATTGCAGCAGCAGCAAGCCGAAAAGTGCAGGCATGTAAGGGATCTAGAGGTTGACAACATGTCTTCTTAACGGGAGTCCAGGAGCTCATCTCCACAAATGGACTTTTCAGGATCCTTGGGTGGCTCCGTAGTTTGAAACCAATTCTGGTTATCGCTTCTCGGCCTTTTGGCTAAGATCAAGTGTAGTATCTGTTCTTATCAGTTTAATATCTGATACGTCCCCTATCTGGGGACCATATATTAAATGGATTTTTAGAATAGGGAGATGGAAAAAGAGCTTGCTCTGTCCACTCCACGCATTGACCTGGTATTGCAGTATCTCCAGGACCGGTGCACCCCTTCTTTAATGCAGTTTCTAAAATCAGAAAGAATTGAATTCAATGTTTTTTGTTCATTTTGCTTGTTTGTCGGATTTTGGGATGGACTCTTTGGCTTTGCTTTTCTTCTCCTCATTGGATTTTTCATGTTCAAAGTTGCAGAAGCCAGATTACAAGCTCATTTTGGTTCAACTTCAGCAACTGTGCATTGCATTGCCATGTAATGTGATGCAATGCTATCTTTCTAGCTCTCCCTTTTTACTTCCTTTTGGATAAACAGACATATTAGGCAAGCATTTTGGAGCTTTCACCTAAATAACTACAGGTGGTGAGATAAGCTGCACAATATAATTGACCTTTCAGTATATTGTTGCACACACACCATCTATTTAGCAAATGCCCTTGTTATCAACAGCAGCCTTTTAAACTCACCTGAGCTAACAGGTATGTGCGCTGGTTACTCTGCTGCGCTTAAAATTTCTTTTTTGGTTTGCTACAATGCCTTTTCTGAAACGTTGTCTCCTTCTGCTGGAACACTGACTTCTTTCATTTAATGCCTGCAGACTATAAAAGAGAACCCAACCCAAAAAGTTTGGTTGATTAGTCTGTGGCATTCTGTTAAACTGTTGCTTATGGCGGTCTCTGTGAGCTTCTCAGCGACATTCAGCCAGCCAGGTATCCTGCCTGCAGTAGATGGAATGTGGCAATGGAACGCTGGCTGCGCGTGTCATAATAGGCTCTGAGCCTTTATATACCTGTGCACAGCAGCAGCCACCTTCAGTCTGCTGCTGGACAGCCAGCAGCAGCAGCAGCAGGAGAGGTATGTAATCAGGAGCCCTCCTGCTAAGGGTAGACAGCTGCTCGTTCCACCCCACCCCCCGCCTTAATTGGTTCTCCTCCCTTCCAACGGTGTTGAGGCGGGTGGGAACAGCAGGGGGTGAAGGTGCTGTGTTTAAAGAGGTGGAGTTATGCAGATCTAAAACGCGTGGATTGCAGCAGCAGCAAGCCGAAAAGTGCAGGCATGTAAGGGATCTAGAGGTTGACAACATGTCTTCTTAACGGGAGTCCAGGAGCTCATCTCCACAAATGGACTTTTCAGGATCCTTGGGTGGCTCCGTAGTTTGAAACCAATTCTGGTTATCGCTTCTCGGCCTTTTGGCTAAGATCAAGTGTAGTATCTGTTCTTATCAGTTTAATATCTGATACGTCCCCTATCTGGGGACCATATATTAAATGGATTTTTAGAACAGGGAGATGGAAAAAGAGCTTGCTCTGTCCACTCCACGCATTGACCTGGTATTGCAGTATCTCCAGGACCGGTGCACCCCTTCTTTAATGCAGTTTCTAAAATCAGAAAGAATTGAATTCAATGTTTTTTGTTCATTTTGCTTGTTTGTCGGATTTTGGGATGGACTCTTTGGCTTTGCTTTTCTTCTCCTCATTGGATTTTTCATGTTCAAAGTTGCAGAAGCCAGATTACAAGCTCATTTTGGTTCAACTTCAGCAACTGTGCATTGCATTGCCATGTAATGTGATGCAATGCTATCTTTCTAGCTCTCCCTTTTTACTTCCTTTTGGATAAACAGACATATTAGGCAAGCATTTTGGAGCTTTCACCTAAATAACTACAGGTGGTGAGATACGCTGCACAATATAATTGACCTTTCAGTATATTGTTGCACACACACCATCTATTTAACAAATGCCCTTGTTATCAACAGCAGCCTTTTAAACTCACCTGAGCTAACAGGTATGTGCGCTGGTTACTCTGCTGCGCTTAAAATTTCTTTTTTGGTTTGCTACAATGCCTTTTCTGAAACGTTGTCGCCTTCTGCTGGAACACTGACTTCTTTCATTTAATGCCTGCAGACTATAAAAGAGAACCCAACCCAAAAAGTTTGGTTGATTAGTCTGTGGCATTCTGTTAAACTGTTGCTTATGGCGGTCTCTGTGAGCTTCTCTACGACATTCAGCCAGCCAGGTATCCTGCCTGCAGTAGATGGAATGTGGCAATGGAACGCTGGCTGCGCGTGTCATAATAGGCTCTGAGCCTTTATATACCTGTGCACAGCAGCAGCCACCTTCAGTCTGCTGCTGGACAGCCAGCAGCAGCAGCAGCAGGAGAGGTATGTAATCAGGAGCCCTCCTGCTAAGGGTAGACAGCTGCTCGTTCCACCCCACCCCCCGCCTTAATTGGTTCTCCTCCCTTCCAACGGTGTTGAGGCGGGTGGGAACAGCAGGGGGTGAAGGTGCTGTGTTTAAAGAGGTGGAGTTATGCAGATCTAAAACGCGTGGATTGCAGCAGCAGCAAGCCGAAAAGTGCAGGCATGTAAGGGATCTAGAGGTTGACAACATGTCTTCTTAACGGGAGTCCAGGAGCTCATCTCCACAAATGGACTTTTCAGGATCCTTGGGTGGCTCCGTAGTTTGAAACCAATTCTGGTTATCGCTTCTCGGCCTTTTGGCTAAGATCAAGTGTAGTATCTTTTGAAAAGGCAGTTTTGTCCTTGGGCTGCCCTAGTAAATTGATGCATATTACACACTGGTTTGGTGCACTTGTTAGTACGCCAGGTGGCTCATAGAGTTATCTGATGGAAAACATGGCCCTCCAGGATTGAAGTCACTAGGCTGGGTAAGTGTGAGGGCTTTGGAGCAATGTGCCCCAGGAGTAGGCGCCCTGGTGGGAGTCCAAGCTTACTGGGACTGGGAACCCCAGAAAGACTTGGCTTCGTAGCACGCCGCACCTTTGCCAATCATACTTTCTGAGCAACCCCCCCTATTCCTGGCCTCCGGGCTAGGAAGGGGAATTTTTATAAACCCGGTCGGAGGTCCGGTCAGCTTTGGGCTGAGAAACCAACACAGGCTCCAGCTCCACTAGGGTGGCAGCCTAGATGGAAGCTGGGAGCACGAAAACGGCTCTTCTCCGGCTTCGGCTAGGGAGAGCATCGGAGATCCCTGACCCTCGCTGTGGCCTTCTGGCTCGGAGGGATGGGGATGGTTTATTGGGGACCCTCTCCTCCGGGAAGGGTCCACATGAATCCTCGCCTCGTGCGCTGTTTTGGTGTGACTTCGGTCACATTTTTCAGTGCCTTGGATGCAGCTTCAATCAAAAAAAAATCTGTTCTTATCAGTTTAATATCTGATACGTCCCCTATCTGGGGACCATATATTAAATGGATTTTTAGAACAGGGAGATGGAAAAAGAGCTTGCTCTGTCCACTCCACGCATTGACCTGGTATTGCAGTATCTCCAGGACCGGTGCACCCCTTCTTTAATGCAGTTTCTAAAATCAGAAAGAATTGAATTCAATGTTTTTTGTTCATTTTGCTTGTTTGTCGGATTTTGGGATGGACTCTTTGGCTTTGCTTTTCTTCTCCTCATTGGATTTTTCATGTTCAAAGTTGCAGAAGCCAGATTACAAGCTCATTTTGGTTCAACTTCAGCAACTGTGCATTGCATTGCCATGTAATGTGATGCAATGCTATCTTTCTAGCTCTCCCTTTTTACTTCCTTTTGGATAAACAGACATATTAGGCAAGCATTTTGGAGCTTTCACCTAAATAACTACAGGTGGTGAGATAAGCTGCACAATATAATTGACCTTTCAGTATATTGTTGCACACACACCATCTATTTAGCACATGCCCTTGTTATCAACAGCAGCCTTTTAAACTCACCTGAGCTAACAGGTATGTGCGCTGGTTACTCTGCTGCGCTTAAAATGTCTTTTTTGGTTTGCTACAATGCCTTTTCTGAAAGTTGTCTCCTTCTGCTGGAACACTGACTTCTTTCATTTAATGCCTGCAGACTATAAAAGAGAACCCAACCCAAAAAGTTTGGTTGATTAGTCTGTGGCATTCTGTTAAACTGTTGCTTATGGCGGTCTCTGTGAGCTTCTCAGCGACATTCAGCCAGCCAGGTATCCTGCCTGCAGTAGATGGAATGTGGCAATGGAACGCTGGCTGCGCGTGTCATAATAGGCTCTGAGCCTTTATATACCTGTGCACAGCAGCAGCCACCTTCAGTCTGCTGCTGGACAGCCAGCAGCAGCAGCAGCAGGAGAGGTATGTAATCAGGAGCCCTCCTGCTAAGGGTAGACAGCTGCTCGTTCCACCCCACCCCCCGCCTTAATTGGTTCTCCTCCCTTCCAACGGTGTTGAGGCGGGTGGGAACAGCAGGGGGTGAAGGTGCTGTGTTTAAAGAGGTGGAGTTATGCAGATCTAAAACGCGTGGATTGCAGCAGCAGCAAGCCGAAAAGTGCAGGCATGTAAGGGATCTAGAGGTTGACAACATGTCTTCTTAACGGGAGTCCAGGAGCTCATCTCCACAAATGGACTTTTCAGGATCCTTGGGTGGCTCCGTAGTTTGAAACCAATTCTGGTTGTCGCTTCTCGGCCTTTTGGCTAAGATCAAGTGTAGTATCTTTCGAAAAGGCGGTTTTGGATGTTGGCCGCCCTAGTAGATTGATACATTATGCACACTGGGGTTTAGGCGCTTGTTAGTACGCCAGGTGGCTAATATAGTCATCTGGTGGAAAGCATGGCCCCCCAGGATCGACGCCATTGGGCCGGGGAAGATCGAAAGCCCGAAGTGTGAAGTGCCCCAGGAGTGGTGACCCTGGGGTGCCTTAACTCACTGGGATTGGGAACCCCACTTGAGTTTATGGCACATTTGCACTAGCACTTCAATATTTCTTTCTTCACACACCCTTATTCCGGGCCTTCTGGCCTTAGGATGGGGAATTTTTCAATTCCCGGTCGAAGGTCCGGGCAGTATTATACTGTGAAACCTTCACTATTTATTTAATTTTTTTTTGTCACTGTGTGTCCACTTTTTCACGTGTGTCCACGTCCTTACTAGGATTTTGTCGGGATGCGGTTCCCTTACGGGTTCCTCTCTTGGCAGGTCTAGGGGGGGAGTGTGTGGCCATCAGGTTCCGCTCCCCCCTGAACCCCCCTGGCTCTCCTCTTTCGGGAGGAGAGCGTTGTTGGCTCCCCTCTTCCGGGAGGGGAGCACAGTCTTTGGCTCCCAGTGCCTTGCTCGGGTGAGAACTCGGGCAGGTATTGAGGGTAAGATTGGGTCGCCTCTGGCTCCGGCTGGAGGTGGCTATTTGTCCCTGTGCCTCGCTGTGGCCTTCTGGCTCGGAGGGACGGGGAATGGTTTGGGGGACCCTTCTCCTTTTGGAGAGGGTTTCAAGAAGACCAGCATCCTAGTGCACTTTTTTTTGTGGCACTTGTCACTTTTTTAAGCGCACTCGGGTTTTGTACACGAATTCGGGCTTTCGATAAAAAAAAAAAAATCTGTTCTTATCAGTTTAATATCTGATACGTCCCCTATCTGGGGACCATATATTAAATGGATTTTTAGAACAGGGAGATGGAAAAAGAGCTTGCTCTGTCCACTCCACGCATTGACCTGGTATTGCAGTATCTCCAGGACCGGTGCACCCCTTCTTTAATGCAGTTTCTAAAATCAGAAAGAATTGAATTCAATGTTTTTTGTTCATTTTGCTTGTTTGTCGGATTTTGGGATGGACTCTTTGGCTTTGCTTTTCTTCTCCTCATTGGATTTTTCATGTTCAAAGTTGCAGAAGCCAGATTACAAGCTCATTTTGGTTCAACTTCAGCAACTGTGCATTGCATTGCCATGTAATGTGATGCAATGCTATCTTTCTAGCTCTCCCTTTTTACTTCCTTTTGGATAAACAGACATATTAGGCAAGCATTTTGGAGCTTTCACCTAAATAACTACAGGTGGTGAGATAAGCTGCACAATATAATTGACCTTTCAGTATATTGTTGCACACACACCATCTATTTAGCAAATGCCCTTGTTATCAACAGCAGCCTTTTAAACTCACCTGAGCTAACAGGTATGTGCGCTGGTTACTCTGCTGCGCTTAAAATTTCTTTTTTGGTTTGCTACAATGCCTTTTCTGAAACGTTGTCTCCTTCTGCTGGAACACTGACTTCTTTCATTTAATGCCTGCAGACTATAAAAGAGAACCCAACCCAAAAAGTTTGGTTGATTAGTCTGTGGCATTCTGTTAAACTGTTGCTTATGGCGGTCTCTGTGAGCTTCTCAGCGACATTCAGCCAGCCAGGTATCCTGCCTGCAGTAGATGGAATGTGGCAATGGAACGCTGGCTGCGCGTGTCATAATAGGCTCTGAGCCTTTATATACCTGTGCACAGCAGCAGCCACCTTCAGTCTGCTGCTGGACAGCCAGCAGCAGCAGCAGCAGGAGAGGTATGTAATCAGGAGCCCTCCTGCTAAGGGTAGACAGCTGCTCGTTCCACCCCACCCTCCGCCTTAATTGGTTCTCCTCCCTTCCAACGGTGTTGAGGCGGGTGGGAACAGCAGGGGGTGAAGGTGCTGTGTTTAAAGAGGTGGAGTTATGCAGATCTAAAACGCGTGGATTGCAGCAGCAGCAAGCCGAAAAGTGCAGGCATGTAAGGGATCTAGAGGTTGACAACATGTCTTCTTAACGGGAGTCCAGGAGCTCATCTCCACAAATGGACTTTTCAGGATCCTTGGGTGGCTCCGTAGTTTGAAACCAATTCTGGTTATCGCTTCTCGGCCTTTTGGCTAAGATCAAGTGTAGTATCTGTTCTTATCAGTTTAATATCTGATACGTCCCCTATCTGGGGACCATATATTAAATGGATTTTTAGAACAGGGAGATGGAAAAAGAGCTTGCTCTGTCCACTCCACGCATTGACCTGGTATTGCAGTATCTTCAGGACCAGTGCACCCCTTCTTTAATGCAGTTTCTAAAATCAGAAAGAATTGAATTCAATGTTTTTTGTTCATTTTGCTTGTTTGTCGGATTTTGGGATGGACTCTTTGGCTTTGCTTTTCTTCTCCTCATTGGATTTTTCATGTTCAAAGTTGCAGAAGCCAGATTACAAGCTCATTTTGGTTCAACTTCAGCAACTGTGCATTGCATTGCCATGTAATGTGATGCAATGCTATCTTTCTAGCTCTCCCTTTTTACTTCCTTTTGGATAAACAGACATATTAGGCAAGCATTTTGGAGCTTTCACCTAAATAACTACAGGTGGTGAGATAAGCTGCACAATATAATTGACCTTTCAGTATATTGTTGCACACACACCATCTATTTAGCAAATGCCCTTGTTATCAACAGCAGCCTTTTAAACTTACCTGAGCTAACAGGTATGTGCGCTGGTTACTCTGCTGCGCTTAAAATTTCTTTTTTGGTTTGCTACAATGCCTTTTCTGAAACGTTGTCTCCTTCTGCTGGAACACTGACTTCTTTCATTTAATGCCTGCAGACTATAAAAGAGAACCCAACCCAAAAAGTTTGGTTGATTAGTCTGTGGCATTCTGTTAAACTGTTGCTTATGGCGGTCTCTGTGAGCTTCTCAGCGACATTCAGCCAGCCAGGTATCCTGCCTGCAGTAGATGGAATGTGGCAATGGAACGCTGGCTGCGCGTGTCATAATAGGCTCTGAGCCTTTATATACCTGTGCACAGCAGCAGCCACCTTCAGTCTGCTGCTGGACAGCCAGCAGCAGCAGCAGCAGGAGAGGTATGTAATCAGGAGCCCTCCTGCTAAGGGTAGACAGCTGCTCGTTCCACCCCACCCCCCGCCTTAATTGGTTCTCCTCCCTTCCAACGGTGTTGAGGCGGGTGGGAACAGCAGGGGGTGAAGGTGCTGTGTTTAAAGAGGTGGAGTTATGCAGATCTAAAACGCGTGGATTGCAGCAGCAGCAAGCCGAAAAGTGCAGGCATGTAAGGGATCTAGAGGTTGACAACATGTCTTCTTAACGGGAGTCCAGGAGCTCATCTCCACAAATGGACTTTTCAGGATCCTTGGGTGGCTCCGTAGTTTGAAACCAATTCTGGTTATCGCTTCTCGGCCTTTTGGCTAAGATCAAGTGTAGTATCTGTTCTTATCAGTTTAATATCTGATACGTCCCCTATCTGGGGACCATATATTAAATGGATTTTTAGAACAGGGAGATGGAAAAAGAGCTTGCTCTGTCCACTCCACGCATTGACCTGGTATTGCAGTATCTCCAGGACCGGTGCACCCCTTCTTTAATGCAGTTTCTAAAATCAGAAAGAATTGAATTCAATGTTTTTTGTTCATTTTGCTTGTTTGTCGGATTTTGGGATGGACTCTTTGGCTTTGCTTTTCTTCTCCTCATTGGATTTTTCATGTTCAAAGTTGCAGAAGCCAGATTACAAGCTCATTTTGGTTCAACTTCAGCAACTGTGCATTGCATTGCCATGTAATGTGATGCAATGCTATCTTTCTAGCTCTCCCTTTTTACTTCCTTTTGGATAAACAGACATATTAGGCAAGCATTTTGGAGCTTTCACCTAAATAACTACAGGTGGTGAGATAAGCTGCACAATATAATTGACCTTTCAGTATATTGTTGCACACACACCATCTATTTAGCAAATGCCCTTGTTATCAACAGCAGCCTTTTAAACTCACCTGAGCTAACAGGTATGTGCGCTGGTTACTCTGCTGCGCTTAAAATTTCTTTTTTGGTTTGCTACAATGCCTTTTCTGAAACGTTGTCTCCTTCTGCTGGAACACTGACTTCTTTCATTTAATGCCTGCAGACTATAAAAGAGAACCCAACCCAAAAAGTTTGGTTGATTAGTCTGTGGCATTCTGTTAAACTGTTGCTTATGGCGGTCTCTGTGAGCTTCTCAGCGACATTCAGCCAGCCAGGTATCCTGCCTGCAGTAGATGGAATGTGGCAATGGAACGCTGGCTGCGCGTGTCATAATAGGCTCTGAGCCTTTATATACCTGTGCACAGCAGCAGCCACCTTCAGTCTGCTGCTGGACAGCCAGCAGCAGCAGCAGCAGGAGAGGTATGTAATCAGGAGCCCTCCTGCTAAGGGTAGACAGCTGCTCGTTCCACCCCACCCCCCGCCTTAATTGGTTCTCCTCCCTTCCAACGGTGTTGAGGCGGGTGGGAACAGCAGGGGGTGAAGGTGCTGTGTTTAAAGAGGTGGAGTTATGCAGATCTAAAACGCGTGGATTGCAGCAGCAGCAAGCCGAAAAGTGCAGGCATGTAAGGGATCTAGAGGTTGACAACATGTCTTCTTAACGGGAGTCCAGGAGCTCATCTCCACAAATGGACTTTTCAGGATCCTTGGGTGGCTCCGTAGTTTGAAACCAATTCTGGTTATCGCTTCTCGGCCTTTTGGCTAAGATCAAGTGTAGTATCTGTTCTTATCAGTTTAATATCTGATACGTCCCCTATCTGGGGACCATATATTAAATGGATTTTTAGAACAGGGAGATGGAAAAAGAGCTTGCTCTGTCCACTCCACGCATTGACCTGGTATTGCAGTATCTCCAGGACCGGTGCACCCCTTCTTTAATGCAGTTTCTAAAATCAGAAAGAATTGAATTCAATGTTTTTTGTTCATTTTGCTTGTTTGTCGGATTTTGGGATGGACTCTTTGGCTTTGCTTTTCTTCTCCTCATTGGATTTTTCATGTTCAAAGTTGCAGAAGCCAGATTACAAGCTCATTTTGGTTCAACTTCAGCAACTGTGCATTGCATTGCCATGTAATGTGATGCAATGCTATCTTTCTAGCTCTCCCTTTTTACTTCCTTTTGGATAAACAGACATATTAGGCAAGCATTTTGGAGCTTTCACCTAAATAACTACAGGTGGTGAGATACGCTGCACAATATAATTGACCTTTCAGTATATTGTTGCACACACACCATCTATTTAACAAATGCCCTTGTTATCAACAGCAGCCTTTTAAACTCACCTGAGCTAACAGGTATGTGCGCTGGTTACTCTGCTGCGCTTAAAATTTCTTTTTTGGTTTGCTACAATGCCTTTTCTGAAACGTTGTCGCCTTCTGCTGGAACACTGACTTCTTTCATTTAATGCCTGCAGACTATAAAAGAGAACCCAACCCAAAAAGTTTGGTTGATTAGTCTGTGGCATTCTGTTAAACTGTTGCTTATGGCGGTCTCTGTGAGCTTCTCTACGACATTCAGCCAGCCAGGTATCCTGCCTGCAGTAGATGGAATGTGGCAATGGAACGCTGGCTGCGCGTGTCATAATAGGCTCTGAGCCTTTATATACCTGTGCACAGCAGCAGCCACCTTCAGTCTGCTGCTGGACAGCCAGCAGCAGCAGCAGCAGGAGAGGTATGTAATCAGGAGCCCTCCTGCTAAGGGTAGACAGCTGCTCGTTCCACCCCACCCCCCGCCTTAATTGGTTCTCCTCCCTTCCAACGGTGTTGAGGCGGGTGGGAACAGCAGGGGGTGAAGGTGCTGTGTTTAAAGAGGTGGAGTTATGCAGATCTAAAACGCGTGGATTGCAGCAGCAGCAAGCCGAAAAGTGCAGGCATGTAAGGGATCTAGAGGTTGACAACATGTCTTCTTAACGGGAGTCCAGGAGCTCATCTCCACAAATGGACTTTTCAGGATCCTTGGGTGGCTCCGTAGTTTGAAACCAATTCTGGTTATCGCTTCTCGGCCTTTTGGCTAAGATCAAGTGTAGTATCTTTTGAAAAGGCAGTTTTGTCCTTGGGCTGCCCTAGTAAATTGATGCATATTACACACTGGTTTGGTGCACTTGTTAGTACGCCAGGTGGCTCATAGAGTTATCTGATGGAAAACATGGCCCTCCAGGATTGAAGTCACTAGGCTGGGTAAGTGTGAGGGCTTTGGAGCAATGTGCCCCAGGAGTAGGCGCCCTGGTGGGAGTCCAAGCTTACTGGGACTGGGAACCCCAGAAAGACTTGGCTTCGTAGCACGCCGCACCTTTGCCAATCATACTTTCTGAGCAACCCCCCCTATTCCTGGCCTCCGGGCTAGGAAGGGGAATTTTTATAAACCCGGTCGGAGGTCTGGTCAGCTTTGGGCTGAGAAACCAACACAGGCTCCAGCTCCACTAGGGTGGCAGCCTAGATGGAAGCTGGGAGCACGAAAACGGCTCTTCTCCGGCTTCGGCTAGGGAGAGCATCGGAGATCCCTGACCCTCGCTGTGGCCTTCTGGCTCGGAGGGATGGGGATGGTTTATTGGGGACCCTCTCCTCCGGGAAGGGTCCACATGAATCCTCGCCTCGTGCGCTGTTTTGGTGTGACTTCGGTCACATTTTTCAGTGCCTTGGATGCAGCTTCAATCAAAAAAAAATCTGTTCTTATCAGTTTAATATCTGATACGTCCCCTATCTGGGGACCATATATTAAATGGATTTTTAGAACAGGGAGATGGAAAAAGAGCTTGCTCTGTCCACTCCACGCATTGACCTGGTATTGCAGTATCTCCAGGACCGGTGCACCCCTTCTTTAATGCAGTTTCTAAAATCAGAAAGAATTGAATTCAATGTTTTTTGTTCATTTTGCTTGTTTGTCGGATTTTGGGATGGACTCTTTGGCTTTGCTTTTATTCTCCTCATTGGATTTTTCATGTTCAAAGTTGCAGAAGCCAGATTACAAGCTCATTTTGGTTCAACTTCAGCAACTGTGCATTGCATTGCCATGTAATGTGATGCAATGCTATCTTTCTAGCTCTCCCTTTTTACTTCCTTTTGGATAAACAGACATATTAGGCAAGCATTTTGGAGCTTTCACCTAAATAACTACAGGTGGTGAGATAAGCTGCACAATATAATTGACCTTTCAGTATATTGTTGCACACACACCATCTATTTAGCACATGCCCTTGTTATCAACAGCAGCCTTTTAAACTCACCTGAGCTAACAGGTATGTGCGCTGGTTACTCTGCTGCGCTTAAAATGTCTTTTTTGGTTTGCTACAATGCCTTTTCTGAAACGTTGTCTCCTTCTGCTGGAACACTGACTTCTTTCATTTAATGCCTGCAGACTATAAAAGAGAACCCAACCCAAAAAGTTTGGTTGATTAGTCTGTGGCATTCTGTTAAACTGTTGCTTATGGCGGTCTCTGTGAGCTTCTCAGCGACATTCAGCCAGCCAGGTATCCTGCCTGCAGTAGATGGAATGTGGCAATGGAACGCTGGCTGCGCGTGTCATAATAGGCTCTGAGCCTTTATATACCTGTGCACAGCAGCAGCCACCTTCAGTCTGCTGCTGGACAGCCAGCAGCAGCAGCAGCAGGAGAGGTATGTAATCAGGAGCCCTCCTGCTAAGGGTAGACAGCTGCTCGTTCCACCCCACCCCCCGCCTTAATTGGTTCTCCTCCCTTCCAACGGTGTTGAGGCGGGTGGGAACAGCAGGGGGTGAAGGTGCTGTGTTTAAAGAGGTGGAGTTATGCAGATCTAAAACGCGTGGATTGCAGCAGCAGCAAGCCGAAAAGTGCAGGCATGTAAGGGATCTAGAGGTTGACAACATGTCTTCTTAACGGGAGTCCAGGAGCTCATCTCCACAAATGGACTTTTCAGGATCCTTGGGTGGCTCCGTAGTTTGAAACCAATTCTGGTTGTCGCTTCTCGGCCTTTTGGCTAAGATCAAGTGTAGTATCTTTCGAAAAGGCGGTTTTGGATGTTGGCCGCCCTAGTAGATTGATACATTATGCACACTGGGGTTTAGGCGCTTGTTAGTACGCCAGGTGGCTAATATAGTCATCTGGTGGAAAGCATGGCCCCCCAGGATCGACGCCATTGGGCCGGGGAAGATCGAAAGCCCGAAGTGTGAAGTGCCCCAGGAGTGGTGACCCTGGGGTGCCTTAACTCACTGGGATTGGGAACCCCACTTGAGTTTATGGCACATTTGCACTAGCACTTCAATATTTCTTTCTTCACACACCCTTATTCCGGGCCTTCTGGCCTTAGGATGGGGAATTTTTCAATTCCCGGTCGAAGGTCCGGGCAGTATTATACTGTGAAACCTTCACTATTTATTTAATTTTTTTTTGTCACTGTGTGTCCACTTTTTCACGTGTGTCCACGTCCTTACTAGGATTTTGTCGGGATGCGGTTCCCTTACGGGTTCCTCTCTTGGCAGGTCTAGGGGGGGAGTGTGTGGCCATCAGGTTCCGCTCCCCCCTGAACCCCCCTGGCTCTCCTCTTTCGGGAGGAGAGCGTTGTTGGCTCCCCTCTTCCGGGAGGGGAGCACAGTCTTTGGCTCCCAGTGCCTTGCTCGGGTGAGAACTCGGGCAGGTATTGAGGGTAAGATTGGGTCGCCTCTGGCTCCGGCTGGAGGTGGCTATTTGTCCCTGTGCCTCGCTGTGGCCTTCTGGCTCGGAGGGACGGGGAATGGTTTGGGGGACCCTTCTCCTTTTGGAGAGGGTTTCAAGAAGACCAGCATCCTAGTGCACTTTTTTTTGTGGCACTTGTCACTTTTTTAAGCGCACTCGGGTTTTGTACACGAATTCGTGCTTTCGATAAAAAAAAAAAAATCTGTTCTTATCAGTTTAATATCTGATACGTCCCCTATCTGGGGACCATATATTAAATGGATTTTTAGAACAGGGAGATGGAAAAAGAGCTTGCTCTGTCCACTCCACGCATTGACCTGGTATTGCAGTATCTCCAGGACCGGTGCACCCCTTCTTTAATGCAGTTTCTAAAATCAGAAAGAATTGAATTCAATGTTTTTTGTTCATTTTGCTTGTTTGTCGGATTTTGGGATGGACTCTTTGGCTTTGCTTTTCTTCTCCTCATTGGATTTTTCATGTTCAAAGTTGCAGAAGCCAGATTACAAGCTCATTTTGGTTCAACTTCAGCAACTGTGCATTGCATTGCCATGTAATGTGATGCAATGCTATCTTTCTAGCTCTCCCTTTTTACTTCCTTTTGGATAAACAGACATATTAGGCAAGCATTTTGGAGCTTTCACCTAAATAACTACAGGTGGTGAGATAAGCTGCACAATATAATTGACCTTTCAGTATATTGTTGCACACACACCATCTATTTAGCAAATGCCCTTGTTATCAACAGCAGCCTTTTAAACTCACCTGAGCTAACAGGTATGTGCGCTGGTTACTCTGCTGCGCTTAAAATTTCTTTTTTGGTTTGCTACAATGCCTTTTCTGAAACGTTGTCTCCTTCTGCTGGAACACTGACTTCTTTCATTTAATGCCTGCAGACTATAAAAGAGAACCCAACCCAAAAAGTTTGGTTGATTAGTCTGTGGCATTCTGTTAAACTGTTGCTTATGGCGGTCTCTGTGAGCTTCTCAGCGACATTCAGCCAGCCAGGTATCCTGCCTGCAGTAGATGGAATGTGGCAATGGAACGCTGGCTGCGCGTGTCATAATAGGCTCTGAGCCTTTATATACCTGTGCACAGCAGCAGCCACCTTCAGTCTGCTGCTGGACAGCCAGCAGCAGCAGCAGCAGGAGAGGTATGTAATCAGGAGCCCTCCTGCTAAGGGTAGACAGCTGCTCGTTCCACCCCACCCTCCGCCTTAATTGGTTCTCCTCCCTTCCAACGGTGTTGAGGCGGGTGGGAACAGCAGGGGGTGAAGGTGCTGTGTTTAAAGAGGTGGAGTTATGCAGATCTAAAACGCGTGGATTGCAGCAGCAGTAAGCCGAAAAGTGCAGGCATGTAAGGGATCTAGAGGTTGACAACATGTCTTCTTAACGGGAGTCCAGGAGCTCATCTCCACAAATGGACTTTTCAGGATCCTTGGGTGGCTCCGTAGTTTGAAACCAATTCTGGTTATCGCTTCTCGGCCTTTTGGCTAAGATCAAGTGTAGTATCTGTTCTTATCAGTTTAATATCTGATACGTCCCCTATCTGGGGACCATATATTAAATGGATTTTTAGAACAGGGAGATGGAAAAAGAGCTTGCTCTGTCCACTCCACGCATTGACCTGGTATTGCAGTATCTCCAGGACCAGTGCACCCCTTCTTTAATGCAGTTTCTAAAATCAGAAAGAATTGAATTCAATGTTTTTTGTTCATTTTGCTTGTTTGTCGGATTTTGGGATGGACTCTTTGGCTTTGCTTTTCTTCTCCTCATTGGATTTTTCATGTTCAAAGTTGCAGAAGCCAGATTACAAGCTCATTTTGGTTCAACTTCAGCAACTGTGCATTGCATTGCCATGTAATGTGATGCAATGCTATCTTTCTAGCTCTCCCTTTTTACTTCCTTTTGGATAAACAGACATATTAGGCAAGCATTTTGGAGCTTTCACCTAAATAACTACAGGTGGTGAGATAAGCTGCACAATATAATTGACCTTTCAGTATATTGTTGCACACACACCATCTATTTAGCAAATGCCCTTGTTATCAACAGCAGCCTTTTAAACTTACCTGAGCTAACAGGTATGTGCGCTGGTTACTCTGCTGCGCTTAAAATTTCTTTTTTGGTTTGCTACAATGCCTTTTCTGAAACGTTGTCTCCTTCTGCTGGAACACTGACTTCTTTCATTTAATGCCTGCAGACTATAAAAGAGAACCCAACCCAAAAAGTTTGGTTGATTAGTCTGTGGCATTCTGTTAAACTGTTGCTTATGGCGGTCTCTGTGAGCTTCTCAGCGACATTCAGCCAGCCAGGTATCCTGCCTGCAGTAGATGGAATGTGGCAATGGAACGCTGGCTGCGCGTGTCATAATAGGCTCTGAGCCTTTATATACCTGTGCACAGCAGCAGCCACCTTCAGTCTGCTGCTGGACAGCCAGCAGCAGCAGCAGCAGGAGAGGTATGTAATCAGGAGCCCTCCTGCTAAGGGTAGACAGCTGCTCGTTCCACCCCACCCCCCGCCTTAATTGGTTCTCCTCCCTTCCAACGGTGTTGAGGCGGGTGGGAACAGCAGGGGGTGAAGGTGCTGTGTTTAAAGAGGTGGAGTTATGCAGATCTAAAACGCGTGGATTGCAGCAGCAGCAAGCCGAAAAGTGCAGGCATGTAAGGGATCTAGAGGTTGACAACATGTCTTCTTAACGGGAGTCCAGGAGCTCATCTCCACAAATGGACTTTTCAGGATCCTTGGGTGGCTCCGTAGTTTGAAACCAATTCTGGTTATCGCTTCTCGGCCTTTTGGCTAAGATCAAGTGTAGTATCTGTTCTTATCAGTTTAATATCTGATACGTCCCCTATCTGGGGACCATATATTAAATGGATTTTTAGAACAGGGAGATGGAAAAAGAGCTTGCTCTGTCCACTCCACGCATTGACCTGGTATTGCAGTATCTCCAGGACCGGTGCACCCCTTCTTTAATGCAGTTTCTAAAATCAGAAAGAATTGAATTCAATGTTTTTTGTTCATTTTGCTTGTTTGTCGGATTTTGGGATGGACTCTTTGGCTTTGCTTTTCTTCTCCTCATTGGATTTTTCATGTTCAAAGTTGCAGAAGCCAGATTACAAGCTCATTTTGGTTCAACTTCAGCAACTGTGCATTGCATTGCCATGTAATGTGATGCAATGCTATCTTTCTAGCTCTCCCTTTTTACTTCCTTTTGGATAAACAGACATATTAGGCAAGCATTTTGGAGCTTTCACCTAAATAACTACAGGTGGTGAGATAAGCTGCACAATATAATTGACCTTTCAGTATATTGTTGCACACACACCATCTATTTAGCAAATGCCCTTGTTATCAACAGCAGCCTTTTAAACTCACCTGAGCTAACAGGTATGTGCGCTGGTTACTCTGCTGCGCTTAAAATTTCTTTTTTGGTTTGCTACAATGCCTTTTCTGAAACGTTGTCTCCTTCTGCTGGAACACTGACTTCTTTCATTTAATGCCTGCAGACTATAAAAGAGAACCCAACCCAAAAAGTTTGGTTGATTAGTCTGTGGCATTCTGTTAAACTGTTGCTTATGGCGGTCTCTGTGAGCTTCTCAGCGACATTCAGCCAGCCAGGTATCCTGCCTGCAGTAGATGGAATGTGGCAATGGAACGCTGGCTGCGCGTGTCATAATAGGCTCTGAGCCTTTATATACCTGTGCACAGCAGCAGCCACCTTCAGTCTGCTGCTGGACAGCCAGCAGCAGCAGCAGGAGAGGTATGTAATCAGGAGCCCTCCTGCTAAGGGTAGACAGCTGCTCGTTCCACCCCACCCCCCGCCTTAATTGGTTCTCCTCCCTTCCAACGGTGTTGAGGCGGGTGGGAACAGCAGGGGGTGAAGGTGCTGTGTTTAAAGAGGTGGAGTTATGCAGATCTAAAACGCGTGGATTGCAGCAGCAGCAAGCCGAAAAGTGCAGGCATGTAAGGGATCTAGAGGTTGACAACATGTCTTCTTAACGGGAGTCCAGGAGCTCATCTCCACAAATGGACTTTTCAGGATCCTTGGGTGGCTCCGTAGTTTGAAACCAATTCTGGTTATCGCTTCTCGGCCTTTTGGCTAAGATCAAGTGTAGTATCTGTTCTTATCAGTTTAATATCTGATACGTCCCCTATCTGGGGACCATATATTAAATGGATTTTTAGAACAGGGAGATGGAAAAAGAGCTTGCTCTGTCCACTCCACGCATTGACCTGGTATTGCAGTATCTCCAGGACCGGTGCACCCCTTCTTTAATGCAGTTTCTAAAATCAGAAAGAATTGAATTCAATGTTTTTTGTTCATTTTGCTTGTTTGTCGGATTTGGGGATGGACTCTTTGGCTTTGCTTTTCTTCTCCTCATTGGATTTTTCATGTTCAAAGTTGCAGAAGCCAGATTACAAGCTCATTTTGGTTCAACTTCAGCAACTGTGCATTGCATTGCCATGTAATGTGATGCAATGCTATTGACGCGCCCCCTGGGACATATTCCTTTTTGAGGGGAATACCCGGCACCGGATCAGATGGGGGGTTGTAGTCTCCGAGCGGCTGTGACCCGGCCCGTGCCCAGGGCGTCAAACTCAGTGTTATGTGGCAGTCCTACAGATGTTATTAAGAGTTCTTTTGTGTCGACTACGCCACCCGTTGTGATGCGGTCACTGTGGCCGCCGCTGCAGCAGGGTCCGCTGAGGCTGATGGTGGGTGCGCAGCTTGGTGGGATAACCCCCAACGGGAGGGGTATAGCCTCAGAGGGGACAGGTGCAGAGGATGGGGGTTGTGGTGGTGCAGTGCAGACGGCAATGAAGACAGAGTCGGGTTGTGCAGTTAAGGGTGTTTACTTACTGCAGATGTTGTACTGGTCACTCCAGCTTCGAGTGACCACCCGAGCCGTGCTGCGTCCACCAGGTCCTGGATCCAGCCAACCCCCAAACAAGTCCGGAGCGTGGCCCTGAGCTCTCCTTCTGTCCCGTTCTCTGGCCGTCCCCACCAGTGATCCACCTAGGTCCAGCTCCCTCGGGCCTTCTGTTGGGACACCCTTGGCCCTGGGTTCCCTGACCCTTCATGTGGTGTGCCTTCGGGGTGGATGTGGTGGGTGACCGTGGCAAACGCTGCCCACGGTCTCCGGTCTCTGGCTGGGGAATGTTTTTACCCCCACCAGCTTGGGTTCCGGTGCCCTGATGCCGACTCCTCACCCGGTGCTTTAATTTGGGTTCTTGGGTCCTCTCTGCTGTTTCCCCCTCTGGGTCTTTCTCTCTCTTCTCCTCTCTCACTCTGGGTCCTTCTTCTCCTCTGCTCCTGACTTGTTCTCTGCATCTGACCCTGTTCTTAGTTGGTGCCCACCTTATATACACCCTCTATGTGTGAGCTCAGGTGACCAGCACCCAATGAGCTCCTATCTCTACCCAGACTGCACCCCCTATCTGCCCCTACACTACATGGGATGTTCCACCCCCCTCCCACTCCAGCCAGGAACAGACTCGGTCGTACCTGCACATTTCTAAGTGGGAGTACCGTCGGTCTGCTCCTCGGAAATGGGATGTGTGTAGTGCATGCAGCCTACCGAGCTCAGATCCACACTCCATCCTTGCCCGGGAGTGGAATATCACACCTCTGGGTTGAGGTGCAATACCCCTGTAGCAGCCGAATCCTCAGGGTGCTACACTATCTTTCTAGCTCTCCCTTTTTACTTCCTTTTGGATAAACAGACATATTAGGCAAGCATTTTGGAGCTTTCACCTAAATAACTACAGGTGGTGAGATAAGCTGCACAATATAATTGACCTTTCAGTATATTGTTGCACACACACCATCTATTTAGCAAATGCCCTTGTTATCAACAGCAGCCTTTTAAACTCACCTGAGCTAACAGGTATGTGGGCTGGTTACTCTGCTGCGCTTAAAATTTCTTTTTTGGTTTGCTACAATGCCTTTTCTGAAACGTTGTCTCCTTCTGCTGGAACACTGACTTCTTTCATTTAATGCCTGCAGACTATAAAAGAGAACCCAACCCAAAAAGTTTGGTTGATTAGTCTGTGGCATTCTGTTAAACTGTTGCTTATGGCGGTCTCTGTGAGCTTCTCAGCGACATTCAGCCAGCCAGGTATCCTGCCTGCAGTAGATGGAATGTGGCAATGGAACGCTGGCTGCGCGTGTCATAATAGGCTCTGAGCCTTTATATACCTGTGCACAGCAGCAGCCACCTTCAGTCTGCTGCTGGACAGCCAGCAGCAGCAGCAGCAGGAGAGGTATGTAATCAGGAGCCCTCCTGCTAAGGGTAGACAGCTGCTCGTTCCACCCCACCCCCCGCCTTAATTGGTTCTCCTCCCTTCCAACGGTGTTGAGGCGGGTGGGAACAGCAGGGGGTGAAGGTGCTGTGTTTAAAGAGGTGGAGTTATGCAGATCTAAAACGCGTGGATTGCAGCAGCAGCAAGCCGAAAAGTGCAGGCATGTAAGGGATCTAGAGGTTGACAACATGTCTTCTTAACGGGAGTCCAGGAGCTCATCTCCACAAATGGACTTTTCAGGATCCTTGGGTGGCTCCGTAGTTTGAAACCAATTCTGGTTATCGCTTCTCGGCCTTTTGGCTAAGATCAAGTGTAGTATCTGTTCTTATCAGTTTAATATCTGATACGTCCCCTATCTGGGGACCATATATTAAATGGATTTTTAGAACAGGGAGATGGAAAAAGATCTTGCTCTGACCACTCCACGCATTGACCTGGTATTGCAGTATCTCCAGGACCGGTGCACCCCTTCTTTAATGCAGTTTCTAAAATCAGAAAGAATTGAATTCAATGTTTTTTGTTCATTTTGCTTGTTTGTCGGATTTGGGGATGGACTCTTTGGCTTTGCTTTTCTTCTCCTCATTGGATTTTTCATGTTCAAAGTTGCAGAAGCCAGATTACAAGCTCATTTTGGTTCAACTTCAGCAACTGTGCATTGCATTGCCATGTAATGTGATGCAATGCTATCTTTCTAGCTCTCCCTTTTTACTTCCTTTTGGATAAACAGACATATTAGGCAAGCATTTTGGAGCTTTCACCTAAATAACTACAGGTGGTGAGATAAGCTGCACAATATAATTGACCTTTCAGTATATTGTTGCACACACACCATCTATTTAGCAAATGCCCTTGTTATCAACAGCAGCCTTTTAAACTCACCTGAGCTAACAGGTATGTGCGCTGGTTACTCTGCTGTGCTTAAAATTTCTTTTTTGGTTTGCTACAATGCCTTTTCTGAAACGTTGTCTCCTTCTGCTGGAACACTGACTTCTTTCATTTAATGCCTGCAGACTGTAAAAGAGAACCCAACCCAAAAAGTTTGGTTGATTAGTCTGTGGCATTCTGTTAAACTGTTGCTTATGGCGGTCTCTGTGAGCTTCTCAGCGACATTCAGCCAGCCAGGTATCCTGCCTGCAGTAGATGGAATGTGGCAATGGAACGCTGGCTGCGCGTGTCATAATAGGCTCTGAGCCTTTATATACCTGTGCACAGCAGCAGCCACCTTCAGTCTGCTGCTGGACAGCCAGCAGCAGCAGCAGCAGGAGAGGTATGTAATCAGGAGCCCTCCTGCTAAGGGTAGACAGCTGCTCGTTCCACCCCACCCCCCGCCTTAATTGGTTCTCCTCCCTTCCAACGGTGTTGAGGTGGGTGGGAACAGCAGGGGGTGAAGGTGCTGTGTTTAAAGAGGTGGAGTTATGCAGATCTAAAACGCGTGGATTGCAGCAGCAGCAAGCCGAAAAGTGCAGGCATGTAAGGGATCTAGAGGTTGACAACATGTCTTCTTAACGGGAGTCCAGGAGCTCATCTCCACAAATGGACTTTTCAGGATCCTTGGGTGGCTCCGTAGTTTGAAACCAATTCTGGTTATCGCTTCTCGGCCTTTTGGCTAAGATCAAGTGTAGTATCTTTTGAAAAGGCAGTTTTGTCCTTGGGCTGCCCTAGTAAATTGATGCATATTACACACTGGTTTGGTGCACTTGTTAGTACGCCAGGTGGCTCATAGAGTTATCTGATGGAAAACATGGCCCTCCAGGATCGAAGTCACTAGGCTGGGTAAGTGTGAGGGCTTTGGAGCAATGTGCCCCAGGAGTAGGCGCCCTGGTGGGAGTCCAAGCTTACTGGGACTGGGAACCCCAGAAAGACTTGGCTTCGTAGCACGCCGCACCTTTGCCAATCATACTTTCTGAGCAACCCCCCCTATTCCTGGCCTCCGGGCTAGGAAGGGGAATTTTTATAAACCCGGTCGGAGGTCCGGTCAGCTTTGGGCTGAGAAACCAACACAGGCTCCAGCTCCACTAGGGTGGCAGCCTAGATGGAAGCTGGGAGCACGAAAACGGCTCTTCTCCGGCTTCGGCTAGGGAGAGCATCGGAGATCCCTGACCCTCGCTGTGGCCTTCTGGCTCGGAGGGATGGGGATGATTTATTGGGAACCCTCTCCTCCGGGAAGGGTCCACATGAATCCTCACCTCGTGCGCTGTTTTGGTGTGACTTCGGTCACATTTTTCAGTGCCTTGGATGCAGCTTCAATCAAAAAATCTGTTCTTATCAGTTTAATATCTGATACGTCCCCTATCTGGGGACCATATATTAAATGGATTTTTAGAACAGGGAGATGGAAAAAGAGCTTGCTCTGTCCACTCCACGCATTGACCTGGTATTGCAGTATCTCCAGGACCGGTGCACTCCTTCTTTAATGCAGTTTCTAAAATCAGAAAGAATTGAATTCAATGTTTTTTGTTCATTTTGCTTGTTTGTCGGATTTGGGGATGGACTCTTTGGCTTTGCTTTTCTTCTCCTCATTGGATTTTTCATGTTCAAAGTTGCAGAAGCCAGATTACAAGCTCATTTTGGTTCAACTTCAGCAACTGTGCATTGCATTGCCATGTAATGTGATGCAATGCTATCTTTCTAGCTCTCCCTTTTTACTTCCTTTTGGATAAACAGACATATTAGGCAAGCATTTTGGAGCTTTCACCTAAATAACTACAGGTGGTGAGATAAGCTGCACAATATAATTGACCTTTCAGTATATTGTTGCACACACACCATCTATTTAGCAAATGCCCTTGCTATCAACAGCAGCCTTTTAAACTCACCTGAGCTAACAGGTATGTGCGCTGGTTACTCTGCTGCGCTTAAAATTTCTTTTTTGGTTTGCTACAATGCCTTTTCTGAAACGTTGTCTCCTTCTGCTGGAACACTGACTTCTTTCATTTAATGCCTGCAGACTATAAAAGAGAACCCAACCCAAAAAGTTTGGTTGATTAGTCTGTGGCATTCTGTTAAACTGTTGCTTATGGCGGTCTCTGTGAGCTTCTCAGCGACATTCAGCCAGCCAGGTATCCTGCCTGCAGTAGATGGAATGTGGCAATGGAACGCTGGCTGCGCGTGTCATAATAGGCTCTGAGCCTTTATATACCTGTGCACAGCAGCAGCCACCTTCAGTCTGCTGCTGGACAGCCAGCAGCAGCAGCAGCAGGAGAGGTATGTAATCAGGAGCCCTCCTGCTAAGGGTAGACAGCTGCTCGTTCCACCCCACCCCCCGCCTTAATTGGTTCTCCTCCCTTCCAACGGTGTTGAGGCGGGTGGGAACAGCAGGGGGTGAAGGTGCTGTGTTTAAAGAGGTGGAGTTATGCAGATCTAAAACGCGTGGATTGCAGCAGCAGCAAGCCGAAAAGTGCAGGCATGTAAGGGATCTAGAGGTTGACAACATGTCTTCTTAACGGGAGTCCAGGAGCTCATCTCCACAAATGGACTTTTCAGGATCCTTGGGTGGCTCCGTAGTTTGAAACCAATTCTGGTTATCGCTTCTCGGCCTTTTGGCTAAGATCAAGTGTAGTATCTGTTCTTATCAGTTTAATATCTGATACGTCCCCTATCTGGGGACCATATATTAAATGGATTTTTAGAACAGGGAGATGGAAAAAGAGCTTGCTCTGTCCACTCCACGCATTGACCTGGTATTGCAGTATCTCCAGGACCGGTGCACCCCTTCTTTAATGCAGTTTCTAAAATCAGAAAGAATTGAATTCAATGTTTTTTGTTCATTTTGCTTGTTTGTCGGATTTGGGGATGGACTCTTTGGCTTTGCTTTTCTTCTCCTCATTGGATTTTTCATGTTCAAAGTTGCAGAAGCCAGATTACAAGCTCATTTTGGTTCAACTTCAGCAACTGTGCATTGCATTGCCATGTAATGTGATGCAATGCTATCTTTCTAGCTCTCCCTTTTTACTTCCTTTTGGATAAACAGACATATTAGGCAAGCATTTTGGAGCTTTCACCTAAATAACTACAGGTGGTGAGATAAGCTGCACAATATAATTGACCTTTCAGTATATTGTTGCACACACACCATCTATTTAGCAAATGCCCTTGTTATCAACAGCAGCCTTTTAAACTCACCTGAGCTAACAGGTATGTGCGCTGGTTACTCTGCTGCGCTTAAAATTTCTTTTTTGGTTTGCTACAATGCCTTTTCTGAAACGTTGTCTCCTTCTGCTAGAACACTGACTTCTTTCATTTAATGCCTGCAGACTATAAAAGAGAACCCAACCCAAAAAGTTTGGTTGATTAGTCTGTGGCATTCTGTTAAACTGTTGCTTATGGCGGTCTCTGTGAGCTTCTCAGCGACATTCAGCCAGCCAGGTATCCTGCCTGCAGTAGATGGAATGTGGCAATGGAACGCTGGCTGCGCGTGTCATAATAGGCTCTGAGCCTTTATATACCTGTGCACAGCAGCAGCCACCTTCAGTCTGCTGCTGGACAGCCAGCAGCAGCAGCAGCAGGAGAGGTATGTAATCAGGAGCCCTCCTGCTAAGGGTAGACAGCTGCTCGTTCCACCCCACCCCCCGCCTTAATTGGTTCTCCTCCCTTCCAACGGTGTTGAGGCGGGTGGGAACAGCAGGGGGTGAAGGTGCTGTGTTTAAAGAGGTGGAGTTATGCAGATCTAAAACGCGTGGATTGCAGCAGCAGCAAGCCGAAAAGTGCAGGCATGTAAGGGATCTAGAGGTTGACAACATGTCTTCTTAGCGGGAGTCCAGGAGCTCATCTCCACAAATGGACTTTTCAGGATCCTTGGGTGGCTCCGTAGTTTGAAACCAATTCTGGTTATCGCTTCTCGGCCTTTTGGCTAAGATCAAGTGTAGTATCTGTTCTTATCAGTTTAATATCTGATACGTCCCCTATCTGGGGACCATATATTAAATGGATTTTTAGAACAGGGAGATGGAAAAAGAGCTTGCTCTGTCCACTCCACGCATTGACCTGGTATTGCAGTATCTCCAGGACCGGTGCACCCCTTCTTTAATGCAGTTTCTAAAATCAGAAAGAATTGAATTCAATGTTTTTTGTTCATTTTGCTTGTTTGTCGGATTTGGGGATGGACTCTTTGGCTTTGCTTTTCTTCTCCTCATTGGATTTTTCATGTTCAAAGTTGCAGAAGCCAGATTACAAGCTCATTTTGGTTCAACTTCAGCAACTGTGCATTGCATTGCCATGTAATGTGATGCAATGCTATCTTTCTAGCTCTCCCTTTTTACTTCCTTTTGGATAAACAGACATATTAGGCAAGCATTTTGGAGCTTTCACCTAAATAACTACAGGTGGTGAGATAAGCTGCACAATATAATTGACCTTTCAGTATATTGTTGCACACACACCATCTATTTAGCAAATGCCCTTGTTATCAACAGCAGCCTTTTAAACTCACCTGAGCTAACAGGTATGTGCGCTGGTTACTCTGCTGCGCTTAAAATTTCTTTTTTGGTTTGCTACAATGCCTTTTCTGAAACGTTGTCTCCTTCTGCTGGAACACTGACTTCTTTCATTTAATGCCTGCAGACTATAAAAGAGAACCCAACCCAAAAAGTTTGGTTGATTAGTCTGTGGCATTCTGTTAAACTGTTGCTTATGGCGGTCTCTGTGAGCTTCTCAGCGACATTCAGCCAGCCAGGTATCCTGCCTGCAGTAGATGGAATGTGGCAATGGAACGCTGGCTGCGCGTGTCATAATAGGCTCTGAGCCTTTATATACCTGTGCACAGCAGCAGCCACCTTCAGTCTGCTGCTGGACAGCCAGCAGCAGCAGCAGCAGGAGAGGTATGTAATCAGGAGCCCTCCTGCTAAGGGTAGACAGCTGCTCGTTCCACCCCACCCCCCGCCTTAATTGGTTCTCCTCCCTTCCAACGGTGTTGAGGCGGGTGGGAACAGCAGGGGGTGAAGGTGCTGTGTTTAAAGAGGTGGAGTTATGCAGATCTAAAACGCGTGGATTGCAGCAGCAGCAAGCCGAAAAGTGCAGGCATGTAAGGGATCTAGAGGTTGACAACATGTCTTCTTAACGGGAGTCCAGGAGCTCATCTCCACAAATGGACTTTTCAGGATCCTTGGGTGGCTCCGTAGTTTGAAACCAATTCTGGTTATCGCTTCTCGGCCTTTTGGCTAAGATCAAGTGTAGTATCTGTTCTTATCAGTTTAATATCTGATACGTCCCCTATCTGGGGACCATATATTAAATGGATTTTTAGAACAGGGAGATGGAAAAAGAGCTTGCTCTGTCCACTCCACGCATTGACCTGGTATTGCAGTATCTCCAGGACCGGTGCACCCCTTCTATAATGCAGTTTCTAAAATCAGAAAGAATTGAATTCAATGTTTTTTGTTCATTTTGCTTGTTTGTCGGATTTGGGGATGGACTCTTTGGCTTTGCTTTTCTTCTCCTCATTGGATTTTTCATGTTCAAAGTTGCAGAAGCCAGATTACAAGCTCATTTTGGTTCAACTTCAGCAACTGTGCATTGCATTGCCATGTAATGTGATGCAATGCTATCTTTCTAGCTCTCCCTTTTTACTTCCTTTTGGATAAACAGACATATTAGGCAAGCATTTTGGAGCTTTCACCTAAATAACTACAGGTGGTGAGATAAGCTGCACAATATAATTGACCTTTCAGTATATTGTTGCACACACACCATCTATTTAGCAAATGCCCTTGTTATCAACAGCAGCCTTTTAAACTCACCTGAGCTAACAGGTATGTGCGCTGGTTACTCTGCTGCGCTTAAAATTTCTTTTTTGGTTTGCTACAATGCCTTTTCTGAAACGTTGTCTCCTTCTGCTGGAACACTGACTTCTTTCATTTAATGCCTGCAGACTATAAAAGAGAACCCAACCCAAAAAGTTTGGTTGATTAGTCTGTGGCATTCTGTTAAACTGTTGCTTATGGCAGTCTCTGTGAGCTTCTCAGCGACATTCAGCCAGCCAGGTATCCTGCCTGCAGTAGATGGAATGTGGCAATGGAACGCTGGCTGCGCGTGTCATAATAGGCTCTGAGCCTTTATATACCTGTGCACAGCAGCAGCCACCTTCAGTCTGCTGCTGGACAGCCAGCAGCAGCAGCAGCAGGAGAGGTATGTAATCAGGAGCCCTCCTGCTAAGGGTAGACAGCTGCTCGTTCCACCCCATCCCCCGCCTTAATTGGTTCTCCTCCCTTCCAACGGTGTTGAGGCGGGTGGGAACAGCAGGGGGTGAAGGTGCTGTGTTTAAAGAGGTAGAGTTATGCAGATCTAAAACGCGTGGATTGCAGCAGCAGCAAGCCGAAAAGTGCAGGCATGTAAGGGATCTAGAGGTTGACAACATGTCTTCTTAACGGGAGTCCAGGAGCTCATCTCCACAAATGGACTTTTCAGGATCCTTGGGTGGCTCCGTAGTTTGAAACCAATTCTGGTTATCGCTTCTCGGCCTTTTGGCTAAGATCAAGTGTAGTATCTGTTCTTATCAGTTTAATATCTGATACGTCCCCTATCTGGGGACCATATATTAAATGGATTTTTAGAACAGGGAGATGGAAAAAGAGCTTGCTCTGTCCACTCCACGCATTGACCTGGTATTGCAGTATCTCCAGGACCGGTGCACCCCTTCTTTAATGCAGTTTCTAAAATCAGAAAGAATTGAATTCAATGTTTTTTGTTCATTTTGCTTGTTTGTCGGATTTGGGGATGGACTCTTTGGCTTTGCTTTTCTTCTCCTCATTGGATTTTTCATGTTCAAAGTTGCAGAAGCCAGATTTCAAGCTCATTTTGGTTCAACTTCAGCAACTGTGCATTGCATTGCCATGTAATGTGATGCAATGCTATCTTTCTAGCTATCCCTTTTTACTTCCTTTTGGATAAACAGACATATTAGGCAAGCATTTTGGAGCTTTCACCTAAATAACTACAGGTGGTGAGATAAGCTGCACAATATAATTGACCTTTCAGTATATTGTTGCACACACACCATCTATTTAGCAAATGCCCTTGTTATCAACAGCAGCCTTTTAAACTCACCTGAGCTAACAGGTATGTGCGCTGGTTACTCTGCTGCGCTTAAAATTTCTTTTTTGGTTTGCTACAATGCCTTTTCTGAAACGTTGTCTCCTTCTGCTGGAACACTGACTTCTTTCATTTAATGCCTGCAGACTATAAAAGAGAACCCAACCCAAAAAGTTTGGTTGATTAGTCTGTGGCATTCTGTTAAACTGTTGCTTATGGCGGTCTCTGTGAGCTTCTCAGCGACATTCAGCCAGCCAGGTATCCTGCCTGCAGTAGATGGAATGTGGCAATGGAACGCTGGCTGCGCGTGTCATAATAGGCTCTGAGCCTTTATATACCTGTGCACAGCAGCAGCCACCTTCAGTCTGCTGCTGGACAGCCAGCAGCAGCAGCAGCAGGAGAGGTATGTAATCAGGAGCCCTCCTGCTAAGGGTAGACAGCTGCTCGTTCCACCCCACCCCCCGCCTTAATTGGTTCTCCTCCCTTCCAACGGTGTTGAGGCGGGTGGGAACAGCAGGGGGTGAAGGTGCTGTGTTTAAAGAGGTGGAGTTATGCAGATCTAAAACGCGTGGATTGCAGCAGCAGCAAGCCGAAAAGTGCAGGCATGTAAGGGATCTAGAGGTTGACAACATGTCTTCTTAACGGGAGTCCAGGAGCTCATCTCCACAAATGGACTTTTCAGGATCCTTGGGTGGCTCCGTAGTTTGAAACCAATTCTGGTTATCGCTTCTCGGCCTTTTGGCTAAGATCAAGTGTAGTATCTGTTCTTATCAGTTTAATATCTGATACGTCCCCTATCTGGGGACCATATATTAAATGGATTTTTAGAACAGGGAGATGGAAAAAGAGCTTGCTCTGTCCACTCCACGCATTGACCTGGTATTGCAGTATCTCCAGGACCGGTGCACCCCTTCTTTAATGCAGTTTCTAAAATCAGAAAGAATTGAATTCAATGTTTTTTGTTCATTTTGCTTGTTTGTCGGATTTGGGGATGGACTCTTTGGCTTTGCTTTTCTTCTCCTCATTGGATTTTTCATGTTCAAAGTTGCAGAAGCCAGATTACAAGCTCATTTTGGTTCAACTTCAGCAACTGTGCATTGCATTGCCATGTAATGTGATGCAATGCTATCTTTCTAGCTCTCCCTTTTTACTTCCTTTTGGATAAACAGACATATTAGGCAAGCATTTTGGAGCTTTCACCTAAATAACTACAGGTGGTGAGATAAGCTGCACAATATAATTGACCTTTCAGTATATTGTTGCACACACACCATCTATTTAGCAAATGCCCTTGTTATCAACAGCAGCCTTTTAAACTCACCTGAGCTAACAGGTATGTGCGCTGGTTACTCTGCTGCGCTTAAAATTTCTTTTTTGGTCTGCTACAATGCCTTTTCTGAAACGTTGTCTCCTTCTGCTGGAACACTGACTTCTTTCATTTAATGCCTGCAGACTATAAAAGAGACCCCAACCCAAAAAGTTTGGTTGATTAGTCTGTGGCATTCTGTTAAACTGTTGCTTATGGCGGTCTCTGTGAGCTTCTCAGCGACATTCAGCCAGCCAGGTATCCTGCCTGCAGTAGATGGAATGTGGCAATGGAACGCTGGCTGCGCGTGTCATAATAGGCTCTGAGCCTTTATATACCTGTGCACAGCAGCAGCCACCTTCAGTCTGCTGCTGGACAGCCAGCAGCAGCAGCAGCAGGAGAGGTATGTAATCAGGAGCCCTCCTGCTAAGGGTAGACAGCTGCTCGTTCCACCCCACCCCCCGCCTTAATTGGTTCTCCTCCCTTCCAACGGTGTTGAGGCGGGTGGGAACAGCAGGGGGTGAAGGTGCTGTGTTTAAAGAGGTGGAGTTATGCAGATCTAAAACGCGTGGATTGCAGCAGCAGCAAGCCGAAAAGTGCAGGCATGTAAGGGATCTAGAGGTTGACAACATGTCTTCTTAACGGGAGTCCAGGAGCTCATCTCCACAAATGGACTTTTTAGGATCCTTGGGTGGCTCCGTAGTTTGAAACCAATTCTGGTTATCGCTTCTCGGCCTTTTGGCTACGACCAAGTGTTGTTGCTGGAAGACTCCAAAGCCTATCGCATCCTCGGCCTTGAGGCATCGGCAGTTCTACTGTCTTAAGCCTCCTGCTGCTATAGGGGGTGTGCGTGCTGAAGAGAACCAAGAAGGCGATCGACTTATCTGAATATGGCGATGGCGACATCGGCTACTCTCCGTTCTGCTGGAGCTGGCGACTTGAAGATCAAGAACTCTTTCAAGATTGAAGTTGAAGAGCGAGCCCGTGACAAGTTCTCCCTGTCTTTCTTCGTGAGGAAGGTCCTGCTTGAGATCCTGCAGGTGAAAAGGGAGAACATTCTGGCACTTCAAGATGCTCCTGGACGCTTTGTGCTTACCCTGACCTCTGAAGTGGCATCTCAGAATTTTTACCATCAGATCAAGCTGAGACTTCAGGAGGAAGATCTTAAAGGACTGTGTTTTGTGACCCTCTGCCTGGCAGAAGAGAAGTCTGTGGTGGTTCATATGAGCAATCCGCATGTCTCTGAAAAGGATGTGGCTGCGTTTCTGCATAACTATTGCTCTGAGGTCTACTTTTCTCACAAAATCATGAACTCTGAGAGGTTGTGGACCGGAAAATACAAGTTCATCGTGAAGCTGAGAGAAGGTTTGGGAATTGGTGGACTCATTCATCCGCCTCAGAGCTTCCTGATTGGCAGAGAGAGAGGAAGACTCTTCTATCCAGGGATGCCTATCTTCTGCAGAAAATGTATGGACTTTGGGCATTCCTTTGAGAGCTGCAAGGAGGAGAACGCTCTTTGCAAGAAGTGCTATCAAAAAGGACATGTCACTCTGAACTGCCCAAATCAGATGATCTGTAATATCTGCCGTATCCCTGGGCACTCTTTTCGGGATTGTCCGTTGAGAAAAAAGACCTTCAGCTATGCAGATGCAGCTCGGGGGGGAGCCCCTCCGAAGCGGTCCAGTCCTGAAGAACAAACAGACAAATCCAAGGACCCTCCCGGGAACCCTTCTGGGGATCCGCCCAAGGACACTGCTGGGGACCCGCCTGGGGATAGCATTGTTCTCAAGGATTGGTCGGAGAGTCCAGATGGTCATGTGGTGGAGGAGAATCCAGCTGAGTCTGAAGTGGAGATGGGAGAGGAGTCTTCTAAGGAGGCTGGTGGTGAGGAGGAGGAGGAGGAGATTAACATTGACGTGGAGGTTTTGAGGAAAAGGAAAAAGGAGAAGTCGAGTTTGTTTAAGGGAGAGAGCGCCAGCAAAAGACCTGCTGGGCGTTTGAAAATAGTCCTCCCTAATTACTCACCTAAACCGATCATCTCAGTTCCTAAACCTGTAAACCCATCTGATCCGGTGAACATCGAGGAATTCTCAGACACGGACGTTTCTGCGGGTCCCTCTACCCCGGTCGGATTCATGTCAGATACGGACTCAAGCTCTGTTTAAATGATTTATGGCTACACTCAAAATTGCCTCACTAAATGTGAGGAGTTTAAAGGGCTCTGTCAAGAGAGCTGCTTTATTTTCTTACCTGATGACTTTAGATGCTGATATTTTTTTACTTCAAGAATGCGGCATTGACCATGACCCTAACTATAACAAACTAAGGGAAGATTGGGCGAACGGACCTTCCATCTGGTCCGGTGAAAATGGATTGCGTGCTACTGGTGTTGGCGTCCTGTTTAAAAACAAAGACTTTAAGGTTACCTCGTTCACTGAAGTTGAACCTGGACGTGCACTAGTTGTTAATGTGAGTTACTGTGGATCCGAGTTCAAGCTGATTAATGTTTATGCATCTCCGATTAAAGAGGAAAGATCCAGTTTATTAGATATCATCAAACTCTTTATACCTGGTCCTACACCAACTGTGGTTGGCGGTGACTTCAATTGTATCCGGTCTGATGAAAATAGGACATCAGGTACTAGAAGGAAAGACAAAACTGAGATGCAGTTAAAAAATCTAATCGACGATACTTGCCTGAATGATGTCTGGAGAGTAAAGAATACCTCTGAACCAGGATACACTTGGGAGAACAATCTTCTAAAATCAAGAATTGACTTTGTTCTGACATCACAGAGTTTTAAAGTGAATAAAGTGGATCTAACAGGTAACATCTTTTCTGACCACAAAACGTTAATTACTCACTTGGAATTGCCCAGTCTAGAGAAAGGGCGAGGTGTCTGGAAGTTGAACACTCTGCTGCTGGAAGATGAAAGTATAAAAGAGGAATTTTTGAAATTTTATAAAAAACTACAGGGGAAAAAACATTATTACAAAAGAATTCTAGAATGGTGGGAGTATGTGAAGTCTCAAATTAGACATTTTTTTCTCTTAGCTGGCAAAAGGAAGGCCAGACAGAATCAGAAATGGTTTAAAGACCTGAATACAAAACTGCAAACAGGTTACAAACTCAGAAATGCAGGGATAGATATGGAGGATGTTATTTTACAAGTCAAAGAAGACATTAAAAAAGCAATTGAACAGAAAGGCAAAGAAATAATTTTCAACGCCAAGGTAGAACATATGGAAAAAAATGAAACATGTTCCAGGTTCTTTTTCAAAAAATCTTTAGAACGCAAAGAATTAATTAAAGAACTTGATGGTGAAACAACTAAAGATGGACTGTTGGACAAAGCGCAAACTTTTTATCAAAATCTTTTTAGCGAAAAGAAAATTGACGCTGATTTTTTACCTGATGCTCTTAATTCATTGCAGAATCACCTTGAAAAGCAAGATCAAGAGTTGTTGATTGAAGATATCTGTGAAGAAGAACTGCTAAGTGCAATCAAAAGCTTTTCTAGAGGAAAAACACCGGGTACTGACGGACTACAAATTGAATTTTATCTTACTTTTTGGGAGATTTTAAAAGACGACCTGTTTGAGATTTTTAAAGCTGTCTTTTTATGTGACAAATTGCCTGAATCTTGGAGAAGTGGTGTGGTCACCCTGCTTTTTAAAAAAGGAGATAAGACTAATCTAGAGAACTGGAGACCAATCACGTTACTCAACGTAGATTATAAAATTATGGCAAAAATCATGGTGAACAGAATGAAGAAGGTGATAGAGAAGGTCGTGCATCCTGATCAGGTATGTGGTGTGCCTGGTCGTACAATTGCAGAAAACTTGAATATTATACGGGACGCAATTTGGTATCAGCAAGAGAGGAAGCAAAAGCTAGCTCTTCTGTCCCTTGATTTCCAGAAAGCGTACGACAGAGTCTCTCATAAGTACCTGTATTCTGTGTTAAAGAAAATGAAATTCCCGGATGTTTTTATTAAGCACATTGCACTTTTATATGATGGAAGTTTTAGCAGGATTTTAATTAATGGTTTTTTATCTTCAGAAGTTGTTCTAAAGTCGGGCGTCAAACAAGGATGCCCACTTTCGCCTCTGCTCTTTATCTGCGCAATCGAGCCTCTACTGGTAATGTTGAGGAAAGATAAGATGGTGAAAGGTGTACCCATACCAGGTGGAAATGGACTAAGTACTAAGTCACTGGGGTACATGGATGACATCACGATCCTGTGCGACTCAGAACAATCGCTGAGAAGAGCAGTAAGAACTACTGATTTTTTCTGTTTAGCATCTGCCTTCAAACTGAACTTGGAGAAGAGCGAATGTCTTGGATTCGGTGATTGGTCAGATGCGCAGATTCCTCAACTTAAAATAAGAAGTGATAAGATCAAAATTTTAGGTGTTGTGTTTACAAAAAAGAATGATGGAGAAGAAAGTTGGCAGTTGGTGAAGGAGAAAATGCAAAAGAAGATAAGTTTATGGAAACTCAGAAAATTATCAATGGAAGGTAAAAACTTGATCATTAAGTCTTTGTTGTTGCCGATAATGTTGTTTTTAAGTATGGTGTACCCCCCGAATGAGAACACAGTAAAGTTTCTCCAGAGACAAATTTTTCTTTTTCTGTGGGGATCAAAAATGGAGAAGGTTCGAAGAGAGACAATGTACAAGCAGCATAAATATGGTGGAAAGAATATCCCAAATATCAAAAAATTTTTGTACCTAAAGTTCTTTAGTTTTTGCTTCAAAATGACCAATCTAAGAACTCATTGGTCTTTCTACTTAAGATATGCAGCTGGAGATATCTTTAGGAAAAGAAAGTGGATAACATTGCCCCCAAATTCTCCTGTCCTAATTACACCGCCAAAACAATATGTCTTACTAGAAAAAACAATTAGACTTTATAACTTACCTGAAGTAGATGTGGAGATGCTGTCAAATTCAAGAAGACTGGCTCTGGAGACAAAGAGAAAAGAAACGATGACAGCAGTGGCAAACTTTACATACACTAAAAGTGGAAGAATTTGGAGAATGACTTATGCACCTTATCTAACAAATGAATATAAAGACTTGGCATGGGCAATAGTGCAAGAATGTGTTCCTGTTAGATTTTTTCAACACAGAAGGGGATTGTGCAATACTGCAAGATGCCCTAGAACAGGCTGTGTTAGAGAGGAAACAGTTTTACACACCTTTTGGAACTGTTTTTATGCCCAAAATGTCTGGAAAGAAGTTGGAAGTCTCTTAAAGTTTGTTACTGGTCTTAAGTTTTTAAATCACGAAGTAGTTTTATATGGAAATTTTACATGTCAATCAAAAGAAAAAGAAAGAGTCATTTGGATAATGATAAATGGAATAAAGAATGCGCTATGGAAAGTCCGAAACATATTGCTTTTTAAAAGAGATTTTATAAGTGAAAGTGAATGCATAAAATTAGCACTAAGTGAAATATATATTTATTACCTGTTAGATCTGAAGAGAATTGGGAAAAAAAGAGCCAAGAGTCTATGGAACTTTCATCTGTGGAACCTTGTAGCATGAACAGATTATAAGGCAAGAGAAATATTAGAAGAGAAATAACAACTGAAATATAAGAACAAAATGAAAAAGAAAAAAATCTGTTCTTATCAGTTTAATATCTGATACGTCCCCTATCTGGGGACCATATATTAAATGGATTTTTAGAACAGGGAGATGGAAAAAGAGCTTGCTCTGTCCACTCCACGCATTGACCTGGTATTGCAGTATCTCCAGGACCGGTGCACCCCTTCTTTAATGCAGTTTCTAAAATCAGAAAGAATTGAATTCAATGTTTTTTGTTCATTTTGCTTGTTTGTCGGATTTGGGGATGGACTCTTTGGCTTTGCTTTTCTTCTCCTCATTGGATTTTTCATGTTCAAAGTTGCAGAAGCCAGATTACAAGCTCATTTTGGTTCAACTTCAGCAACTGTGCATTGCATTGCCATGTAATGTGATGCAATGCTATCTTTCTAGCTCTCCCTTTTTACTTCCTTTTGGATAAACAGACATATTAGGCAAGCATTTTGGAGCTTTCACCTAAATAACTACAGGTGGTGAGATAAGCTGCACAATATAATTGAATTTTCAGTATATTGTTGCACACACACCATCTATTTAGCAAATGCCCTTGTTATCAACAGCAGCCTTTTAAACTCACCTGAGCTAACAGGTATGTGCGCTGGTTACTCTGCTGCGCTTAAAATTTCTTTTTTGGTTTGCTACAATGCCTTTTCTGAAACGTTGTCTCCTTCTGCTGGAACACTGACTTCTTTCATTTAATGCCTGCAGACTATAAAAGAGAACCCAACCCAAAAAGTTTGGTTGATTAGTCTGTGGCATTCTGTTAAACTGTTGCTTATGGCGGTCTCTGTGAGCTTCTCAGCGACATTCAGCCAGCCAGGTATCCTGCCTGCAGTAGATGGAATGTGGCAATGGAACGCTGGCTGCGCGTGTCATAATAGGCTCTGAGCCTTTATATACCTGTGCACAGCAGCAGCCACCTTCAGTCTGCTGCTGGACAGCCAGCAGCAGCAGCAGCAGGAGAGGTATGTAATCAGGAGCCCTCCTGCTAAGGGTAGACAGCTGCTCGTTCCACCCCACCCCCCGCCTTAATTGGTTCTCCTCCCTTCCAACGGTGTTGAGGCGGGTGGGAACAGCAGGGGGTGAAGGTGCTGTGTTTAAAGAGGTGGAGTTATGCAGATCTAAAACGCGTGGATTGCAGCAGCAGCAAGCCGAAAAGTGCAGGCATGTAAGGGATCTAGAGGTTGACAACATGTCTTCTTAACGGGAGTCCAGGAGCTCATCTCCACAAATGGACTTTTCAGGATCCTTGGGTGGCTCCGTAGTTTGAAACCAATTCTGGTTATCGCTTCTCGGCCTTTTGGCTAAGATCAAGTGTAGTATCTGTTCTTATCAGTTTAATATCTGATACGTCCCCTATCTGGGGACCATATATTAAATGGATTTTTAGAACAGGGAGATGGAAAAAGAGCTTGCTCTGTCCACTCCACGCATTGACCTGGTATTGCAGTATCTCCAGGACCGGTGCACCCCTTCTTTAATGCAGTTTCTAAATTCAGAAAGAATTGAATTCAATGTTTTTTGTTCATTTTGCTTGTTTGTCGGATTTGGGGATGGACTCTTTGGCTTTGCTTTTCTTCTCCTCATTGGATTTTTCATGTTCAAAGTTGCAGAAGCCAGATTACAAGCTCATTTTGGTTCAACTTCAGCAACTGTGCATTGCATTGCCATGTAATGTGATGCAATGCTATCTTTCTAGCTCTCCCTTTTTACTTCCTTTTGGATAAACAGACATATTAGGCAAGCATTTTGGAGCTTTCACCTAAATAACTACAGGTGGTGAGATAAGCTGCACAATATAATTGACCTTTCAGTATATTGTTGCACACACACCATCTATTTAGCAAATGCCCTTGTTATCAACAGCAGCCTTTTAAACTCACCTGAGCTAACAGGTATGTGCGCTGGTTACTCTGCTGCGCTTAAAATTTCTTTTTTGGTTTGCTACAATGCCTTTTCTGAAATGTTGTCTCCTTCTGCTGGAACACTGACTTCTTTCATTTAATGCCTGCAGACTATAAAAGAGAACCCAACCAAAAAAGTTTGGTTGATTAGTCTGTGGCATTCTGTTAAACTGTTGCTTATGGCGGTCTCTGTGAGCTTCTCAGCGACATTCAGCCAGCCAGGTATCCTGCCTGCAGTAGATGGAATGTGGCAATGGAACGCTGGCTGCGCGTGTCATAATAGGCTCTGAGCCTTTATATACCTGTGCACAGCAGCAGCCACCTTCAGTCTGCTGCTGGACAGCCAGCAGCAGCAGCAGCAGGAGAGGTATGTAATCAGGAGCCCTCCTGCTAAGGGTAGACAGCTGCTCGTTCCACCCCACCCCCCGCCTTAATTGGTTCTCCTCCCTTCCAACGGTGTTGAGGCGGGTGGGAACAGCAGGGGGTGAAGGTGCTGTGTTTAAAGAGGTGGAGTTATGCAGATCTAAAACGCGTGGATTGCAGCAGCAGCAAGCCGAAAAGTGCAGGCATGTAAGGGATCTAGAGGTTGACAACATGTCTTCTTAACGGGAGTCCAGGAGCTCATCTCCACAAATGGACTTTTCAGGATCCTTGGGTGGCTCCGTAGTTTGAAACCAATTCTGGTTATCGCTTCTCGGCCTTTTGGCTAAGATCAAGTGTAGTATCTGTTCTTATCAGTTTAATATCTGATACGTCCCCTATCTGGGGACCATATATTAAATGGATTTTTAGAACAGGGAGATGGAAAAAGAGCTTGCTCTGTCCACTCCACGCATTGACCTGGTATTGCAGTATCTCCAGGACCGGTGCACCCCTTCTTTAATGCAGTTTCTAAAATCAGAAAGAATTGAATTCAATGTTTTTTGTTCATTTTGCTTGTTTGTCGGATTTGGGGATGGACTCTTTGGCTTTGCTTTTCTTCTCCTCATTGGATTTTTCATGTTCAAAGTTGCAGAAGCCAGATTACAAGCTCATTTTGGTTCAACTTCAGCAACTGTGCATTGCATTGCCATGTAATGTGATGCAATGCTATCTTTCTAGCTCTCCCTTTTTACTTCCTTTTGGATAAACAGACATATTAGGCAAGCATTTTGGAGCTTTCACCTAAATAACTACAGGTGGTGAGATAAGCTGCACAATATAATTGAATTTTCAGTATATTGTTGCACACACACCATCTATTTAGCAAATGCCCTTGTTATCAACAGCAGCCTTTTAAACTCACTTGAGCTAACAGGTATGTGCGCTGGTTACTCTGCTGCGCTTAAAATTTCTTTTTTGGTTTGCTACAATGCCTTTTCTGAAACGTTGTCTCCTTCTGCTGGAACACTGACTTCTTTCATTTAATGCCTGCAGACTATAAAAGAGAACCCAACCCAAAAAGTTTGGTTGATTAGTCTGTGGCATTCTGTTAAACTGTTGCTTATGGCGGTCTCTGTGAGCTTCTCAGCGACATTCAGCCAGCCAGGTATCCTGCCTGCAGTAGATGGAATGTGGCAATGGAACGCTGGCTGCGCGTGTCATAATAGGCTCTGAGCCTTTATATACCTGTGCACAGCAGCAGCCACCTTCAGTCTGCTGCTGGACAGCCAGCAGCAGCAGCAGCAGGAGAGGTATGTAATCAGGAGCCCTCCTGCTAAGGGTAGACAGCTGCTCGTTCCACCCCACCCCCCGCCTTAATTGGTTCTCCTCCCTTCCAACGGTGTTGAGGCGGGTGGGAACAGCAGGGGGTGAAGGTGCTGTGTTTAAAGAGGTGGAGTTATGCAGATCTAAAACGCGTGGATTGCAGCAGCAGCAAGCCGAAAAGTGCAGGCATGTAAGGGATCTAGAGGTTGACAACATGTCTTCTTAACGGGAGTCCAGGAGCTCATCTCCACAAATGGACTTTTCAGGATCCTTGGGTGGCTCCGTAGTTTGAAACCAATTCTGGTTATCGCTTCTCGGCCTTTTGGCTAAGATCAAGTGTAGTATCTGTTCTTATCAGTTTAATATCTGATACGTCCCCTATCTGGGGACCATATATTAAATGGATTTTTAGAACAGGGAGATGGAAAAAGAGCTTGCTCTGTCCACTCCACGCATTGACCTGGTATTGCAGTATCTCCAGGACCGGTGCACCCCTTCTTTAATGCAGTTTCTAAAATCAGAAAGAATTGAATTCAATGTTTTTTGTTCATTTTGCTTGTTTGTCGGATTTGGGGATGGACTCTTTGGCTTTGCTTTTCTTCTCCTCATTGGATTTTTCATGTTCAAAGTTGCAGAAGCCAGATTACAAGCTCATTTTGGATCAACTTCAGCAACTGTGCATTGCATTGCCATGTAATGTGATGCAATGCTATCTTTCTAGCTCTCCCTTTTTACTTCCTTTTGGATAAACAGACATATTAGGCAAGCATTTTGGAGCTTTCACCTAAATAACTACAGGTGGTGAGATAAGCTGCACAATATAATTGACCTTTCAGTATATTGTTGCACACACACCATCTATTTAGCAAATGCCCTTGTTATCAACAGCAGCCTTTTAAACTCACCTGAGCTAACAGGTATGTGCGCTGGTTACTCTGCTGCGCTTAAAATTTCTTTTTTGGTTTGCTACAATGCCTTTTCTGAAACGTTGTCTCCTTCTGCTGGAACACTGACTTCTTTCATTTAATGCCTGCAGACTATAAAAGAGAACCCAACCCAAAAAGTTTGGTTGATTAGTCTGTGGCATTCTGTTAAACTGTTGCTTATGGCGGTCTCTGTGAGCTTCTCAGCGACATTCAGCCAGCCAGGTATCCTGCCTGCAGTAGATGGAATGTGGCAATGGAACGCTGGCTGCGCGTGTCATAATAGGCTCTGAGCCTTTATATACCTGTGCACAGCAGCAGCCACCTTCAGTCTGCTGCTGGACAGCCAGCAGCAGCAGCAGCAGGAGAGGTATGTAATCAGGAGCCCTCCTGCTAAGGGTAGACAGCTGCTCGTTCCACCCCACCCCCCGCCTTAATTGGTTCTCCTCCCTTCCAACGGTGTTGAGGCGGGTGGGAACAGCAGGGGGTGAAGGTGCTGTGTTTAAAGAGGTGGAGTTATGCAGATCTAAAACGCGTGGATTGCAGCAGCAGCAAGCCGAAAAGTGCAGGCATGTAAGGGATCTAGAGGTTGACAACATGTCTTCTTAACGGGAGTCCAGGAGCTCATCTCCACAAATGGACTTTTCAGGATCCTTGGGTGGCTCCGTAGTTTGAAACCAATTCTGGTTATCGCTTCTCGGCCTTTTGGCTAAGATCAAGTGTAGTATCTGTTCTTATCAGTTTAATATCTGATACGTCCCCTATCTGGGGACCATATATTAAATGGATTTTTAGAACAGGGAGATGGAAAAAGAGCTTGCTCTGTCCACTCCACGCATTGACCTGGTATTGCAGTATCTCCAGGACCGGTGCACCCCTTCTTTAATGCAGTTTCAAAAATCAGAAAGAATTGAATTCAATGTTTTTTTGTTCATTTTGCTTGTTTGTCGGATTTGGGGATGGACTCTTTGGCTTTGCTTTTCTTCTCCTCATTGGATTTTTCATGTTCAAAGTTGCAGAAGCCAGATTACAAGCTCATTTTGGTTCAACTTCAGCAACTGTGCATTGCATTGCCATGTAATGTGATGCAATGCTATCTTTCTAGCTCTCCCTTTTTACTTCCTTTTGGATAAACAGACATATTAGGCAAGCATTTTGGAGCTTTCACCTAAATAACTACAGGTGGTGAGATAAGCTGCACAATATAATTGACCTTTCAGTATATTGTTGCACACACACCATCTATTTAGCAAATGCCCTTGTTATCAACAGCAGCCTTTTAAACTCACCTGAGCTAACAGGTATGTGCGCTGGTTACTCTGCTGCGCTTAAAATTTCTTTTTTGGTTTGCTACAATGCCTTTTCTGAAACGTTGTCTCCTTCTGCTGGAACACTGACTTCTTTCATTTAATGCCTGCAGACTATAAAAGGGAACCCAACCCAAAAAGTTTGGTTGATTAGTCTGTGGCATTCTGTTAAACTGTTGCTTATGGCGGTCTCTGTGAGCTTCTCAGCGACATTCAGCCAGCCAGGTATCCTGCCTGCAGTAGATGGAATGTGGCAATGGAACGCTGGCTGCGCGTGTCATAATAGGCTCTGAGCCTTTATATACCTGTGCACAGCAGCAGCCACCTTCAGTCTGCTGCTGGACAGCCAGCAGCAGCAGCAGCAGGAGAGGTATGTAATCAGGAGCCCTCCTGCTAAGGGTAGACAGCTGCTCGTTCCACCCCACCCCCCGCCTTAATTGGTTCTCCTCCCTTCCAACGGTGTTGAGGCGGGTGGGAACAGCAGGGGGTGAAGGTGCTGTGTTTAAAGAGGTGGAGTTATGCAGATCTAAAACGCGTGGATTGCAGCAGCAGCAAGCCGAAAAGTGCAGGCATGTAAGGGATCTAGAGGTTGACAACATGTCTTCTTAACGGGAGTCCAGGAGCTCATCTCCACAAATGGACTTTTCAGGATCCTTGGGTGGCTCCGTAGTTTGAAACCAATTCTGGTTATCGCTTCTCGGCCTTTTGGCTAAGATCAAGTGTAGTATCTGTTCTTATCAGTTTAATATCTGATACGTCCCCTATCTGGGGACCATATATTAAATGGATTTTTAGAACAGGGAGATGGAAAAAGAGCTTGCTCTGTCCACTCCACGCATTGACCTGGTATTGCAGTATCTCCAGGACCGGTGCACCCCTTCTTTAATGCAGTTTCTAAAATCAGAAAGAATTGAATTCAATGTTTTTTGTTCATTTTGCTTGTTTGTCGGATTTGGGGATGGACTCTTTGGCTTTGCTTTTCTTCTCCTCATTGGATTTTTCATGTTCAAAGTTGCAGAAGCCAGATTACAAGCTCATTTTGGTTCAACTTCAGCAACTGTGCATTGCATTGCCATGTAATGTGATGCAATGCTATCTTTCTAGCTCTCCCTTTTTACTTCCTTTTGGATAAACAGACATATTAGGCAAGCATTTTGGAGCTTTCACCTAAATAACTACAGGTGGTGAGATAAGCTGCACAATATAATTGACCTTTCAGTATATTGTTGCACACACACCATCTATTTAGCAAATGCCCTTGTTATCAACAGCAGCCTTTTAAACTCACCTGAGCTAACAGGTATGTGCGCTGGTTACTCTGCTGCGCTTAAAATTTCTTTTTTGGTTTGCTACAATGCCTTTTCTGAAACGTTGTCTCCTTCTGCTGGAACACTGACTTCTTTCATTTAATGCCTGCAGACTACAAAGAGAACCCAACCCAAAAAGTTTGGTTGATTAGTCTGTGGCATTCTGTTAAACTGTTGCTTATGGCGGTCTCTGTGAGCTTCTCAGCGACATTCAGCCAGCCAGGTATCCTGCCTGCAGTAGATGGAATGTGGCAATGGAACGCTGGCTGCGCGTGTCATAATAGGCTCTGAGCCTTTATATACCTGTGCACAGCAGCAGCCACCTTCAGTCTGCTGCTGGACAGCCAGCAGCAGCAGCAGCAGGAGAGGTATGTAATCAGGAGCCCTCCTGCTAAGGGTAGACAGCTGCTCGTTCCACCCCACCCCCCGCCTTAATTGGTTCTCCTCCCTTCCAACGGTGTTGAGGCGGGTGGGAACAGCAGGGGGTGAAGGTGCTGTGTTTAAAGAGGTGGAGTTATGCAGATCTAAAACGCGTGGATTGCAGCAGCAGCAAGCCGAAAAGTGCAGGCATGTAAGGGATCTAGAGGTTGACAACATGTCTTCTTAACGGGAGTCCAGGAGCTCATCTCCACAAATGGACTTTTCAGGATCCTTGGGTGGCTCCGTAGTTTGAAACCAATTCTGGTTATCGCTTCTCGGCCTTTTGGCTAAGATCAAGTGTAGTATCTGTTCTTATCAGTTTAATATCTGATACGTCCCCTATCTGGGGACCATATATTAAATGGATTTTTAGAACAGGGAGATGGAAAAAGAGCTTGCTCTGTCCACTCCACGCATTGACCTGGTATTGCAGTATCTCCAGGACCGGTGCAACCCTTCTTTAATGCAGTTTCTAAAATCAGAAAGAATTGAATTCAATGTTTTTTGTTCATTTTGCTTGTTTGTCGGATTTGGGGATGGACTCTTTGGCTTTGCTTTTCTTCTCCTCATTGGATTTTTCATGTTCAAAGTTGCAGAAGCCAGATTACAAGCTCATTTTGGTTCAACTTCAGCAACTGTGCATTGCATTGCCATGTAATGTGATGCAATGCTATCTTTCTAGCTCTCCCTTTTTACTTCCTTTTGGATAAACAGACATATTAGGCAAGCATTTTGGAGCTTTCACCTAAATAACTACAGGTGGTGAGATAAGCTGCACAATATAATTGACCTTTCAGTATATTGTTGCACACACACCATCTATTTAGCAAATGCCCTTGTTATCAACAGCAGCCTTTTAAACTCACCTGAGCTAACAGGTATGTGCGCTGGTTACTCTGCTGCGCTTAAAATTTCTTTTTTGGTTTGCTACAATGCCTTTTCTGAAACGTTGTCTCCTTCTGCTGGAACACTGACTTCTTTCATTTAATGCCTGCAGACTATAAAAGAGAACCCAACCCAAAAAGTTTGGTTGATTAGTCTGTGGCATTCTGTTAAACTGTTGCTTATGGCGGTCTCTGTGAGCTTCTCAGCGACATTCAGCCAGCCAGGTATCCTGCCTGCAGTAGATGGAATGTGGCAATGGAACGCTGGCTGCGCGTGTCATAATAGGCTCTGAGCCTTTATATACCTGTGCACAGCAGCAGCCACCTTCAGTCTGCTGCTGGACAGCCAGCAGCAGCAGCAGCAGGAGAGGTATGTAATCAGGAGCCCTCCTGCTAAGGGTAGACAGCTGCTCGTTCCACCCCACCCCCCGCCTTAATTGGTTCTCCTCCCTTCCAACGGTGTTGAGGCGGGTGGGAACAGCAGGGGGTGAAGGTGCTGTGTTTAAAGAGGTGGAGTTATGCAGATCTAAAACGCGTGGATTGCAGCAGCAGCAAGCCGAAAAGTGCAGGCATGTAAGGGATCTAGAGGTTGACAACATGTCTTCTTAACGGGAGTCCAGGAGCTCATCTCCACAAATGGACTTTTCAGGATCCTTGGGTGGCTCCGTAGTTTGAAACCAATTCTGGTTATCGCTTCTCGGCCTTTTGGCTAAGATCAAGTGTAGTATCTGTTCTTATCAGTTTAATATCTGATACGTCCCCTATCTGGGGACCATATATTAAATGGATTTTTAGAACAGGGAGATGGAAAAAGAGCTTGCTCTGTCCACTCCACGCATTGACCTGGTATTGCAGTATCTCCAGGACCGGTGCACCCCTTCTTTAATGCAGTTTCAAAAATCAGAAAGAATTGAATTCAATGTTTTTTGTTCATTTTGCTTGTTTGTCGGATTTGGGGATGGACTCTTTGGCTTTGCTTTTCTTCTCCTCATTGGATTTTTCATGTTCAAAGTTGCAGAAGCCAGATTACAAGCTCATTTTGGTTCAACTTCAGCAACTGTGCATTGCATTGCCATGTAATGTGATGCAATGCTATCTTTCTAGCTCTCCCTTTTTACTTCCTTTTGGATAAACAGACATATTAGGCAAGCATTTTGGAGCTTTCACCTAAATAACTACAGGTGGTGAGATAAGCTGCACAATATAATTGACCTTTCAGTATATTGTTGCACACACACCATCTATTTAGCAAATGCCCTTGTTATCAACAGCAGCCTTTTAAACTCACCTGAGCTAACAGGTATGTGCGCTGGTTACTCTGCTGCGCTTAAAATTTCTTTTTTGGTTTGCTACAATGCCTTTTCTGAAACGTTGTCTCCTTCTGCTGGAACACTGACTTCTTTCATTTAATGCCTGCAGACTATAAAAGGGAACCCAACCCAAAAAGTTTGGTTGATTAGTCTGTGGCATTCTGTTAAACTGTTGCTTATGGCGGTCTCTGTGAGCTTCTCAGCGACATTCAGCCAGCCAGGTATCCTGCCTGCAGTAGATGGAATGTGGCAATGGAACGCTGGCTGCGCGTGTCATAATAGGCTCTGAGCCTTTATATACCTGTGCACAGCAGCAGCCACCTTCAGTCTGCTGCTGGACAGCCAGCAGCAGCAGCAGCAGGAGAGGTATGTAATCAGGAGCCCTCCTGCTAAGGGTAGACAGCTGCTCGTTCCACCCCACCCCCCGCCTTAATTGGTTCTCCTCCCTTCCAACGGTGTTGAGGCGGGTGGGAACAGCAGGGGGTGAAGGTGCTGTGTTTAAAGAGGTGGAGTTATGCAGATCTAAAACGCGTGGATTGCAGCAGCAGCAAGCCGAAAAGTGCAGGCATGTAAGGGATCTAGAGGTTGACAACATGTCTTCTTAACGGGAGTCCAGGAGCTCATCTCCACAAATGGACTTTTCAGGATCCTTGGGTGGCTCCGTAGTTTGAAACCAATTCTGGTTATCGCTTCTCGGCCTTTTGGCTAAGATCAAGTGTAGTATCTGTTCTTATCAGTTTAATATCTGATACGTCCCCTATCTGGGGACCATATATTAAATGGATTTTTAGAACAGGGAGATGGAAAAAGAGCTTGCTCTGTCCACTCCACGCATTGACCTGGTATTGCAGTATCTCCAGGACCGGTGCACCCCTTCTTTAATGCAGTTTCTAAAATCAGAAAGAATTGAATTCAATGTTTTTTGTTCATTTTGCTTGTTTGTCGGATTTGGGGATGGACTCTTTGGCTTTGCTTTTCTTCTCCTCATTGGATTTTTCATGTTCAAAGTTGCAGAAGCCAGATTACAAGCTCATTTTGGTTCAACTTCAGCAACTGTGCATTGCATTGCCATGTAATGTGATGCAATGCTATCTTTCTAGCTCTCCCTTTTTACTTCCTTTTGGATAAACAGACATATTAGGCAAGCATTTTGGAGCTTTCACCTAAATAACTACAGGTGGTGAGATAAGCTGCACAATATAATTGACCTTTCAGTATATTGTTGCACACACACCATCTATTTAGCAAATGCCCTTGTTATCAACAGCAGCCTTTTAAACTCACCTGAGCTAACAGGTATGTGCGCTGGTTACTCTGCTGCGCTTAAAATTTCTTTTTTGGTTTGCTACAATGCCTTTTCTGAAACGTTGTCTCCTTCTGCTGGAACACTGACTTCTTTCATTTAATGCCTGCAGACTATAAAAGAGAACCCAACCCAAAAAGTTTGGTTGATTAGTCTGTGGCATTCTGTTAAACTGTTGCTTATGGCGGTCTCTGTGAGCTTCTCAGCGACATTCAGCCAGCCAGGTATCCTGCCTGCAGTAGATGGAATGTGGCAATGGAACGCTGGCTGCGCGTGTCATAATAGGCTCTGAGCCTTTATATACCTGTGCACAGCAGCAGCCACCTTCAGTCTGCTGCTGGACAGCCAGCAGCAGCAGCAGCAGGAGAGGTATGTAATCAGGAGCCCTCCTGCTAAGGGTAGACAGCTGCTCGTTCCACCCCACCCCCCGCCTTAATTGGTTCTCCTCCCTTCCAACGGTGTTGAGGCGGGTGGGAACAGCAGGGGGTGAAGGTGCTGTGTTTAAAGAGGTGGAGTTATGCAGATCTAAAACGCGTGGATTGCAGCAGCAGCAAGCCGAAAAGTGCAGGCATGTAAGGGATCTAGAGGTTGACAACATGTCTTCTTAACGGGAGTCCAGGAGCTCATCTCCACAAATGGACTTTTCAGGATCCTTGGGTGGCTCCGTAGTTTGAAACCAATTCTGGTTATCGCTTCTCGGCCTTTTGGCTAAGATCAAGTGTAGTATCTGTTCTTATCAGTTTAATATCTGATACGTCCCCTATCTGGGGACCATATATTAAATGGATTTTTAGAACAGGGAGATGGAAAAAGAGCTTGCTCTGTCCACTCCACGCATTGACCTGGTATTGCAGTATCTCCAGGACCGGTGCAACCCTTCTTTAATGCAGTTTCTAAAATCAGAAAGAATTGAATTCAATGTTTTTTGTTCATTTTGCTTGTTTGTCGGATTTGGGGATGGACTCTTTGGCTTTGCTTTTCTTCTCCTCATTGGATTTTTCATGTTCAAAGTTGCAGAAGCCAGATTACAAGCTCATTTTGGTTCAACTTCAGCAACTGTGCATTGCATTGCCATGTAATGTGATGCAATGCTATCTTTCTAGCTCTCCCTTTTTACTTCCTTTTGGATAAACAGACATATTAGGCAAGCATTTTGGAGCTTTCACCTAAATAACTACAGGTGGTGAGATAAGCTGCACAATATAATTGACCTTTCAGTATATTGTTGCACACACACCATCTATTTAGCAAATGCCCTTGTTATCAACAGCAGCCTTTTAAACTCACCTGAGCTAACAGGTATGTGCGCTGGTTACTCTGCTGCGCTTAAAATTTCTTTTTTGGTTTGCTACAATGCCTTTTCTGAAACGTTGTCTCCTTCTGCTGGAACACTGACTTCTTTCATTTAATGCCTGCAGACTATAAAAGAGAACCCAACCCAAAAAGTTTGGTTGATTAGTCTGTGGCATTCTGTTAAACTGTTGCTTATGGCGGTCTCTGTGAGCTTCTCAGCGACATTCAGCCAGCCAGGTATCCTGCCTGCAGTAGATGGAATGTGGCAATGGAACGCTGGCTGCGCGTGTCATAATAGGCTCTGAGCCTTTATATACCTGTGCACAGCAGCAGCCACCTTCAGTCTGCTGCTGGACAGCCAGCAGCAGCAGCAGCAGGAGAGGTATGTAATCAGGAGCCCTCCTGCTAAGGGTAGACAGCTGCTCGTTCCACCCCACCCCCCGCCTTAATTGGTTCTCCTCCCTTCCAACGGTGTTGAGGCGGGTGGGAACAGCAGGGGGTGAAGGTGCTGTGTTTAAAGAGGTGGAGTTATGCAGATCTAAAACGCGTGGATTGCAGCAGCAGCAAGCCGAAAAGTGCAGGCATGTAAGGGATCTAGAGGTTGACAACATGTCTTCTTAACGGGAGTCCAGGAGCTCATCTCCACAAATGGACTTTTCAGGATCCTTGGGTGGCTCCGTAGTTTGAAACCAATTCTGGTTATCGCTTCTCGGCCTTTTGGCTAAGATCAAGTGTAGTATCTGTTCTTATCAGTTTAATATCTGATACGTCCCCTATCTGGGGACCATATATTAAATGGATTTTTAGAACAGGGAGATGGAAAAAGAGCTTGCTCTGTCCACTCCACGCATTGACCTGGTATTGCAGTATCTCCAGGACCGGTGCACCCCTTCTTTAATGCAGTTTCTAAAATCAGAAAGAATTGAATTCAATGTTTTTTGTTCATTTTGCTTGTTTGTCGGATTTGGGGATGGACTCTTTGGCTTTGCTTTTCTTCTCCTCATTGGATTTTTCATGTTCAAAGTTGCAGAAGCCAGATTACAAGCTCATTTTGGTTCAACTTCAGCAACTGTGCATTGCATTGCCATGTAATGTGATGCAATGCTATCTTTCTAGCTCTCCCTTTTTACTTCCTTTTGGATAAACAGACATATTAGGCAAGCATTTTGGAGCTTTCACCTAAATAACTACAGGTGGTGAGATAAGCTGCACAATATAATTGACCTTTCAGTATATTGTTGCACACACACCATCTATTTAGCAAATGCCCTTGTTATCAACAGCAGCCTTTTAAACTCACCTGAGCTAACAGGTATGTGCGCTGGTTACTCTGCTGCGCTTAAAATTTCTTTTTTGGTTTGCTACAATGCCTTTTCTGAAACGTTGTCTCCTTCTGCTGGAACACTGACTTCTTTCATTTAATGCCTGCAGACTATAAAAGAGAACCCAACCCAAAAAGTTTGGTTGATTAGTCTGTGGCATTCTGTTAAACTGTTGCTTATGGCGGTCTCTGTGAGCTTCTCAGCGACATTCAGCCAGCCAGGTATCCTGCCTGCAGTAGATGGAATGTGGCAATGGAACGCTGGCTGCGCGTGTCATAATAGGCTCTGAGCCTTTATATACCTGTGCACAGCAGCAGCCACCTTCAGTCTGCTGCTGGACAGCCAGCAGCAGCAGCAGCAGGAGAGGTATGTAATCAGGAGCCCTCCTGCTAAGGGTAGACAGCTGCTCGTTCCACCCCACCCCCCGCCTTAATTGGTTCTCCTCCCTTCCAACGGTGTTGAGGCGGGTGGGAACAGCAGGGGGTGAAGGTGCTGTGTTTAAAGAGGTGGAGTTATGCAGATCTAAAACGCGTGGATTGCAGCAGCAGCAAGCCGAAAAGTGCAGGCATGTAAGGGATCTAGAGGTTGACAACATGTCTTCTTAACGGGAGTCCAGGAGCTCATCTCCACAAATGGACTTTTCAGGATCCTTGGGTGGCTCCGTAGTTTGAAACCAATTCTGGTTATCGCTTCTCGGCCTTTTGGCTAAGATCAAGTGTAGTATCTGTTCTTATCAGTTTAATATCTGATACGTCCCCTATCTGGGGACCATATATTAAATGGATTTTTAGAACAGGGAGATGGAAAAAGAGCTTGCTCTGTCCACTCCACGCATTGACCTGGTATTGCAGTATCTCCAGGACCGGTGCACCCCTTCTTTAATGCAGTTTCTAAAATCAGAAAGAATTGAATTCAATGTTTTTTGTTCATTTTGCTTGTTTGTCGGATTTGGGGATGGACTCTTTGGCTTTGCTTTTCTTCTCCTCATTGGATTTTTCATGTTCAAAGTTGCAGAAGCCAGATTACAAGCTCATTTTGGTTCAACTTCAGCAACTGTGCATTGCATTGCCATGTAATGTGATGCAATGCTATCTTTCTAGCTCTCCCTTTTTACTTCCTTTTGGATAAACAGACATATTAGGCAAGCATTTTGGAGCTTTCACCTAAATAACTACAGGTGGTGAGATAAGCTGCACAATATAATTGACCTTTCAGTATATTGTTGCACACACACCATCTATTTAGCAAATGCCCTTGTTATCAACAGCAGCCTTTTAAACTCACCTGAGCTAACAGGTATGTGCGCTGGTTACTCTGCTGCGCTTAAAATTTCTTTTTTGGTTTGCTACAATGCCTTTTCTGAAACGTTGTCTCCTTCTGCTGGAACACTGACTTCTTTCATTTAATGCCTGCAGACTATAAAAGAGAACCCAACCCAAAAAGTTTGGTTGATTAGTCTGTGGCATTCTGTTAAACTGTTGCTTATGGCGGTCTCTGTGAGCTTCTCAGCGACATTCAGCCAGCCAGGTATCCTGCCTGCAGTAGATGGAATGTGGCAATGGAACGCTGGCTGCGCGTGTCATAATAGGCTCTGAGCCTTTATATACCTGTGCACAGCAGCAGCCACCTTCAGTCTGCTGCTGGACAGCCAGCAGCAGCAGCAGCAGGAGAGGTATGTAATCAGGAGCCCTCCTGCTAAGGGTAGACAGCTGCTCGTTCCACCCCACCCCCCGCCTTAATTGGTTCTCCTCCCTTCCAACGGTGTTGAGGCGGGTGGGAACAGCAGGGGGTGAAGGTGCTGTGTTTAAAGAGGTGGAGTTATGCAGATCTAAAACGCGTGGATTGCAGCAGCAGCAAGCCGAAAAGTGCAGGCATGTAAGGGATCTAGAGGTTGACAACATGTCTTCTTAACGGGAGTCCAGGAGCTCATCTCCACAAATGGACTTTTCAGGATCCTTGGGTGGCTCCGTAGTTTGAAACCAATTCTGGTTATCGCTTCTCGGCCTTTTGGCTAAGATCAAGTGTAGTATCTGTTCTTATCAGTTTAATATCTGATACGTCCCCTATCTGGGGACCATATATTAAATGGATTTTTAGAACAGGGAGATGGAAAAAGAGCTTGCTCTGTCCACTCCACGCATTGACCTGGTATTGCAGTATCTCCAGGACCGGTGCACCCCTTCTTTAATGCAGTTTCTAAAATCAGAAAGAATTGAATTCAATGTTTTTTGTTCATTTTGCTTGTTTGTCGGATTTGGGGATGGACTCTTTGGCTTTGCTTTTCTTCTCCTCATTGGATTTTTCATGTTCAAAGTTGCAGAAGCCAGATTACAAGCTCATTTTGGTTCAACTTCAGCAACTGTGCATTGCATTGCCATGTAATGTGATGCAATGCTATCTTTCTAGCTCTCCCTTTTTACTTCCTTTTGGATAAACAGACATATTAGGCAAGCATTTTGGAGCTTTCACCTAAATAACTACAGGTGGTGAGATAAGCTGCACAATATAATTGACCTTTCAGTATATTGTTGCACACACACCATCTATTTAGCAAATGCCCTTGTTATCAACAGCAGCCTTTTAAACTCACCTGAGCTAACAGGTATGTGCGCTGGTTACTCTGCTGCGCTTAAAATTTCTTTTTTGGTTTGCTACAATGCCTTTTCTGAAACGTTGTCTCCTTCTGCTGGAACACTGACTTCTTTCATTTAATGCCTGCAGACTATAAAAGAGAACCCAACCCAAAAAGTTTGGTTGATTAGTCTGTGGCATTCTGTTAAACTGTTGCTTATGGCGGTCTCTGTGAGCTTCTCAGCGACATTCAGCCAGCCAGGTATCCTGCCTGCAGTAGATGGAATGTGGCAATGGAACGCTGGCTGCGCGTGTCATAATAGGCTCTGAGCCTTTATATACCTGTGCACAGCAGCAGCCACCTTCAGTCTGCTGCTGGACAGCCAGCAGCAGCAGCAGCAGGAGAGGTATGTAATCAGGAGCCCTCCTGCTAAGGGTAGACAGCTGCTCGTTCCACCCCACCCCCCGCCTTAATTGGTTCTCCTCCCTTCCAACGGTGTTGAGGCGGGTGGGAACAGCAGGGGGTGAAGGTGCTGTGTTTAAAGAGGTGGAGTTATGCAGATCTAAAACGCGTGGATTGCAGCAGCAGCAAGCCGAAAAGTGCAGGCATGTAAGGGATCTAGAGGTTGACAACATGTCTTCTTAACGGGAGTCCAGGAGCTCATCTCCACAAATGGACTTTTCAGGATCCTTGGGTGGCTCCGTAGTTTGAAACCAATTCTGGTTATCGCTTCTCGGCCTTTTGGCTAAGATCAAGTGTAGTATCTGTTCTTATCAGTTTAATATCTGATACGTCCCCTATCTGGGGACCATATATTAAATGGATTTTTAGAACAGGGAGATGGAAAAAGAGCTTGCTCTGTCCACTCCACGCATTGACCTGGTATTGCAGTATCTCCAGGACCGGTGCACCCCTTCTTTAATGCAGTTTCTAAAATCAGAAAGAATTGAATTCAATGTTTTTTGTTCATTTTGCTTGTTTGTCGGATTTGGGGATGGACTCTTTGGCTTTGCTTTTCTTCTCCTCATTGGATTTTTCATGTTCAAAGTTGCAGAAGCCAGATTACAAGCTCATTTTGGTTCAACTTCAGCAACTGTGCATTGCATTGCCATGTAATGTGATGCAATGCTATCTTTCTAGCTCTCCCTTTTTACTTCCTTTTGGATAAACAGACATATTAGGCAAGCATTTTGGAGCTTTCACCTAAATAACTACAGGTGGTGAGATAAGCTGCACAATATAATTGACCTTTCAGTATATTGTTGCACACACACCATCTATTTAGCAAATGCCCTTGTTATCAACAGCAGCCTTTTAAACTCACCTGAGCTAACAGGTATGTGCGCTGGTTACTCTGCTGCGCTTAAAATTTCTTTTTTGGTTTGCTACAATGCCTTTTCTGAAACGTTGTCTCCTTCTGCTGGAACACTGACTTCTTTCATTTAATGCCTGCAGACTATAAAAGAGAACCCAACCCAAAAAGTTTGGTTGATTAGTCTGTGGCATTCTGTTAAACTGTTGCTTATGGCGGTCTCTGTGAGCTTCTCAGCGACATTCAGCCAGCCAGGTATCCTGCCTGCAGTAGATGGAATGTGGCAATGGAACGCTGGCTGCGCGTGTCATAATAGGCTCTGAGCCTTTATATACCTGTGCACAGCAGCAGCCACCTTCAGTCTGCTGCTGGACAGCCAGCAGCAGCAGCAGGAGAGGTATGTAATCAGGAGCCCTCCTGCTAAGGGTAGACAGCTGCTCGTTCCACCCCACACCCCGCCTTAATTGGTTCTCCTCCCTTCCAACGGTGTTGAGGCGGGTGGGAACAGCAGGGGGTGAAGGTGCTGTGTTTAAAGAGGTGGAGTTATGCAGATCTAAAACGCGTGGATTGCAGCAGCAGCAAGCCGAAAAGTGCAGGCATGTAAGGGATCTAGAGGTTGACAACATGTCTTCTTAACGGGAGTCCAGGAGCTCATCTCCACAAATGGACTTTTCAGGATCCTTGGGTGGCTCCGTAGTTTGAAACCAATTCTGGTTATCGCTTCTCGGCCTTTTGGCTAAGATCAAGTGTAGTATCTGTTCTTATCAGTTTAATATCTGATACGTCCCCTATCTGGGGACCATATATTAAATGGATTTTTAGAACAGGGAGATGGAAAAAGAGCTTGCTCTGTCCACTCCACGCATTGACCTGGTATTGCAGTATCTCCAGGACCGGTGCACCCCTTCTTTAATGCAGTTTCTAAAATCAGAAAGAATTGAATTCAATGTTTTTTGTTCATTTTGCTTGTTTGTCGGATTTGGGGATGGACTCTTTGGCTTTGCTTTTCTTCTCCTCATTGGATTTTTCATGTTCAAAGTTGCAGAAGCCAGATTACAAGCTCATTTTGGTTCAACCTCCGCAACTGTGCATTGCATTGCCATGTAATGTGATGCAATGCTATCTTTCTAGCTCTCCCTTTTTACTTCCTTTTGGATAAACAGAAATATTAGGCAAGCATTTTGGAGCTTTCACCTAAATAACTACAGGTGGTGAGATAAGCTGCACAATATAATTGACCTTTCAGTATATTGTTGCACACACACCATCTATTTAGCAAATGCCCTTGTTATCAACAGCAGCCTTTTAAACTCACCTGAGCTAACAGGTATGTGCGCTGGTTACTCTGCTGCGCTTAAAATTTCTTTTTTGGTTTGCTACAATGCCTTTTCTGAAACGTTGTCTCCTTCTGCTGGAACACTGACTTCTTTCATTTAATGCCTGCAGACTATAAAAGAGAACCCAACCCAAAAAGTTTGGTTGATTAGTCTGTGGCATTCTGTTAAACTGTTGCTTATGGCGGTCTCTGTGAGCTTCTCAGCGACATTCAGCCAGCCAGGTATCCTGCCTGCAGTAGATGGAATGTGGCAATGGAACGCTGGCTGCGCGTGTCATAATAGGCTCTGAGCCTTTATATACCTGTGCACAGCAGCAGCCACCTTCAGTCTGTTGCTGGACAGAGCCAGCAGCAGCAGCAGCAGGAGAGGTATGTAATCAGGAGCCCTCCTGCTAAGGGTAGACAGCTGCTCGTTCCACCCCACCCCCGCCTTAATTGGTTCTCCTCCCTTCCAACGGTGTTGAGGCGGGTGGGAACAGCAGGGGGTGAAGGTGCTGTGTTTAAAGAGGTGGAGTTATGCAGATCTAAAACGCTTGGATTGCAGCAGCAGCAAAGCCGAAAAGTGCAGGCATGTAAGGGATCTAGAGGTTGACAACATGTCTTCTTAACGGGAGTCCAGGAGCTCATCTCCACAAATGGACTTTTCAGGATCCTTGGGTGGCTCCGTAGTTTGAAACCAATTCTGGTTATCGCTTCTCGGCCTTTTGGCTAAGATCAAGTGTAGTATCTGTTCTTATCAGTTTAATATCTGATACGTCCCCTATCTGGGGACCATATATTAAATGGATTTTTAGAACAGGGAGATGGAAAAAGAGCTTGCTCTGTCCACTCCACGCATTGACCTGGTATTGCAGTATCTCCAGGACCGGTGCACCCCTTCTTTAATGCAGTTTCTAAAATCAGAAAGAATTGAATTCAATGTTTTTTGTTCATTTTGCTTGTTTGTCGGATTTGGGGATGGACTCTTTGGCTTTGCTTTTCTTCTCCTCATTGGATTTTTCATGTTCAAAGTTGCAGAAGCCAGATTACAAGCTCATTTTGGTTCAACTTCAGCAACTGTGCATTGCATTGCCATGTAATGTGATGCAATGCTATCTTCTAGCTCTCCCTTTTTACTTCCTTTTGGATAAACAGACATATTAGGCAAGCATTTTGGAGCTTTCACCTAAATAACTACAGGTGGTGAGATAAGCTGCACAATATAATTGACCTTTCAGTATATTGTTGCACACACACCATCTATTTAGCAAATGCCCTTGTTATCAACAGCAGCCTTTTAAACTCACCTGAGCTAACAGGTATGTGCGCTGGTTACTCTGCTGCGCTTAAAATTTCTTTTTTGGTTTGCTACAATGCCTTTTCTGAAACGTTGTCTCCTTCTGCTGGAACACTGACTTCTTTCATTTAATGCCTGCAGACTATAAAAGAGAACCCAACCCAAAAAGTTTGGTTGATTAGTCTGTGGCATTCTGTTAAACTGTTGCTTATGGCGGTCTCTGTGAGCTTCTCAGCGACATTCAGCCAGCCAGGTATCCTGCCTGCAGTAGATGGAATGTGGCAATGGAACGCTGGCTGCGCGTGTCATAATAGGCTCTGAGCCTTTATATACCTGTGCACAGCAGCAGCCACCTTCAGTCTGTTGCTGGACAGCCAGCAGCAGCAGCAGCAGGAGAGGTATGTAATCAGGAGCCCTCCTGCTAAGGGTAGACAGCTGCTCGTTCCACCCCACCCCCCGCCTTAATTGGTTCTCCTCCCTTCCAACGGTGTTGAGGCGGGTGGGAACAGCAGGGGGTGAAGGTGCTGTGTTTAAAGAGGTGGAGTTATGCAGATCTAAAACGCTTGGATTGCAGCAGCAGCAAAGCCGAAAAGTGCAGGCATGTAAGGGATCTAGAGGTTGACAACATGTCTTCTTAACGGGAGTCCAGGAGCTCATCTCCACAAATGGACTTTTCAGGATCCTTGGGTGGCTCCGTAGTTTGAAACCAATTCTGGTTATCGCTTCTCGGCCTTTTGGCTAAGATCAAGTGTAGTATCTGTTCTTATCAGTTTAATATCTGATACGTCCCTATCTGGGGACCATATATTAAATGGATTTTTAGAACAGGGAGATGGAAAAAGAGCTTGCTCTGTCCACTCCACGCATTGACCTGGTATTGCAGTATCTCCAGGACCGGTGCACCCCTTCTTTAATGCAGTTTCTAAAATCAGAAAAGAATTGAATTCAATGTTTTTTGTTCATTTTGCTTGTTTGTCGGATTTGGGGATGGACTCTTTGGCTTTGCTTTTCTTCTCCTCATTGGATTTTTCATGTTCAAAGTTGCAGAAGCCAGATTACAAGCTCATTTTGGTTCAACTTCAGCAACTGTGCATTGCATTGCCATGTAATGTGATGCAATGCTATCTTTCTAGCTCTCCCTTTTTACTTCCTTTTGGATAAACAGACATATTAGGCAAGCATTTTTGGAGCTTTCACCTAAATAACTACAGGTGGTGAGATAAGCTGCACAATATAATTGACCTTTCAGTATATTGTTGCACACACACCATCTATTTAGCAAATGCCCTTGTTATCAACAGCAGCCTTTTAAAACTCACCTGAGCTAACAGGTATGTGCGCTGGTTACTCTGCTGCGCTTAAAATTTCTTTTTTGGTTTGCTACAATGCCTTTTCTGAAACGTTGTCTCCTTCTGCTGGAACACTGACTTCTTTCATTTAATGCCTGCAGACTATAAAAGAGAACCCAACCCAAAAAGTTTGGTTGATTAGTCTGTGGCATTCTGTTAAACTGTTGCTTATGGCGGTCTCTGTGAGCTTCTCAGCGACATTCAGCCAGCCAGGTATCCTGCCTGCAGTAGATGGAATGTGGCAATTGAACGCTGGCTGCGCGTGTCATAATAGGCTCTGAGCCTTTATATACCTGTGCACAGCAGCAGCCACCTTCAGTCTGCTGCTGGACAGCCAGCAGCAGCAGCAGCAGGAGAGGTATGTAATCAGGAGCCCTCCTGCTAAGGGTAGACAGCTGCTCGTTCCACCCCACCCCCCGCCTTAATTGGTTCTCCTCCCTTCCAACGGTGTTGAGGCGGGTGGGAACAGCAGGGGGTGAAGGTGCTGTGTTTAAAGAGGTGGAGTTATGCAGATCTAAAACGCGTGGATTGCAGCAGCAGCAAGCCGAAAAGTGCAGGCATGTAAGGGATCTAGAGGTTGACAACATGTCTTCTTAACGGGAGTCCAGGAGCTCATCTCCACAAATGGACTTTTCAGGATCCTTGGGTGGCTCCGTAGTTTGAAACCAATTCTGGTTATCGCTTCTCGGCCTTTTGGCTAAGATCAAGTGTAGTATCTGTTCTTATCAGTTTAATATCTGATACGTCCCCTATCTGGGGACCATATATTAAATGGATTTTTAGAACAGGGAGATGGAAAAAGAGCTTGCTCTGTCCACTCCACGCATTGACCTGGTATTGCAGTATCTCCAGGACCGGTGCACCCCTTCTTTAATGCAGTTTCTAAAATCAGAAAGAATTGAATTCAATGTTTTTTGTTCATTTTGCTTGTTTGTCGGATTTGGGGATGGACTCTTTGGCTTTGCTTTTCTTCTCCTCATTGGATTTTTCATGTTCAAAGTTGCAGAAGCCAGATTACAAGCTCATTTTGGTTCAACTTCAGCAACTGTGCATTGCATTGCCATGTAATGTGATGCAATGCTATCTTTCTAGCTCTCCCTTTTTACTTCCTTTTGGATAAACAGACATATTAGGCAAGCATTTTGGAGCTTTCACCTAAATAACTACAGGTGGTGAGATAAGCTGCACAATATAATTGACCTTTCAGTATATTGTTGCACACACACCATCTATTTAGCAAATGCCCTTGTTATCAACAGCAGCCTTTTAAACTCACCTGAGCTAACAGGTATGTGCGCTGGTTACTCTGCTGCGCTTAAAATTTCTTTTTTGGTTTGCTACAATGCCTTTTCTGAAACGTTGTCTCCTTCTGCTGGAACACTGACTTCTTTCATTTAATGCCTGCAGACTATAAAAGAGAACCCAACCCAAAAAGTTTGGTTGATTAGTCTGTGGCATTCTGTTAAACTGTTGCTTATGGCGGTCTCTGTGAGCTTCTCAGCGACATTCAGCCAGCCAGGTATCCTGCCTGCAGTAGATGGAATGTGGCAATGGAACGCTGGCTGCGCGTGTCATAATAGGCTCTGAGCCTTTATATACCTGTGCACAGCAGCAGCCACCTTCAGTCTGCTGCTGGACAGCCAGCAGCAGCAGCAGCAGGAGAGGTATGTAATCAGGAGCCCTCCTGCTAAGGGTAGACAGCTGCTCGTTCCACCCCACCCCCCGCCTTAATTGGTTCTCCTCCCTTCCAACGGTGTTGAGGCGGGTGGGAACAGCAGGGGGTGAAGGTGCTGTGTTTAAAGAGGTGGAGTTATGCAGATCTAAAACGCGTGGATTGCAGCAGCAGCAAGCCGAAAAGTGCAGGCATGTAAGGGATCTAGAGGTTGACAACATGTCTTCTTAACGGGAGTCCAGGAGCTCATCTCCACAAATGGACTTTTCAGGATCTTGGTGGCTCCGTAGTTTGAAACCAATTCTGGTTATCGCTTCTCGGCCTTTTGGCTAAGATCAAGTGTAGTATCTGTTCTTATCAGTGTAATATCTGATACGTCCCCTATCTGGGGACCATATATTAAATGGATTTGTAGAACAGGGAGATGGAAAAAGAGCTTGCTCTGTCCACTCCACGCATTGACCTGGTATTGCAGTATCTCCAGGACCGGTGCACCCCTTCTTTAATGCAGTTTCTAAAATCAGAAAGAATTGAATTCAATGTTTTTTGTTCATTTTGCTTGTTTGTCGGATTTGGGGATGGACTCTTTGGCTTTGCTTTTCTTCTCCTCATTGGATTTTTCATGTTCAATGTTGCAGAAGCCAGATTACAAGCTCATTTTGGTTCAACTTCAGCAACTGTGCATTGCATTGCCATGTAATGTGATGCAATGCTATCTTTCTAGCTCTCCCTTTTTACTTCCTTTTGGATAAACAGACATATTAGGCAAGCATTTTGGAGCTTTCACCTAAATAACTACAGGTGGTGAGATAAGCTGCACAATATAATTGACCTTTCAGTATATTGTTGCACACACACCATCTATTTAGCAAATGCCCTTGTTATCAACAGCAGCCTTTTAAACTCACCTGAGCTAACAGGTATGTGCGCTGGTTACTCTGCTGCGCTTAAAATTTCTTTTTTGGTTTGCTACAATGCCTTTTCTGAAACGTTGTCTCCTTCTGCTGGAACACTGACTTCTTTCATTTAATGCCTGCAGACTATAAAAGAGAACCCAACCCAAAAAGTTTGGTTGATTAGTCTGTGGCATTCTGTTAAACTGTTGCTTATGGCGGTCTCTGTGAGCTTCTCAGCGACATTCAGCCAGCCAGGTATCCTGCCTGCAGTAGATGGAATGTGGCAATGGAACGCTGGCTGCGCGTGTCATAATAGGCTCTGAGCCTTTATATACCTGTGCACAGCAGCAGCCACCTTCAGTCTGCTGCTGGACAGCCAGCAGCAGCAGCAGCAGGAGAGGTATGTAATCAGGAGCCCTCCTGCTAAGGGTAGACAGCTGCTCGTTCCACCCCACCCCCCGCCTTAATTGGTTCTCCTCCCTTCCAACGGTGTTGAGGCGGGTGGGAACAGCAGGGGGTGAAGGTGCTGTGTTTAAAGAGGTGGAGTTATGCAGATCTAAAACGCGTGGATTGCAGCAGCAGCAAGCCGAAAAGTGCAGGCATGTAAGGGATCTAGAGGTTGACAACATGTCTTCTTAACGGGAGTCCAGGAGCTCATCTCCACAAATGGACTTTTCAGGATCCTTGGGTGGCTCCGTAGTTTGAAACCAATTCTGGTTATCGCTTCTCGGCCTTTTGGCTAAGATCAAGTGTAGTATCTGTTCTTATCAGTTTAATATCTGATACGTCCCCTATCTGGGGACCATATATTAAATGGATTTTTAGAACAGGGAGATGGAAAAAGAGCTTGCTCTGTCCACTCCACGCATTGACCTGGTATTGCAGTATCTCCAGGACCGGTGCACCCCTTCTTTAATGCAGTTTCTAAAATCAGAAAGAATTGAATTCAATGTTTTTTGTTCATTTTGCTTGTTTGTCGGATTTGGGGATGGACTCTTTGGCTTTGCTTTTCTTCTCCTCATTGGATTTTTCATGTTCAAAGTTGCAGAAGCCAGATTACAAGCTCATTTTGGTTCAACTTCAGCAACTGTGCATTGCATTGCCATGTAATGTGATGCAATGCTATCTTTCTAGCTCTCCCTTTTTACTTCCTTTTGGATAAACAGACATATTAGGCAAGCATTTTGGAGCTTTCACCTAAATAACTACAGGTGGTGAGATAAGCTGCACAATATAATTGACCTTTCAGTATATTGTTGCACACACACCATCTATTTAGCAAATGCCCTTGTTATCAACAGCAGCCTTTTAAACTCACCTGAGCTAACAGGTATGTGCGCTGGTTACTCTGCTGCGCTTAAAATTTCTTTTTTGGTTTGCTACAATGCCTTTTCTGAAACGTTGTCTCCTTCTGCTGGAACACTGACTTCTTTCATTTAATGCCTGCAGACTATAAAAGAGAACCCAACCCAAAAAGTTTGGTTGATTAGTCTGTGGCATTCTGTTAAACTGTTGCTTATGGCGGTCTCTGTGAGCTTCTCAGCGACATTCAGCCAGCCAGGTATCCTGCCTGCAGTAGATGGAATGTGGCAATGGAACGCTGGCTGCGCGTGTCATAATAGGCTCTGAGCCTTTATATACCTGTGCACAGCAGCAGCCACCTTCAGTCTGCTGCTGGACAGCCAGCAGCAGCAGCAGCAGGAGAGGTATGTAATCAGGAGCCCTCCTGCTAAGGGTAGACAGCTGCTCGTTCCACCCCACCCCCCGCCTTAATTGGTTCTCCTCCCTTCCAAGGGTGTTGAGGCGGGTGGGAACAGCAGGGGGTGAAGGTGCTGTGTTTAAAGAGGTGGAGTTATGCAGATCTAAAACGCGTGGATTGCAGCAGCAGCAAGCCGAAAAGTGCAGGCATGTAAGGGATCTAGAGGTTGACAACATGTCTTCTTAACGGGAGTCCAGGAGCTCATCTCCACAAATGGACTTTTCAGGATCCTTGGGTGGCTCCGTAGTTTGAAACCAATTCTGGTTATCGCTTCTCGGCCTTTTGGCTAAGATCAAGTGTAGTATCTGTTCTTATCAGTTTAATATCTGATACGTCCCCTATCTGGGGACCATATATTAAATGGATTTTTAGAACAGGGAGATGGAAAAAGAGCTTGCTCTGTCCACTCCACGCATTGACCTGGTATTGCAGTATCTCCAGGACCGGTGCACCCCTTCTTTAATGCAGTTTCTAAAATCAGAAAGAATTGAATTCAATGTTTTTTGTTCATTTTGCTTGTTTGTCGGATTTGGGGATGGACTCTTTGGCTTTGCTTTTCTTCTCCTCATTGGATTTTTCATGTTCAAAGTTGCAGAAGCCAGATTACAAGCTCATTTTGGTTCAACTTCAGCAACTGTGCATTGCATTGCCATGTAATGTGATGCAATGCTATCTTTCTAGCTCTCCCTTTTTACTTCCTTTTGGATAAACAGACATATTAGGCAAGCATTTTGGAGCTTTCACCTAAATAACTACAGGTGGTGAGATAAGCTGCACAATATAATTGACCTTTCAGTATATTGTTGCACACACACCATCTATTTAGCAAATGCCCTTGTTATCAACAGCAGCCTTTTAAACTCACCTGAGCTAACAGGTATGTGCGCTGGTTACTCTGCTGCGCTTAAAATTTCTTTTTTGGTTTGCTACAATGCCTTTTCTGAAACGTTGTCTCCTTCTGCTGGAACACTGACTTCTTTCATTTAATGCCTGCAGACTATAAAAGAGAACCCAACCCAAAAAGTTTGGTTGATTAGTCTGTGGCACTCTGTTAAACTGTTGCTTATGGCGGTCTCTGTGAGCTTCTCAGCGACATTCAGCCAGCCAGGTATCCTGCCTGCAGTAGATGGAATGTGGCAATGGAACGCTGGCTGCGCGTGTCATAATAGGCTCTGAGCCTTTATATACCTGTGCACAGCAGCAGCCACCTTCAGTCTGCTGCTGGACAGCCAGCAGCAGCAGCAGCAGGAGAGGTATGTAATCAGGAGCCCTCCTGCTAAGGGTAGACAGCTGCTCGTTCCACCCCACCCCCCGCCTTAATTGGTTCTCCTCCCTTCCAAGGGTGTTGAGGCGGGTGGGAACAGCAGGGGGTGAAGGTGCTGTGTTTAAAGAGGTGGAGTTATGCAGATCTAAAACGCGTGGATTGCAGCAGCAGCAAGCCGAAAAGTGCAGGCATGTAAGGGATCTAGAGGTTGACAACATGTCTTCTTAACGGGAGTCCAGGAGCTCATCTCCACAAATGGACTTTTCAGGATCCTTGGGTGGCTCCGTAGTTTGAAACCAATTCTGGTTATCGCTTCTCGGCCTTTTGGCTAAGATCAAGTGTAGTATCTGTTCTTATCAGTTTAATATCTGATACGTCCCCTATCTGGGGACCATATATTAAATGGATTTTTAGAACAGGGAGATGGAAAAAGAGCTTGCTCTGTCCACTCCACGCATTGACCTGGTATTGCAGTATCTCCAGGACCGGTGCACCCCTTCTTTAATGCAGTTTCTAAAATCAGAAAGAATTGAATTCAATGTTTTTTGTTCATTTTGCTTGTTTGTCGGATTTGGGGATGGACTCTTTGGCTTTGCTTTTCTTCTCCTCATTGGATTTTTCATGTTCAAAGTTGCAGAAGCCAGATTACAAGCTCATTTTGGTTCAACTTCAGCAACTGTGCATTGCATTGCCATGTAATGTGATGCAATGCTATCTTTCTAGCTCTCCCTTTTTACTTCCTTTTGGATAAACAGACATATTAGGCAAGCATTTTGGAGCTTTCACCTAAATAACTACAGGTGGTGAGATAAGCTGCACAATATAATTGACCTTTCAGTATATTGTTGCACACACACCATCTATTTAGCAAATGCCCTTGTTATCAACAGCAGCCTTTTAAACTCACCTGAGCTAACAGGTATGTGCGCTGGTTACTCTGCTGCGCTTAAAATTTCTTTTTTGGTTTGCTACAATGCCTTTTCTGAAACGTTGTCTCCTTCTGCTGGAACACTGACTTCTTTCATTTAATGCCTGCAGACTATAAAAGAGAACCCAACCCAAAAAGTTTGGTTGATTATTCTGTGGCATTCTGTTAAACTGTTGCTTATGGCGGTCTCTGTGAGCTTCTCAGCGACATTCAGCCAGCCAGGTATCCTGCCTGCAGTAGATGGAATGTGGCAATGGAACGCTGGCTGCGCGTGTCATAATAGGCTCTGAGCCTTTATATACCTGTGCACAGCAGCAGCCACCTTCAGTCTGCTGCTGGACAGCCAGCAGCAGCAGCAGCAGGAGAGGTATGTAATCAGGAGCCCTCCTGCTAAGGGTAGACAGCTGCTCGTTCCACCCCACCCCCCGCCTTAATTGGTTCTCCTCCCTTCCAACGGTGTTGAGGCGGGTGGGAACAGCAGGGGGTGAAGGTGCTGTGTTTAAAGAGGTGGAGTTATGCAGATCTAAAACGCGTGGATTGCAGCAGCAGCAAGCCGAAAAGTGCAGGCATGTAAGGGATCTAGAGGTTGACAACATGTCTTCTTAACGGGAGTCCAGGAGCTCATCTCCACAAATGGACTTTTCAGGATCCTTGGGTGGCTCCGTAGTTTGAAACCAATTCTGGTTATCGCTTCTCGGCCTTTTGGCTAAGATCAAGTGTAGTATCTGTTCTTATCAGTTTAATATCTGATACGTCCCCTATCTGGGGACCATATATTAAATGGATTTTTAGAACAGGGAGATGGAAAAAGAGCTTGCTCTGTCCACTCCACGCATTGACCTGGTATTGCAGTATCTCCAGGACCGGTGCACCCCTTCTTTAATGCAGTTTCTAAAATCAGAAAGAATTGAATTCAATGTTTTTTGTTCATTTTGCTTGTTTGTCGGATTTGGGGATGGACTCTTTGGCTTTGCTTTTCTTCTCCTCATTGGATTTTTCATGTTCAAAGTTGCAGAAGCCAGATTACAAGCTCATTTTGGTTCAACTTCAGCAACTGTGCATTGCATTGCCATGTAATGTGATGCAATGCTATCTTTCTAGCTCTCCCTTTTTACTTCCTTTTGGATAAACAGACATATTAGGCAAGCATTTTGGAGCTTTCACCTAAATAACTACAGGTGGTGAGATAAGCTGCACAATATAATTGACCTTTCAGTATATTGTTGCACACACACCATCTATTTAGCAAATGCCCTTGTTATCAACAGCAGCCTTTTAAACTCACCTGAGCTAACAGGTATGTGCGCTGGTTACTCTGCTGCGCTTAAAATTTCTTTTTTGGTTTGCTACAATGCCTTTTCTGAAACGTTGTCTCCTTCTGCTGGAACACTGACTTCTTTCATTTAATGCCTGCAGACTATAAAAGAGAACCCAACCCAAAAAGTTTGGTTGATTATTCTGTGGCATTCTGTTAAACTGTTGCTTATGGCGGTCTCTGTGAGCTTCTCAGCGACATTCAGCCAGCCAGGTATCCTGCCTGCAGTAGATGGAATGTGGCAATGGAACGCTGGCTGCGCGTGTCATAATAGGCTCTGAGCCTTTATATACCTGTGCACAGCAGCAGCCACCTTCAGTCTGCTGCTGGACAGCCAGCAGCAGCAGCAGGAGAGGTATGTAATCAGGAGCCCTCCTGCTAAGGGTAGACAGCTGCTCGTTCCACCCCACCCCCCGCCTTAATTGGTTCTCCTCCCTTCCAACGGTGTTGAGGCGGGTGGGAACAGCAGGGGGTGAAGGTGCTGTGTTTAAAGAGGTGGAGTTATGCAGATCTAAAACGCGTGGATTGCAGCAGCAGCAAGCCGAAAAGTGCAGGCATGTAAGGGATCTAGAGGTTGACAACATGTCTTCTTAACGGGAGTCCAGGAGCTCATCTCCACAAATGGACTTTTCAGGATCCTTGGGTGGCTCCGTAGTTTGAAACCAATTCTGGTTATCGCTTCTCGGCCTTTTGGCTAAGATCAAGTGTAGTATCTGTTCTTATCAGTTTAATATCTGATACGTCCCCTATCTGGGGACCATATATTAAATGGATTTTTAGAACAGGGAGATGGAAAAAGAGCTTGCTCTGTCCACTCCACGCATTGACCTGGTATTGCAGTATCTCCAGGACCGGTGCACCCCTTCTTTAATGCAGTTTCTAAAATCAGAAAGAATTGAATTCAATGTTTTTTGTTCATTTTGCTTGTTTGTCGGATTTGGGGATGGACTCTTTGGCTTTGCTTTTCTTCTCCTCATTGGATTTTTCATGTTCAAAGTTGCAGAAGCCAGATTACAAGCTCATTTTGGTTCAACTTCAGCAACTGTGCATTGCATTGCCATGTAATGTGATGCAATGCTATCTTTCTAGCTCTCCCTTTTTACTTCCTTTTGGATAAACAGACATATTAGGCAAGCATTTTGGAGCTTTCACCTAAATAACTACAGGTGGTGAGATAAGCTGCACAATATAATTGACCTTTCAGTATATTGTTGCACACACACCATCTATTTAGCAAATGCCCTTGTTATCAACAGCAGCCTTTTAAACTCACCTGAGCTAACAGGTATGTGCGCTGGTTACTCTGCTGCGCTTAAAATTTCTTTTTTGGTTTGCTACAATGCCTTTTCTGAAACGTTGTCTCCTTCTGCTGGAACACTGACTTCTTTCATTTAATGCCTGCAGACTATAAAAGAGAACCCAACCCAAAAAGTTTGGTTGATTAGTCTGTGGCATTCTGTTAAACTGTTGCTTATGGCGGTCTCTGTGAGCTTCTCAGCGACATTCAGCCAGCCAGGTATCCTGCCTGCAGTAGATGGAATGTGGCAATGGAACGCTGGCTGCGCGTGTCATAATAGGCTCTGAGCCTTTATATACCTGTGCACAGCAGCAGCCACCTTCAGTTTGCTGCTGGACAGCCAGCAGCAGCAGCAGCAGGAGAGGTATGTAATCAGGAGCCCTCCTGCTAAGGGTAGACAGCTGCTCGTTCCACCCCACCCCCCGCCTTAATTGGTTCTCCTCCCTTCCAACGGTGTTGAGGCGGGTGGGAACAGCAGGGGGTGAAGGTGCTGTGTTTAAAGAGGTGGAGTTATGCAGATCTAAAACGCGTGGATTGCAGCAGCAGCAAGCCGAAAAGTGCAGGCATGTAAGGGATCTAGAGGTTGACAACATGTCTTCTTAACGGGAGTCCAGGAGCTCATCTCCACAAATGGACTTTTCAGGATCCTTGGGTGGCTCCGTAGTTTGAAACCAATTCTGGTTATCGCTTCTCGGCCTTTTGGCTAAGATCAAGTGTAGTATCTGTTCTTATCAGTTTAATATCTGATACGTCCCCTATCTGGGGACCATATATTAAATGGATTTTTAGAACAGGGAGATGGAAAAAGAGCTTGCTCTGTCCACTCCACGCATTGACCTGGTATTGCAGTATCTCCAGGACCGGTGCACCCCTTCTTTAATGCAGTTTCTAAAATCAGAAAGAATTGAATTCAATGTTTTTTGTTCATTTTGCTTGTTTGTCGGATTTGGGGATGGACTCTTTGGCTTTGCTTTTCTTCTCCTCATTGGATTTTTCATGTTCAAAGTTGCAGAAGCCAGATTACAAGCTCATTTTGGTTCAACTTCAGCAACTGTGCATTGCATTGCCATGTAATGTGATGCAATGCTATCTTTCTAGCTCTCCCTTTTTACTTCCTTTTGGATAAACAGACATATTAGGCAAGCATTTTGGAGCTTTCACCTAAATAACTACAGGTGGTGAGATAAGCTGCACAATATAATTGACCTTTCAGTATATTGTTGCACACACACCATCTATTTAGCAAATGCCCTTGTTATCAACAGCAGCCTTTTAAACTCACCTGAGCTAACAGGTATGTGCGCTGGTTACTCTGCTGCGCTTAAAATTTCTTTTTTGGTTTGCTACAATGCCTTTTCTGAAACGTTGTCTCCTTCTGCTGGAACACTGACTTCTTTCATTTAATGCCTGCAGACTATAAAAGAGAACCCAACCCAAAAAGTTTGGTTGATTAGTCTGTGGCATTCTGTTAAACTGTTGCTTATGGCGGTCTCTGTGAGCTTCTCAGCGACATTCAGCCAGCCAGGTATCCTGCCTGCAGTAGATGGAATGTGGCAATGGAACGCTGGCTGCGCGTGTCATAATAGGCTCTGAGCCTTTATATACCTGTGCACAGCAGCAGCCACCTTCAGTCTGCTGCTGGACAGCCAGCAGCAGCAGCAGCAGCAGGAGAGGTATGTAATCAGGAGCCCTCCTGCTAAGGGTAGACAGCTGCTCGTTCCACCCCACCCCCCGCCTTAATTGGTTCTCCTCCCTTCCAAGGGTGTTGAGGCGGGTGGGAACAGCAGGGGGTGAAGGTGCTGTGTTTAAAGAGGTGGAGTTATGCAGATCTAAAACGCGTGGATTGCAGCAGCAGCAAGCCGAAAAGTGCAGGCATGTAAGGGATCTAGAGGTTGACAACATGTCTTCTTAACGGGAGTCCAGGAGCTCATCTCCACAAATGGACTTTTCAGGATCCTTGGGTGGCTCCGTAGTTTGAAACCAATTCTGGTTATCGCTTCTCGGCCTTTTGGCTAAGATCAAGTGTAGTATCTGTTCTTATCAGTTTAATATCTGATACGTCCCCTATCTGGGGACCATATATTAAATGGATTTTTAGAACAGGGAGATGGAAAAAGAGCTTGCTCTGTCCACTCCACGCATTGACCTGGTATTGCAGTATCTCCAGGACCGGTGCACCCCTTCTTTAATGCAGTTTCTAAAATCAGAAAGAATTGAATTCAATGTTTTCTGTTCATTTTGCTTGTTTGTCGGATTTGGGGATGGACTCTTTGGCTTTGCTTTTCTTCTCCTCATTGGATTTTTCATGTTCAAAGTTGCAGAAGCCAGATTACAAGCTCATTTTGGTTCAACTTCAGCAACTGTGCATTGCATTGCCATGTAATGTGATGCAATGCTATCTTTCTAGCTCTCCCTTTTTACTTCCTTTTGGATAAACAGACATATTAGGCAAGCATTTTGGAGCTTTCACCTAAATAACTACAGGTGGTGAGATAAGCTGCACAATATAATTGACCTTTCAGTATATTGTTGCACACACACCATCTATTTAGCAAATGCCCTTGTTATCAACAGCAGCCTTTTAAACTCACCTGAGCTAACAGGTATGTGCGCTGGTTACTCTGCTGCGCTTAAAATTTCTTTTTTGGTTTGCTACAATGCCTTTTCTGAAACGTTGTCTCCTTCTGCTGGAACACTGACTTCTTTCATTTAATGCCTGCAGACTATAAAAGAGAACCCAACCCAAAAAGTTTGGTTGATTAGTCTGTGGCATTCTGTTAAACTGTTGCTTATGGCGGTCTCTGTGAGCTTCTCAGCGACATTCAGCCAGCCAGGTATCCTGCCTGCAGTAGATGGAATGTGGCAATGGAACGCTGGCTGCGCGTGTCATAATAGGCTCTGAGCCTTTATATACCTGTGCACAGCAGCAGCCACCTTCAGTCTGCTGCTGGACAGCCAGCAGCAGCAGCAGCAGGAGAGGTATGTAATCAGGAGCCCTCCTGCTAAGGGTAGACAGCTGCTCGTTCCACCCCACCCCCCGCCTTAATTGGTTCTCCTCCCTTCCAAGGGTGTTGAGGCGGGTGGGAACAGCAGGGGGTGAAGGTGCTGTGTTTAAAGAGGTGGAGTTATGCAGATCTAAAACGCGTGGATTGCAGCAGCAGCAAGCCGAAAAGTGCAGGCATGTAAGGGATCTAGAGGTTGACAACATGTCTTCTTAACGGGAGTCCAGGAGCTCATCTCCACAAATGGACTTTTCAGGATCCTTGGGTGGCTCCGTAGTTTGAAACCAATTCTGGTTATCGCTTCTCGGCCTTTTGGCTAAGATCAAGTGTAGTATCTGTTCTTATCAGTTTAATATCTGATACGTCCCCTATCTGGGGACCATATATTAAATGGATTTTTAGAACAGGGAGATGGAAAAAGAGCTTGCTCTGTCCACTCCACGCATTGACCTGGTATTGCAGTATCTCCAGGACCGGTGCACCCCTTCTTTAATGCAGTTTCTAAAATCAGAAAGAATTGAATTCAATGTTTTTTGTTCATTTTGCTTGTTTGTCGGATTTGGGGATGGACTCTTTGGCTTTGCTTTTCTTCTCCTCATTGGATTTTTCATGTTCAAAGTTGCAGAAGCCAGATTACAAGCTCATTTTGGTTCAACTTCAGCAACTGTGCATTGCATTGCCATGTAATGTGATGCAATGCTATCTTTCTAGCTCTCCCTTTTTACTTCCTTTTGGATAAACAGACATATTAGGCAAGCATTTTGGAGCTTTCACCTAAATAACTACAGGTGGTGAGATAAGCTGCACAATATAATTGACCTTTCAGTATATTGTTGCACACACACCATCTATTTAGCAAATGCCCTTGTTATCAACAGCAGCCTTTTAAACTCACCTGAGCTAACAGGTATGTGCGCTGGTTACTCTGCTGCGCTTAAAATTTCTTTTTTGGTTTGCTACAATGCCTTTTCTGAAACGTTGTCTCCTTCTGCTGGAACACTGACTTCTTTCATTTAATGCCTGCAGACTATAAAAGAGAACCCAACCCAAAAAGTTTGGTTGATTATTCTGTGGCATTCTGTTAAACTGTTGCTTATGGCGGTCTCTGTGAGCTTCTCAGCGACATTCAGCCAGCCAGGTATCCTGCCTGCAGTAGATGGAATGTGGCAATGGAACGCTGGCTGCGCGTGTCATAATAGGCTCTGAGCCTTTATATACCTGTGCACAGCAGCAGCCACCTTCAGTCTGCTGCTGGACAGCCAGCAGCAGCAGCAGCAGGAGAGGTATGTAATCAGGAGCCCTCCTGCTAAGGGTAGACAGCTGCTCGTTCCACCCCACCCCCCGCCTTAATTGGTTCTCCTCCCTTCCAACGGTGTTGAGGCGGGTGGGAACAGCAGGGGGTGAAGGTGCTGTGTTTAAAGAGGTGGAGTTATGCAGATCTAAAACGCGTGGATTGCAGCAGCAGCAAGCCGAAAAGTGCAGGCATGTAAGGGATCTAGAGGTTGACAACATGTCTTCTTAACGGGAGTCCAGGAGCTCATCTCCACAAATGGACTTTTCAGGATCCTTGGGTGGCTCCGTAGTTTGAAACCAATTCTGGTTATCGCTTCTCGGCCTTTTGGCTAAGATCAAGTGTAGTATCTGTTCTTATCAGTTTAATATCTGATACGTCCCCTATCTGGGGACCATATATTAAATGGATTTTTAGAACAGGGAGATGGAAAAAGAGCTTGCTCTGTCCACTCCACGCATTGACCTGGTATTGCAGTATCTCCAGGACCGGTGCACCCCTTCTTTAATGCAGTTTCTAAAATCAGAAAGAATTGAATTCAATGTTTTTTGTTCATTTTGCTTGTTTGTCGGATTTGGGGATGGACTCTTTGGCTTTGCTTTTCTTCTCCTCATTGGATTTTTCATGTTCAAAGTTGCAGAAGCCAGATTACAAGCTCATTTTGGTTCAACTTCAGCAACTGTGCATTGCATTGCCATGTAATGTGATGCAATGCTATCTTTCTAGCTCTCCCTTTTTACTTCCTTTTGGATAAACAGACATATTAGGCAAGCATTTTGGAGCTTTCACCTAAATAACTACAGGTGGTGAGATAAGCTGCACAATATAATTGACCTTTCAGTATATTGTTGCACACACACCATCTATTTAGCAAATGCCCTTGTTATCAACAGCAGCCTTTTAAACTCACCTGAGCTAACAGGTATGTGCGCTGGTTACTCTGCTGCGCTTAAAATTTCTTTTTTGGTTTGCTACAATGCCTTTTCTGAAACGTTGTCTCCTTCTGCTGGAACACTGACTTCTTTCATTTAATGCCTGCAGACTATAAAAGAGAACCCAACCCAAAAAGTTTGGTTGATTAGTCTGTGGCATTCTGTTAAACTGTTGCTTATGGCGGTCTCTGTGAGCTTCTCAGCGACATTCAGCCAGCCAGGTATCCTGCCTGCAGTAGATGGAATGTGGCAATGGAACGCTGGCTGCGCGTGTCATAATAGGCTCTGAGCCTTTATATACCTGTGCACAGCAGCAGCCACCTTCAGTTTGCTGCTGGACAGCCAGCAGCAGCAGCAGCAGGAGAGGTATGTAATCAGGAGCCCTCCTGCTAAGGGTAGACAGCTGCTCGTTCCACCCCACCCCCCGCCTTAATTGGTTCTCCTCCCTTCCAACGGTGTTGAGGTGGGTGGGAACAGCAGGGGGTGAAGGTGCTGTGTTTAAAGAGGTGGAGTTATGCAGATCTAAAACGCGTGGATTGCAGCAGCAGCAAGCCGAAAAGTGCAGGCATGTAAGGGATCTAGAGGTTGACAACATGTCTTCTTAACGGGAGTCCAGGAGCTCATCTCCACAAATGGACTTTTCAGGATCCTTGGGTGGCTCCGTAGTTTGAAACCAATTCTGGTTATCGCTTCTCGGCCTTTTGGCTAAGATCAAGTGTAGTATCTGTTCTTATCAGTTTAATATCTGATACGTCCCCTATCTGGGGACCATATATTAAATGGATTTTTAGAACAGGGAGATGGAAAAAGAGCTTGCTCTGTCCACTCCACGCATTGACCTGGTATTGCAGTATCTCCAGGACCGGTGCACCCCTTCTTTAATGCAGTTTCTAAAATCAGAAAGAATTGAATTCAATGTTTTTTGTTCATTTTGCTTGTTTGTCGGATTTGGGGATGGACTCTTTGGCTTTGCTTTTCTTCTCCTCATTGGATTTTTCATGTTCAAAGTTGCAGAAGCCAGATTACAAGCTCATTTTGGTTCAACTTCAGCAACTGTGCATTGCATTGCCATGTAATGTGATGCAATGCTATCTTTCTAGCTCTCCCTTTTTACTTCCTTTTGGATAAACAGACATATTAGGCAAGCATTTTGGAGCTTTCACCTAAATAACTACAGGTGGTGAGATAAGCTGCACAATATAATTGACCTTTCAGTATATTGTTGCACACACACCATCTATTTAGCAAATGCCCTTGTTATCAACAGCAGCCTTTTAAACTCACCTGAGCTAACAGGTATGTGCGCTGGTTACTCTGCTGCGCTTAAAATTTCTTTTTTGGTTTGCTACAATGCCTTTTCTGAAACGTTGTCTCCTTCTGCTGGAACACTGACTTCTTTCATTTAATGCCTGCAGACTATAAAAGAGAACCCAACCCAAAAAGTTTGGTTGATTAGTCTGTGGCATTCTGTTAAACTGTTGCTTATGGCGGTCTCTGTGAGCTTCTCAGCGACATTCAGCCAGCCAGGTATCCTGCCTGCAGTAGATGGAATGTGGCAATGGAACGCTGGCTGCGCGTGTCATAATAGGCTCTGAGCCTTTATATACCTGTGCACAGCAGCAGCCACCTTCAGTCTGCTGCTGGACAGCCAGCAGCAGCAGCAGCAGGAGAGGTATGTAATCAGGAGCCCTCCTGCTAAGGGTAGACAGCTGCTCGTTCCACCCCACCCCCCGCCTTAATTGGTTCTCCTCCCTTCCAAGGGTGTTGAGGCGGGTGGGAACAGCAGGGGGTGAAGGTGCTGTGTTTAAAGAGGTGGAGTTATGCAGATCTAAAACGCGTGGATTGCAGCAGCAGCAAGCCGAAAAGTGCAGGCATGTAAGGGATCTAGAGGTTGACAACATGTCTTCTTAACGGGAGTCCAGGAGCTCATCTCCACAAATGGACTTTTCAGGATCCTTGGGTGGCTCCGTAGTTTGAAACCAATTCTGGTTATCGCTTCTCGGCCTTTTGGCTAAGATCAAGTGTAGTATCTGTTCTTATCAGTTTAATATCTGATACGTCCCCTATCTGGGGACCATATATTAAATGGATTTTTAGAACAGGGAGATGGAAAAAGAGCTTGCTCTGTCCACTCCACGCATTGACCTGGTATTGCAGTATCTCCAGGACCGGTGCACCCCTTCTTTAATGCAGTTTCTAAAATCAGAAAGAATTGAATTCAATGTTTTTTGTTCATTTTGCTTGTTTGTCGGATTTGGGGATGGACTCTTTGGCTTTGCTTTTCTTCTCCTCATTGGATTTTTCATGTTCAAAGTTGCAGAAGCCAGATTACAAGCTCATTTTGGTTCAACTTCAGCAACTGTGCATTGCATTGCCATGTAATGTGATGCAATGCTATCTTTCTAGCTCTCCCTTTTTACTTCCTTTTGGATAAACAGACATATTAGGCAAGCATTTTGGAGCTTTCACCTAAATAACTACAGGTGGTGAGATAAGCTGCACAATATAATTGACCTTTCAGTATATTGTTGCACACACACCATCTATTTAGCAAATGCCCTTGTTATCAACAGCAGCCTTTTAAACTCACCTGAGCTAACAGGTATGTGCGCTGGTTACTCTGCTGCGCTTAAAATTTCTTTTTTGGTTTGCTACAATGCCTTTTCTGAAACGTTGTCTCCTTCTGCTGGAACACTGACTTCTTTCATTTAATGCCTGCAGACTATAAAAGAGAACCCAACCCAAAAAGTTTGGTTGATTATTCTGTGGCATTCTGTTAAACTGTTGCTTATGGCGGTCTCTGTGAGCTTCTCAGCGACATTCAGCCAGCCAGGTATCCTGCCTGCAGTAGATGGAATGTGGCAATGGAACGCTGGCTGCGCGTGTCATAATAGGCTCTGAGCCTTTATATACCTGTGCACAGCAGCAGCCACCTTCAGTCTGCTGCTGGACAGCCAGCAGCAGCAGCAGCAGGAGAGGTATGTAATCAGGAGCCCTCCTGCTAAGGGTAGACAGCTGCTCGTTCCACCCCACCCCCCGCCTTAATTGGTTCTCCTCCCTTCCAACGGTGTTGAGGCGGGTGGGAACAGCAGGGGGTGAAGGTGCTGTGTTTAAAGAGGTGGAGTTATGCAGATCTAAAACGCGTGGATTGCAGCAGCAGCAAGCCGAAAAGTGCAGGCATGTAAGGGATCTAGAGGTTGACAACATGTCTTCTTAACGGGAGTCCAGGAGCTCATCTCCACAAATGGACTTTTCAGGATCCTTGGGTGGCTCCGTAGTTTGAAACCAATTCTGGTTATCGCTTCTCGGCCTTTTGGCTAAGATCAAGTGTAGTATCTGTTCTTATCAGTTTAATATCTGATACGTCCCCTATCTGGGGACCATATATTAAATGGATTTTTAGAACAGGGAGATGGAAAAAGAGCTTGCTCTGTCCACTCCACGCATTGACCTGGTATTGCAGTATCTCCAGGACCGGTGCACCCCTTCTTTAATGCAGTTTCTAAAATCAGAAAGAATTGAATTCAATGTTTTTTGTTCATTTTGCTTGTTTGTCGGATTTGGGGATGGACTCTTTGGCTTTGCTTTTCTTCTCCTCATTGGATTTTTCATGTTCAAAGTTGCAGAAGCCAGATTACAAGCTCATTTTGGTTCAACTTCAGCAACTGTGCATTGCATTGCCATGTAATGTGATGCAATGCTATCTTTCTAGCTCTCCCTTTTTACTTCCTTTTGGATAAACAGACATATTAGGCAAGCATTTTGGAGCTTTCACCTAAATAACTACAGGTGGTGAGATAAGCTGCACAATATAATTGACCTTTCAGTATATTGTTGCACACACACCATCTATTTAGCAAATGCCCTTGTTATCAACAGCAGCCTTTTAAATTCACCTGAGCTAACAGGTATGTGCGCTGGTTACTCTGCTGCGCTTAAAATTTCTTTTTTGGTTTGCTACAATGCCTTTTCTGAAACGTTGTCTCCTTCTGCTGGAACACTGACTTCTTTCATTTAATGCCTGCAGACTATAAAAGAGAACCCAACCCAAAAAGTTTGGTTGATTAGTCTGTGGCATTCTGTTAAACTGTTGCTTATGGCGGTCTCTGTGAGCTTCTCAGCGACATTCAGCCAGCCAGGTATCCTGCCTGCAGTAGATGGAATGTGGCAATGGAACGCTGGCTGCGCGTGTCATAATAGGCTCTGAGCCTTTATATACCTGTGCACAGCAGCAGCCACCTTCAGTCTGCTGCTGGACAGCCAGCAGCAGCAGCAGCAGGAGAGGTATGTAATCAGGAGCCCTCCTGCTAAGGGTAGACAGCTGCTCGTTCCACCCCACCCCCCGCCTTAATTGGTTCTCCTACCTTCCAACGGTGTTGAGGCGGGTGGGAACAGCAGGGGGTGAAGGTGCTGTGTTTAAAGAGGTGGAGTTATGCAGATCTAAAACGCGTGGATTGCAGCAGCAGCAAGCCGAAAAGTGCAGGCATGTAAGGGATCTAGAGGTTGACAACATGTCTTCTTAACGGGAGTCCAGGAGCTCATCTCCACAAATGGACTTTTCAGGATCCTTGGGTGGCTCCGTAGTTTGAAACCAATTCTGGTTATCGCTTCTCGGCCTTTTGGCTAAGATCAAGTGTAGTATCTGTTCTTATCAGTTTAATATCTGATACGTCCCCTATCTGGGGACCATATATTAAATGGATTTTTAGAACAGGGAGATGGAAAAAGAGCTTGCTCTGTCCACTCCACGCATTGACCTAGTATTGCAGTATCTCCAGGACCGGTGCACCCCTTCTTTAATGCAGTTTCTAAAATCAGAAAGAATTGAATTCAATGTTTTTTGTTCATTTTGCTTGTTTGTCGGATTTGGGGATGGACTCTTTGGCTTTGCTTTTCTTCTCCTCATTGGATTTTTCATGTTCAAAGTTGCAGAAGCCAGATTACAAGCTCATTTTGGTTCAACTTCAGCAACTGTGCATTGCATTGCCATGTAATGTGATGCAATGCTATCTTTCTGGCTCTCCCTTTTTACTTCCTTTTGGATAAACAGACATATTAGGCAAGCATTTTGGAGCTTTCACCTAAATAACTACAGGTGGTGAGATAAGCTGCACAATATAATTGACCTTTCAGTATATTGTTGCACACACACCATCTATTTAGCAAATGCCCTTGTTATCAACAGCAGCCTTTTAAACTCACCTGAGCTAACAGGTATGTGCGCTGGTTACTCTGCTGCGCTTAAAATTTCTTTTTTGGTTTGCTACAATGCCTTTTCTGAAACGTTGTCTCCTTCTGCTGGAACACTGACTTCTTTCATTTAATGCCTGCAGACTATAAAAGAGAACCCAACCCAAAAAGTTTGGTTGATTAGTCTGTGGCATTCTGTTAAACTGTTGCTTATGGCGGTCTCTGTGAGCTTCTCAGCGACATTCAGCCAGCCAGGTATCCTGCCTGCAGTAGATGGAATGTGGCAATGGAACGCTGGCTGCGCGTGTCATAATAGGCTCTGACCCTTTATATACCTGTGCACAGCAGCAGCCACCTTCAGTCTGCTGCTGGACAGCCAGCAGCAGCAGCAGCAGGAGAGGTATGTAATCAGGAGCCCTCCTGCTAAGGGTAGACAGCTGCTCGTTCCACCCCACCCCCCGCCTTAATTGGTTCTCCTCCCTTCCAACGGTGTTGAGGCGGGTGGGAACAGCAGGGGGTGAAGGTGCTGTGTTTAAAGAGGTGGAGTTATGCAGATCTAAAACGCGTGGATTGCAGCAGCAGCAAGCCGAAAAGTGCAGGCATGTAAGGGATCTAGAGGTTGACAACATGTCTTCTTAACGGGAGTCCAGGAGCTCATCTCCACAAATGGACTTTTCAGGATCCTTGGGTGGCTCCATAGTTTGAAACCAATTCTGGTTATCGCTTCTCGGCCTTTTGGCTAAGATCAAGTGTAGTATCTGTTCTTATCAGTTTAATATCTGATACGTCCCCTATCTGGGGACCATATATTAAATGGATTTTTAGAACAGGGAGATGGAAAAAGAGCTTGCTCTGTCCACTCCACGCATTGACCTGGTATTGCAGTATCTCCAGGACCGGTGCACCCCTTCTTTAATGCAGTTTCTAAAATCAGAAAGAATTGAATTCAATGTTTTTTGTTCATTTTGCTTGTTTGTCGGATTTGGGGATGGACTCTTTGGCTTTGCTTTTCTTCTCCTCATTGGATTTTTCATGTTCAAAGTTGCAGAAGCCAGATTACAAGCTCATTTTGGTTCAACTTCAGCAACTGTGCATTGCATTGCCATGTAATGTGATGCAATGCTATCTTTCTAGCTCTCCCTTTTTACTTCCTTTTGGATAAACAGACATATTAGGCAAGCATTTTGGAGCTTTCACCTAAATAACTACAGGTGGTGAGATAAGCTGCACAATATAATTGACCTTTCAGTATATTGTTGCACACACACCATCTATTTAGCAAATGCCCTTGTTATCAACAGCAGCCTTTTAAACTCACCTGAGCTAACAGGTATGTGCGCTGGTTACTCTGCTGCGCTTAAAATTTCTTTTTTGGTTTGCTACAATGCCTTTTCTGAAACGTTGTCTCCTTCTGCTGGAACACTGACTTCTTTCATTTAATGCCTGCAGACTATAAAAGAGAACCCAACCCAAAAAGTTTGGTTGATTAGTCTGTGGCATTCTGTTAAACTGTTGCTTATGGCGGTCTCTGTGAGCTTCTCAGCGACATTCAGCCAGCCAGGTATCCTGCCTGCAGTAGATGGAATGTGGCAATGGAACGCTGGCTGCGCGTGTCATAATAGGCTCTGAGCCTTTATATACCTGTGCACAGCAGCAGCCACCTTCAGTCTGCTGCTGGACAGCCAGCAGCAGCAGCAGCAGGAGAGGTATGTAATCAGGAGCCCTCCTGCTAAGGGTAGACAGCTGCTCGTTCCACCCCACCCCCCGCCTTAATTGGTTCTCCTCCCTTCCAACGGTGTTGAGGCGGGTGGGAACAGCAGGGGGTGAAGGTGCTGTGTTTAAAGAGGTGGAGTTATGCAGATCTAAAACGCGTGGATTGCAGCAGCAGCAAGCCGAAAAGTGCAGGCATGTAAGGGATCTAGAGGTTGACAACATGTCTTCTTAACGGGAGTCCAGGAGCTCATCTCCACAAATGGACTTTTCAGGATCCTTGGGTGGCTCCGTAGTTTGAAACCAATTCTGGTTATCGCTTCTCGGCCTTTTGGCTGCGATCGTATGACTGTACCTTGATTGGTGCGAGTCTCCTGGAGGAATCCGGACCCTTTTGTGGAGGATTTTCTGCTTTTTCCTGTGGTATTCCATACCGACAGAATCCAAGATGTCTTTTGTGAAGAACACCATCCGTTTGTCCGTGGATCCATCTGACCAGAACAAGAACAACGTGGTTTTCATTGTCCAAGACATCGTTGAAGGCAAAGCTGGAGCAAGACGTTCTGGGATCCTCAGTGTCAACGAATTTTCACGTCAAGGTAATTATGACGTTACCTTTATGGACCAGGATGTTTGCCTTAATGTCTTTGAATGGCTCCGTGGTCACTCTAGTGACCCCTGCTTGGAAGGAGTTAGATGGGAACCTTTGTTTGGTCTGCAAGAAAAGGAGGTGACTGTGACTGTCTATAACCCTTTTACAGACCCTGAGCTGCTGGAGTGCTTCCTCTCTCGCTACTGTGAATATGTGCGGAAGGGAGTGAAGCAAGTCAATTGTCTAGGAATCTTTAACTGTCAGTATAAATTCCGTGTGAAATTGAAAAGGGATCCTGACAGTGTGGGGGGCTTTAGACACCCTCCATCAAATTTTTCCGTTGCAGGCCATAGAGGTTTCCTCTTTTACCCAGGCCAGCCCATGTTTTGCCGTAGATGCTTTTCTTTCGGACATACCATGGTAACATGCCTTAAAGGGCAGTGTTGCCGAAATTGCAGAAAGGAGGGGCATATGGCCAACCAGTGTCCAGAGGCCAAGTCCTGTGATGTCTGTGGGAGTAGTGATCACATGTATAAGGACTGTCCTATGAGTGCACCTAGACGTTCTGATAAAGAACAGAAGGAGGAGGAGCTGGAGAGGAGGCAGATGGCAAGCGCACTGAAAGTGCTGGAAAGATTGGAGAGGGAGGAGAGAGAGGGAAGGAGGCGGGAAACTGGTAGAGCCTCTCCCTCTACGGCGCCAGAGGAGGTGTCCCTGAGACCATGTTCTTCTTCTGCTGAAGAAATGAGGAAGAAGCGGAGGGAAGAAAAGGAGTTCTGGAGGGAAGTGGCAAAGGTGGAGAAAAAGGCAGTGTCTGCGAGAATATCTAGGAAAGTGGTGGAAGCAGAGCTGCCTGAGATGATGACTTTTGGAGAGGCAATGGACGCAACAGGATGTGAAGTGCAAATCTCGGAACCCGACAGTCCTGAACACCCTTCGGGTCCTGAAAACACTGAAGATTTTTCTTCGGAGGATGATAGGGGTGCAAAGAAGAGTCGTAGGGAGGATGGTGGGGGCAGTGATGATGCAGATTTTAGTGAGCCTCAGAGGAAGATCAGAACTGCCAGAATGAGGAGTGTGGCTGGTGAAGCCAGCGGGTCGGAAACCAGCTGTTCTGTTCTGATGGCGGAGGAGGATAGTGGTGGTGCTGGATAGTGTCACCATATAATATTGTAAATGTTTTTTCTTTTTGTCCTCTTGTGAGCTTTGGTTTAGGCCAAAGGCTATTTCTTTGTGTAATTGGTGAAGGAGTAGAAGTATTATGGGATTTACCATAGTGTCCCAAAACGTAAGAGTGTTTAAAAGTAAAGTAAGAAGAGCTGCTATTTTTGAGTTTTTAGCTATGCAAAATGCATCTATTTTTTGTTTACAAGAATGTGGGGTAGTGGATGGTGTGAAAGGGGATGAATGGTCTTATGGAGCGTCTGTGTGGTCGGGGAGTGCATGTAATAAGAATGATGGTGTGGGTATTTTGGTTAAAGGAAGGGAGGTTGTTTTGAGTGATTATTTGGTTATTGAGGTGGGGAGATGTATCCTTGCTAATTTTGTATACAAGAATGTAAAGTTTTGTGTTATTAATGTTTATGCGCCAGTTGAAAAAAATGAGCGCAAAAATTTATTTGAAAAAATTAAGCTTTTTGTTCCAGGAAGAATACCTGTGGTAATTGTGGGTGATATGAACTGTGATGTGGGGAGAGTGAATGTGGATGTGTCTGGGAAAGCATTATTGGAGTTAGTGAATGATTTTGGGTTGTGTGATATGCAGCGCGTGTGTAACATGAATCCTTTGTTGAACACTTTCTTTTCTGAGAGTGGTAGGGTACAATCCAGATTGGATTATTGTTTTATTTCTAAAAATATGGTTTCTGTTAATTATAGGCAGGAAAACGTTCTTTTTTCAGATCATGTGTGTATGTTGTGTGAGTTGGATATAAAAGTTGATGGAGTGTTTGGGAGAGGATTGTGGAAGTTAAATGTTAAACTGTTAGAGAATGAAGATGTGAGAAAGGAGTATGAAAGGCGGTATGAAGAATGGTGTAAGCATAAAAATGAGTTTGGGAATGTTTGTGAGTGGTGGGACTGGGTGAAGAAACAAACAAAAATGTTCTTTAAAAATTTAGGATACAAGTATGCAGCAATTAAAAGAGAGAGTTTTGTTAAACTGAACGCGCGGTTGAGCGTTTTGTATAAGTTAAGGGAAGGAGGAGTTGAGGTGGAGGAGGATATTTTAGAGGTAAAAAAGGAGATTAGTGAGTTTTTGTTGGAGAGAGGGAGAAGCATAGTGTTTAGGGCAAAGATTGATAAGATGGAGCAGGATGAGAAATGTTCTCGGTTTTTCTTTAAAAAAGTTTTTGGAAAGAAACAGAGTATGAGCGTGGTGTATGGAGCAGATGGAAGTGAGGTGAGTGGAGAGGATATGTGTGAAGAGGTGGCTAAGTTTTATGAGGATCTGTATGCAGTGAAACAGAGGGATGAATGTTTGGAGAATGATGTTTTGAGTGTGTTAGAGAGTAAGTTGAGTGAAGCAGAAAGAGAGAGAGTGATGGGTGAGGTGACTGGTGATGAGGTATGGAAGGTTATGTGTAGTATGGCTTTGAATAAGACGCCGGGGGAGGATGGCCTCCCAGTAGAATTTTATCGTGTGATGTGGGGTGTGATTGGTAAGGACTTTGTGGATGTATGTAAGTATATGTGGGGAAACATGGAGGTGGCTGAGAGTATGCGTGCAGGTATGGTTGTGTTAATTCCTAAGAAAGGGGATTTGAAAAGTCTGAGGAATTGGAGGCCAATAACGTTACTTAATTGTGATTATAAAATCTATGCAAAACTTATGGCTAATAGGATGCGTGATGTGATAGAGAGTGTGATTGGGGATGAGCAGTGTTGTGCGGTACCTGGGAGGCGGATTCATGAGTGTGTGTGTATGTTAAGAGATTGTCTATGGGATTGCATGGGTCGTAAGAAGAGTGTATTTTTGTTAAGTTTGGATTTTGAAAAGGCTTATGATAGGTTGTCGCATGGTTTTTTGTTCAGAGTGTTGTTAAAAATGGGTTTTCCGGCTGATTTTGTTGGGCGAGTGAGAAGTTTGTATGCGGGTGTTTATAGCTGTGTTTTAATGAATGGGTATGTGGGTAGGAAAGTGAATGTGTTTTCGGGTGTGCGACAGGGGTGTCCTTTGTCCCCTGTAGCATTTATTTGTGCAATTGAGCCATTGTTGTGTATGCTGAGGAAAGATAAGGTAATTTGTGGTGTGCAAGTGCCGGGAGGTGGAGGAAAAGAATGGAAGGTGAGTGGTTATATGGATGACGTGTGTGTATTATGTGATTCTGAATGTTCGGTGAGGCGGGTGAAGTTGTTAGTGTCTATTTTTTGTGGTGCATCTGCGTTTAAAGTGAATTGGGAAAAGAGTGAGTGTAAGGGTTTTGGAGGCGGAAGTTTAAGTAGGGATGTAGGTGTGAATGTAGTGAATGGACCTATTAAAGTTTTGGGTGTGAAGTTTTCAGAGAGTTTGGATGGGAAAGAAAGTTGGGATGATGCGAAAGGAAAAGTTGAGCAGAAGTTGAATTTTTGGAAATTGAGGAGTTTATCCTTTTTTGGGAAGATTTTAATTGTTAAGAGTGTGGTGTTGCCAATATTTTTATATATTGCGGTAGTATTTCCACCAGGATATATGTGTATGAGAAGCTTGAATAGAATTTTATTTGTTTTTTTGTGGAACTCGAAAATGGAGAGAGCTAGGAGAGAAATTTTGGTTAAAAGAGTGGAAAAAGGTGGTTTGGGTTTTCCGAATTTGGACGTGTTTTTTGGTGTGAATATCATTGTGTTTGTTTTGAAAGTGATTAGGGCGGATGGAAAGTTTTCATCTATGTGTAGGTATTTATTTGGAGCGTATTTGTTTCGTTTAAAGTGGCAAGAAAGGGATTTGCGATGTCCGATTGCTTTTGAGGTGCCTGTATGGTATGTGTGGGTTTATAAGTTTTTGGTGAGGTATGAACTGTGTGATGCAGATGTGAGATTGCTGGAGAATAAGAAGGCTGTGTATAGGATGATTGAATGTAGAGAGGTAGAATGTGGAATAAATATGGTTAGGGGTGGTGATGTGCAGAAGGTTTGGAAGAAAGTGCGGATGAGTGGTATGACCAACAAACAGAGTGAAGTTGTGTGGCAGTCTTTACATGGAGTATTACCTGTGAGAGAGTTTCAGAGGAATAGAGGTTTGGTGAGGAGTGAAATGTGTCCAAGAAATGGCTGTGGTGGAAGGGAAAGTGTGTTGCATGTTTTTTGGAATTGCCAGTATGCTAGAGATGTGATTGGGAGAATGGGGCCTTTGTGTAAAGAATTGTGTGGTGTGAATTTGTTGTCTTTTGAGTTGTTTATGTTTGGTTTGGGAATATGTGATGGGACGAAGGAAAGAGTCTTGTGGTTGATGCTTGCATGTATAAAGGAAGTGTTATGGGATGTGAGGAATGTGTATGTGTTTAAAAGGAAGGAAATTGCTGTAAAGGATAGTGTGAAGGTGATTTTGGGGAAGATGTATGTGTGTTTCCTATGGGACAAAAAGAGGAGAGGGGAAGTGGATGCGGAGGGAATATGGAAAGTTAAAAAGTGGAGATATATTGTTAGTACCTCTTGATTTTTGTTATTGTTGTTTTGAAATATGAAATAAATATTTCCGATGATGATGGGGACAGCAAATTGCGTATTGGATTTGACGCAGCTGTTTTGATGGAATTTTCCTTTGTCTGGTTTCCATAGACTGTGGAATTTCCTCGTCTGAGGAGAAAAAAGAAAAAAAAAAAAAAAAAAAAAAAAAAAATCTGTTCTTATCAGTTTAATATCTGATACGTCCCCTATCTGGGGACCATATATTAAATGGATTTTTAGAACAGGGAGATGGAAAAAGAGCTTGCTCTGTCCACTCCACGCATTGACCTGGTATTGCAGTATCTCCAGGACCGGTGCACCCCTTCTTTAATGCAGTTTCTAAAATCAGAAAGAATTGAATTCAATGTTTTTTGTTCATTTTGCTTGTTTGTCGGATTTTGGGATGGACTCTTTGGCTTTGCTTTTCTTCTCCTCATTGGATTTTTCATGTTCAAAGTTGCAGAAGCCAGATTACAAGCTCATTTTTGTTCAACTTCAGCAACTGTGCATTGCATTGCCATGTAATGTGATGCAATGCTATCTTTCTAGCTCTCCCTTTTTACTTCCTTTTGGATAAACAGACATATTAGGCAAGCATTTTGGAGCTTTCACCTAAATAACTACAGGTGGTGAGATAAGCTGCACAATATAATTGACCTTTCAGTATATTGTTGCACACACACCATCTATTTAGCAAATGCCCTTGTTATCAACAGCAGCCTTTTAAACTCACCTGAGCTAACAGGTATGTGCGCTGGTTACTCTGCTGCGCTTAAAATTTCTTTTTTGGTTTGCTACAATGCCTTTTCTGAAACGTTGTCTCCTTCTGCTGGAACACTGACTTCTTTCATTTAATGCCTGCAGACTATAAAAGAGAACCCAACCCAAAAAGTTTGGTTGATTAGTCTGTGGCATTCTGTTAAACTGTTGCTTATGGCGGTCTCTGTGAGCTTCTCAGCGACATTCAGCCAGCCAGGTATCCTGCCTGCAGTAGATGGAATGTGGCAATGGAACGCTGGCTGCGCGTGTCATAATAGGCTCTGAGCCTTTATATACCTGTGCACAGCAGCAGCCACCTTCAGTCTGCTGCTGGACAGCCAGCAGCAGCAGCAGCAGGAGAGGTATGTAATCAGGAGCCCTCCTGCTAAGGGTAGACAGCTGCTCGTTCCACCCCACCCCCCGCCTTAATTGGTTCTCCTCCCTTCCAACGGTGTTGAGGCGGGTGGGAACAGCAGGGGGTGAAGGTGCTGTGTTTAAAGAGGTGGAGTTATGCAGATCTAAAACGCGTGGATTGCAGCAGCAGCAAGCCGAAAAGTGCAGGCATGTAAGGGATCTAGAGGTTGACAACATGTCTTCTTAACGGGAGTCCAGGAGCTCATCTCCACAAATGGACTTTTCAGGATCCTTGGGTGGCTCCGTAGTTTGAAACCAATTCTGGTTATCGCTTCTCGGCCTTTTGGCTAAGATCAAGTGTAGTATCTGTTCTTATCAGTTTAATATCTGATACGTCCCCTATCTGGGGACCATATATTAAATGGATTTTTAGAACAGGGAGATGGAAAAAGAGCTTGCTCTGTCCACTCCACGCATTGACCTGGTATTGCAGTATCTCCAGGACCGGTGCACCCCTTCTTTAATGCAGTTTCTAAAATCAGAAAGAATTGAATTCAATGTTTTTTGTTCATTTTGCTTGTTTGTCGGATTTGGGGATGGACTCTTTGGCTTTGCTTTTCTTCTCCTCATTGGATTTTTCATGTTCAAAGTTGCAGAAGCCAGATTACAAGCTCATTTTGGTTCAACTTCAGCAACTGTGCATTGCATTGCCATGTAATGTGATGCAATGCTATCTTTCTAGCTCTCCCTTTTTACTTCCTTTTGGATAAACAGACATATTAGGCAAGCATTTTGGAGCTTTCACCTAAATAACTACAGGTGGTGAGATAAGCTGCACAATATAATTGACCTTTCAGTATATTGTTGCACACACACCATCTATTTAGCAAATGCCCTTGTTATCAACAGCAGCCTTTTAAACTCACCTGAGCTAACAGGTATGTGCGCTGGTTACTCTGCTGCGCTTAAAATTTCTTTTTTGGTTTGCTACAATGCCTTTTCTGAAACGTTGTCTCCTTCTGCTGGAACACTGACTTCTTTCATTTAATGCCTGCAGACTATAAAAGAGAACCCAACCCAAAAAGTTTGGTTGATTAGTCTGTGGCATTCTGTTAAACTGTTGCTTATGGCGGTCTCTGTGAGCTTCTCAGCGACATTCAGCCAGCCAGGTATCCTGCCTGCAGTAGATGGAATGTGGCAATGGAACGCTGGCTGCGCGTGTCATAATAGGCTCTGAGCCTTTATATACCTGTGCACAGCAGCAGCCACCTTCAGTCTGCTGCTGGACAGCCAGCAGCAGCAGCAGCAGGAGAGGTATGTAATCAGGAGCCCTCCTGCTAAGGGTAGACAGCTGCTCGTTCCACCCCACCCCCCGCCTTAATTGGTTCTCCTCCCTTCCAACGGTGTTGAGGCGGGTGGGAACAGCAGGGGGTGAAGGTGCTGTGTTTAAAGAGGTGGAGTTATGCAGATCTAAAACGCGTGGATTGCAGCAGCAGCAAGCCGAAAAGTGCAGGCATGTAAGGGATCTAGAGGTTGACAACATGTCTTCTTAACGGGAGTCCAGGAGCTCATCTCCACAAATGGACTTTTCAGGATCCTTGGGTGGCTCCGTAGTTTGAAACCAATTCTGGTTATCGCTTCTCGGCCTTTTGGCTAAGATCAAGTGTAGTATCTGTTCTTATCAGTTTAATATCTGATACGTCCCCTATCTGGGGACCATATATTAAATGGATTTTTAGAACAGGGAGATGGAAAAAGAGCTTGCTCTGTCCACTCCACGCATTGACCTGGTATTGCAGTATCTCCAGGACCGGTGCACCCCTTCTTTAATGCAGTTTCTAAAATCAGAAAGAATTGAATTCAATGTTTTTTGTTCATTTTGCTTGTTTGTCGGATTTTGGGATGGACTCTTTGGCTTTGCTTTTCTTCTCCTCATTGGATTTTTCATGTTCAAAGTTGCAGAAGCCAGATTACAAGCTCATTTTGGTTCAACTTCAGCAACTGTGCATTGCATTGCCATGTAATGTGATGCAATGCTATCTTTCTAGCTCTCCCTTTTTACTTCCTTTTGGATAAACAGACATATTAGGCAAGCATTTTGGAGCTTTCACCTAAATAACTACAGGTGGTGAGATAAGCTGCACAATATAATTGACCTTTCAGTATATTGTTGCACACACACCATCTATTTAGCAAATGCCCTTGTTATCAACAGCAGCCTTTTAAACTCACCTGAGCTAACAGGTATGTGCGCTGGTTACTCTGCTGCGCTTAAAATTTCTTTTTTGGTTTGCTACAATGCCTTTTCTGAAACGTTGTCTCCTTCTGCTGGAACACTGACTTCTTTCATTTAATGCCTGCAGACTATAAAAGAGAACCCAACCCAAAAAGTTTGGTTGATTAGTCTGTGGCATTCTGTTAAACTGTTGCTTATGGCGGTCTCTGTGAGCTTCTCAGCGACATTCAGCCAGCCAGGTATCCTGCCTGCAGTAGATGGAATGTGGCAATGGAACGCTGGCTGCGCGTGTCATAATAGGCTCTGAGCCTTTATATACCTGTTGTAACGGGTCCGGGAGGCGGAACCTCTGAGCTACTATACAAGGGGGCGGCCCTTGTAAGGGAGCGGGTGGCAGTCTCTGGGTGAACGGACAGGGAGTAACGGCAAGTGATCAGGGCAGTCTCTGGGTAAGGGGTAGGTACGACCTGTGATGGCAGAGCCTCCGGGTAGGCTAGCAGGCAGATGGTAGATGTGTGCTCCCAGGTGAGCAAGCGAGAGTCTCTGGAATAGCAGGTGGTCACGGCACGTGACGGCGGAACCTCCGGGCTGGCAGGCAGGTAGGTAACGGAGAAGCGCTCCCAGGTGAGCGGGCAAGAGTCTCTGGAATAGCTGGTGGTCACCGCACGTGACAACGGGACCTCCGGGCTGGCAAGCAGGCAGGTAACGGAGATGCGCTCCCAGGTGAGCGGGCAAGAGTCTCTGAGATAGCTGGTGGTCACAGCACGTGACAACGGAGCCTCCGGGCTGGCAAGCAGGCAGATAACGGAGAAGCGCTCCCAGGTGAGCGGGCAAGCTGGTCCATAGACAGACTGACCGGAGTAGTAAGGCAGACCGTCGGACCTCAGGCAAGCAGGCAGGTAGCTGATATGCGCTCCCAGGTGAGCGGGCAGACTGGTCCTTTAGACAGACTGACAGGAGTAGTAAGGCAGACCGTCGGACCTCAGACTGGCAGACAGGTAACAAGTATTCAGGCAGGAATCAGGCAGGTAACTGGCAGGTAACTAGCAGGAAACTGGCAGGTAACTGGCAACGGGACCTGAGGGCTGAAGCACAGGTGAGACACAGGTGCAAACAACATTGCTCGGGCACCTCCATTTTGGAGGAGGTGCCTTATATATGATGAAGTCCTCCGGCCATTGGCCGGGGACTCTTTAGGGCGGCGCGCGCGGCCCCTTTAAGAGGAGGGGAGCGCGCGCGCGCGCGCCCTAAGCACAGGGGCCGGGAAGGAGCGCGCGCTGAGAGCAGAGCAGGAGGAGGACGCCAGGACGGAGCGCGCGCTGACAGCAGAGCGGGGGGAAGATGCCGGGCACGGAGCAGAGCGGTGAGGGGAGCAGCGTCCCTGCCTAGCAGAGGGCAGGGACGCCGGCACTACAGTACCCCCCCCTTTAGGCCCCCCCTTTTTTAGGCCAGACAGAAATTTAGCAAGGATGAGAGGGGCATGGATGTTCTCCCGGGGCTCCCACGTTCTCTCCTCAGGACCAAACCCCTTCCAATCTACCAGAAAAAAGGTCTTTCCTCTTACCCTTTTGGTGGCAAGAATGTTCTCTACCTCAAACTCGTCCTCAGCAGAAACCGGAGCAGGAGGCGTACCTGTAGACTTGGAAAAAGAGTTAAGCACCACAGGTTTGAGGAGAGACACATGGAAGGAGTTAGGGATCCGTAAGTTGGCCGGGAGTTTCAATTTATAGGCCACCGGATTGATCTGACTGATGACCTCCAGTGGGCCGATGAACCGAGGCCCTAACTTATAGGAAGGGATCTTGAGCCGGACATATTTGGATGAGAGCCAGACTTTATCCCCAGGGCGGAATTGAGGAGGGTCCAGACGTTTTTTGTCAGCGTGTCTTTTCATACGCTCGGATGACAGAAGGAGTGCGGACCGGGTACTCTCCCATATGGAGGAAAATTTGTTAACAAGAGATTCCGCAGCCGGATTGTCCGCCGAGGTGGAGACGGGAAACGGGATCCGAGGATGCTGACCGTAGACTACAAAAAACGGGGATTTGGAGGAAGACTCGCTCTCGTGATTGTTGTACGAGAATTCGGCCCATGGCAGGAGATCCACCCAGTCAGAATGGTGGGCATTAACGAAGTGCCGAAGGTAACTGGTCAGGTTCTGATTGATCCGCTCCACTTGACCATTAGACTGTGGGTGGTAAGCGGAGGAGAAGTCCAGGGTGACGTCCAGCAATTTACAAGTGGCTCTCCAGAAACGGGAAGTGAACTGTACCCCACGATCCGACACGATGTGACGGGGCAGGCCATGAAGACGGAAGATGTGGCGGATAAAGTCTTTAGCCAGCTCGGGTGCAGACGGAAGACCTGGCAGTGGAATGAAGTGAGCCATCTTGGAGAAGCGGTCAGCGACCACCCAAATGACCGTACAACCGGCAGAGACGGGCAGATCAGTAATGAAGTCCATCGCTATATGCTGCCAGGGGGCAGCAGGTACTGGCAGAGGTAGGAGGCGGCCGGCCGGTAGGTGTCTCGGAACTTTGTTGCGGGCGCAGGACACACAGGCAGAAACAAAGTCTATTACATCCTTGTGCAGGTTAGGCCACCAGTAGTGCCGGGTAATAAGCTGGAGGGTCTTTTTCTGACCGGCGTGGCCAGCTAGTTTAGACGAATGACCCCAGTGTAGGATCTTCTCCCGATCAGGTACTGGTACGAACGTCTTACCAGGAGGAAGACGATTTAGACTCACGGGAGCCACCTGCATTACTCTGGCGGGATCGATGATATGTTTCAGATCCTCCTCGAGATCAGACACCAGAAAGGACCGAGACAAGGCGTCCGCCTTGACGTTTTTGTCAGCCGGGCGAAAATGAAGGACAAAATCAAAACGAGCAAAAAACAAGGACCACCGGGCTTGGCGCGGGTTAAGTCTCTGGGCATGCTGGAGGTAAGCCAAGTTCTTGTGGTCAGTGTAAATTATTACCGGGTGAAGAGCCCCCTCGAGCAGGTAACGCCACTCCTCCAATGCCAGTTTGATGGCCAATAACTCTCGGTCTCCTATGGAATAGTTGCGCTCAGAGGAGGAGAAGAGTTTAGAGAAGAAGCCACAAGTTACCATCCTCCCGGAAGATGATTTTTGAGTAAGTACCGCTCCGGCTCCAGAGGAGGAGGCGTCAACTTCCAGGAAGAACTGCTTGTTGCCATCTGGGCGATGCAGCACCGGGGCGGAAGAGAAGGCCTGTTTAAGGGAAAGAAAGGCCTCCTCTGCTTCGGGTGGCCACTCTTTGGGATTAGTACCTTTACGGGTGAGCGCAGAAATTGGGGCCGTCCGGGAAGAGAAGTGTGGTATGAAGAGGCGGTAGTAGTTGGCGAAGCCCAGGAATCGCTGAATGGCCTTCAACCCCTCCGGTCGGGGCCATTTCTCGATGGCAGACAGTTTCTCAGGATCCATTTGTAGGCCGGTCTGAGAGATAATGTAGCCCAGAAACGGAAGCGAGGTCTGCTCAAAGAGGCACTTCTCAAATTTAGCGTAGAGATGGTTCTGCCTTAGCCTGAGCAGGACCTGACGAACGTCCCTCCGGTGAGTCTGGAGATCCGGAGAGAAGACCAAGATGTCGTCCAGGTACACCACTACGCAGGAGTAGAGAAGGTCCCGGAAGATGTCATTGACCAACTCTTGAAAGACGGCAGGAGCGTTACAGAGACCAAAGGGCATTACCAGGTATTCATAGTGGCCGTCCCGGGTGTTGAATGCCGTCTTCCATTCATCCCCCTGACGAATACGAACCAGGTTGTACGCCCCACGAAGGTCCAATTTGGTGAAGATCCTAGCCCCCCTCAGACGATCAAATAATTCTGGAATGAGCGGAAGGGGGTACTTATTCTTCACCGTGATCAGGTTTAGGCCTCTATAGTCTATACAGGGACGGAGAGAGCCGTCCTTCTTTTTGACGAAAAAGAAGCCTGCTCCCGCCGGGGAGGTAGATTTCCGGATGAATCCTCTGGCCAGATTCTCCTCAATATATTCGGACATTGACCGGGTCTCAGCAGCGGATAAAGGATAGATACGCCCACGGGGAGGAGTAGTACCGGGTAGCAGATCGATGGGACAGTCGTATGGTCTATGTGGTGGTAATGTCTCTGCCTCCTTTTTATTAAAGACATCTGCATAAGACCAATAAGGAATCGGAAGTCCAGGTAGATTAGCTGGGGTAGGAGAGGGACGGACGGGATGGACGGGAACCAGGCAGGTTTTATGACAGTCTTGTCCCCAGCGAAGGACCTCTCCGGTTTGCCAGTCTAGCACGGGTGCATGTCTCTGGAGCCAGGGCAGACCTAGCAAGAGGGCGTGAGAGAGTCCAGGCAGAACATGAAAGGAGATACTTTCAGAATGCAGCATTCCCACCTGCAGGGTAATGGATTCGGTGATGAGTTGAATGGGGCGAGGTAAGAGGCCCCCATCCACGGCAGCGACAGACAAGGGTACAGCCAGAGGTTTGGTGGGGATGCGGTATTTCTCAACCAGGGACTGTGAAATAAGGTTCCCGGCTGCTCCAGAGTCAAGTTGGGCTAGTTCGAAATAACGGTTCTCCCCGTAGATGATCGAAACTGACAACAGCAGGGATGGAGAGGATTTATTCTTGTCTAGGTGGACCTCTCTGAGCGAACCTAGACACAGGCGTTTCCCGACCTCTCCGGGCAGGCACGGATCCGGTGCTCCTTACTGCCACAGTAGAAGCAGCTCCCCTCGGCACGGCGTGAGTCCTGACGGGTTTTGACCATCTTGGTCTGGTCGACCTGCATAGGCTCAGGAGAGTGTACCTGGGGAGAGATGGAGGGAATGACGGGTTTCTGGAAAGTAGGAGCTAAACGTGGAATCCTTCTCTCACGGGTGACCTCTTTGGCACGCTCCTGGAACCGTAGGTCAATCCGGGTGGCAAGGGTTATTAGATCATCGAGAGAGGTAGGAATGTCCCGACCAGCAAGTTCATCTTTAATACGACCGGACAGACCCTCCCAGAAGACGGATACCAGAGCGTCGTTATCCCAAGCCAGCTCCGAGGCAAGGGTGCGGAACCGTATGGCATATTGGCCCACGGTGAGACCCTCCTGACGGAGGCGTAGCAGAGAGGATGCGGATGAGGTCTTCCGTCCGGGTTCGTCGAAGACTTTCCGGAAAGCCGAGAGAAAAGCAGGCAAGTTGGACACCAGGGGGTCTCCTCTCTCCCATAGAGGATTTAGCCAGGCCAGGGCCTCCCCGGTGAGATGGGACATGATAAAGGCAATTTTGGCCCGGTCGGAATTAAACTGATGGGACAAAAGTTCAAAGTGCAGGGTGCACTGATTTATGAAGCCCCGAGCCTGGACGGAGTCGCCTCCGAAGCGAGGAGGTGCAGACAGCCGGGGACCGGGATAGGTTACCATGGTATTAGTGGGTAGCGGAGCTGCCGGGTTGCGAGTCATGGTACTGGCAGTGGCTGCAGGTGGTGCAATCAGAGTGTCCAGGCGAGTATTGACATTCCGCAGGTGACCCAGGATGGACTCCTGTTGGGACCTTTGACGGGACAGTTCATGACACAGGTCCGTGAGCGAGGGAGTTTGGGTGCCACCGGGTTCCATGGCCCGAGCAAACTGTAACGGGTCCGGGAGGCGGAACCTCTGAGCTACTATACAAGGGGGCGGCCCTTGTAAGGGAGCGGGTGGCAGTCTCTGGGTGAACGGACAGGGAGTAACGGCAAGTGATCAGGGCAGTCTCTGGGTAAGGGGTAGGTACGACCTGTGATGGCAGAGCCTCCGGGTAGGCTAGCAGGCAGATGGTAGATGTGTGCTCCCAGGTGAGCAAGCGAGAGTCTCTGGAATAGCAGGTGGTCACGGCACGTGACGGCGGAACCTCCGGGCTGGCAGGCAGGTAGGTAACGGAGAAGCGCTCCCAGGTGAGCGGGCAAGAGTCTCTGGAATAGCTGGTGGTCACCGCACGTGACAACGGGACCTCCGGGCTGGCAAGCAGGCAGGTAACGGAGATGCGCTCCCAGGTGAGCGGGCAAGAGTCTCTGAGATAGCTGGTGGTCACAGCACGTGACAACGGAGCCTCCGGGCTGGCAAGCAGGCAGATAACGGAGAAGCGCTCCCAGGTGAGCGGGCAAGCTGGTCCATAGACAGACTGACCGGAGTAGTAAGGCAGACCGTCGGACCTCAGGCAAGCAGGCAGGTAGCTGATATGCGCTCCCAGGTGAGCGGGCAGACTGGTCCTTTAGACAGACTGACAGGAGTAGTAAGGCAGACCGTCGGACCTCAGACTGGCAGACAGGTAACAAGTATTCAGGCAGGAATCAGGCAGGTAACTGGCAGGTAACTAGCAGGAAACTGGCAGGTAACTGGCAACGGGACCTGAGGGCTGAAGCACAGGTGAGACACAGGTGCAAACAACATTGCTCGGGCACCTCCATTTTGGAGGAGGTGCCTTATATATGATGAAGTCCTCCGTCCATTGGCCGGGGACTCTTTAGGGCGGCGCGCGCGGCCCCTTTAAGAGGAGGGGAGCGCGCGCGCGCGCGCCCTAAGCACAGGGGCCGGGAAGGAGCGCGCGCTGAGAGCAGAGCAGGAGGAGGACGCCGGGACGGAGCGCGCGCTGACAGCAGAGCGGGGGGAAGATGCCGGGCACGGAGCAGAGCGGTGAGGGGAGCAGCGTCCCTGCCTAGCAGAGGGCAGGGACGCCGGCACTACACCTGTGCACAGCAGCAGCCACCTTCAGTCTGCTGCTGGACAGCCAGCAGCAGCAGCAGCAGGAGAGGTATGTAATCAGGAGCCCTCCTGCTAAGGGTAGACAGCTGCTCGTTCCACCCCACCCCCCGCCTTAATTGGTTCTCCTCCCTTCCAACGGTGTTGAGGCGGGTGGGAACAGCAGGGGGTGAAGGTGCTGTGTTTAAAGAGGTGGAGTTATGCAGATCTAAAACGCGTGGATTGCAGCAGCAGCAAGCCGAAAAGTGCAGGCATGTAAGGGATCTAGAGGTTGACAACATGTCTTCTTAACGGGAGTCCAGGAGCTCATCTCCACAAATGGACTTTTCAGGATCCTTGGGTGGCTCCGTAGTTTGAAACCAATTCTGGTTATCGCTTCTCGGCCTTTTGGCTAAGATCAAGTGTAGTATCTGTTCTTATCAGTTTAATATCTGATACGTCCCCTATCTGGGGACCATATATTAAATGGATTTTTAGAACAGGGAGATGGAAAATGAGCTTGCTCTGTCCACTCCACGCATTGACCTGGTATTGCAGTATCTCCAGGACCGGTGCACCCCTTCTTTAATGCAGTTTCTAAAATCAGAAAGAATTGAATTCAATGTTTTTTGTTCATTTTGCTTGTTTGTCGGATTTTGGGATGGACTCTTTGGCTTTGCTTTTCTTCTCCTCATTGGATTTTTCATGTTCAAAGTTGCAGAAGCCAGATTACAAGCTCATTTTGGTTCAACTTCAGCAACTGTGCATTGCATTGCCATGTAATGTGATGCAATGCTATCTTTCTAGCTCTCCCTTTTTACTTCCTTTTGGATAAACAGACATATTAGGCAAGCATTTTGGAGCTTTCACCTAAATAACTACAGGTGGTGAGATAAGCTGCACAATATAATTGACCTTTCAGTATATTGTTGCACACACACCATCTATTTAGCAAATGCCCTTGTTATCAACAGCAGCCTTTTAAACTCACCTGAGCTAACAGGTATGTGCGCTGGTTACTCTGCTGCGCTTAAAATTTCTTTTTTGGTTTGCTACAATGCCTTTTCTGAAACGTTGTCTCCTTCTGCTGGAACACTGACTTCTTTCATTTAATGCCTGCAGACTATAAAAGAGAACCCAACCCAAAAAGTTTGGTTGATTAGTCTGTGGCATTCTGTTAAACTGTTGCTTATGGCGGTCTCTGTGAGCTTCTCAGCGACATTCAGCCAGCCAGGTATCCTGCCTGCAGTAGATGGAATGTGGCAATGGAACGCTGGCTGCGCGTGTCATAATAGGCTCTGAGCCTTTATATACCTGTGCACAGCAGCAGCCACCTTCAGTCTGCTGCTGGACAGCCAGCAGCAGCAGCAGCAGGAGAGGTATGTAATCAGGAGCCCTCCTGCTAAGGGTAGACAGCTGCTCGTTCCACCCCACCCCCCGCCTTAATTGGTTCTCCTCCCTTCCAACGGTGTTGAGGCGGGTGGGAACAGCAGGGGGTGAAGGTGCTGTGTTTAAAGAGGTGGAGTTATGCAGATCTAAAACGCGTGGATTGCAGCAGCAGCAAGCCGAAAAGTGCAGGCATGTAAGGGATCTAGAGGTTGACAACATGTCTTCTTAACGGGAGTCCAGGAGCTCATCTCCACAAATGGACTTTTCAGGATCCTTGGGTGGCTCCGTAGTTTGAAACCAATTCTGGTTATCGCTTCTCGGCCTTTTGGCTAAGATCAAGTGTAGTATCTGTTCTTATCAGTTTAATATCTGATACGTCCCCTATCTGGGGACCATATATTAAATGGATTTTTAGAACAGGGAGATGGAAAAAGAGCTTGCTCTGTCCACTCCACGCATTGACCTGGTATTGCAGTATCTCCAGGACCGGTGCACCCCTTCTTTAATGCAGTTTCTAAAATCAGAAAGAATTGAATTCAATGTTTTTTGTTCATTTTGCTTGTTTGTCGGATTTTGGGATGGACTCTTTGGCTTTGCTTTTCTTCTCCTCATTGGATTTTTCATGTTCAAAGTTGCAGAAGCCAGATTACAAGCTCATTTTGGTTCAACTTCAGCAACTGTGCATTGCATTGCCATGTAATGTGATGCAATGCTATCTTTCTAGCTCTCCCTTTTTACTTCCTTTTGGATAAACAGACATATTAGGCAAGCATTTTGGAGCTTTCACCTAAATAACTACAGGTGGTGAGATAAGCTGCACAATATAATTGACCTTTCAGTATATTGTTGCACACACACCATCTATTTAGCAAATGCCCTTGTTATCAACAGCAGCCTTTTAAACTCACCTGAGCTAACAGGTATGTGCGCTGGTTACTCTGCTGCGCTTAAAATTTCTTTTTTGGTTTGCTACAATGCCTTTTCTGAAACGTTGTCTCCTTCTGCTGGAACACTGACTTCTTTCATTTAATGCCTGCAGACTATAAAAGAGAACCCAACCCAAAAAGTTTGGTTGATTAGTCTGTGGCATTCTGTTAAACTGTTGCTTATGGCGGTCTCTGTGAGCTTCTCAGCGACATTCAGCCAGCCAGGTATCCTGCCTGCAGTAGATGGAATGTGGCAATGGAACGCTGGCTGCGCGTGTCATAATAGGCTCTGAGCCTTTATATACCTGTGCACAGCAGCAGCCACCTTCAGTCTGCTGCTGGACAGCCAGCAGCAGCAGCAGCAGGAGAGGTATGTAATCAGGAGCCCTCCTGCTAAGGGTAGACAGCTGCTCGTTCCACCCCACCCCCCGCCTTAATTGGTTCTCCTCCCTTCCAACGGTGTTGAGGCGGGTGGGAACAGCAGGGGGTGAAGGTGCTGTGTTTAAAGAGGTGGAGTTATGCAGATCTAAAACGCGTGGATTGCAGCAGCAGCAAGCCGAAAAGTGCAGGCATGTAAGGGATCTAGAGGTTGACAACATGTCTTCTTAACGGGAGTCCAGGAGCTCATCTCCACAAATGGACTTTTCAGGATCCTTGGGTGGCTCCGTAGTTTGAAACCAATTCTGGTTATCGCTTCTCGGCCTTTTGGCTCAGATCTGTAATGGGTCTAGTCATTTGGCTGTCTGTGCGTTAACTCTTGGCCCTGTGGCATCGCCATTTTATGGCTTAAGCCACTTGCTGCTATAAGGAGTTGGCCAGTAGACACGACTATCGATAATGGGACGCATTCGATACGCTGGGCCCGGTGAGGCTCGAGTGAAGTTTGGAATCCAGATTGATGTGGAAGAAGGCAAAGAAGGAATCTTTACCCTCAGCTTCGTGGTGAAGGAGATTTTGTTTGGACTCCTTGAAGTGAAGAAGGAAGAAATCTTGTGCCTCCAGCAATTCAAAAGCAAGTATAATCTTGTATTTACTTCTATGGCTGTTTGCAACAATTTCTATGATTGTTTGAAAAAGAATCTGGACAATCAATATTTGGATGGGCTGACTTTTGTCATCTTGTATTGCTCCAAAGAGGTACCTCTGACTGTTTTCATGTACAACCCACATGTGGACTTGGCTTTGATTTATGCCTTTCTAAATAGGCACTGCTATATTACCAAGGTGGCAGTAAAAGTCATGAATGAGGAGGAACTATGGACCGGTAAATATCGTTTCATGGTCAAGTTCCGGGAAAGTCCTGATGAACCAGGGGGTATACATTATCCTCCATCAAATTTTTCCATTGGGAGTGAGCGGGGTTACCTGTTCTTCCCCAATGCGCCCAGGTTTTGTCGTCATTGTAGGAGGTATGGCCATACTCAGGAAGCATGCGACATCAGACAGATTATTTGCAGGAAGTGCAATGAGGTGGGTCATTCTTCCAATAATTGCAAAAATGAAATAGTCTGTAACCTCTGCGGAGAGAAGGGGCATGCCTTCAGAGACTGTATATTCCATCCTGGTTCATATGCGGGGGCAGCGGGAAGGGGAAGGAGAAGAAATGAATCTCCTGCACCCACAGCTACAACTCCGACTGCTCCAACTCCGACTGCTCCGATATCTACTCTGGCTTTCCTGGATGAGGAGGAGGCTCGGGTTGCTTTTCCAGAACTGGTTCGTGTGAATGTAAGAGGAAATATGGAGCTGGCACCTGAGCCACCGGTGCAGAGGGCCGCGTCTGTGGCTTCAGATGTCAGTGAGTCTGAGACGATAACTGATGATCGTATAGGCATGGAAGTGGCCCCGGTGGAGGATCTGGAGGCTGAAATTCCAGACATGATGGTTACATTGCAGGGGGAAGAGGAGTCTGATCTGACCAGAACACCGCATGTGGCCTGGAGCGATGTCGTTTCTGACCTTGAGGAGGAGGGAGGTCAGGGGGACTTTGACCCCCAGCGGCGGGATTATAGTTCAGATGAAGATGGAGGCGCTTCAGTGAAGAAAAAGAAGAAAACTGAGCCATCCTTTTCCCCTTTAAGTGACTGCAGTGTGAGTCCAGCCCGGGTGTACCCTACTGCATCCGATCCCCAAGATGTATCTTTTTTGGGGGAAGGCACAAACTACGATATCTGCACGTCCAGCGTCCTACCCCCAGAAGGGTTAGGATGATGTACAGGTGGGCATGTTGTCGTGACCTGCCACATCAAATTAATAGATGGGTGCCCAAGTTGCTCTCAGCATCTTGTCGCTAAATGTTCGGCTGATTAAATCTGAGTCGAGAAGAGTGGCAATTTTGGACTACTTGAGCAACTTGGATGCGGACGTATACTGTGTCCAGGAGTGTGGGATCTCCGATCCCTTAAGTGAAAATGCATGGCCTTTAGGTCAAAGTGTGTGGTCTGGTTCTGTATGTAATAAAAATTGTGGGGTAGGTGTTTTGGTGAAGGGTTATAGTGTTAAGATAGAAAGTTACATGGTGGTGGAGGCGGGGAGGTGTGTAATATGTGAGTTAAATTGTAGGGGGTGGAGGGTTAGGGTGGTAAATATGTATGCACCAATAGATAAAGGGGAGAGGCTGGAAATTTTTGAGAAATTATGTTTTTTTTTATCTGGCAAAATGCCAATAATTTTTGTTGGAGATTTCAATTGTGTGACGGAGGGGGATAAGATGGATGTTACAGGTAAAAGACTCAAGAGTCTTGTGGCGGATTTTTCCTTACAGGATGCTGCGGAAGTTTTTTTAGGTAATCCACCTCCTGCGACCTATAAGGCCGACAGGGGAGGCATAGAGTCTAGAATAGACCGTATCTTCTTTTCTTCACAAAATGTTATTTGTAGGAATTTCCAGCAGGAAGATGTTCCCTTCTCTGACCATGTGTGTTTGAGGGCACGTCTAGAAGGTAAGATTTCCTTTGTATATGGTGGTGGCGTGTGGAAACTTAATGTGCGTTTGCTGGAAGATAATAGGATCATGCGTGATTTTAGGCGAATGTATGTTAGGTGGAGGGAAAAAAAAAGTGATTTCAGGAATGTGCTTGAGTGGTGGGACTGGATGAAGAGTGAGATTGTTTTTTTCTTTAGAAAAAGGGGCAGGAGGAAAGCAGCAATGAATAGAGCAAAATTTAATGATTTAAGCTCTAGACTGGAGTGGCTGAGGATGTTAAGGATGATTGGAGTGGATGTGGATGTTTTGATGTGTCAAGTGAAAGAAGAGATTAAGAAATATATTGAGGGTAAAGGGAAAGAAATTATTTACCGTTCTAAGATTGAACATTTGGAGAAAAATGAGAAATGCACAAGGTTTTTTTTCAAAAAAGTTTTTGGGAAGAAAGTAGATATGGATGAGGTGGTGAATGGTGATGGGGTGTGTGTGAGTGGGAAGGATGTGATGCAGGAGGTGGTGTTGTTTTATAAGGAGTTGTATGGGGAAAAATGGGTTGATGATAGGATGTTGACTGATGCTTTGGGGTGTTTAGAAGGTTGTTTGGGTGAGGATGAACGTGAAATATTGGATGATGTAATTGTGTTGGATGAAGTTAAAAAAGTGGTGATGTCTGCGAGTAAGAATAAAACACCTGGGAAGGATGGACTGCCCGTGGAGTTATATGTTAAGGAATGGGACACGATGGGAAATGACTTATTGGAGGTGTGCCAGTATATGTTCACGGAGAATATGTTGAGTGAATCTATGAGAGATGGGGTGGTGGTTTTGGTTCATAAGAAAGGTGATAAAAAGGATTTGGGGAATTGGAGGCCAATCACCCTTTTGAATGCAGACTATAAGGTGTTTAGTAAATTGTTGGCTAGCCGGATGCGGGAAGTGATTGGCGGTCTGGTGGATGAAGACCAAGTGTGTGCAGTGCCTGGGAGAAGTATGACTGAAAATTTGGTGTTGTTGCGTGATGTGATTGGGGATTGTATGAGTCGTAAGCAGAAATGTTTGTTGTTTTCGGTTGATTTTGAAAAAGCTTTTGACCGTGTGTCACATAGCTTTATGTTTAAGGTTTTGTCTAAGATGGGTTATTCCAGGAATTTTGTAAACTGTGTTAGGAGTTTGTATTGTAATGTTTCAAGTGAATTTTTGGTGAATGGGTGGTTGAGTGAGAAAGTGAGAATTAAATCAGGAGTGCGTCAGGGGTGCCCTATGTCCCCTTTTTTGTTTATTAGTGTGATTGAAGTGTTGATGTGTATGGTTAGGAAGGATAAGGTTATGAGAGGTGTGATGATTCCTGGGAGTAATGGAAAGGATGTGAGAATTCTAGGTTACATGGATGATGTAGTGATTGTGAGTGGGAATATGGCTGCGATGAGTAGGGCAAGGTTGATATTAAGTTTGTTTTGTAGTGTCTCAGCTTTTAAGGTCAATTGGACTAAGAGTTCCTTTAAATGTTTTGGTGAGAGGAATGTACGGATGGATGGTGTGAGGTGTGAGGATGGTGCAATAAAGGTGCTTGGGATTAAGTTTAATGATGATTTGAAAGGAAATGAGAGTTGGGAAGATTGTGGGGTGAGAGTGGTGCGCAAGTTGATTTTTTGGCGAATGAGAGAATTAACTCTGACTGGGAAAGTTCTGATTATTAAGGCGGTTATTTTGCCTATTTTGTTGTTTGTTGCGAATGTATATCCTGCTGCTTTTAAGAAAATTAGGAAAACTGAGAAATTCATCTTTAATTTTCTTTGGGGAAGTCGCATGGAGAAATTGAAACGGGAATATGTCTATAAGTTATGTGTAAATGGTGGTTTGGATTTTCCAAATATTGATTTCTTTTTAGGGATTAGTTACGTGAAAATGGTGGTGGTGGTTCTAGGGAAAAGTAATAAGTGTGCTTATATGATGAAGTATTCGGCTGGATGGATGCTTTATGGCTTAAAGTGGGTCAAAAGGGATGCTAGAGTGCCTGTTGCTTTTAAGTGTCCTGTATGGTATGGTTGTGTTGAGAAATTTGTAAGGAAGTATGATTTGTTGTCCGTTAACATGAGTGATTTTAGGCAAAAGAAGAAAGTCATTAGGATGGTGCGTGAGCGTGAGGTGGTATGTAATATCAATGGGTTGAGAGGGGAGGAAGTAACCGAGATGTGGAGAAAATTAAGTATAGATGGTGTGACTAACAGACAGAGAGATATCGCTTGGATGATATTGCATGACATTTTGCCTGTTAGAGATGTGCAAAAGAAGAGGGATTTAGTTAAATCTGAGGTATGTGACGCGCCCCTGGGCCTGTGTCGCGCTGCGTTGCGCACGCGGGAGCTTACCCGAAGCCGGATCTGTTTAGGGTTGTAGTCTCGTGGCGGTGACCCGGTCCGTGCCCAGGGAGTCAAACTGGACGGCAGTCTGTTAGCGGTAGAAAATGGTTGATGACTACGCCACCCGTTGAATGCAGCCAGGGGGCTGCTGCTGCAGGGCAGACCGCTGAGGCCGGTGGAAGGATGGTGCAGCGTGATAGTATAACCCCCAACGGGAGGGGTATGGCCTCAGGGCAGCCGACGTGGATGATGGGGGTAGCAGGAACCACTCAGAGACGGTATGGTAGCGTTCAGGGTCTTTACTGGTAACAACGATAGACCCTCCCGGAGTACTTGCTAGCGAACGGGGCCTGGTCAGTCCTTGAGCAGATGGGATCTCCCCTGGCCAGGCGTAGTTGTAGGCCTCCCAAGCTGACTGTACTCTTCTGGCTACCTTGCTAGAAGCTGATGTAAGTAGCCCACGTCCCTGAGTGTACCGTGTGGTGCTCACCCGTATGGCCGGTGACTCGGGGCCTTCTAATGGCTTCCGCTCCACGATGGCGGTGCTGGTCCCACGCGTGTGACCGGGCCTTCAGGCTTCTGGGCCAGGGGACCTGAAATCCCCTGCCTGACGGATTCTGCTGCTGGGTAGAAGTTAGTCCCCACAGCCTCGGACTCCGGGTCCGGTAAAGAATCTTCTTAGTCAGGGCGAGCTCTTTAGCTGCCAGCCCCTGACTCCTTGTGACTCTGCTGCTTCCTATGCTGCTCTTGTCTCTACTCTTCCTGGACTCACTAACCCTGCCTCAGCCCCGGGTTTATACAGGGGAAGTTCTTCCCCTCCCAAGGCTGGGCAGGAGGTGTGGCATGCACAGGATCCCTGACCAAAGGACCTCCCACCTGCTCTCAGACGTAATATCTCTATCACTGTGACAACCAGACCCCTGGGGTGTCACACTCCCCCCTAGTGAAATTTAGTACTCCGGGACTAAACACTTTTTAGAAAAATATAACAAGGTATATCAAAGAACAATAAAATACAATAAGGAAACACAATAAGATGGTCACGGATGTCCGCAACCGGGTGCAGTCTTTGAAGAAAAGCAAAGGTGTCCATTTCACCAACACAAGGAGACGTAACCAGGTAGGGGTCTGTCCTACCCCGAGTCCTTAACAGTCTCTAGTCCATCCTGGGTTACGCTCCAACTATATACAAAGGATTCCCGGTAAATCCACCGAAGACTCCTAAAAACAACTAGAAACACAAAATTACACACAAGCAACAATAAACAGGTAAACATTGTAAAACAACTTAAACATTTAGATCCTCCAACGTGCGGGTAACTGGCCTCTAGTGGCCCTAGTGGACCTACGGAGCTGACTGTCTGGCCCTGAACTACAGGGTGTAGGAGCTGTCAAGGGTAAACTGGGCAGCTGTCTACCGGCTCTTTGTCTCACTAGGGGTACGGCAGGCTCACTATAAGCAGAGGGTGGATTCTCCTGTTCCGCTTGGGTGGAGTCTTCTGCCTCCTGGACCGGCTGCTCTTCCAGCTCTACCCGTTGCTCCGTAGGTTCTTGGGATGATGGTTGGAGGAAGGTGAGTACGGGTACCACAACTGCACCATTGACTTGAGTCCAAGACCGAGGGAAGTCCCCGAGCACGGTACTAACCATATCTTCCCTTTCTTCCACGGGTCGATGGTCTTCCTGTTCCTCCTCAGGGTTCCTCAGTTGTTCGGGGCACTTCTTCAGGTGGTCCCGGGATACAATGGCTGTGGTTTCCCCTCCGTCTTTACTGATGGTACAGACCTTCGGGTTCTCGTGGCTTGAGGGCAGTACGGTGTACGGGTCCTTCTCCCACTGGTCGTCCAACTTGTGGAGCCGTCTCTTCCTCTTCAAGACCTGCTCTCCGGGTACCAGGGGAACAGCGGGAGCATACTGGTTGTAAGTCTTCTCTTGTCTTTCCCTAGCCTGACAGAGACTTCGCTCCACGCTCTCCTGTACTTTCCGGTACTGCTGCTGCCTCTCTGTGTCCCAGTCCGTTTCTGGTGAAGTGTCCTCGGGCGTCAGGACTCCCATTTCCAGGTCAACAGGTAACTTACCAGGTCTTGCCCTCATTAGGTAAGCCGGGGTACAGTTGGTGGAACCTACCGGGATGTGGTTGTATAGGTCCACCAGATCGGGCAACTTCTCAGGCCACAGACTGCGTTCTTCCAGGGGCAACGTTTTTAGAAGATCCATTACCACCTGGTTCATTTTCTCACAAAGTCCATTAGTTTGCGGATGGTAGGGTGTCGTCCTTATCTTCCGGCAGCCATACAGATTGCAGAATTCCTGGAAGACCTCCGCTTCAAAGGCAGGTCCCTGGTCCGTCAGCACTTGGTCCGGGTACCCGTGTGGACGGCAAAAGTGCTGCTGGAAGGCTCTAGCTGCTGTTCGAGCCGTTAAGTCCTTGACGGGGACGACAACCAGAAACCGGGAGTAATGATCCACGATGGTTAACGCGTAGACGTAGCCACTTCTGCTGGGGGTCAGTTTTACATGATCCAAGGCTACCAGTTCCAACGGTTGCCGGGTGACGATGGACTGCAGGGGAGTCTTCTGGCTGGCCCGGTCCTTCCTTCTCAGATTGCACGGGCCACAGTCTCTGCACCACTTCTCGATGGTTCCCCTCATGCCTACCCAGTGGAACCGCTCGCGCAGCAGGAACTCCAGCTTTTTCCACCCGAAGTGTCCAGCTCCGTCGTGGTATGCCTCCATCACCATGGCTGCGTCTCTTCGTGGCACCACTACTTGCCAGAGTAGTTCATGCGTCCTGGAGTTAACCATTCTGCGGCACAACTTCCCCTTGTAAAGGAACAGTCGACTCTTCTCTGCCCATAGTTGTTTGGCTTCCTCTGGAGCGTCTGATTCCAGGCTAGCCTCCGGGCGAGTCAGCATCTCCTTCACCAGTCGGACGGCAGGGTCGCTGTCTTGCGTTTCCGCCCAGTTGTAGTGAGGTAAGGGGTTCAACGTAGCAGCCTGCTTACTCCTTACCCGGTGGGAATACTGGATAGTCCCATGACGGTGGAACGCAGGGAGTTCAACTTCTTCCAGTCCCTCCGGATCTTCTCCTCCGTCCGGCAGGTTGGGCATCCTGGACAGGGCGTCCGCGTTGGTATTGGAGCGCCCTGCCCGGTATTTAATTGTGAACTCGTAGTTGGACAGACGGGCCATCCACCTCTGCTCCAGGGCACCGAGTCTTGCCGTGTCCAGGTGTGTCAGCGGGTTGTTATCCGTGTATACGGTGAACCGGGAAGAAGCGAGGTAATGCCTAAAGCGCTCGGTGACTGCCCATACCACGGCCAGGAACTCTAGCTTAAATGAGCTGTAATTTTCGGGGTTCCTTTCGGTGGGTCGCAGTTTTCGGCTGGCATAGGAGATTACTCGTTCTCTCCCCTGCTGAATCTGGGACAGTACGGCTCCTAGCCCGATGTTACTGGCGTCGGTGTAGAGGATGAAGGGCTGGCTATAGTCCGGGTACGCCAAGATTTCATCCCCCGTGAGGGCCATCTTCAGCTGGCGGAAGGACTCTTCTTCTAGCTCTTCCCATTTGAAGGGCGGCTTCTGGTTCTTGGCCTTCCGGGACTGGCCTATCAGGAGGTCCTGCATAGGTGCTGCCTTTTTGGTGAAACCGGGAATAAACCTTCGGTAGTAGCCTACCAACCCTAGGAACTGCCGCACTTCTTTTACGCTGGAGGGGCTTGGCCATCCCTTAATTGCGGTGATCTTATCGGGGTCGGGAGCCACTCCGTCAGCGCTCACCACGTGTCCCAGGTATTGCACCTTTGGTTTCAGGAGGTGACACTTGGAGGGTTTCACCTTTAGGCCGTAACTCGCCAGAGCTTCGAACACCTCCGCCAGGTGTTTCAGGTGGTCCTCATAAGTTTTGGAGTATACGATGACATCGTCCAGGTACAACAGGACCGTCTCGAAGTTTCTGTGGCCCAGACAGCACTCCATTAATCGTTGGAAGGTTCCTGGGGCGTTGCAGAGTCCGAACGGCATGCAGGTGAACTCGCTAAGTCCCATCGGGGTGGTGAATGCGGTCTTCTCCCGGTCCGCCTCTGCTACAGGAACCTGCCAGTACCCGCTAGTGAGATCCAAGGTAGAGAAGAAGTTAGCAGATCTTAAAGCAGCCAATGACTCCTCTATCCTTGGTAAGGGGTACGCATCCTTGTGTGTGATACGGTTGATTTTCCGGTAATCTACACACATCCTCATGGTGTTGTCTTTCTTTTTGACTAAAACTAGTGGGGCTGCCCAGGGGCTACAGCTATCCCGGATTACCCCAGCCTCCTTCATGTCTCTAAGCATCCCCTTGGCGTGTTGGTAATGTGCAGGGGGTACGGGTCGATACCTCTCTTTTATGGGAGGATGATCTCCCGTGGGGATGCGGTGTTCTACCCCCTTGACTCGCCCGAAGTCTAACGGGTGTTTACTAAACACTCTCTCATACTCTTGAACCACCCGATAGACTCCTTGTTTCTGGTGTGAGGGAGTGGAGTCAGTACCCAGATGTAGTTGCTGACACCAGTCCTCCATGTCTTTCTTAGAGCCGTTACCTTCCTCCGGGTGAGATGGAGGCAAGGGTTCCACAGATTGTATAGAATTTTGATTAGTGGTATATAATTTGGCTAGCGTGGCATACCGGGGCAGGTACACTTCCCTCTCCCCGATATTTATTATGCGAACGGGCACCCTCCCATGGCGTACATTGACCACCCCCCGTGCTGTCAAAATGGTGGGCCTACTGTCTGAGTAAACTGGTTCTACCATTGCCTGGTAATCTCTACCTCTCAGACCAATAGCTGCCCGGCACCAAATCATCATTTCACTTTTTGGGGGCATGGCAATAGGAAAAGGGTCACACATTCTTACGCTACCAATCTCACCGCCGGAGAGTTCCACTTGTTGCCGTTGCATCAGTGCCCGGATCTCTTTCTGGAGCACCCGCTGCTCGCCGGAGCTGGCATTCTTGGCAACCTGCTGTAAAAGGAAAATCACCTCTGCAAGACAATTTTCAATTACATTAGTTCCTAGAGTTATTTTTGGGTGACTCTCATGTTTGTCAATATCTACAATGATCAGTCCCTGTGCGGCCAGTTCGACTCTACCAATTTTGATGGTCACCTCTTTAAATCCGATCTGTGGCACGGGCTGACCATTGCTGGCGATGATACTCAAGTCGTCGTCAGGGTAGCGGGTAATATCCGAGTCATTCCAGTACTGCTTGAAGAGCACGTACGGGATGGTGGTGACCTGTGACCCGGTGTCCAGTAGGGCACTCATGGGAATGCCATCCAGTACCACAGGCAAGACTGGACGTCCTCCCACATATCTGTCGCGCCAGTTCGATGGGCCTGGTGATCTTTTTCCTGGGGGTTGGCCCTCTACCCCAGGTTGTGCCCGTTTAAAGAACAGTACCTTTCCATATGTCCGGGTTGATTGCAGCGGCGGCAGATGGGTCGTCCGTCCTCGCTGTATCGGTCACTGGGCCTTCCTCTGGCCGGTGGGGTCCTCCTTGGTCGACGCCACGGGATGTCCTCCGGTCCGGATGCCAGCTGGATCTTCCCTGGAGTGGAAACCTGTAAAGACTGCACAGTTCGGGTTAGCGCAGCAACGCTTTTAACTAGCTCTTGGACCTGATGGTGTAGGTCTGGAGCCGGGTCATTGTCCAAAGCCTGCGCATCAGCTCCCACAGGCCCTGCTGACAAGGGCGCCGCCTCCTGGTAGTAAGTGGTAGTGGGGCCTCTGTGGGTCACAACGCCACCTGGTGCCGGTTCTCGGAGCACCCGGATGGCTCTGTCCTTGAACTGTGCAAATTCTAGATGAGGGTCCTGTAAGGCCATTGCCCGCAACTGGGTGCGGTGGGCATTGCAATATAAACCCTCTATAAATTGTTCGGTCAACAGCCTGTCCTCGTTTCCCAATCCATTAGGGTCGGTCTGCTTAATGGCCCTCAGGGCCTCTTGTAGGTTGAGTGCATAGTCCCTTATACTCTCATGCGCTCGCTGCTTGCACCCGTAGAATCTAAGTTTAATCTCGGCTGAGGTGCGGGTATCAAAGGTGTCCTTCAGCCGGGTTAGTATCCCTGCGACAGTCTTCCTCCCAGGTGGCCAGGATTTTACTTCCCTTTTGGCTGCCCCAGTTAGTTGGGCCACCAGGATGCTCACTTTTTGCTCTTCTGTGAGGGGGTACACCTGGAAGAGGCTATCCAGCTTTTCTCTAAAGTCATGCAGGGTATGTGACTCCCCTGAGTACTGGGGTAGCCAAGCTGCTCCCGGGATATAGGGCATGGTGAAGGGCATAACTGCAACAGCGGTAGCGCTGGCGGGGGTTGAGGCAGTGGAGCTCTCCTCCGTATCCGACATCTTCCTCCCCCCTAGTGGACCGTGGCCTACCTTGCGATGATCCTGTTCCGTAGGCCGCGGCTCCGCAGTGGATCGTCAGGGTTGAGGACCTTCCGTCGCGCTCCTGTGACGTCGGCGTCTGCTGGGCTCCTTCCAGGACCTTACGCAACGTCCGGACGTGAGGCGGGGCTTCAGTTCTCGCGCGCTTTCGGAGTCCACGCCCCTCTTCTTCCCGCGCGGCGTCCTCAAGATGGCGTCCAATGGCGGGAAAACTCCACGGATGGCGGGAAGAAGGCTGAAGATGGCGCCGGATGGCGGGAAACTTCACCGATGGCGGGAAGAAGGCTGAAGATGGCGCCGGATGGCGGGAATCTTCACCGATGGCGGGAATCTTCACCACTGGTAAGTTTGAACAGTCTTTGCTTTTCAGGCACGCAGTACCCGGTGGTTGCGGGCACGTGATCCTGCCGACTACGCCAAAGTTGACGCGCCCCTGGGCCTGTGTCGCGCTGCGTTGCGCACGCGGGAGCTTACCTGAAGCCGGATCTGTTTAGGGTTGTAGTCTCGTGGCGGTGACCCGGTCCGTGCCCAGGGAGTCAAACTGGACGGCAGTCTGTTAGCGGTAGAAAATGGTTGATGACTACGCCACCCGTTGAATGCAGCCAGGGGGCTGCTGCTGCAGGGCAGACCGCTGAGGCCGGTGGAAGGATGGTGCAGCGTGATAGTATAACCCCCAACGGGAGGGGTATGGCCTCAGGGCAGCCGACGTGGATGATGGGGGTAGCAGGAACCACTCAGAGACGGTATGGTAGCGTTCAGGGTCTTTACTGGTAACAACGATAGACCCTCCCGGAGTACTTGCTAGCGAACGGGGCCTGGTCAGTCCTTGAGCAGATGGGATCTCCCCTGGCCAGGCGTAGTTGTAGGCCTCCCAAGCTGACTGTACTCTTCTGGCTACCTTGCTAGAAGCTGATGTAAGTAGCCCACGTCCCTGAGTGTACCGTGTGGTGCTCACCCGTATGGCCGGTGACTCGGGGCCTTCTAATGGCTTCCGCTCCACGATGGCGGTGCTGGTCCCACGCGTGTGACCGGGCCTTCGGGCTTCTGGGCCAGGGGACCTGAAATCCCCTGCCTGACGGATTCTGCTGCTGGGTAGAAGTTAGTCCCCACAGCCTCGGACTCCGGGTCCGGTAAAGAATCTTCTTAGTCAGGGCGAGCTCTTTAGCTGCCAGCCCCTGACTCCTTGTGACTCTGCTGCTTCCTATGCTGCTCTTGTCTCTACTCTTCCTGGACTCACTAACCCTGCCTCAGCCCCGGGTTTATACAGGGGAAGTTCTTCCCCTCCCAAGGCTGGGCAGGAGGTGTGGCATGCACAGGATCCCTGACCAAAGGACCTCCCACCTGCTCTCAGACGTAATATCTCTATCACTGTGACAACCAGACCCCTGGGGTGTCACATATGCCCGAGGGATGGATGTGGTTTGAGAGAGCATGTTAGACATATGGTATGGGATTGTGATTTTGCATATGATGTATGGAAGGGTATAGGGGGACTTTGCAAGGAATTGGTGGGTGTAAAGTATGTTAATTGGAAACTTGCTATGTTTGGGATGGGTGCATGTAGTAGAATTAAGGATAGGATTTTATGGTTGTTGGTGGTGTGTGTAATTGAAAGTTTGTGGGATGCGAGGAATTTGTTAGTTTTTAAAAGGAAGAAAATGTCAGTTAATGAATGTTTGAGATTGATTCTGTCACGTATGTATGTAATATACCTCTGGGATCAGGAACGTGGAAGTATTATAGATGCTGAAGGGATCTGGAAGTTTAAAAAGTGGAGGTTTTTGGTAAAGTTTAATTAGTAGTGTATAATGTACCTGATGATAAGGTTTGGTTTTATTTTTGATTATATACCAAGTGTGATGAAAGGCTAAGTGTCAATGAAAGGCTTTTGTAAGTCGATTTGATTGAGCTTATGCTCCGGCCTATCTGATTTGGTTAAAAAAAAAAAAAAAAAAAAAAAAAAAAAAAATCTGTTCTTATCAGTTTAATATCTGATACGTCCCCTATCTGGGGACCATATATTAAATGGATTTTTAGAACAGGGAGATGGAAAAAGAGCTTGCTCTGTCCACTCCACGCATTGACCTGGTATTGCAGTATCTCCAGGACCGGTGCACCCCTTCTTTAATGCAGTTTCTAAAATCAGAAAGAATTGAATTCAATGTTTTTTGTTCATTTTGCTTGTTTGTCGGATTTTGGGATGGACTCTTTGGCTTTGCTTTTCTTCTCCTCATTGGATTTTTCATGTTCAAAGTTGCAGAAGCCAGATTACAAGCTCATTTTGGTTCAACTTCAGCAACTGTGCATTGCATTGCCATGTAATGTGATGCAATGCTATCTTTCTAGCTCTCCCTTTTTACTTCCTTTTGGATAAACAGACATATTAGGCAAGCATTTTGGAGCTTTCACCTAAATAACTACAGGTGGTGAGATAAGCTGCACAATATAATTGACCTTTCAGTATATTGTTGCACACACACCATCTATTTAGCAAATGCCCTTGTTGTCAACAGCAGCCTTTTAAACTCACCTGAGCTAACAGGTATGTGCGCTGGTTACTCTGCTGCGCTTAAAATTTCTTTTTTGGTTTGCTACAATGCCTTTTCTGAAACGTTGTCTCCTTCTGCTGGAACACTGACTTCTTTCATTTAATGCCTGCAGACTATAAAAGAGAACCCAACCCAAAAAGTTTGGTTGATTAGTCTGTGGCATTCTGTTAAACTGTTGCTTATGGCGGTCTCTGTGAGCTTCTCAGCGACATTCAGCCAGCCAGGTATCCTGCCTGCAGTAGATGGAATGTGGCAATGGAACGCTGGCTGCGCGTGTCATAATAGGCTCTGAGCCTTTATATACCTGTGCACAGCAGCAGCCACCTTCAGTCTGCTGCTGGACAGCCAGCAGCAGCAGCAGCAGGAGAGGTATGTAATCAGGAGCCCTCCTGCTAAGGGTAGACAGCTGCTCGTTCCACCCCACCCCCCGCCTTAATTGGTTCTCCTCCCTTCCAACGGTGTTGAGGCGGGTGGGAACAGCAGGGGGTGAAGGTGCTGTGTTTAAAGAGGTGGAGTTATGCAGATCTAAAACGCGTGGATTGCAGCAGCAGCAAGCCGAAAAGTGCAGGCATGTAAGGGATCTAGAGGTTGACAACATGTCTTCTTAACGGGAGTCCAGGAGCTCATCTCCACAAATGGACTTTTCAGGATCCTTGGGTGGCTCCGTAGTTTGAAACCAATTCTGGTTATCGCTTCTCGGCCTTTTGGCTCAGACCTAGTGTTTGGACAAGAGGTTCCTTGTGTACTAGCCCTCGGCCTTCCAGCATCGCCACTTCGGTGGCTTAAGCTGGATGCTGCTATAGGGGGAGAGTGAGGAGGAAACGAGAAGGCGATTCCTGAAGCGACCATGGGTGTCAAGCTTCGTTTTGCTGGGACCGGGGATCCCCGGGTCAAGAATGCTTTCCGTATCGACGTCTCTGAGGAGAAGAAGGACCATTTCTCGTTGTCATACCTGGTCAACGCCATTTTCTATGAAATCCTGAAGATCCAGAAGTCGGAGATCATCTGTTTGCAGGAGTTCAGAAGGGAGCATAGGTACGTCTTGGTGCTTTCTTCTATGGCGGCTTGCCAAAACCTTTTCAAAACTCTTCAAGTCCTTTCAGAGCACCCTCAGCTGGATGGACTTATCTTCACTGTACTCTACTCTAAGGGGGATATCCCGGTGGTAATATTCATGCACAACCCCTTTATCTCCCGGGATGATATCACTGCATTCCTGAGAAGACACTGCATTTTTGTGCAATTCTCCCATAAAATCTTAAATGGAGAAGGGCTGTGGACTGGGAAGTATAAATACTTTGTGAGGTTTGGGATAGACCCTCATGGTCCTGGAGGTATTCACTATCCTCCCCTGAACTTTACAATTGGAAGAGACTCTGGATATCTGTTTTTTCCCGAGGCGCCATTGTTCTGCAGGAGATGCAACATGTTCGGGCATATCCAGGATTTCTGCAAGCAATTGCCAAACTGTAGAAAGTGCAACAAGTACGGTCATCTGGCGAAGGATTGTTCCAACCCGGTGGTATGTGATGCCTGCGGGGAGGAAGGACATGTGATTCGGGATTGTAAGGCTAAAGTCAAGCCTAGGTCCTTCTCCGAAGTGACCAAAGGTAAGCCTACTGTCCCTGCTGTTACCCCACAGGTGACTACTGCAGAGATCAATGCTGAGACGGAGCCCCCTGAGGTTGAAGATCTGGTGGGTGAGGCCCAGAACCTGTTGGACCCTCCGGCCCCTGCTGGGCCAGGTATGGAGATCTCCGAGTTGGATGTGGACCTCCCTCATCAGTCCGAAATATGTGGTGAGGGTGACATGGATGTGTCTCTAGCTCGAACCCCTGCATTGTCCTGGGGTGCTACAGACGAAGAGGTGGCCAGGGATGGTGGCCAAGGAGACTTTACTTCTGGGAGGTCTTTTGATGATGATGATACTCCTGAACTGGCCAATAAAAAACCCAGACGAGAGTACTCACCTGCCAGCGGAGGGTGCGACAGTCCTGCAAGTGACCGCATTTACCCGCAGGATGTCTTCTCCCCTGATGCTCCTTACCTTGGCATCCCTGAGAGCATCAACACCTTTGGGGTGCTTTCCCAGTCTGATGATAATGGATGAGTATGGTGTGATCAACATTGAGTCATGTATTTCTTTTCATTAATTAATGTCTTGCCAATCTGGTTGGGATGTAGTGTCCCTAAATGTAAGGCAGATCAGATCTAAAATCAGAAGAACAACTGTTCTGGACTACCTGAAACATTTAGGTGCTGATGTTTTTTGCCTTCAGGAGTGTGGGATTCAGGATGCTCCTTGTGACAAAGACTGGCCTTACGGACAGCATATCTGGTCAGGGTCTAATCATAATAAAAATGATGGGGTGGGGATATTAGTTGGGAATAAAGAAATCTCTATTGATAGTTATATTGTGGTGGAGGTGGGCCGATGTTTAATTGCATTTTTGAGTTATAGAGGGTGGCGGGTCAGAATTATTAATTTATATTGCCCTACAGGGAAGGAAGAGCGGCTTGCTCTTCTTGAAAAATTAAGTTTTTTTCTTCCAGGGAAATCTCCCACTATTTTTGTTGGGGACATTAATTGTGTCACAGAAGGAAAGTGTGACATAACAGGAAAGAAATTGTCCCATTTAATTTGTGATTTTTCCTTTTTAGATGCAGCAGTTGTTGTTCTTGGCATGCCACCACCGCCGACATACCATGCTGACCGTGGTGAGATTCATTCCAGAATTGATTTAATGTTATTTTCTAAAAATATGGTATGTTTGGATTTTTCTCAACAAAAGGTACCTTTTTCGGACCATGAATGTTTGAGAGGCGTGTTTTGTGCGAATGGTGACCAAGTGTATGGCGGTGGGGTATGGAAGTTGAATGCAAGGCTGTTAGAGGATGATGAGGTGATGAATGAGTTTAATGTAAAGTATGAAAGATGGAGAATGCGTAAGAAGGATTTTGTGTGTGTTCTTGACTGGTGGGACTGGGTGAAAGTGCAATTTAAAACTTTCTTCAAAAAGTGGGGCTATAGAAAAGCTGCCAGATATAGGAATAGGTTTAATGACCTTAATAGACGGATTGACTGGTTGAGAAAGTGTGTTGCAAGTGGTTTGGAGATGTCTGATCAACTTACTGAGGCTAAGAATGAATTGAAGCGTGTGTTGGATGAGAAAGGAAAGGAAATTATATATCGTACTAAAATTGAGCACCTGGAGAAAAATGAGAAGTGTACGAGGTTCTTTTTTAAAAAAATGAATGGTAGGAAGACTGATATGAATGAAGTTGTGAATGAAAGTGGAACCAACTGTATGGGTGAGGATGTGCTGAAAGAAGTGAATAGGTTTTATAGCAAGTTGTATGATGAGAAATGGATTGACTCTGGGCTTGTGTCATATGTTCTGAATGGTGTGGAGAAAAAACTTGATTCTGAGGAGCGTGATCTATTGTGTGAGGATGTAGTTCTGGATGAAGTGAAGAATGTGGTGTGGAGTGCTAAAAAGAGTAAGACTCCTGGGAAAGATGGTATACCTGTAGAGTTGTATGTGAAAGCATGGGAAGTTTTGGGAACAGATTTGACTGAGGTATGTAAGTATATGTGGGTGAATGGTAGGTTGTGTGAATCAATGAAAGAAGGAGTGGTTGTGCTTGTGTATAAAAAGGGTGAGAGGAAACGTTTGGAAAACTGGAGACCAATAACACTGCTGAATTCGGATTATAAGGTCTACAGTAAGTTACTGGCAAATCGTATGCGTGAAGTGATTGGTAGTGTTGTGGAGGAGGACCAAGTATGTGCAGTGCCTGGAAGAAGTATGAGTGATAACTTGTTATTGTTGAGAGATATGATTGGGGATTGCAAGGATAGAAAGCAGAAATGTATGACTTTAGCTATTGATTTTGAGAAGGCGTTTGACAGGGTTTCGCATGTGTTTTTGTTTAAAGTACTGGAAAGAATGGGGTTTCCTAGAGAATTTGTGAATTGTGTAAAATCATTGTATGATTGTGTGTCAAGTGAGTTCTTGGTTAATGGGTGGCTGTGTGACAAAGTGAAGATTAGGTCAGGAGTAAGGCAGGGGTGTCCTATGTCCCCCGTCTTATTTGTATGTGTAATAGAACCATTGTTATGTTTGATTAGACGGGATAAAATGATGAGAGGTTTGTTGGTGCCTGGTAGTGGTGGTAAGCATGTGAAAGTGTTAGGTTATATGGATGATGTTGTGGTTGTGAGTGAAAGTATGGCTTCTTTGAGTAGAATTAAATTGCTTTTGGATTTTTTTGTTGGTGCGTCTGGTTTTAGGGTAAATTGGAATAAATGTAGTTTTAAATGTTTTGGAGATAGTAGTATTCGTATGGATGGTGTAAAGTGTGAAGAGGGTGCAATCAAGATTTTGGGCGTATTATTTAATGATGACTTAAAAGGGAATGAAAGTTGGGAAGAGTGTGGTATGCGGGTTGAACGTAAATTGAATTTTTGGCGAATGAGAGAATTGACTCTGCGTGGTAAGGTGTTAATTATCAAAGCAGTGATTCTCCCTATCCTGCTTTATGTGGCGACTGTTTTTCCTTCTCCTTACAGGAAAATTAAGAGAATAGAGAAGTTGGTATTCACATTCCTGTGGTGTAGTAAGATGGAGAAGTTGAAACGGGAGAGCCTTTTTAAGGCTTGTCAGCATGGTGGGCTGGCCTTTCCCAATATTGAAGTTTTTTTAGGCCTTAATTATATTAAGACTGTGGTTATTTTGCTGGGTAAAGGCAATAAAGGTGCTTTTATGGCTAATTATTCTGCTGGATGGATGTTGTATGGGTTATGCTGGAGGAAGAGAGATGCGAGTGTGCCTGTGGCCTTTAAGTGTCCTGTTTGGTATGAGGTGATTGAGAAATTTGTGAGAAAGCATGATTTGTTGAGTGTGGGAATGAATGATTTTAGAATGACCAAGAATGTGGTGAAAAGAATGAGTGCAAATGAGGTAGAGTGTAATATTGTTGGGCTGAGAGGGAATGAGGTTTCAGATGCATGGAAGAAGTTAGATACGTATGGGATGTCAAACAAACAGAAGGATGTTGTGTGGATGACTTTACATAATATTTTACCTGTGAGAGAAGTGCAGAAGAAAAGAGAGTTGATAAGAACAGATGTGTGTCCGAGAGTGGGATGTGGTGGTTGTGAGACTGTCAGGCATGTTATGTGGGATTGTGAGTACGCGTACAGTGTGTGGAAGTGTGTAGGTGGATTGTGTAAGGGTTTAGCAGGCGTGAATTTTGTGGATTGGCGTGTGGCGATGTTTGGAATTGGTGCGTGTAGTCGGTCTAAAGATAGAATTTTATGGTTGATAATGGCTTGTGTGATGGAGAGTTTGTGGGATGCAAGGAACCTTGGACTTTTCAAAAGGAAATCTTTATCAGTGAATGAATGTGTTAGACTTATTCTTTCAAGACTATACCTGATATATAAGTTGGACAGCAGAGGCGGTGGTGGCACAGATGCCGAAGGGATTTGGAAATTTAAAAAGTGGCATTACCTTATCAAATACCAGTGATTTTTTTCTTTGTGATTCCTTGAAGTTTCTGCATTTGTGTTACGTAAAGGATGTTCCCTTGTGATTATATTTCGCCTTATACTACTGCTAAATAAATAGAACCATGATGATGAGAAGTTTTAAGTAGCAAATTTTGGAGAAATTCATACTGTTTGCTAAAAAACTAAACTGAATGGTTTAAAAAAAAAAAAAAAAAATCTGTTCTTATCAGTTTAATATCTGATACGTCCCCTATCTGGGGACCATATATTAAATGGATTTTTAGAACAGGGAGATGGAAAAAGAGCTTGCTCTGTCCACTCCACGCATTGACCTGGTATTGCAGTATCTCCAGGACCGGTGCACCCCTTCTTTAATGCAGTTTCTAAAATCAGAAAGAATTGAATTCAATGTTTTTTGTTCATTTTGCTTGTTTGTCGGATTTTGGGATGGACTCTTTGGCTTTGCTTTTCTTCTCCTCATTGGATTTTTCATGTTCAAAGTTGCAGAAGCCAGATTACAAGCTCATTTTGGTTCAACTTCAGCAACTGTGCATTGCATTGCCATGTAATGTGATGCAATGCTATCTTTCTAGCTCTCCCTTTTTACTTCCTTTTGGATAAACAGACATATTAGGCAAGCATTTTGGAGCTTTCACCTAAATAACTACAGGTGGTGAGATAAGCTGCACAATATAATTGACCTTTCAGTATATTGTTGCACACACACCATCTATTTAGCAAATGCCCTTGTTATCAACAGCAGCCTTTTAAACTCACCTGAGCTAACAGGTATGTGCGCTGGTTACTCTGCTGCGCTTAAAATTTCTTTTTTGGTTTGCTACAATGCCTTTTCTGAAACGTTGTCTCCTTCTGCTGGAACACTGACTTCTTTCATTTAATGCCTGCAGACTATAAAAGAGAACCCAACCCAAAAAGTTTGGCTGATTAGTCTGTGGCATTCTGTTAAACTGTTGCTTATGGCGGTCTCTGTGAGCTTCTCAGCGACATTCAGCCAGCCAGGTATCCTGCCTGCAGTAGATGGAATGTGGCAATGGAACGCTGGCTGCGCGTGTCATAATAGGCTCTGAGCCTTTATATACCTGTGCACAGCAGCAGCCACCTTCAGTCTGCTGCTGGACAGCCAGCAGCAGCAGCAGCAGGAGAGGTATGTAATCAGGAGCCCTCCTGCTAAGGGTAGACAGCTGCTCGTTCCACCCCACCCCCCGCCTTAATTGGTTCTCCTCCCTTCCAACGGTGTTGAGGCGGGTGGGAACAGCAGGGGGTGAAGGTGCTGTGTTTAAAGAGGTGGAGTTATGCAGATCTAAAACGCGTGGATTGCAGCAGCAGCAAGCCGAAAAGTGCAGGCATGTAAGGGATCTAGAGGTTGACAACATGTCTTCTTAACGGGAGTCCAGGAGCTCATCTCCACAAATGGACTTTTCAGGATCCTTGGGTGGCTCCGTAGTTTGAAACCAATTCTGGTTATCGCTTCTCGGCCTTTTGGCTAAGATCAAGTGTAGTATCTGTTCTTATCAGTTTAATATCTGATACGTCCCCTATCTGGGGACCATATATTAAATGGATTTTTAGAACAGGGAGATGGAAAAAGAGCTTGCTCTGTCCACTCCACGCATTGACCTGGTATTGCAGTATCTCCAGGACCGGTGCACCCCTTCTTTAATGCAGTTTCTAAAATCAGAAAGAATTGAATTCAATGTTTTTTGTTCATTTTGCTTGTTTGTCGGATTTTGGGATGGACTCTTTGGCTTTGCTTTTCTTCTCCTCATTGGATTTTTCATGTTCAAAGTTGCAGAAGCCAGATTACAAGCTCATTTTGGTTCAACTTCAGCAACTGTGCATTGCATTGCCATGTAATGTGATGCAATGCTATCTTTCTAGCTCTCCCTTTTTACTTCCTTTTGGATAAACAGACATATTAGGCAAGCATTTTGGAGCTTTCACCTAAATAACTACAGGTGGTGAGATAAGCTGCACAATATAATTGACCTTTCAGTATATTGTTGCACACACACCATCTATTTAGCAAATGCCCTTGTTATCAACAGCAGCCTTTTAAACTCACCTGAGCTAACAGGTATGTGCGCTGGTTACTCTGCTGCGCTTAAAATTTCTTTTTTGGTTTGCTACAATGCCTTTTCTGAAACGTTGTCTCCTTCTGCTGGAACACTGACTTCTTTCATTTAATGCCTGCAGACTATAAAAGAGAACCCAACCCAAAAAGTTTGGTTGATTAGTCTGTGGCATTCTGTTAAACTGTTGCTTATGGCGGTCTCTGTGAGCTTCTCAGCGACATTCAGCCAGCCAGGTATCCTGCCTGCAGTAGATGGAATGTGGCAATGGAACGCTGGCTGCGCGTGTCATAATAGGCTCTGAGCCTTTATATACCTGTGCACAGCAGCAGCCACCTTCAGTCTGCTGCTGGACAGCCAGCAGCAGCAGCAGGAGAGGTATGTAATCAGGAGCCCTCCTGCTAAGGGTAGACAGCTGCTCGTTCCACCCCACCCCCCGCCTTAATTGGTTCTCCTCCCTTCCAACGGTGTTGAGGCGGGTGGGAACAGCAGGGGGTGAAGGTGCTGTGTTTAAAGAGGTGGAGTTATGCAGATCTAAAACGCGTGGATTGCAGCAGCAGCAAGCCGAAAAGTGCAGGCATGTAAGGGATCTAGAGGTTGACAACATGTCTTCTTAACGGGAGTCCAGGAGCTCATCTCCACAAATGGACTTTTCAGGATCCTTGGGTGGCTCCGTAGTTTGAAACCAATTCTGGTTATCGCTTCTCGGCCTTTTGGCTAAGATCAAGTGTAGTATCTGTTCTTATCAGTTTAATATCTGATACGTCCCCTATCTGGGGACCATATATTAAATGGATTTTTAGAACAGGGAGATGGAAAAAGAGCTTGCTCTGTCCACTCCACGCATTGACCTGGTATTGCAGTATCTCCAGGACCGGTGCACCCCTTCTTTAATGCAGTTTCTAAAATCAGAAAGAATTGAATTCAATGTTTTTTGTTCATTTTGCTTGTTTGTCGGATTTTGGGATGGACTCTTTGGCTTTGCTTTTCTTCTCCTCATTGGATTTTTCATGTTCAAAGTTGCAGAAGCCAGATTACAAGCTCATTTTGGTTCAACTTCAGCAACTGTGCATTGCATTGCCATGTAATGTGATGCAATGCTATCTTTCTAGCTCTCCCTTTTTACTTCCTTTTGGATAAACAGACATATTAGGCAAGCATTTTGGAGCTTTCACCTAAATAACTACAGGTGGTGAGATAAGCTGCACAATATAATTTACCTTTCAGTATATTGTTGCACACACACCATCTATTTAGCAAATGCCCTTGTTATCAACAGCAGCCTTTTAAACTCACCTGAGCTAACAGGTATGTGCGCTGGTTACTCTGCTGCGCTTAAAATTTCTTTTTTGGTTTGCTACAATGCCTTTTCTGAAACGTTGTCTCCTTCTGCTGGAACACTGACTTCTTTCATTTAATGCCTGCAGACTATAAAAGAGAACCCAACCCAAAAAGTTTGGTTGATTAGTCTGTGGCATTCTGTTAAACTGTTGCTTATGGCGGTCTCTGTGAGCTTCTCAGCGACATTCAGCCAGCCAGGTATCCTGCCTGCAGTAGATGGAATGTGGCAATGGAACGCTGACTGCGCGTGTCATAATAGGCTCTGAGCCTTTATATACCTGTGCACAGCAGCAGCCACCTTCAGTCTGCTGCTGGACAGCCAGCAGCAGCAGCAGCAGGAGAGGTATGTAATCAGGAGCCCTCCTGCTAAGGGTAGACAGCTGCTCGTTCCACCCCACCCCCCGCCTTAATTGGTTCTCCTCCCTTCCAACGGTGTTGAGGCGGGTGGGAACAGCAGGGGGTGAAGGTGCTGTGTTTAAAGAGGTGGAGTTATGCAGATCTAAAACGCGTGGATTGCAGCAGCAGCAAGCCGAAAAGTGCAGGCATGTAAGGGATCTAGAGGTTGACAACATGTCTTCTTAACGGGAGTCCAGGAGCTCATCTCCACAAATGGACTTTTCAGGATCCTTGGGTGGCTCCGTAGTTTGAAACCAATTCTGGTTATCGCTTCTCGGCCTTTTGGCTAAGATCAAGTGTAGTATCTGTTCTTATCAGTTTAATATCTGATACGTCCCCTATCTGGGGACCATATATTAAATGGATTTTTAGAACGGGGAGATGGAAAAAGAGCTTGCTCTGTCCACTCCACGCATTGACCTGGTATTGCAGTATCTCCAGGACCGGTGCACCCCTTCTTTAATGCAGTTTCTAAAATCAGAAAGAATTGAATTCAATGTTTTTTGTTCATTTTGCTTGTTTGTCGGATTTTGGGATGGACTCTTTGGCTTTGCTTTTCTTCTCCTCATTGGATTTTTCATGTTCAAAGTTGCAGAAGCCAGATTACAAGCTCATTTTGGTTCAATTTCAGCAACTGTGCATTGCATTGCCATGTAATGTGATGCAATGCTATCTTTCTAGCTCTCCCTTTTTACTTCCTTTTGGATAAACAGACATATTAGGCAAGCATTTTGGAGCTTTCACCTAAATAACTACAGGTGGTGAGATAAGCTGCACAATATAATTGACCTTTCAGTATATTGTTGCACACACACCATCTATTTAGCAAATGCCCTTGTTATCAACAGCAGCCTTTTAAACTCACCTGAGCTAACAGGTATGTGCGCTGGTTACTCTGCTGCGCTTAAAATTTCTTTTTTGGTTTGCTACAATGCCTTTTCTGAAACGTTGTCTCCTTCTGCTGGAACACTGACTTCTTTCATTTAATGCCTGCAGACTATAAAAGAGAACCCAACCCAAAAAGTTTGGTTGATTAGTCTGTGGCATTCTGTTAAACTGTTGCTTATGGCGGTCTCTGTGAGCTTCTCAGCGACATTCAGCCAGCCAGGTATCCTGCCTGCAGTAGATGGAATGTGGCAATGGAACGCTGGCTGCGCGTGTCATAATAGGCTCTGAGCCTTTATATACCTGTGCACAGCAGCAGCCACCTTCAGTCTGCTGCTGGACAGCCAGCAGCAGCAGCAGCAGGAGAGGTATGTAATCAGGAGCCCTCCTGCTAAGGGTAGACAGCTGCTCGTTCCACCCCACCCCCCGCCTTAATTGGTTCTCCTCCCTTCCAACGGTGTTGAGGCGGGTGGGAACAGCAGGGGGTGAAGGTGCTGTGTTTAAAGAGGTGGAGTTATGCAGATCTAAAACGCGTGGATTGCAGCAGCAGCAAGCCGAAAAGTGCAGGCATGTAAGGGATCTAGAGGTTGACAACATGTCTTCTTAACGGGAGTCCAGGAGCTCATCTCCACAAATGGACTTTTCAGGATCCTTGGGTGGCTCCGTAGTTTGAAACCAATTCTGGTTATCGCTTCTCGGCCTTTTGGCTAAGATCAAGTGTAGTATCTGTTCTTTTAAGAACACAAGAGCTACGATCTACACTTGACGAGAGCGATCGAACTCTGAAGGAGAAGAGCTTCGGAGCCCAGCTGACATCGGAGAAGGAAGGCGGATATCGGTGGGAGGAAGAAGCTCTAAAGAATCCAGAAGAAGACGAAGACTCGGAGAAGAATCGGGCTGTCCTGTGGAATCTTCGAGGAAGAAAATCATCGAGACAAAGACCTTTCGGGGAATTTGTCCAGAACACGACGGGAGAAGAATCTGCATAGCTCCACCCATTCCGGGAAGAGTTCCAGATCCAGCTCCAAGAAGTAACTGCAGGAGGAAAGCCATGGCAAGCGCTGCGAGGAAGGCCGAAAAGAAGAGCCTGGAGCAGGAGACAGCCAGGATGGCCCAGGCAGGAGCCGATTCTGACCCCAAGGACTCTGCCTCCACGACTGGCCAGCAGAAGGGACCCCAGAAGCCCCGCCACGAAGCTCCAGCCCTGGAGCCATGGATGCGGCAGACGGTGGCCCTGAAGCTGAAGGAAGTGGATGGGAGGGTGCCGGACATGTCCTCGGACGTGTTCTGCCAGAAGATGCTGCTGGATCGAGGCTTCTCCAGGTCGGACACCCTCAGCATCCAGACCTTCTTGACGGGGATCTTCTTCATCACCTTCGCCACTGTGAACACCTGCAGGAGGTTCTGGGAAATGGTAAGCGCAAAAGGACCGGATAATTCTTTCTCTGCCTTTACAGGTAGCTGCCCTATCCAGAGGGACGAAAGGAGGATCACAGTCTCCATGCGCAACCCGCACACCCCAGGCCAAGACATCTGTACCTTCCTGAGACGCTTCTGTTTGGTTGTGAAGGAACCCTCTCACATCCTGAATGGACTCGGCTTCTGGACAGGTAAGTGGTCGGTGACCGTTAGACTTCACAGGGACCTGGCGTACTCAGACGGACTTCGGCACCTGCCCCCGACATTCTCCCTGGGCAACTCCTACGGCCTCATCTATTACCCGGACATGCCGCGGAACTGCAGGAGATGCGGCAAGAACGGCCACGAGATGAAGGACTGCAAGGAGGATGCCTGCAGGATTTGTCGAGTGACGGGACACAGCTCGAAGGACTGCCCGAAGAAGACGTCCTGCAACCTGTGTGGGCTGGCGGCTCATCTGTACAAGGATTGCCCCAAGCGTGAGAGATCCTGGGCATCGGTGGTTGCGACGACCCCAGCTACGGAGGACAAGGCCCCGACGACCAGGCCTGTGAAGGTCAAGGACGCGACGACCAAGGCCCCAGCGGCCAAGGCCGAGACGACCAAGGCCAAAGCGGTCAAGGAGTCGGTGGCCAAAGCCCCAGCGACGGTCCCAGCAGCTCCGAAGCAGAAGAAAAAGTCAAAGGAGGGTAAGAGTTCTGTCACCCCTCTCTCGATCCCTCCCCCTGCCACCCCCGTCCAATACCCCCCCACCCCGGCCACCCCTGCTGAGGATTCCACTTCCTCTTCCTCCTTCCCCTACTCCTCAGCAGGTGTCCTTTCCCCTGCCCCGGCAGCCACTCTCCCTCCCCAGACCATGGTAGCGGTGGAATTAACCTTTCCTCCACCCGCCGCTATCTATTCCGAGGAGGATTTTCCCCTTCTTGTCTCCCCAGTTCCAACCCGGGGAAAGAGGAAGGTGGAGGACAGCCCTGCTACTGAATCCTCCAAAAAGAAGATTCTGGATTTCGTAGGCGAAAAGGAGGATACCCTCCCTGAGCCAGAAGAGATGGAGCACATGGTTGAGACCCTGGTGGCCGAGCCAGAAGAGGAGGAACTGGTGGTCGCCGAGATCGAGGCCGCACTGCTTGACCAGATGGAGGAAGAGGGCCTGCTGGTGATCCCGTCACCAGCAGTCAACACCGACGAGGGACCACCCGACCGGAGTGGTAACTAAGGTGTATTGCCTGCGCTAACTTTTTCTTTTTTCCCTACATGATGGCTAATATTAACTTATTTTCCATTAATGTCAGGAGCATCAAGGACAAGTTCAGACGTCAGACTATTTATGCCTTCCTTACTTCCCAATTGTGTGATGTTTATATGTTGCAGGAATGTTCCCTTCCCTCCTCTAGGTCCTTCAAACATCTGGCCAGGGAGTGGTCCCACGGTCCATCCTACTGGTCCGGTGGGGGTGACTACAAGTCTGCGGGGGTCGCAATTCTGATCAGGGGGGGCGCATTCACGCTTGAGTCCGTCCAGGAGCTCATCTGCGGCAGGGCTCTTGTTGTAGATGGCAACTGGGCGGGAGAACCTGTCAGGTTCATCAACGTGTATGCGTCCCCACTGAAGAATGAGCGTTTGGAGCTTTTCCAGACCCTGCGGCTTCAGCTTGCCACCACCAGGACCTTAGTGATGGCCGGGGATTTCAACTGCCCCATCGAGGAGGATGGTCGTAGTTCTGGCACATCTGCCAAGTTGGACATCACGTCCAAGCTGCTCATCGAGATGGTAACCGAGGCCTCTCTTCAGGACGTGGTGGGCTCCATGGGGAGAGGCTCCATGAACTATTCGTGGAGCCGACCCGATGGCTCACTCCGCTCCAGGATTGACTTTGTGTTCACCTCTCGGGCAGTCAGGCAGAGTAGGCACTCGATGGTCTCCTGCTTCTTCTCCGACCACAGAGCCATTCACTTACAAGGTGTCCTCGGCGACGGTTTTCCGTCCGGCCCCGGCTCCTGGAAGCTGAATTGTGCTCTGCTGGCTCAGGATGAAGTCGTGGAGGAGCTGAGAGCAGCCTACGCAATGTGGCAGTCCTACAAGGGTAGCTTCCAAACAGTCTCTGATTGGTGGGAATATGTTAAACTTGAGTTTCGCTGTTTCTTTCAGGCCAAGGGTCGACAACAGGCGTGTGAGAAGAGGAGGGACTTCAGAGGGCTGCAGCGCGAGCTGCGGTCGCTGCAGGACCTTCTTCACTGCGGCTGGGACGTGAGGGAGGAGCTGGAGGAGACCAAGAAGAGCCTGAAAAGGCACTTTGAGGAGGAGTCCAAGCGAATCGTCTTCCGTTCCAAAGTGGAGAATCTGGAGAAGGGTGAGAAATGTAACTCATTCTTTTTCAGGAAACTTCATGCCGGTCACACGCCCCTGAACGAGCTGCGAGACGAGAGCGGAAACATGCGACGTGGGAAGGAGGACGTGATGAGGGTCGTCAGCGACTTCTACAGCGAACTCTACTCCCACAAGACTACCGACCCCGACGCTGCTGATAAGTTCCTGTCAGGTATCACTAACCATCTTGATCCTGCAGGCACGGCAGCCTTGGACAAACCTCTGATGGTGGGCGAATTGCTCTCTGCCGCTAAATCCTTTAGGACCGGCAGGACCCCGGGCAGTGATGGTCTTCCAGCGGAGCTCTATGTAGCGCTGGGAGACCTCATCTGTCCGGACCTGTTGGACCTGTACGAGGAGATGGTGGTGGAGGGTAGAATGCCTCCATCTTTGAGGGAAGGAATGGTCACGATCCTGTACAAGCGGAAGGGAGAGAGGTGCGACCTGAGGAATTGGCGTCCCATCACTCTGCTCAACGTGGACTACAAGATCCTGGCCAAGACGATGGCGACACGACTTAAGACGGTCATCGGACGGATCATCCACCCGGACCAGACCTGCGGCATCCCTGGACGTCGCATCGCAGACAGCCTCGCTCTCGTGCGGGACACGGTCGAGTACATCAAGGTCCGCCGCGCACACGCGGCCCTGGTCTCCTTGGATCAGGAGAAGGCCTTTGACCGGGTTTCCCACGAGTTCATGGGCCGAGCTCTGCACCGGTTAGGTTTGGGTAACATGTTTTGTTCGTATGTCCGTCTGATGTATTTTGATATCCACAGCTCGGTGTTGGTGAACGGCTGGAAGACTGACCCCTTCCCTGTCCTCTCTGGGGTCAGACAAGGCTGCCCTCTATCACCTCTTCTTTTTGTTTGTGTTATAGAACTCTTCGCAGAGGCTATCCGGCAGAATGGAGAGATCAGAGGGATCACCGCACCGGGTCCGGGACGACACGAGGTCAAGTGCTCGCTCTACATGGACGACGTCACCGTCTTCTGCGCTGATCGTGGTTCAGTCGACGCCCTCGTCCAGACGTGTGAGAGGTTCGGCCGGGCTTCAGGGGCCAAAGTCAACTGCAGGAAGTCGGAAGCCATGCTCTTCGGGGATTGGCAGCCGGCCTCCTCCGCCCCCTTCCCCTTCAACATTCAACCGGATTTCCTCAAGGTGCTGGGAGTCTGGTTCGGGAAGGAAGGAGCGGCCCTCAAGTCCTGGCAAGAACGCTTGGCCAAGGTGAAGCAACGGATCGGACTCTGGAGCCTCAGACACCTCACTTGTGAGGGTAAGGCACTCGTCCTGCGTAATGAGGTCCTGCCCGTCTTGCAGTACACGGCGCAGGCCTGGCCCCCACACGTCACTGTGTGCAGGGCCATTACCAGGACAGTGTTTCACTTTGTCTGGGGATCCAAGATGGACAGAGTCAGGCGGGTCGTCATGTACAAGGAGCCTCGCAAGGGTGGGAAGGGCGTTCCAGATATCCCCACCCTCCTGCGATCCTCTTTTGTGTGTGATTGTGTCCGCCGGACTTTGCAAGTCAAGAATGGCTCCGCGGGCAGGTCCATGTCTCGCTTCTTCCTGCTTCCTCTTTGGAGGCGACTCGGCTGGGACAAGTGGGACAGCTCCTTCCCCTACAACTGGACGACGCCATGGTTCTATGGAGACGTCGTTCGATTTGTGGGGGAGCATCAACTGGAGGGACTCAAGCCCGACTTGTGGAAGCCCAAAACTATCCACAAGCTAATCAGAGCCAAGGATGACGTGGAGAACATCACAGGACTTCACCAGGACACGCTGGAGACTGTGTGGACAAATGTGTCGTCTGACAGGCTGACCAACGGGCACAAGGACTTGACGTGGATGGCGATTCAGGGCGGACTGCCCGTCCGGTCATTCATGCATGCCCGGAACCTGTGCAAGACCCGGTACTGCCCAAGGTGCCCCTTCATGGAGGAAACATCTTTGCACACTTTTTGGGACTGCGGATTTGCACAGCGCCTATTGACTGCACTTGAGGACGACCTGAGGAACTCTGTCCCCAGGGCGAGCCTATCGCACCATTCTGTGCTTTACGGACTCTTCCCTGGGGTTCATACCGTCGGAGCCATCCAGGAGGCTTGGCGCCTTATGAACTGCTTCAAGGATGCTGTTTGGGTCGCCAGGAACCGGCTCATCTTGAGGAGGGAGAGGATGTCCATCCAGGACTGCCGCAGGCTGATCCACAGCCTGCTCAGAGACTATTCCATCATGGACGGTCCGGAGGACGAGGATGAGGACTAAACCCCTCCTCCCCCTCTCCTCTTATGTGTCTTGTCTTTCAATAAAGCTTCGGGCCTGTGATTTTCCCCTCCCCATCCCCTTTTTCCCAATCTCCATCCCTTATCACGGTTCGTCGTACTGTATTGATTGACATACTTTTTCTTTCAGATTGAGTGTTTTGTGTAGCATAGGGGTGTGATGTGTCTAGTTAGTGCGTCGTATCCTCATGCTATGTAAATATGATGTAGAATTCTGTGTGTACTGGGCTGCGGCACTGTACACTGTCTGTTAACTTATTTTTTGTGCTAATAAAAGATATATTCAATCAAAAAAAAAATCTGTTCTTATCAGTTTAATATCTGATACGTCCCCTATCTGGGGACCATATATTAAATGGATTTTTAGAACAGGGAGATGGAAAAAGAGCTTGCTCTGTCCACTCCATGCATTGACCTGGTATTGCAGTATCTCCAGGACCGGTGCACCCCTTCTTTAATGCAGTTTCTAAAATCAGAAAGAATTGAATTCAATGTTTTTTGTTCATTTTGCTTGTTTGTCGGATTTTGGGATGGACTCTTTGGCTTTGCTTTTCTTCTCCTCATTGGATTTTTCATGTTCAAAGTTGCAGAAGCCAGATTACAAGCTCATTTTGGTTCAACTTCAGCAACTGTGCATTGCATTGCCATGTAATGTGATGCAATGCTATCTTTCTAGCTCTCCCTTTTTACTTCCTTTTGGATAAACAGACATATTAGGCAAGCATTTTGGAGCTTTCACCTAAATAACTACAGGTGGTGAGATAAGCTGCACAATATAATTGACCTTTCAGTATATTGTTGCACACACACCATCTATTTAGCAAATGCCCTTGTTATCAACAGCAGCCTTTTAAACTCACCTGAGCTAACAGGTATGTGCGCTGGTTACTCTGCTGCGCTTAAAATTTCTTTTTTGGTTTGCTACAATGCCTTTTCTGAAACGTTGTCTCCTTCTGCTGGAACACTGACTTCTTTCATTTAATGCCTGCAGACTATAAAAGAGAACCCAACCCAAAAAGTTTGGTTGATTAGTCTGTGGCATTCTGTTAAACTGTTGCTTATGGCGGTCTCTGTCAGCTTCTCAGCGACATTCAGCCAGCCAGGTATCCTGCCTGCAGTAGATGGAATGTGGCAATGGAACGCTGGCTGCGCGTGTCATAATAGGCTCTGAGCCTTTATATACCTGTGCACAGCAGCAGCCACCTTCAGTCTGCTGCTGGACAGCCAGCAGCAGCAGCAGCAGGAGAGGTATGTAATCAGGAGCCCTCCTGCTAAGGGTAGACAGCTGCTCGTTCCACCCCACCCCCCGCCTTAATTGGTTCTCCTCCCTTCCAACGGTGTTGAGGCGGGTGGGAACAGCAGGGGGTGAAGGTGCTGTGTTTAAAGAGGTGGAGTTATGCAGATCTAAAACGCGTGGATTGCAGCAGCAGCAAGCCGAAAAGTGCAGGAATGTAAGGGATCTAGAGGTTGACAACATGTCTTCTTAACGGGAGTCCAGGAGCTCATCTCCACAAATGGACTTTTCAGGATCCTTGGGTGGCTCCGTAGTTTGAAACCAATTCTGGTTATCGCTTCTCGGCCTTTTGGCTAAGATCAAGTGTAGTATCTGTTCTTATCAGTTTAATATCTGATACGTCCCCTATCTGGGGACCATATATTAAATGGATTTTTAGAACAGGGAGATGGAAAAAGAGCTTGCTCTGTCCACTCCACGCATTGACCTGGTATTGCAGTATCTCCAGGACCGGTGCACCCCTTCTTTAATGCAGTTTCTAAAATCAGAAAGAATTGAATTCAATGTTTTTTGTTCATTTTGCTTGTTTGTCGGATTTTGGGATGGACTCTTTGGCTTTGCTTTTCTTCTCCTCATTGGATTTTTCATGTTCAAAGTTGCAGAAGCCAGATTACAAGCTCATTTTGGTTCAACTTCAGCAACTGTGCATTGCATTGCCATGTAATGTGATGCAATGCTATCTTTCTAGCTCTCCCTTTTTACTTCCTTTTGGATAAACAGACATATTAGGCAAGCATTTTGGAGCTTTCACCTAAATAACTACAGGTGGTGAGATAAGCTGCACAATATAATTGACCTTTCAGTATATTGTTGCACACACACCATCTATTTAGCAAATGCCCTTGTTATCAACAGCAGCCTTTTAAACTCACCTGAGCTAACAGGTATGTGCGCTGGTTACTCTGCTGCGCTTAAAATTTCTTTTTTGGTTTGCTACAATGCCTTTTCTGAAACGTTGTCTCCTTCTGCTGGAACACTGACTTCTTTCATTTAATGCCTGCAGACTATAAAAGAGAACCCAACCCAAAAAGTTTGGTTGATTAGTCTGTGGCATTCTGTTAAACTGTTGCTTATGGCGGTCTCTGTCAGCTTCTCAGCGACATTCAGCCAGCCAGGTATCCTGCCTGCAGTAGATGGAATGTGGCAATGGAACGCTGGCTGCGCGTGTCATAATAGGCTCTGAGCCTTTATATACCTGTGCACAGCAGCAGCCACCTTCAGTCTGCTGCTGGACAGCCAGCAGCAGCAGCAGCAGGAGAGGTATGTAATCAGGAGCCCTCCTGCTAAGGGTAGACAGCTGCTCGTTCCACCCCACCCCCCGCCTTAATTGGTTCTCCTCCCTTCCAACGGTGTTGAGGCGGGTGGGAACAGCAGGGGGTGAAGGTGCTGTGTTTAAAGAGGTGGAGTTATGCAGATCTAAAACGCGTGGATTGCTGCAGCAGCAAGCCGAAAAGTGCAGGCATGTAAGGGATCTAGAGGTTGACAACATGTCTTCTTAACGGGAGTCCAGGAGCTCATCTCCACAAATGGACTTTTCAGGATCCTTGGGTGGCTCCGTAGTTTGAAACCAATTCTGGTTATCGCTTCTCGGCCTTTTGGCTAAGATCAAGTGTAGTATCTGTTCTTATCAGTTTAATATCTGATACGTCCCCTATCTGGGGACCATATATTAAATGGATTTTTAGAACAGGGAGATGGAAAAAGAGCTTGCTCTGTCCACTCCACGCATTGACCTGGTATTGCAGTATCTCCAGGACCGGTGCACCCCTTCTTTAATGCAGTTTCTAAAATCAGAAAGAATTGAATTCAATGTTTTTTGTTCATTTTGCTTGTTTGTCGGATTTTGGGATGGACTCTTTGGCTTTGCTTTTCTTCTCCTCATTGGATTTTTCATGTTCAAAGTTGCAGAAGCCAGATTACAAGCTCATTTTGGTTCAACTTCAGCAACTGTGCATTGCATTGCCATGTAATGTGATGCAATGCTATCTTTCTAGCTCTCCCTTTTTACTTCCTTTTGGATAAACAGACATATTAGGCAAGCATTTTGGAGCTTTTACCTAAATAACTACAGGTGGTGAGATAAGCTGCACAATATAATTGACCTTTCAGTATATTGTTGCACACACACCATCTATTTAGCAAATGCCCTTGTTATCAACAGCAGCCTTTTAAACTCACCTGAGCTAACAGGTATGTGCGCTGGTTACTCTGCTGCGCTTAAAATTTCTTTTTTGGTTTGCTACAATGCCTTTTCTGAAACGTTGTCTCCTTCTGCTGGAACACTGACTTCTTTCATTTAATGCCTGCAGACTATAAAAGAGAACCCAACCCAAAAAGTTTGGTTGATTAGTCTGTGGCATTCTGTTAAACTGTTGCTTATGGCGGTCTCTGTGAGCTTCTCAGCGACATTCAGCCAGCCAGGTATCCTGCCTGCAGTAGATGGAATGTGGCAATGGAACGCTGGCTGCGCGTGTCATAATAGGCTCTGAGCCTTTATATACCTGTGCACAGCAGCAGCCACCTTCAGTCTGCTGCTGGACAGCCAGCAGCAGCAGCAGCAGGAGAGGTATGTAATCAGGAGCCCTCCTGCTAAGGGTAGACAGCTGCTCGTTCCACCCCACCCCCCGCCTTAATTGGTTCTCCTCCCTTCCAACGGTGTTGAGGCGGGTGGGAACAGCAGGGGGTGAAGGTGCTGTGTTTAAAGAGGTGGAGTTATGCAGATCTAAAACGCGTGGATTGCAGCAGCAGCAAGCCGAAAAGTGCAGGCATGTAAGGGATCTAGAGGTTGACAACATGTCTTCTTAACGGGAGTCCAGGAGCTCATCTCCACAAATGGACTTTTCAGGATCCTTGGGTGGCTCCGTAGTTTGAAACCAATTCTGGTTATCGCTTCTCGGCCTTTTGGCTAAGATCAAGTGTAGTATCTGTTCTTATCAGTTTAATATCTGATACGTCCCCTATCTGGGGACCATATATTAAATGGATTTTTAGAACAGGGAGATGGAAAAAGAGCTTGCTCTGTCCACTCCACGCATTGACCTGGTATTGCAGTATCTCCAGGACCGGTGCACCCCTTCTTTAATGCAGTTTCTAAAATCAGAAAGAATTGAATTCAATGTTTTTTGTTCATTTTGCTTGTTTGTCGGATTTTGGGATGGACTCTTTGGCTTTGCTTTTCTTCTCCTCATTGGATTTTTCATGTTCAAAGTTGCAGAAGCCAGATTACAAGCTCATTTTGGTTCAACTTCAGCAACTGTGCATTGCATTGCCATGTAATGTGATGCAATGCTATCTTTCTAGCTCTCCCTTTTTACTTCCTTTTGGATAAACAGACATATTAGGCAAGCATTTTGGAGCTTTCACCTAAATAACTACAGGTGGTGAGATAAGCTGCACAATATAATTGACCTTTCAGTATATTGTTGCACACACACCATCTATTTAGCAAATGCCCTTGTTATCAACAGCAGCCTTTTAAACTCACCTGAGCTAACAGGTATGTGCGCTGGTTACTCTGCTGCGCTTAAAATTTCTTTTTTGGTTTGCTACAATGTCTTTTCTGAAACGTTGTCTCCTTCTGCTGGAACACTGACTTCTTTCATTTAATGCCTGCAGACTATAAAAGAGAACCCAACCCAAAAAGTTTGGTTGATTAGTCTGTGGCATTCTGTTAAACTGTTGCTTATGGCGGTCTCTGTGAGCTTCTCAGCGACATTCAGCCAGCCAGGTATCCTGCCTGCAGTAGATGGAATGTGGCAATGGAACGCTGGCTGCGCGTGTCATAATAGGCTCTGAGCCTTTATATACCTGTGCACAGCAGCAGCCACCTTCAGTCTGCTGCTGGACAGCCAGCAGCAGCAGCAGCAGGAGAGGTATGTAATCAGGAGCCCTCCTGCTAAGGGTAGACAGCTGCTCGTTCCACCCCACCCCCCGCCTTAATTGGTTCTCCTCCCTTCCAACGGTGTTGAGGCGGGTGGGAACAGCAGGGGGTGAAGGTGCTGTGTTTAAAGAGGTGGAGTTATGCAGATCTAAAACGCGTGGATTGCAGCAGCAGCAAGCCGAAAAGTGCAGGCATGTAAGGGATCTAGAGGTTGACAACATGTCTTCTTAACGGGAGTCCAGGAGCTCATCTCCACAAATGGACTTTTCAGGATCCTTGGGTGGCTCCGTAGTTTGAAACCAATTCTGGTTATCGCTTCTCGGCCTTTTGGCTAAGATCAAGTGTAGTATCTGTTCTTATCAGTTTAATATCTGATACATCCCCTATCTGGGGACCATATATTAAATGGATTTTTAGAACAGGGAGATGGAAAAAGAGCTTGCTCTGTCCACTCCACGCATTGACCTGGTATTGCAGTATCTCCAGGACCGGTGCACCCCTTCTTTAATGCAGTTTCTAAAATCAGAAAGTATTGAATTCAATGTTTTTTGTTCATTTTGCTTGTTTGTCGGATTTTGGGATGGACTCTTTGGCTTTGCTTTTCTTCTCCTCATTGGATTTTTCATGTTCAAAGTTGCAGAAGCCAGATTACAAGCTCATTTTGGTTCAACTTCAGCAACTGTGCATTGCATTGCCATGTAATGTGATGCAATGCTATCTTTCTAGCTCTCCCTTTTTACTTCCTTTTGGATAAACAGACATATTAGGCAAGCATTTTGGAGCTTTCACCTAAATAACTACAGGTGGTGAGATAAGCTGCACAATATAATTGACCTTTCAGTATATTGTTGCACACACACCATCTATTTAGCAAATGCCCTTGTTATCAACAGCAGCCTTTTAAACTCACCTGAGCTAACAGGTATGTGCGCTGGTTACTCTGCTGCGCTTAAAATTTCTTTTTTGGTTTGCTACAATGCCTTTTCTGAAACGTTGTCTCCTTCTGCTGGAACACTGACTTCTTTCATTTAATGCCTGCAGACTATAAAAGAGAACCCAACCCAAAAAGTTTGGTTGATTAGTCTGTGGCATTCTGTTAAACTGTTGCTTATGGCGGTCTCTGTGAGCTTCTCAGCGACATTCAGCCAGCCAGGTATCCTGCCTGCAGTAGATGGAATGTGGCAATGGAACGCTGGCTGCGCGTGTCATAATAGGCTCTGAGCCTTTATATACCTGTGCACAGCAGCAGCCACCTTCAGTCTGCTGCTGGACAGCCAGCAGCAGCAGCAGCAGGAGAGGTATGTAATCAGGAGCCCTCCTGCTAAGGGTAGACAGCTGCTCGTTCCACCCCACCCCCCGCCTTAATTGGTTCTCCTCCCTTCCAACGGTGTTGAGGCGGGTGGGAACAGCAGGGGGTGAAGGTGCTGTGTTTAAAGAGGTGGAGTTATGCAGATCTAAAACGCGTGGATTGCAGCAGCAGCAAGCCGAAAAGTGCAGGCATGTAAGGGATCTAGAGGTTGACAACATGTCTTCTTAACGGGAGTCCAGGAGCTCATCTCCACAAATGGACTTTTCAGGATCCTTGGGTGGCTCCGTAGTTTGAAACCAATTCTGGTTATCGCTTCTCGGCCTTTTGGCTAAGATCAAGTGTAGTATCTGTTCTTATCAGTTCAATATCTGATACGTCCCCTATCTGGGGACCATATATTAAATGGATTTTTAGAACAGGGAGATGGAAAAAGAGCTTGCTCTGTCCACTCCACGCATTGACCTGGTATTGCAGTATCTCCAGGACCGGTGCACCCCTTCTTTAATGCAGTTTCTAAAATCAGAAAGAATTGAATTCAATGTTTTTTGTTCATTTTGCTTGTTTGTCGGATTTTGGGATGGACTCTTTGGCTTTGCTTTTCTTCTCCTCATTGGATTTTTCATGTTCAAAGTTGCAGAAGCCAGATTACAAGCTCATTTTGGTTCAACTTCAGCAACTGTGCATTGCATTGCCATGTAATGTGATGCAATGCTATCTTTCTAGCTCTCCCTTTTTACTTCCTTTTGGATAAACAGACATATTAGGCAAGCATTTTGGAGCTTTCACCTAAATAACTACAGGTGGTGAGATAAGCTGCACAATATAATTGACCTTTCAGTATATTGTTGCACACACACCATCTATTTAGCAAATGCCCTTGTTATCAACAGCAGCCTTTTAAACTCACCTGAGCTAACAGGTATGTGCGCTGGTTACTCTGCTGCGCTTAAAATTTCTTTTTTGGTTTGCTACAATGCCTTTTCTGAAACGTTGTCTCCTTCTGCTGGAACACTGACTTCTTTCATTTAATGCCTGCAGACTATAAAAGAGAACCCAACCCAAAAAGTTTGGTTGATTAGTCTGTGGCATTCTGTTAAACTGTTGCTTATGGCGGTCTCTGTGAGCTTCTCAGCGACATTCAGCCAGCCAGGTATCCTGCCTGCAGTAGATGGAATGTGGCAATGGAACGCTGGCTGCGCGTGTCATAATAGGCTCTGAGCCTTTATATACCTGTGCACAGCAGCAGCCACCTTCAGTCTGCTGCTGGACAGCCAGCAGCAGCAGCAGCAGGAGAGGTATGTAATCAGGAGCCCTCCTGCTAAGGGTAGACAGCTGCTCGTTCCACCCCACCCCCCGCCTTAATTGGTTCTCCTCCCTTCCAACGGTGTTGAGGCGGGTGGGAACAGCAGGGGGTGAAGGTGCTGTGTTTAAAGAGGTGGAGTTATGCAGATCTAAAACGCGTGGATTGCAGCAGCAGCAAGCCGAAAAGTGCAGGCATGTAAGGGATCTAGAGGTTGACAACATGTCTTCTTAACGGGAGTCCAGGAGCTCATCTCCACAAATGGACTTTTCAGGATCCTTGGGTGGCTCCGTAGTTTGAAACCAATTCTGGTTATCGCTTCTCGGCCTTTTGGCTAAGATCAAGTGTAGTATCTGTTCTTATCAGTTTAATATCTGATACGTCCCCTATCTGGGGACCATATATTAAATGGATTTTTAGAACAGGGAGATGGAAAAAGAGCTTGCTCTGTCCACTCCACGCATTGACCTGGTATTGCAGTATCTCCAGGACCGGTGCACCCCTTCTTTAATGCAGTTTCTAAAATCAGAAAGAATTGAATTCAATGTTTTTTGTTCATTTTGCTTGTTTGTCGGATTTTGGGATGGACTCTTTGGCTTTGCTTTTCTTCTCCTCATTGGATTTTTCATGTTCAAAGTTGCAGAAGCCAGATTACAAGCTCATTTTGGTTCAACTTCAGCAACTGTGCATTGCATTGCCATGTAATGTGATGCAATGCTATCTTTCTAGCTCTCCCTTTTTACTTCCTTTTGGATAAACAGACATAGTAGGCAAGCATTTTGGAGCTTTCACCTAAATAACTACAGGTGGTGAGATAAGCTGCACAATATAATTGACCTTTCAGTATATTGTTGCACACACACCATCTATTTAGCAAATGCCCTTGTTATCAACAGCAGCCTTTTAAACTCACCTGAGCTAACAGGTATGTGCGCTGGTTACTCTGCTGCGCTTAAAATTTCTTTTTTGGTTTGCTACAATGCCTTTTCTGAAACGTTGTCTCCTTCTGCTGGAACACTGACTTCTTTCATTTAATGCCTGCAGACTATAAAAGAGAACCCAACCCAAAAAGTTTGGTTGATTAGTCTGTGGCATTCTGTTAAACTGTTGCTTATGGCGGTCTCTGTGAGCTTCTCAGCGACATTCAGCCAGCCAGGTATCCTGCCTGCAGTAGATGGAATGTGGCAATGGAACGCTGGCTGCGCGTGTCATAATAGGCTCTGAGCCTTTATATACCTGTGCACAGCAGCAGCCACCTTCAGTCTGCTGCTGGACAGCCAGCAGCAGCAGCAGCAGGAGAGGTATGTAATCAGGAGCCCTCCTGCTAAGGGTAGACAGCTGCTCGTTCCACCCCACCCCCCGCCTTAATTGGTTCTCCTCCCTTCCAACGGTGTTGAGGCGGGTGGGAACAGCAGGGGGTGAAGGTGCTGTGTTTAAAGAGGTGGAGTTATGCAGATCTAAAACGCGTGGATTGCAGCAGCAGCAAGCCGAAAAGTGCAGGCATGTAAGGGATCTAGAGGTTGACAACATGTCTTCTTAACGGGAGTCCAGGAGCTCATCTCCACAAATGGACTTTTCAGGATCCTTGGGTGGCTCCGTAGTTTGAAACCAATTCTGGTTATCGCTTCTCGGCCTTTTGGCTAAGATCAAGTGTAGTATCTGTTCTTATCAGTTTAATATCTGATACGTCCCCTATCTGGGGACCATATATTAAATGGATTTTTAGAACAGGGAGATGGAAAAAGAGCTTGCTCTGTCCACTCCACGCATTGACCTGGTATTGCAGTATCTCCAGGACCGGTGCACCCCTTCTTTAATGCAGTTTCTAAAATCAGAAAGAATTGAATTCAATGTTTTTTGTTCATTTTGCTTGTTTGTCGGATTTTGGGATGGACTCTTTGGCTTTGCTTTTCTTCTCCTCATTGGATTTTTCATGTTCAAAGTTGCAGAAGCCAGATTACAAGCTCATTTTGGTTCAACTTCAGCAACTGTGCATTGCATTGCCATGTAATGTGATGCAATGCTATCTTTCTAGCTCTCCCTTTTTACTTCCTTTTGGATAAACAGACATATTAGGCAAGCATTTTGGAGCTTTCACCTAAATAACTACAGGTGGTGAGATAAGCTGCACAATATAATTGACCTTTCAGTATATTGTTGCACACACACCATCTATTTAGCAAATGCCCTTGTTATCAACAGCAGCCTTTTAAACTCACCTGAGCTAACAGGTATGTGCGCTGGTTACTCTGCTGCGCTTAAAATTTCTTTTTTGGTTTGCTACAATGCCTTTTCTGAAACGTTGTCTCCTTCTGCTGGAACACTGACTTCTTTCATTTAATGCCTGCAGACTATAAAAGAGAACCCAACCCAAAAAGTTTGGTTGATTAGTCTGTGGCATTCTGTTAAACTGTTGCTTATGGCGGTCTCTGTGAGCTTCTCAGCGACATTCAGCCAGCCAGGTATCCTGCCTGCAGTAGATGGAATGTGGCAATGGAACGCTGGCTGCGCGTGTCATAATAGGCTCTGAGCCTTTATATACCTGTGCACAGCAGCAGCCACCTTCAGTCTGCTGCTGGACAGCCAGCAGCAGCAGCAGCAGGAGAGGTATGTAATCAGGAGCCCTCCTGCTAAGGGTAGACAGCTGCTCGTTCCACCCCACCCCCCGCCTTAATTGGTTCTCCTCCCTTCCAACGGTGTTGAGGCGGGTGGGAACAGCAGGGGGTGAAGGTGCTGTGTTTAAAGAGGTGGAGTTATGCAGATCTAAAACGCGTGGATTGCAGCAGCAGCAAGCCGAAAAGTGCAGGCATGTAAGGGATCTAGAGGTTGACAACATGTCTTCTTAACGGGAGTCCAGGAGCTCATCTCCACAAATGGACTTTTCAGGATCCTTGGGTGGCTCCGTAGTTTGAAACCAATTCTGGTTATCGCTTCTCGGCCTTTTGGCTAAGATCAAGTGTAGTATCTGTTCTTATCAGTTTAATATCTGATACATCCCCTATCTGGGGACCATATATTAAATGGATTTTTAGAACAGGGAGATGGAAAAAGAGCTTGCTCTGTCCACTCCACGCATTGACCTGGTATTGCAGTATCTCCAGGACCGGTGCACCCCTTCTTTAATGCAGTTTCTAAAATCAGAAAGTATTGAATTCAATGTTTTTTGTTCATTTTGCTTGTTTGTCGGATTTTGGGATGGACTCTTTGGCTTTGCTTTTCTTCTCCTCATTGGATTTTTCATGTTCAAAGTTGCAGAAGCCAGATTACAAGCTCATTTTGGTTCAACTTCAGCAACTGTGCATTGCATTGCCATGTAATGTGATGCAATGCTATCTTTCTAGCTCTCCCTTTTTACTTCCTTTTGGATAAACAGACATATTAGGCAAGCATTTTGGAGCTTTCACCTAAATAACTACAGGTGGTGAGATAAGCTGCACAATATAATTGACCTTTCAGTATATTGTTGCACACACACCATCTATTTAGCAAATGCCCTTGTTATCAACAGCAGCCTTTTAAACTCACCTGAGCTAACAGGTATGTGCGCTGGTTACTCTGCTGCGCTTAAAATTTCTTTTTTGGTTTGCTACAATGCCTTTTCTGAAACGTTGTCTCCTTCTGCTGGAACACTGACTTCTTTCATTTAATGCCTGCAGACTATAAAAGAGAACCCAACCCAAAAAGTTTGGTTGATTAGTCTGTGGCATTCTGTTAAACTGTTGCTTATGGCGGTCTCTGTGAGCTTCTCAGCGACATTCAGCCAGCCAGGTATCCTGCCTGCAGTAGATGGAATGTGGCAATGGAACGCTGGCTGCGCGTGTCATAATAGGCTCTGAGCCTTTATATACCTGTGCACAGCAGCAGCCACCTTCAGTCTGCTGCTGGACAGCCAGCAGCAGCAGCAGCAGGAGAGGTATGTAATCAGGAGCCCTCCTGCTAAGGGTAGACAGCTGCTCGTTCCACCCCACCCCCCGCCTTAATTGGTTCTCCTCCCTTCCAACGGTGTTGAGGCGGGTGGGAACAGCAGGGGGTGAAGGTGCTGTGTTTAAAGAGGTGGAGTTATGCAGATCTAAAACGCGTGGATTGCAGCAGCAGCAAGCCGAAAAGTGCAGGCATGTAAGGGATCTAGAGGTTGACAACATGTCTTCTTAACGGGAGTCCAGGAGCTCATCTCCACAAATGGACTTTTCAGGATCCTTGGGTGGCTCCGCAGTTTGAAACCAATTCTGGTTATCGCTTCTCGGCCTTTTGGCTAAGATCAAGTGTAGTATCTGTTCTTATCAGTTTAATATCTGATACGTCCCCTATCTGGGGACCATATATTAAATGGATTTTTAGAACAGGGAGATGGAAAAAGAGCTTGCTCTGTCCACTCCACGCATTGACCTGGTATTGCAGTATCTCCAGGACCGGTGCACCCCTTCTTTAATGCAGTTTCTAAAATCAGAAAGAATTGAATTCAATGTTTTTTGTTCATTTTGCTTGTTTGTCGGATTTTGGGATGGACTCTTTGGCTTTGCTTTTCTTCTCCTCATTGGATTTTTCATGTTCAAAGTTGCAGAAGCCAGATTACAAGCTCATTTTGGTTCAACTTCAGCAACTGTGCATTGCATTGCCATGTAATGTGATGCAATGCTATCTTTCTAGCTCTCCCTTTTTACTTCCTTTTGGATAAACAGACATATTAGGCAAGCATTTTGGAGCTTTTACCTAAATAACTACAGGTGGTGAGATAAGCTGCACAATATAATTGACCTTTCAGTATATTGTTGCACACACACCATCTATTTAGCAAATGCCCTTGTTATCAACAGCAGCCTTTTAAACTCACCTGAGCTAACAGGTATGTGCGCTGGTTACTCTGCTGCGCTTAAAATTTCTTTTTTGGTTTGCTACAATGCCTTTTCTGAAACGTTGTCTCCTTCTGCTGGAACACTGACTTCTTTCATTTAATGCCTGCAGACTATAAAAGAGAACCCAACCCAAAAAGTTTGGTTGATTAGTCTGTGGCATTCTGTTAAACTGTTGCTTATGGCGGTCTCTGTGAGCTTCTCAGCGACATTCAGCCAGCCAGGTATCCTGCCTGCAGTAGATGGAATGTGGCAATGGAACGCTGGCTGCGCGTGTCATAATAGGCTCTGAGCCTTTATATACCTGTGCACAGCAGCAGCCACCTTCAGTCTGCTGCTGGACAGCCAGCAGCAGCAGCAGCAGGAGAGGTATGTAATCAGGAGCCCTCCTGCTAAGGGTAGACAGCTGCTCGTTCCACCCCACCCCCCGCCTTAATTGGTTCTCCTCCCTTCCAACGGTGTTGAGGCGGGTGGGAACAGCAGGGGGTGAAGGTGCTGTGTTTAAAGAGGTGGAGTTATGCAGATCTAAAACGCGTGGATTGCAGCAGCAGCAAGCCGAAAAGTGCAGGCATGTAAGGGATCTAGAGGTTGACAACATGTCTTCTTAACGGGAGTCCAGGAGCTCATCTCCACAAATGGACTTTTCAGGATCCTTGGGTGGCTCCGTAGTTTGAAACCAATTCTGGTTATCGCTTCTCGGCCTTTTGGCTAAGATCAAGTGTAGTATCTGTTCTTATCAGTTTAATATCTGATACGTCCCCTATCTGGGGACCATATATTAAATGGATTTTTAGAACAGGGAGATGGAAAAAGAGCTTGCTCTGTCCACTCCACGCATTGACCTGGTATTGCAGTATCTCCAGGACCGGTGCACCCCTTCTTTAATGCAGTTTCTAAAATCAGAAAGAATTGAATTCAATGTTTTTTGTTCATTTTGCTTGTTTGTCGGATTTTGGGATGGACTCTTTGGCTTTGCTTTTCTTCTCCTCATTGGATTTTTCATGTTCAAAGTTGCAGAAGCCAGATTACAAGCTCATTTTGGTTCAACTTCAGCAACTGTGTATTGCATTGCCATGTAATGTGATGCAATGCTATCTTTCTAGCTCTCCCTTTTTACTTCCTTTTGGATAAACAGACATATTAGGCAAGCATTTTGGAGCTTTCACCTAAATAACTACAGGTGGTGAGATAAGCTGCACAATAAAATTGACCTTTCAGTATATTGTTGCACACACACCATCTATTTAGCAAATGCCCTTGTTATCAACAGCAGCCTTTTAAACTCACCTGAGCTAACAGGTATGTGCGCTGGTTACTCTGCTGCGCTTAAAATTTCTTTTTTGGTTTGCTACAATGCCTTTTCTGAAACGTTGTCTCCTTCTGCTGGAACACTGACTTCTTTCATTTAATGCCTGCAGACTATAAAAGAGAACCCAACCCAAAAAGTTTGGTTGATTAGTCTGTGGCATTCTGTTAAACTGTTGCTTATGGCGGTCTCTGTGAGCTTCTCAGCGACATTCAGCCAGCCAGGTATCCTGCCTGCAGTAGATGGAATGTGGCAATGGAACGCTGGCTGCGCGTGTCATAATAGGCTCTGAGCCTTTATATACCTGTGCACAGCAGCAGCCACCTTCAGTCTGCTGCTGGACAGCCAGCAGCAGCAGCAGCAGGAGAGGTATGTAATCAGGAGCCCTCCTGCTAAGGGTAGACAGCTGCTCGTTCCACCCCACCCCCCCGCCTTAATTGGTTCTCCTCCCTTCCAACGGTGTTGAGGCGGGTGGGAACAGCAGGGGGTGAAGGTGCTGTGTTTAAAGAGGTGGAGTTATGCAGATCTAAAACGCGTGGATTGCAGCAGCAGCAAGCCGAAAAGTGCAGGCATGTAAGGGATCTAGAGGTTGACAACATGTCTTCTTAACGGGAGTCCAGGAGCTCATCTCCACAAATGGACTTTTCAGGATCCTTGGGTGGCTCCATAGTTTGAAACCAATTCTGGTTATCGCTTCTCGGCCTTTTGGTTAAGATCAAGTGTAGTATCTGTTCTTATCAGTTTAATATCTGATACGTCCCCTATCTGGGGACCATATATTAAATGGATTTTTAGAACAGGGAGATGGAAAAAGAACTTGCTCTGTCCACTCCACGCATTGACCTGGTATTGCAGTATCTCCAGGACCGGTGCACCCCTTCTTTAATGCAGTTTCTAAAATCAGAAAGAATTGAATTCAATGTTTTTTGTTCATTTTGCTTGTTTGTCGGATTTTGGGATGGACTCTTTGGCTTTGCTTTTCTTCTCCTCATTGGATTTTTCATGTTCAAAGTTGCAGAAGCCAGATTACAAGCTCATTTTGGTTCAACTTCAGCAACTGTGCATTGCATTGCCATGTAATGTGATGCAATGCTATCTTTCTAGCTCTCCCTTTTTACTTCCTTTTGGATAAACAGACATATTAGGCAAGCATTTTGGAGCTTTCACCTAAATGACTACAGGTGGTGAGATAAGCTGCACAATATAATTGACCTTTCAGTATATTGTTGCACACACACCATCTATTTAGCAAATGCCCTTGTTATCAACAGCAGCCTTTTAAACTCACCTGAGCTAACAGGTATGTGCGCTGGTTACTCTGCTGCGCTTAAAATTTCTTTTTTGGTTTGCTACAATGCCTTTTCTGAAACGTTGTCTCCTTCTGCTGGAACACTGACTTCTTTCATTTAATGCCTGCAGACTATAAAAGAGAACCCAACCCAAAAAGTTTGGTTGATTAGTCTGTGGCATTCTGTTAAACTGTTGCTTATGGCGGTCTCTGTGAGCATCTCAGCGACATTCAGCCAGCCAGGTATCCTGCCTGCAGTAGATGGAATGTGGCAATGGAACGCTGGCTGCGCGTGTCATAATAGGCTCTGAGCCTTTATATACCTGTGCACAGCAGCAGCCACCTTCAGTCTGCTGCTGGACAGCCAGCAGCAGCAGCAGCAGCAGCAGGAGAGGTATGTAATCAGGAGCCCTCCTGCTAAGGGTAGACAGCTGCTCGTTCCACCCCACCCCCCGCCTTAATTGGTTCTCCTCCCTTCCAACGGTGTTGAGGCGGGTGGGAACAGCAGGGGGTGAAGGTGCTGTGTTTAAAGAGGTGGAGTTATGCAGATCTAAAACGCGTGGATTGCAGCAGCAGCAAGCCGAAAAGTGCAGGCATGTAAGGGATCTAGAGGTTGACAACATGTCTTCTTAACGGGAGTCCAGGAGCTCATCTCCACAAATGGACTTTTCAGGATCCTTGGGTGGCTCCGTAGTTTGAAACCAATTCTGGTTATCGCTTCTCGGCCTTTTGGCTAAGATCAAGTGTAGTATCTGTTCTTATCAGTTTAATATCTGATACGTCCCCTATCTGGGGACCATATATTAAATGGATTTTTAGAACAGGGAGATGGAAAAAGAGCTTGCTCTGTCCACTCCACGCATTGACCTGGTATTGCAGTATCTCCAGGACCAGTGCACCCCTTCTTTAATGCAGTTTCTAAAATCAGAAAGAATTGAATTCAATGTTTTTTGTTCATTTTGCTTGTTTGTCGGATTTTGGGATGGACTCTTTGGCTTTGCTTTTCTTCTCCTCATTGGATTTTTCATGTTCAAAGTTGCAGAAGCCAGATTACAAGCTCATTTTGGTTCAACTTCAGCAACTGTGCATTGCATTGCCATGTAATGTGATGCAATGCTATCTTTCTAGCTCTCCCTTTTTACTTCCTTTTGGATAAACAGACATATTAGGCAAGCATTTTGGAGCTTTCACCTAAATAACTACAGGTGGTGAGATAAGCTGCACAATATAATTGACCTTTCAGTATATTGTTGCACACACACCATCTATTTAGCAAATGCCCTTGTTATCAACAGCAGCCTTTTAAACTCACCTGAGCTAACAGGTATGTGCGCTGGTTACTCTGCTGCGCTTAAAATTTCTTTTTTGGTTTGCTACAATGCCTTTTCTGAAACGTTGTCTCCTTCTGCTGGAACACTGACTTCTTTCATTTAATGCCTGCAGACTATAAAAGAGAACCCAACCCAAAAAGTTTGGTTGATTAGTCTGTGGCATTCTGTTAAACTGTTGCTTATGGCGGTCTCTGTGAGCTTCTCAGCGACATTCAGCCAGCCAGGTATCCTGCCTGCAGTAGATGGAATGTGGCAATGGAACGCTGGCTGCGCGTGTCATAATAGGCTCTGAGCCTTTATATACCTGTGCACAGCAGCAGCCACCTTCAGTCTGCTGCTGGACAGCCAGCAGCAGCAGCAGCAGGAGAGGTATGTAATCAGGAGCCCTCCTGCTAAGGGTAGACAGCTGCTCGTTCCACCCCACCCCCCCGCCTTAATTGGTTCTCCTCCCTTCCAACGGTGTTGAGGCGGGTGGGAACAGCAGGGGGTGAAGGTGCTGTGTTTAAAGAGGTGGAGTTATGCAGATCTAAAACGCGTGGATTGCAGCAGCAGCAAGCCGAAAAGTGCAGGCATGTAAGGGATCTAGAGGTTGACAACATGTCTTCTTAACGGGAGTCCAGGAGCTCATCTCCACAAATGGACTTTTCAGGATCCTTGGGTGGCTCCATAGTTTGAAACCAATTCTGGTTATCGCTTCTCGGCCTTTTGGCTAAGATCAAGTGTAGTATCTGTTCTTATCAGTTTAATATCTGATACGTCCCCTATCTGGGGACCATATATTAAATGGATTTTTAGAACAGGGAGATGGAAAAAGAACTTGCTCTGTCCACTCCACGCATTGACCTGGTATTGCAGTATCTCCAGGACCGGTGCACCCCTTCTTTAATGCAGTTTCTAAAATCAGAAAGAATTGAATTCAATGTTTTTTGTTCATTTTGCTTGTTTGTCGGATTTTGGGATGGACTCTTTGGCTTTGCTTTTCTTCTCCTCATTGGATTTTTCATGTTCAAAGTTGCAGAAGCCAGATTACAAGCTCATTTTGGTTCAACTTCAGCAACTGTGCATTGCATTGCCATGTAATGTGATGCAATGCTATCTTTCTAGCTCTCCCTTTTTACTTCCTTTTGGATAAACAGACATATTAGGCAAGCATTTTGGAGCTTTCACCTAAATGACTACAGGTGGTGAGATAAGCTGCACAATATAATTGACCTTTCAGTATATTGTTGCACACACACCATCTATTTAGCAAATGCCCTTGTTATCAACAGCAGCCTTTTAAACTCACCTGAGCTAACAGGTATGTGCGCTGGTTACTCTGCTGCGCTTAAAATTTCTTTTTTGGTTTGCTACAATGCCTTTTCTGAAACGTTGTCTCCTTCTGCTGGAACACTGACTTCTTTCATTTAATGCCTGCAGACTATAAAAGAGAACCCAACCCAAAAAGTTTGGTTGATTAGTCTGTGGCATTCTGTTAAACTGTTGCTTATGGCGGTCTCTGTGAGCATCTCAGCGACATTCAGCCAGCCAGGTATCCTGCCTGCAGTAGATGGAATGTGGCAATGGAACGCTGGCTGCGCGTGTCATAATAGGCTCTGAGCCTTTATATACCTGTGCACAGCAGCAGCCACCTTCAGTCTGCTGCTGGACAGCCAGCAGCAGCAGCAGCAGCAGCAGGAGAGGTATGTAATCAGGAGCCCTCCTGCTAAGGGTAGACAGCTGCTCGTTCCACCCCACCCCCCGCCTTAATTGGTTCTCCTCCCTTCCAACGGTGTTGAGGCGGGTGGGAACAGCAGGGGGTGAAGGTGCTGTGTTTAAAGAGGTGGAGTTATGCAGATCTAAAACGCGTGGATTGCAGCAGCAGCAAGCCGAAAAGTGCAGGCATGTAAGGGATCTAGAGGTTGACAACATGTCTTCTTAACGGGAGTCCAGGAGCTCATCTCCACAAATGGACTTTTCAGGATCCTTGGGTGGCTCCGTAGTTTGAAACCAATTCTGGTTATCGCTTCTCGGCCTTTTGGCTAAGATCAAGTGTAGTATCTGTTCTTATCAGTTTAATATCTGATACGTCCCCTATCTGGGGACCATATATTAAATGGATTTTTAGAACAGGGAGATGGAAAAAGAGCTTGCTCTGTCCACTCCACGCATTGACCTGGTATTGCAGTATCTCCAGGACCAGTGCACCCCTTCTTTAATGCAGTTTCTAAAATCAGAAAGAATTGAATTCAATGTTTTTTGTTCATTTTGCTTGTTTGTCGGATTTTGGGATGGACTCTTTGGCTTTGCTTTTCTTCTCCTCATTGGATTTTTCATGTTCAAAGTTGCAGAAGCCAGATTACAAGCTCATTTTGGTTCAACTTCAGCAACTGTGCATTGCATTGCCATGTAATGTGATGCAATGCTATCTTTCTAGCTCTCCCTTTTTACTTCCTTTTGGATAAACAGACATATTAGGCAAGCATTTTGGAGCTTTCACCTAAATAACTACAGGTGGTGAGATAAGCTGCACAATATAATTGACCTTTCAGTATATTGTTGCACACACACCATCTATTTAGCAAATGCCCTTGTTATCAACAGCAGCCTTTTAAACTCACCTGAGCTAACAGGTATGTGCGCTGGTTACTCTGCTGCGCTTAAAATTTCTTTTTTGGTTTGCTACAATGCCTTTTCTGAAACGTTGTCTCCTTCTGCTGGAACACTGACTTCTTTCATTTAATGCCTGCAGACTATAAAAGAGAACCCAACCCAAAAAGTTTGGTTGATTAGTCTGTGGCATTCTGTTAAACTGTTGCTTATGGCGGTCTCTGTGAGCTTCTCAGCGACATTCAGCCAGCCAGGTATCCTGCCTGCAGTAGATGGAATGTGGCAATGGAACGCTGGCTGCGCGTGTCATAATAGGCTCTGAGCCTTTATATACCTGTGCACAGCAGCAGCCACCTTCAGTCTGCTGCTGGACAGCCAGCAGCAGCAGCAGCAGGAGAGGTATGTAATCAGGAGCCCTCCTGCTAAGGGTAGACAGCTGCTCGTTCCACCCCACCCCCCGCCTTAATTGGTTCTCCTCCCTTCCAACGGTGTTGAGGCGGGTGGGAACAGCAGGGGGTGAAGGTGCTGTGTTTAAAGAGGTGGAGTTATGCAGATTTAAAACGCGTGGATTGCAGCAGCAGCAAGCCGAAAAGTGCAGGCATGTAAGGGATCTAGAGGTTGACAACATGTCTTCTTAACGGGAGTCCAGGAGCTCATCTCCACAAATGGACTTTTCAGGATCCTTGGGTGGCTCCGTAGTTTGAAACCAATTCTGGTTATCGCTTCTCGGCCTTTTGGCTAAGATCAAGTGTAGTATCTGTTCTTATCAGTTTAATATCTGATACGTCCCCTATCTGGGGACCATATATTAAATGGATTTTTAGAACAGGGAGATGGAAAAAGAGCTTGCTCTGTCCACTCCACGCATTGACCTGGTATTGCAGTATCTCCAGGACCAGTGCACCCCTTCTTTAATGCAGTTTCTAAAATCAGAAAGAATTGAATTCAATGTTTTTTGTTCATTTTGCTTGTTTGTCGGATTTTGGGATGGACTCTTTGGCTTTGCTTTTCTTCTCCTCATTGGATTTTTCATGTTCAAAGTTGCAGAAGCCAGATTACAAGCTCATTTTGGTTCAACTTCAGCAACTGTGCATTGCATTGCCATGTAATGTGATGCAATGCTATCTTTCTAGCTCTCCCTTTTTACTTCCTTTTGGATAAACAGACATATTAGGCAAGCATTTTGGAGCTTTCACCTAAATAACTACAGGTGGTGAGATAAGCTGCACAATATAATTGACCTTTCAGTATATTGTTGCACACACACCATCTATTTAGCAAATGCCCTTGTTATCAACAGCAGCCTTTTAAACTCACCTGAGCTAACAGGTATGTGCGCTGGTTACTCTGCTGCGCTTAAAATTTCTTTTTTGGTTTGCTACAATGCCTTTTCTGAAACGTTGTCTCCTTCTGCTGGAACACTGACTTCTTTCATTTAATGCCTGCAGACTATAAAAGAGAACCCAACCCAAAAAGTTTGGTTGATTAGTCTGTGGCATTCTGTTAAACTGTTGCTTATGGCGGTCTCTGTGAGCTTCTCAGCGACATTCAGCCAGCCAGGTATCCTGCCTGCAGTAGATGGAATGTGGCAATGGAACGCTGGCTGCGCGTGTCATAATAGGCTCTGAGCCTTTATATACCTGTGCACAGCAGCAGCCACCTTCAGTCTGCTGCTGGACAGCCAGCAGCAGCAGCAGCAGGAGAGGTATGTAATCAGGAGCCCTCCTGCTAAGGGTAGACAGCTGCTCGTTCCACCCCACCCCCCGCCTTAATTGGTTCTCCTCCCTTCCAACGGTGTTGAGGCGGGTGGGAACAGCAGGGGGTGAAGGTGCTGTGTTTAAAGAGGTGGAGTTATGCAGATCTAAAACGCGTGGATTGCAGCAGCAGCAAGCCGAAAAGTGCAGGCATGTAAGGGATCTAGAGGTTGACAACATGTCTTCTTAACGGGAGTCCAGGAGCTCATCTCCACAAATGGACTTTTCAGGATCCTTGGGTGGCTCCGTAGTTTGAAACCAATTCTGGTTATCGCTTCTCGGCCTTTTGGCACGATCTGTAGTGGGTTGTGACATTGGGCTGAAGGTTACTGTGGTGGCAGAACCGATTCTTGGCCTTTGGAGATATCCAGTGCTGCTTTTGGGAATCGGTGCTAAAGCTGCAGTGCCTTTTCTTTACGGAGGACGGTGTGTTGGAGGGAGGACGAACTTCGTGGAGGCTGCGATCCGTGTGTGATATTTTCCTTGGTATCTGGAAAAGAAGAGGAAAATCATAGAGACAAGGAGAAACCCTGGAGGAAGGAAGGAGAATCAAGCAAGCAACCCGAATGATTATTTCTCGGAGGAGCATCCGCTGAAGGACACCATCAGGTTCGTGGTTGCTCCTGACCACCGGCAGGTGAAAGATTCTCAATTTATTTTCAATGTTATTTGTAAGCTCTTGAAGATCGACAAGGAGCATCTTTTTTGCTTTCAATCTTTTTTTTCTCGAGGACTTTATGATGTTACGCTTAATAAAGCCTCGCAGTGTGAAAGTGCCTACGCTCTTTATGAAGTAAATAAAGAGAAGGTAGAGCTGGAGGGGGTGAAAGTAATCCCCTCTTTTCAGTTTTCAATGAAAGTACTGACGATTCATTTGTTTAGTCCATTTATTACAGACTCTGAGGTTGAAAGTTAACTATCAATGTATTGTGACAAAATCATCCCTAAGAGACGCGGGGAAACACAGTTTGGAGTGTGGAACGGGAAACGTGTGTATGTGGTATCATTTAGGAAGAACCCGAATGAGGAGGGGGGCGTGTCCAGACCTCCGCCGCAGGTTTATATCAACCATAGCCGCGGTTATTTATTCTTCCCAGGGATGCCACACTACTGCCGTGTGTGTAAAAAATATGGACATCTGGATGCAGAATGTAACAAGTGTTTTAGTTGCATGGGTACTCCTCACCAGATGGATGAGTGCCCTAAAAATAAGAAAAAGGATGTAGAGGAGATGGACACATCGCCTGAAGAACAGCAACAAGAAGCTAAAGACGATGTGGAAGCAGGCATTGCTGCTGAAGAGGAAAAAGGGGAAGAGGAGAAAGAAAGGAGTGAGAAGGAGGAGACAGAAAGAAAGAGAAAAGAGGAAGAGGAGGGACGGGCAATGAAGGAGAAGAAGAAGGAGGAACGGGTTAAAAAATCACAAGAAGAAGAGGAAAGGAAGTTGGAAGAAAGGAAGAGAAAGAAGGAAGAGGAAAAACAGAAGAGGATAGAGGACATAGAAAAAAGGGCCATGGAGATAAAGAAACAGATGGAAAGGAAAAAGAGAGAAGAGCAGAAGAAAGAAGATAAGAAGAAAGAAGATAAGAATGAAAAGAAGAAGATAGAAGAACAGAAGAAAGAAGATCAGAAGAGAGAAGAGAAGAGTCAAATGTTGCAAGAAATTTCTCCACTAAGTAAAGGGAGTAGTTGTGGAGGGGAAAGTGATATTCCAGAAGTAGTGGAGTCCACTCCTACTAATTCCCTGTCGCAGAGCTTACCTTGCGCGCAGGTACAAATGGACTGCACAGAAAAATCTCTAAAAAGAAGTGTGGATAGAAGTGATAATGAAGGAATACCATGTGGTGGGAAAGTAAAGGCATTAGAAGCAACAAGTCTGCTGGGGAGTGTGTCATCTTCGGATGTATCAGATCTGGAGGTAGACCCATCTTCTCCGGCAGTAGAGAATGAGGGCGGAGGGAAGAGCCCTGCACTAAATGTTAGAAGATGATCCGCTCAATGTCCCTGAATGTTCAGGGGTTTAACGACCTATATAAGAGAACTGCTTTATATGATTTTTTAAATAATGAAAATATTGATTTTATCTTTCTACAAGAATGTAATTTGACAAAAAAAATAAGCTATGAATATTTACAGGGTATATGGAAGGGTAACTTATGCTTTTCTGGTGGGAACGAGTCAAAAATTGATGGTGTGGGGTTTTTATGCTCTAAAGATTGGGAGATTGTAAATTATGAAGAGATATACCCTGGGAGGATTTTAAGAATTGATGTGCAGAAAAATGGGAAGAAAGTGAGGTGTTTTAATGTGTATGCAAATGCAGAAAAAGCCTTGAGATTACATTTGTTTGAACTGTTGCAGCTGTTTTTACCTGGAGTAGATCCATTAGTTTTAGGTGGGGATTTTAATTGTCATTTAAAAAATGTAAAAGATGGGTCAGCTTCATGTCTTAGAAATATTTTAGCAGCTTTTAATCTTAAAGATACATGGGCATTAGATGGACAAAAAAAGGAGCATGAAGTCGCTTGGGTGGGGAGAGGTGTTTCATCCAGAATAGATTATATTTTTATATCTCAAGCCCTAACATGCTCAGGTTTTAAAACGCATTCAACACCTTTTTCAGATCATAAAATAATAGAATGTAGTTTTAAAATAGAATCAGATGTGGATAAAAGACCGTCACACTGGAAATTTAATGTATCCCTACTACAAGACGAGGTGGTTATGGAAGGTTTTAAAAAGCTGTATGAAAAACTGAAGCTAAAAAAAACGTTTTTTAAATCTATTTTTAATTGGTGGGATTTTGTCAAGAAGGAGGTAAAAATATTTTTTATTAAAGAAGGAAAGAAGAAAGCTGCTGCAAAACGTATTTTTTATAATGATCTTAATGCTAAACTGCAATGTTTTTTTCACCTCGAAAATAACGGATGTGATCTGCAGGAGGCGATCCGAACAACAAAAGAAAAGATCCAAAACTGCCTGAAAGAAAAAGGTAAAGAAATTATTTTTAATTCCCGAGTAAAAGTTTTAGACGAGGATGAAAAATGCACAAAATTCTTTTTTAAAAAAATATGTGACAAGAAGGATTATATGAAGGTTTTGGAAGGAGAAACAAGTTTGGAGGGGAAGAAGATGAAAGCAAAAGAATTTTATGATGATTTATTTTCTGTTAAAAACACGGATGTGTCTCTAAAAAAACATTTTTTAGAAGGACTGGAAAAAAATTTTAATGCGGAAGATAAATCTTTTTTAATAGGGAATTTTACTAAAGAGGAAGTTTTTAATACAATTAATACGCTACAAAATAACAAAACGCCGGGAGCAGATGGACTACCTGTTGAATTTTACAAGTGTTTATGGGAGATCATGGGTGAGGATTTTTATGAAGTAATTTTAGAAGCAGAAGCATCTTTTAGTGTCCCAGAGTCGTGGTGGGAGGGTCTTATTGTTTTATTATTTAAGAAAGGAAATAAAGAACTGATTAAAAATTGGAGACCAATAACCCTTTTAAATACGGACTGTAAGGTATATGCAAAGTTACTAGCAAATAGATTAAAAAAGGTAATCGGCTCAGTAATAGAAGTGGATCAGACATGTGCAGTGCCAAATCGGAGAATCAGCGACTCATTGATTTTAATCAGGGATGTTTTATGGGATGTTTTAGACAGAAAACAAAAGCTTGCTCTAATTACTTTGGATTTTGAAAAAGCGTACGATAGAGTTGCCCATGATTTTTTATTTGCAGTTTTAGAGAAAATGGGATGCCCGGATGTTTTTAGCAAACGTATTAAATCTCTTTACAAATCATGTTTTAGCAAAATATCTATTAATGGTTTTTTATCTGATAATGTAAAAATAAACTGTGGCGTTAAACAGGGGTGTCCCTTATCCCCTATTCTTTTTATTTGTGCAATTGAACCACTTTTAGCAGCTTTTAGGAGAGATAAGGTAATCAATGTTTTTTTTATTCCCGGGAGTTGCAATGAACAAGTTAAAGTGGTGGCATATATGGATGATGTGACGGTTTTAGTTAAAGACACTAGAAGCATGAACAGAGCCATAAGAACAGTGGATTGGTTTGGGGGCGCATCGGGTTTTAAAATTAACATGGAAAAATCTGGTATTTTAACTGTTGGTGATTTTATTGTAGATTCTGAGTGTAAATTAACAAGAATGAATGAAGTAAAAATTTTAGGTATTTATTTCTCAGAGTCAGGTGGTAATGTAAGAAATTGGGAGTCTCTGCTGGAAAGAGTTAAGAAAAAGATTACTTTCTGGCAGTTGAGAGATCTTACCCTGGAAGGAAAAATTTTAATTATTAGACAGGTTTTACTCCCAATGTTTTTATATGTCTCAACAGTTTTTATCCCCCAATATAATATCATGAAGAGAGTTATTAAGGTATGTTTTAATTTTTTATGGAGATCCAAGATGGAAAGAGTAACGAGAGAGGAGATATATAAATCAAAGAAAAAAGGTGGGAAAGGTTTTCCGGATATTAGGTCCTTTTTATATGCAAAGTATGTAGCGAACTGTGTATGCACTTTATTAGGACCAGGCTCTAAGCTAAAGTTGTTTTCTATATATAATTTAGGTTTCTATATTAAAAATTATAAATGGTTGGAGATGTCTCTAAATAGGCCTTATAGGTTTTTACCTCCAGGAAATTATATTGTTTTAGAAAAAATTTTAAGAGATTTTAAACTTAAGATGGTCGAAATAAATGTTCTTAAATGCCATAAAAAAATCCTAAAAATCCTGGAAGAGAGAATAGGTATCAGTCCTGTGGAACATTTTTCATTCAAAATTGTGGAAAGAATCTGGATGAATGTAAATTATAGTGTGTTATCTAATGAACACAGGGATTTACTCTGGTGTATAGTAAAAGACTGCCTGCCAACCCGTGAGTTCCAACACAGGCGTGGGTTGGTAAGATCTGAAGTGTGCCCAAGATCCAGGTGTGGGAATAGTGAAACACCCATGCACATCTTCTGGAATTGTAATTTTGCACAGACAATATGGAGGAAAGTGTGCAATATAGTGAGAGCTGTGAGTACTGTTAATTTTTTGGATTTTAACAGAGTATTTTATGGGATGGGGATAAGAGAGGAGGATTTTAAAATTGTATGGATTATTACTGCATGTGTGAAGGCGGCATTGTGGAAAGCAAGGAACATTTTAGTGTTTAAACATAAGGAAGTAACAGTCGACCAGTGTATTAAATTATGTCTAAGTTATTTGTACATGTATTTCTGGAGGGACAAAATGACGCTTGGCAAGGTGAAAGCAAATGAGAAATGGAAACAATGTAAATGGAATGAACTTACCTTGTAAGCTTTGATTTTTTGAAAACCTGTGGAAAAACAAAAAAAGAAAAACAAAAACAAACAAAAAAAAATAGCCAAAACTATATAATTTTTAAAAAAAAAAAAAAAAAAAAAAAGAGGGAAAAAATAAATAAATATATATATATAAAAGAAAAAGAAAATAAAAGATTTGGAGAAGTATTAAAATTGGTAGAATGCACGATGATGGATTTGAGTCTTCTTATCTTTTTGTTGATTCCAAGACTTTGTAATCTGAGTGTAAAAAAAAAAAAAAAAAAAAATCTGTTCTTATCAGTTTAATATCTGATACGTCCCCTATCTGGGGACCATATATTAAATGGATTTTTAGAACAGGGAGATGGAAAAAGAGCTTGCTCTGTCCACTCCACGCATTGACCTGGTATTGCAGTATCTCCAGGACCGGTGCACCCCTTCTTTAATGCAGTTTCTAAAATCAGAAAGAATTGAATTCAATGTTTTTTGTTCATTTTGCTTGTTTGTCGGATTTTGGGATGGACTCTTTGGCTCTGCTTTTCTTCTCCTCATTGGATTTTTCATGTTCAAAGTTGCAGAAGCCAGATTACAAGCTCATTTTGGTTCAACTTCAGCAACTGTGCATTGCATTGCCATGTAATGTGATGCAATGCTATCTTTCTAGCTCTCCCTTTTTACTTCCTTTTGGATAAACAGACATATTAGGCAAGCATTTTGGAGCTTTCACCTAAATAACTACAGGTGGTGAGATAAGCTGCACAATATAATTGACCTTTCAGTATATTGTTGCACACACACCATCTATTTAGCAAATGCCCTTGTTATCAACAGCAGCCTTTTAAACTCACCTGAGCTAACAGGTATGTGCGCTGGTTACTCTGCTGCGCTTAAAATTTCTTTTTTGGTTTGCTACAATGCCTTTTCTGAAACGTTGTCTCCTTCTGCTGGAACACTGACTTCTTTCATTTAATGCCTGCAGACTATAAAAGAGAACCCAACCCAAAAAGTTTGGTTGATTAGTCTGTGGCATTCTGTTAAACTGTTGCTTATGGCGGTCTCTGTGAGCTTCTCAGCGACATTCAGCCAGCCAGGTATCCTGCCTGCAGTAGATGGAATGTGGCAATGGAACGCTGGCTGCGCGTGTCATAATAGGCTCTGAGCCTTTATATACCTGTGCACAGCAGCAGCCACCTTCAGTCTGCTGCTGGACAGCCAGCAGCAGCAGCAGCAGGAGAGGTATGTAATCAGGAGCCCTCCTGCTAAGGGTAGACAGCTGCTCGTTCCACCCCACCCCCCGCCTTAATTGGTTCTCCTCCCTTCCAACGGTGTTGAGGCGGGTGGGAACAGCAGGGGGTGAAGGTGCTGTGTTTAAAGAGGTGGAGTTATGCAGATCTAAAACGCGTGGATTGCAGCAGCAGCAAGCCGAAAAGTGCAGGCATGTAAGGGATGTAGAGGTTGACAACATGTCTTCTTAACGGGAGTCCAGGAGCTCATCTCCACAAATGGACTTTTTAGGATCCTTGGGTGGCTCCGTAGTTTGAAACCAATTCTGGTTATCGCTTCTCGGCCTTTTGGCTAAGATCAAGTGTAGTATCTGTTCTTATCAGTTTAATATCTGATACGTCCCCTATCTGGGGACCATATATTAAATGGATTTTTAGAACAGGGAGATGGAAAAAGAGCTTGCTCTGTCCACTCCACGCATTGACCTGGTATTGCAGTATCTCCAGGACCGGTGCACCCCTTCTTTAATGCAGTTTCTAAAATCAGAAAGAATTGAATTCAATGTTTTTTGTTCATTTTGCTTGTTTGTCGGATTTTGGGATGGACTCTTTGGCTCTGCTTTTCTTCTCCTCATTGGATTTTTCATGTTCAAAGTTGCAGAAGCCAGATTACAAGCTCATTTTGGTTCAACTTCAGCAACTGTGCATTGCATTGCCATGTAATGTGATGCAATGCTATCTTTCTAGCTCTCCCTTTTTACTTCCTTTTGGATAAACAGACATATTAGGCAAGCATTTTGGAGCTTTCACCTAAATAACTACAGGTGGTGAGATAAGCTGCACAATATAATTGACCTTTCAGTATATTGTTGCACACACACCATCTATTTAGCAAATGCCCTTGTTATCAACAGCAGCCTTTTAAACTCACCTGAGCTAACAGGTATGTGCGCTGGTTACTCTGCTGCGCTTAAAATTTCTTTTTTGGTTTGCTACAATGCCTTTTCTGAAACGTTGTCTCCTTCTGCTGGAACACTGACTTCTTTCATTTAATGCCTGCAGACTATAAAAGAGAACCCAACCCAAAAAGTTTGGTTGATTAGTCTGTGGCATTCTGTTAAACTGTTGCTTATGGCGGTCTCTGTGAGCTTCTCAGCGACATTCAGCCAGCCAGGTATCCTGCCTGCAGTAGATGGAATGTGGCAATGGAACGCTGGCTGCGCGTGTCATAATAGGCTCTGAGCCTTTATATACCTGTGCACAGCAGCAGCCACCTTCAGTCTGCTGCTGGACAGCCAGCAGCAGCAGCAGCAGGAGAGGTATGTAATCAGGAGCCCTCCTGCTAAGGGTAGACAGCTGCTCGTTCCACCCCACCCCCCGCCTTAATTGGTTCTCCTCCCTTCCAACGGTGTTGAGGCGGGTGGGAACAGCAGGGGGTGAAGGTGCTGTGTTTAAAGAGGTGGAGTTATGCAGATCTAAAACGCGTGGATTGCAGCAGCAGCAAGCCGAAAAGTGCAGGCATGTAAGGGATGTAGAGGTTGACAACATGTCTTCTTAACGGGAGTCCAGGAGCTCATCTCCACAAATGGACTTTTTAGGATCCTTGGGTGGCTCCGTAGTTTGAAACCAATTCTGGTTATCGCTTCTCGGCCTTTTGGCTAAGATCAAGTGTAGTATCTGTTCTTATCAGTTTAATATCTGATACGTCCCCTATCTGGGGACCATATATTAAATGGATTTTTAGAACAGGGAGATGGAAAAAGAGCTTGCTCTGTCCACTCCACGCATTGACCTGGTATTGCAGTATCTCCAGGACCGGTGCACCCCTTCTTTAATGCAGTTTCTAAAATCAGAAAGAATTGAATTCAATGTTTTTTGTTCATTTTGCTTGTTTGTCGGATTTTGGGATGGACTCTTTGGCTCTGCTTTTCTTCTCCTCATTGGATTTTTCATGTTCAAAGTTGCAGAAGCCAGATTACAAGCTCATTTTGGTTCAACTTCAGCAACTGTGCATTCCATTGCCATGTAATGTGATGCAATGCTATCTTTCTAGCTCTCCCTTTTTACTTCCTTTTGGATAAACAGACATATTAGGCAAGCATTTTGGAGCTTTCACCTAAATAACTACAGGTGGTGAGATAAGCTGCACAATATAATTGACCTTTCAGTATATTGTTGCACACACACCATCTATTTAGCAAATGCCCTTGTTATCAACAGCAGCCTTTTAAACTCACCTGAGCTAACAGGTATGTGCGCTGGTTACTCTGCTGCGCTTAAAATTTCTTTTTTGGTTTGCTACAATGCCTTTTCTGAAACGTTGTCTCCTTCTGCTGGAACACTGACTTCTTTCATTTAATGCCTGCAGACTATAAAAGAGAACCCAACCCAAAAAGTTTGGTTGATTAGTCTGTGGCATTCTGTTAAACTGTTGCTTATGGCGGTCTCTGTGAGCTTCTCAGCGACATTCAGCCAGCCAGGTATCCTGCCTGCAGTAGATGGAATGTGGCAATGGAACGCTGGCTGCGCGTGTCATAATAGGCTCTGAGCCTTTATATACCTGTGCACAGCAGCAGCCACCTTCAGTCTGCTGCTGGACAGCCAGCAGCAGCAGCAGCAGGAGAGGTATGTAATCAGGAGCCCTCCTGCTAAGGGTAGACAGCTGCTCGTTCCACCCCACCCCCCGCCTTAATTGGTTCTCCTCCCTTCCAACGGTGTTGAGGCGGGTGGGAACAGCAGGGGGTGAAGGTGCTGTGTTTAAAGAGGTGGAGTTATGCAGATCTAAAACGCGTGGATTGCAGCAGCAGCAAGCCGAAAAGTGCAGGCATGTAAGGGATCTAGAGGTTGACAACATGTCTTCTTAACGGGAGTCCAGGAGCTCATCTCCACAAATGGACTTTTTAGGATCCTTGGGTGGCTCCGTAGTTTGAAACCAATTCTGGTTATCGCTTCTCGGCCTTTTGGCTAAGATCAAGTGTAGTATCTGTTCTTATCAGTTTAATATCTGATACGTCCCCTATCTGGGGACCATATATTAAATGGATTTTTAGAACAGGGAGATGGAAAAAGAGCTTGCTCTGTCCACTCCACGCATTGACCTGGTATTGCAGTATCTCCAGGACCGGTGCACCCCTTCTTTAATGCAGTTTCTAAAATCAGAAAGAATTGAATTCAATGTTTTTTGTTCATTTTGCTTGTTTGTCGGATTTTGGGATGGACTCTTTGGCTCTGCTTTTCTTCTCCTCATTGGATTTTTCATGTTCAAAGTTGCAGAAGCCAGATTACAAGCTCATTTTGGTTCAACTTCAGCAACTGTGCATTGCATTGCCATGTAATGTGATGCAATGCTATCTTTCTAGCTCTCCCTTTTTACTTCCTTTTGGATAAACAGACATATTAGGCAAGCATTTTGGAGCTTTCACCTAAATAACTACAGGTGGTGAGATAAGCTGCACAATATAATTGACCTTTCAGTATATTGTTGCACACACACCATCTATTTAGCAAATGCCCTTGTTATCAACAGCAGCCTTTTAAACTCACCTGAGCTAACAGGTATGTGCGCTGGTTACTCTGCTGTGCTTAAAATTTCTTTTTTGGTTTGCTACAATGCCTTTTCTGAAACGTTGTCTCCTTCTGCTGGAACACTGACTTCTTTCATTTAATGCCTGCAGACTATAAAAGAGAACCCAACCCAAAAAGTTTGGTTGATTAGTCTGTGGCATTCTGTTAAACTGTTGCTTATGGCGGTCTCTGTGAGCTTCTCAGCGACATTCAGCCAGCCAGGTATCCTGCCTGCAGTAGATGGAATGTGGCAATGGAACGCTGGCTGCGCGTGTCATAATAGGCTCTGAGCCTTTATATACCTGTGCACAGCAGCAGCCACCTTCAGTCTGCTGCTGGACAGCCAGCAGCAGCAGCAGCAGGAGAGGTATGTAATCAGGAGCCCTCCTGCTAAGGGTAGACAGCTGCTCGTTCCACCCCACCCCCCGCCTTAATTGGTTCTCCTCCCTTCCAACGGTGTTGAGGCGGGTGGGAACAGCAGGGGGTGAAGGTGCTGTGTTTAAAGAGGTGGAGTTATGCAGATCTAAAACGCGTGGATTGCAGCAGCAGCAAGCCGAAAAGTGCAGGCATGTAAGGGATCTAGAGGTTGACAACATGTCTTCTTAACGGGAGTCCAGGAGCTCATCTCCACAAATGGACTTTTTAGGATCCTTGGGTGGCTCCGTAGTTTGAAACCATTTCTGGTTATTGCTTCTCGGCCTTTTGGCTCAGATCGGGGTGTTTGCCTCGGTCTGGGCTGAGGGGTGCGTATTTTCGGCTCGTGTGGTGGAGAAAGCGATCCGTGCCTTGGGCATTACAATGGCGGCTGTAAAGAATACCGTGCGATTGGAGGTTATTGAGGACCACAGACATAACATCGGCTTGGAATTTATTGTCCGGAATATAGTGATGGAATTGACGGGATTTAAACTGGAGAAGATTTTTTGTATCCAGGAGTTTCCTAAAGCTGGTAATTATGACATTTCTTTCTACTTGGAAGCAGACTGTTTGACTTTCTTTCAGCGTTTAAAAGAGAAAAGACATCATGAGTATTTACAATTTATAATCCCTAAGCCTTTGTTTTCTAATATTGAAAGGCCCATTACTGTACACATGTATAACCCGTTTGTGGAGATCCCTTTGATTAGAGCTTTCTTATCACGGTATTGCTCAGTAATAAGGGGGGGAATCATGCAAAAGAATATTTTTGCTGTTTTCAATGGGAATGTGAAATTTTGGGCTCGTTTCAAATCTGACCCTGAGGGTATTGGTGGAACCATGCACCCACCTGCAAATTTCTCCATTGGAGGAAATAGAGGATTCCTACATTATCCTGGTCAGCCCTCTTTTTGTAGGAAATGTTTTTGTTATGGCCATATAGCTGCGGAATGTACCTCTGATGTAACTTGTAGGAATTGTAAAAAATCAGGGCATGAAGCCTTTGAATGTCCCTATCCTGCAATGTGTGACTTATGTGGTGAAAATGGCCACACTTGTAGATCATGTCCTAATGTTAGCCGTCAGGTTTTTTTGGCGCGTCTTAATACTGAGAGACGTAGGACATGGGGGGAGAGACAGGGGGCTCCTCAGGCACAGGAGGGCCCTACTGAAATCCCTCCTGTTGTTCCTGAAACTACTACAATGGTGGAGGAAGTGGTGGATTTTATTCCCACTGTGGCTGAGGTGCATGATATCACTGTAGAGGGAAATCTTGGAGACCAGGTGCAGCCTGACGTGGGTGTGGCACCACCTGTAGAGTTGCCTTCTGGGTCAGGGGCTGAGACGGCTCTCAGTGAGGTAATTGAGGAGGTGGAAAGCTCTGAGGAGATGTCTGCCCCAAGTTCCGTTGACATACAGTGGTCAGTTTCTCCAGAGGAAATAGAGGCTGCCAGGATGCCTTCAGCTGAAAATGCTGCCATCGTTTGTAAAGCCTTGGCCAAACAGAAGAAGACTGGTAAAACTGTAAAGAGGTTACGAAAGAAGAAATTTGAGTCTCACAACCCTTTTTCCGTCCTATCTGACTCTGGGGAGGACTCACATTTGAATGAACCTTATAAGGCCACTCCCATATCACCTAGTGAAGGTTTCTTAGAGGAAAAGGATGTGGCAGGCTTGGAGAGCCTATTTGAATTTTCTGAGGTGGCCTGAGACATGTTGATTTCCTTTTCTGGTCTTCCCGGTCTCCATAACCTGCATTGACACCTATGGTCCTGCGGCTGAAAATAATCTCCCAGAATGTACGTATGTTTGCATCAGCGACAAAGCGTGCCACTGTTCTGGACTATTTGGCATCTAAGGGCTGTGACATTATATGTGTTCAAGAATGTGGTTTATCTAAATTTCCTAAACAAAATGAGTGGCTGTATGGGGAGGCAGTGTGGTCCTTTTCTAATACTAACAGAAATGATGGCATTGGAATCCTTATCCAAAACAGAGACATTCGCTTAAAACAGAAAACTATTATTCTGGAAGGAAGATGTGCTTGTATCACTCTATCATACCTTGGTTGGGACTTTAAACTAATTTGCATATATGCAAATGTGGATAAAAATGAGCGCTTATCACTCTTCAAAAAATTGACTTTTTTTTTGCATGGCAAGTTGCCTGTTTTTGTTATTGGTGACTTTAACTGTATTTTTTCAAAAGAAGCAAGGGCAGGTTCATGGCAATCTAAAGTGGATGTTACAGGTAATCTATGGAACCAAATGACTAAAGACTTCTCCCTTAGGGATGCTGTGTCGGAGAAGCCGGGACCTTTTACATATCATTCAGATGATGGCCATGCCGAGTCTAGACTGGACTATTTTTTTGTTTCCTCACCGGCAGTTAAATGTGTTAAGTATTCCCAAGAGAAAGTTTGCTTCTCTGATCATGAGTGTTTGCTTGGGGTGTTTGAGGTGGATGGTTTTTTCTATGGCAAAGGGAGGTGGCGGATGAATGTGAGTGTTCTGGATGACAAGCAAGTTTTCAGGTGTTTTTCAAAAAAATACCATGGTTGGGTGAGGAGGAAAAGGGATTTTTGCAATATCTTGGAATGGTGGGTGTGGGTCAAGGTTAGAATTAGGGATTTTTTCAGGAAAATTGGCTATATTAAGGCTAAAAAGAAGAGATTATTATATACACAAATAAATAGGAGGATTTCCTTTTTGCATGAATGTAGAGCTATGGGTATAGATGTTAAAAGTGAGTTGGTTAAAATGAAGAACGAAATGGGTGATTGGATGTTTGGACGAGGAAAGGAAATCATATTCCGGTCGAGAGTGAAGTTTAGGGAACAGAATGAGAAATGTACGCGCTTCTTTTTTAAGAAAATGTGTGGTGGTAAACGGGATATGCATGTGTTAGTGAATGATAAGGGTGATGAGGTACATGGTGAGGGAGTGATCAAGGAAGTGGTTAATTTTTATAAAGGCTTGTATGGGGAGAAAAAGTGTGATTTGGGGAACGAGAATGAGTTTTTGCAGGTACTTGGAAATTTTGTTACAGAAAGTGAAAGTCAGGCTTTGATGGATGATTTAACAGAGAAAGAATTGTTGGGTGTGATCTCCAAGTCTCCGAAGAACAAATCCCCTGGGCAGGATGGAATCCCATGTGATTTTTATGCAAAATATTGGGACGTTGTTTCTCAGGATCTGTTTGAAGTCATGAAATCCTTGTTTGCCGGAGTGAGTATGCCTGAGTGTATGAAGGGAGGTTTGGTTGTGTTATTGTTTAAAAAAGGTGATAGAAAGAGGCTAGCCAACTGGAGACCAATTACGCTGCTTAATGCTGATTATAAGATTTTTGCGAAAATTTTGGCTTGTCGTATGAGAGAAGTGATAGCATCTGTGATTGAGGAGGAACAAGTGTGTGCAGTGCCTGAACGGAGGATACAAGAGAACATTTGTCTGGTGAGGGATGTGCTAGAGGATTGTAAGAGTAGAAAGAAAGGTGTGATTGTATGTGCGCTTGACTTTGAAAAGGCCTTTGATTGTGTGGCTCACGTGTTTTTGTTTAATGTGTTGTTGAAGATGGGCTTTCCAGAGCGCTTGGTTAGATTGATTATGGGAATGTATGAGGGTGCTAGAAGTGTGGTGCAGGTGAATGGTTTTTTATCTGAGTCTTTTGAAATATTGTCAGGGGTGAGGCAGGGATGCCCGCTTTCTCCAATCATGTTTATTTGTGTGATGGAGCCCCTTCTCCAGCTTATTAGAAGGGATACAGTTTTAAAGGGGTTTTTGATCCCTGGCTGTGATGGTAAGGCTATTAAAGTGATTGGTTATATGGATGATGTGTGTGTGTTGTGTGATTCTGAGAGTGATGTCGCAAGGGTTAAATGGTTAGTCCAATGTTTTTGTGTGGCCTCTGCTTTCAAAATAAATTGGGAAAAAAGTAAGGTTAAGGGATTTTTTAGTAGTAAAAAAGTGAGTGATGCAGATATGGAATGTGTGGAAGGGGGGATTAAAGTGTTGGGGGTGTGTCTGGATGAGAGTTTAAAAGGGGACAAGAGTTGGGAGGATCTGGGTGGTAAAATTGCAAGGAAATTGGAATTATGGCGTCTGCGTGATCTGTCCTTTACTGGGAAAATTTTAATCATTAAAAGTATCATTCTCCCTATGCTTATTTATGTAGCTTTGATTTTTCCCCCATCTGTTGGAGTTTTGAAGAAGATTAATAGATTACTTTTTGTGTTCCTTTGGGGCAGTAATATAGAGAAGGCCAAGAGGGAATTTCTTCATAGGTGTAAAAGGAATGGTGGCCTAGGATTCCCTAACATCGAGACTTTTATTGGTCTGAATTGTATTAGTTTTTTTGCAGGACTTTTATTAAAGCAATCCAAGGCTGCATGTATGTGTAGATACCTTGGGGGCTCCGTCTTCCATCGGTTAAAATGGATGAATTATGATAACTGTAAACCTACTGCTTATGTATGCCCTTATTGGTACCTACAATTGGAATGTTTTATCAAAAAATTTCATCTTGAGAAAGTTCAGATGGTGAGTTTTCTGAAGAATAAAAGCATGGTGAAAAGGATGTGTGCGGATAATAGGATGTGTGAAATTAATGGGTTAAGGTCAGCTGAAGCGGAGGATGTCTGGTGTAAGCTGGTCAAACATGATATGTCTAACAAACAGAAAGATTTAGTTTGGATGTCTTTGCATGGGATTTTACCTGTGAGGAGTGTACAAAAAAGGAAAGGGTTGGCGGTGTCTGAAAGGTGTCCGAGAGAGCGGTGTGGGTGTAATGAAGAGGTCCATCATGTTCTATGGTCATGTAGGTTTGCGAAGGATGTTTGGTCTAAATTGGGTGGGTTATGTATGGAATTGACTGGGGTGAAACATTTGAATTTTGAAATTGTCATGTTTGGGTTATGCATGTTAAACCGTGAAAAGGATAGGATTTTGTGGCTGTTTTTGGCTTGTGTGAAGGAGGTTTTGTGGAATTGCCGGAACTTGTATGTGTTTAAAAATGAGCGTTTTGAGGTGGATGATTGTGTTAAAATGGTCCTTGAGAAGTTATATTTCTATTATAAGTGTGATATGAAAGGTGGGATGGATGCAGAGGGAGTATGGAAATTCCGGAAATGGAAACATATAATTAGTCTGTAATTTTGTTTTTTTCTGATGTGTATATTGCATTTTTTCAATTTAACTGGATAATAAAAGAAACCATCATGATGAGTTTTAAACGATAAATGATTGTGGAATGGTTGTTTTTTTCAGATGAGGAGACGACCTTTTATTCTGCATTATTGTTTTAAACCTGAATGGTTTTGTAAAAAAAAAAAAAAAAAAAAAAAAAATCTGTTCTTATCAGTTTAATATCTGATACGTCCCCTATCTGGGGACCATATATTAAATGGATTTTTAGAACAGGGAGATGGAAAAAGAGCTTGCTCTGTCCACTCCACGCATTGACCTGGTATTGCAGTATCTCCAGGACCGGTGCACCCCTTCTTTAATGCAGTTTCTAAAATCAGAAAGAATTGAATTCAATGTTTTTTGTTCATTTTGCTTGTTTGTCGGATTTTGGGATGGACTCTTTGGCTCTGCTTTTCTTCTCCTCATTGGATTTTTCATGTTCAAAGTTGCAGAAGCCAGATTACAAGCTCATTTTGGTTCAACTTCAGCAACTGTGCATTGCATTGCCATGTAATGTGATGCAATGCTATCTTTCTAGCTCTCCCTTTTTACTTCCTTTTGGATAAACAGACATATTAGGCAAGCATTTTGGAGCTTTCACCTAAATAACTACAGGTGGTGAGATAAGCTGCAAAATATAATTGACCTTTCAGTATATTGTTGCACACACACCATCTATTTAGCAAATGCCCTTGTTATCAACAGCAGCCTTTTAAACTCACCTGAGCTAACAGGTATGTGCGCTGGTTACTCTGCTGCGCTTAAAATTTCTTTTTTGGTTTGCTACAATGCCTTTTCTGAAACGTTGTCTCCTTCTGCTGGAACACTGACTTCTTTCATTTAATGCCTGCAGACTATAAAAGAGAACCCAACCCAAAAAGTTTGGTTGATTAGTCTGTGGCATTCTGTTAAACTGTTGCTTATGGCGGTCTCTGTGAGCTTCTCAGCGACATTCAGCCAGCCAGGTATCCTGCCTGCAGTAGATGGAATGTGGCAATGGAACGCTGGCTGCGCGTGTCATAATAGGCTCTGAGCCTTTATATACCTGTGCACAGCAGCAGCCACCTTCAGTCTGCTGCTGGACAGCCAGCAGCAGCAGCAGCAGGAGAGGTATGTAATCAGGAGCCCTCCTGCTAAGGGTAGACAGCTGCTCGTTCCACCCCACCCCCCGCCTTAATTGGTTCTCCTCCCTTCCAACGGTGTTGAGGCGGGTGGGAACAGCAGGGGGTGAAGGTGCTGTGTTTAAAGAGGTGGAGTTATGCAGATCTAAAACGCGTGGATTGCAGCAGCAGCAAGCCGAAAAGTGCAGGCATGTAAGGGATCTAGAGGTTGACAACATGTCTTCTTAACGGGAGTCCAGGAGCTCATCTCCACAAATGGACTTTTTAGGATCCTTGGGTGGCTCCGTAGTTTGAAACCAATTCTGGTTATCGCTTCTCGGCCTTTTGGCTAAGATCAAGTGTAGTATCTGTTCTTATCAGTTTAATATCTGATACGTCCCCTATCTGGGGACCATATATTAAATGGATTTTTAGAACAGGGAGATGGAAAAAGAGCTTGCTCTGTCCACTCCACGCATTGACCTGGTATTGCAGTATCTCCAGGACCGGTGCACCCCTTCTTTAATGCAGTTTCTAAAATCAGAAAGAATTGAATTCAATGTTTTTTGTTCATTTTGCTTGTTTGTCGGATTTTGGGATGGACTCTTTGGCTCTGCTTTTCTTCTCCTCATTGGATTTTTCATGTTCAAAGTTGCAGAAGCCAGATTACAAGCTCATTTTGGTTCAACTTCAGCAACTGTGCATTGCATTGCCATGTAATGTGATGCAATGCTATCTTTCTAGCTCTCCCTTTTTACTTCCTTTTGGATAAACAGACATATTAGGCAAGCATTTTGGAGCTTTCACCTAAATAACTACAGGTGGTGAGATAAGCTGCACAATATAATTGACCTTTCAGTATATTGTTGCACACACACCATCTATTTAGCAAATGCCCTTGTTATCAACAGCAGCCTTTTAAACTCACCTGAGCTAACAGGTATGTGCGCTGGTTACTCTGCTGCGCTTAAAATTTCTTTTTTGGTTTGCTACAATGCCTTTTCTGAAACGTTGTCTCCTTCTGCTGGAACACTGACTTCTTTCATTTAATGCCTGCAGACTATAAAAGAGAACCCAACCCAAAAAGTTTGGTTGATTAGTCTGTGGCATTCTGTTAAACTGTTGCTTATGGCGGTCTCTGTGAGCTTCTCAGCGACATTCAGCCAGCCAGGTATCCTGCCTGCAGTAGATGGGATGTGGCAATGGAACGCTGGCTGCGCGTGTCATAATAGGCTCTGAGCCTTTATATACCTGTGCACAGCAGCAGCCACCTTCAGTCTGCTGCTGGACAGCCAGCAGCAGCAGCAGCAGGAGAGGTATGTAATCAGGAGCCCTCCTGCTAAGGGTAGACAGCTGCTCGTTCCACCCCACCCCCCACCTTAATTGGTTCTCCTCCCTTCCAACGGTGTTGAGGCGGGTGGGAACAGCAGGGGGTGAAGGTGCTGTGTTTAAAGAGGTGGAGTTATGCAGATCTAAAACGCGTGGATTGCAGCAGCAGCAAGCCGAAAAGTGCAGGCATGTAAGGGATCTAGAGGTTGACAACATGTCTTCTTAACGGGAGTCCAGGAGCTCATCTCCACAAATGGACTTTTTAGGATCCTTGGGTGGCTCCGTAGTTTGAAACCAATTCTGGTTATCGCTTCTCGGCCTTTTGGTTAGATCAAGTGTAGTATCTGTTCTTATCAGTTTAATATCTGATACGTCCCCTATCTGGGGACCATATATTAAATGGATTTTTAGAACAGGGAGATGGAAAAAGAGCTTGCTCTGTCCACTCCACGCATTGACCTGGTATTGCAGTATCTCCAGGACCGGTGCACCCCTTCTTTAATGCAGTTTCTAAAATCAGAAAGAATTGAATTCAATGTTTTTTGTTCATTTTGCTTGTTTGTCGGATTTTGGGATGGACTCTTTGGCTCTGCTTTTCTTCTCCTCATTGGATTTTTCATGTTCAAAGTTGCAGAAGCCAGATTACAAGCTCATTTTGGTTCAACTTCAGCAACTGTGCATTGCATTGCCATGTAATGTGATGCAATGCTATCTTTCTAGCTCTCCCTTTTTACTTCCTTTTGGATAAACAGACATATTAGGCAAGCATTTTGGAGCTTTCACCTAAATAACTACAGGTGGTGAGATAAGCTGCACAATATAATTGACCTTTCAGTATATTGTTGCACACACACCATCTATTTAGCAAATGCCCTTGTTATCAACAGCAGCCTTTTAAACTCACCTGAGCTAACAGGTATGTGCGCTGGTTACTCTGCTGCGCTTAAAATTTCTTTTTTGGTTTGCTACAATGCCTTTTCTGAAACGTTGTCTCCTTCTGCTGGAACACTGACTTCTTTCATTTAATGCCTGCAGACTATAAAAGAGAACCCAACCCAAAAAGTTTGGTTGATTAGTCTGTGGCATTCTGTTAAACTGTTGCTTATGGCGGTCTCTGTGAGCTTCTCAGCGACATTCAGCCAGCCAGGTATCCTGCCTGCAGTAGATGGAATGTGGCAATGGAACGCTGGCTGCGCGTGTCATAATAGGCTCTGAGCCTTTATATACCTGTGCACAGCAGCAGCCACCTTCAGTCTGCTGCTGGACAGCCAGCAGCAGCAGCAGGAGAGGTATGTAATCAGGAGCCCTCCTGCTAAGGGTAGACAGCTGCTCGTTCCACCCCACCCCCCGCCTTAATTGGTTCTCCTCCCTTCCAACGGTGTTGAGGCGGGTGGGAACAGCAGGGGGTGAAGGTGCTGTGTTTAAAGAGGTGGAGTTATGCAGATCTAAAACGCGTGGATTGCAGCAGCAGCAAGCCGAAAAGTGCAGGCATGTAAGGGATCTAGAGGTTGACAACATGTCTTCTTAACGGGAGTCCAGGAGCTCATCTCCACAAATGGACTTTTTAGGATCCTTGGGTGGCTCCGTAGTTTGAAACCAATTCTGGTTATCGCTTCTCGGCCTTTTGGCTCAGATCGGGGTGTTTGCCTCGGTCTGGGCTGAGGGGTGCGTATTTTCGGCTCGTGTGGTGGAGAAAGCGATCCGTGCCTTGGGCATTACAATGGCGGCTGTAAAGAATACCGTGCGATTGGAGGTTATTGAGGACCACAGACATAACATCGGCTTGGAATTTATTGTCCGGAATATAGTGATGGAATTGACGGGATTTAAACTGGAGAAGATTTTTTGTATCCAGGAGTTTCCTAAAGCTGGTAATTATGACATTTCTTTCTACTTGGAAGCAGACTGTTTGACTTTCTTTCAGCGTTTAAAAGAGAAAAGACATCATGAGTATTTACAATTTATAATCCCTAAGCCTTTGTTTTCTAATATTGAAAGGCCCATTACTGTACACATGTATAACCCGTTTGTGGAGATCCCTTTGATTAGAGCTTTCTTATCACGGTATTGCTCAGTAATAAGGGGGGGAATCATGCAAAAGAATATTTTTGCTGTTTTCAATGGGAATGTGAAATTTTGGGCTCGTTTCAAATCTGACCCTGAGGGTATTGGTGGAACCATGCACCCACCTGCAAATTTCTCCATTGGAGGAAATAGAGGATTCCTACATTATCCTGGTCAGCCCTCTTTTTGTAGGAAATGTTTTTGTTATGGCCATATAGCTGCGGAATGTACCTCTGATGTAACTTGTAGGAATTGTAAAAAATCAGGGCATGAAGCCTTTGAATGTCCCTATCCTGCAATGTGTGACTTATGTGGTGAAAATGGCCACACTTGTAGATCATGTCCTAATGTTAGCCGTCAGGTTTTTTTGGCGCGTCTTAATACTGAGAGACGTAGGACATGGGGGGAGAGACAGGGGGCTCCTCAGGCACAGGAGGGCCCTACTGAAATCCCTCCTGTTGTTCCTGAAACTACTACAATGGTGGAGGAAGTGGTGGATTTTATTCCCACTGTGGCTGAGGTGCATGATATCACTGTAGAGGGAAATCTTGGAGACCAGGTGCAGCCTGACGTGGGTGTGGCACCACCTGTAGAGTTGCCTTCTGGGTCAGGGGCTGAGACGGCTCTCAGTGAGGTAATTGAGGAGGTGGAAAGCTCTGAGGAGATGTCTGCCCCAAGTTCCGTTGACATACAGTGGTCAGTTTCTCCAGAGGAAATAGAGGCTGCCAGGATGCCTTCAGCTGAAAATGCTGCCATCGTTTGTAAAGCCTTGGCCAAACAGAAGAAGACTGGTAAAACTGTAAAGAGGTTACGAAAGAAGAAATTTGAGTCTTTTGAGTCTCACAACCCTTTTTCCGTCCTATCTGACTCTGGGGAGGACTCACATTTGAATGAACCTTATAAGGCCACTCCCATATCACCTAGTGAAGGTTTCTTAGAGGAAAAGGATGTGGCAGGCTTGGAGAGCCTATTTGAATTTTCTGAGGTGGCCTGAGACATGTTGATTTCCTTTTCTGGTCTTCCCGGTCTCCATAACCTGCATTGACACCTATGGTCCTGCGGCTGAAAATAATCTCCCAGAATGTACGTATGTTTGCATCAGCGACAAAGCGTGCCACTGTTCTGGACTATTTGGCATCTAAGGGCTGTGACATTATACGTGTTCAAGAATGTGGTTTATCTAAATTTCCTAAACAAAATGAGTGGCTGTATGGGGAGGCAGTGTGGTCCTTTTCTAATACTAACAGAAATGATGGCATTGGAATCCTTATCCAAAACAGAGACATTCGCTTAAAACAGAAAACTATTATTCTGGAAGGAAGATGTGCTTGTATCACTCTATCATACCTTGGTTGGGACTTTAAACTAATTTGCATATATGCAAATGTGGATAAAAATGAGCGCTTATCACTCTTCAAAAAATTGACTTTTTTTTTGCATGGCAAGTTGCCTGTTTTTGTTATTGGTGACTTTAACTGTATTTTTTCAAAAGAAGCAAGGGCAGGTTCATGGCAATCTAAAGTGGATGTTACAGGTAATCTATGGAACCAAATGACTAAAGACTTCTCCCTTAGGGATGCTGTGTCGGAGAAGCCGGGACCTTTTACATATCATTCAGATGATGGCCATGCCGAGTCTAGACTGGACTATTTTTTTGTTTCCTCACCGGCAGTTAAATGTGTTAAGTATTCCCAAGAGAAAGTTTGCTTCTCTGATCATGAGTGTTTGCTTGGGGTGTTTGAGGTGGATGGTTTTTTCTATGGCAAAGGGAGGTGGCGGATGAATGTGAGTGTTCTGGATGACAAGCAAGTTTTCAGGTGTTTTTCAAAAAAATACCATGGTTGGGTGAGGAGGAAAAGGGATTTTTGCAATATCTTGGAATGGTGGGTGTGGGTCAAGGTTAGAATTAGGGATTTTTTCAGGAAAATTGGCTATATTAAGGCTAAAAAGAAGAGATTATTATATACACAAATAAATAGGAGGATTTCCTTTTTGCATGAATGTAGAGCTATGGGTATAGATGTTAAAAGTGAGTTGGTTAAAATGAAGAACGAAATGGGTGATTGGATGTTTGGACGAGGAAAGGAAATCATATTCCGGTCGAGAGTGAAGTTTAGGGAACAGAATGAGAAATGTACGCGCTTCTTTTTTAAGAAAATGTGTGGTGGTAAACGGGATATGCATGTGTTAGTGAATGATAAGGGTGATGAGGTACATGGTGAGGGAGTGATCAAGGAAGTGGTTAATTTTTATAAAGGCTTGTATGGGGAGAAAAAGTGTGATTTGGGGAACGAGAATGAGTTTTTGCAGGTACTTGGAAATTTTGTTACAGAAAGTGAAAGTCAGGCTTTGATGGATGATTTAACAGAGAAAGAATTGTTGGGTGTGATCTCCAAGTCTCCGAAGAACAAATCCCCTGGGCAGGATGGAATCCCATGTGATTTTTATGCAAAATATTGGGACGTTGTTTCTCAGGATCTGTTTGAAGTCATGAAATCCTTGTTTGCCGGAGTGAGTATGCCTGAGTGTATGAAGGGAGGTTTGGTTGTGTTATTGTTTAAAAAAGGTGATAGAAAGAGGCTAGCCAACTGGAGACCAATTACGCTGCTTAATGCTGATTATAAGATTTTTGCGAAAATTTTGGCTTGTCGTATGAGAGAAGTGATAGCATCTGTGATTGAGGAGGAACAAGTGTGTGCAGTGCCTGAACGGAGGATACAAGAGAACATTTGTCTGGTGAGGGATGTGCTAGAGGATTGTAAGAGTAGAAAGAAAGGTGTGATTGTATGTGCGCTTGACTTTGAAAAGGCCTTTGATTGTGTGGCTCACGTGTTTTTGTTTAATGTGTTGTTGAAGATGGGCTTTCCAGAGCGCTTGGTTAGATTGATTATGGGAATGTATGAGGGTGCTAGAAGTGTGGTGCAGGTGAATGGTTTTTTATCTGAGTCTTTTGAAATATTGTCAGGGGTGAGGCAGGGATGCCCGCTTTCTCCAATCATGTTTATTTGTTTGATGGAGCCCCTTCTCCAGCTTATTAGAAGGGATACAGTTTTAAAGGGGTTTTTGATCCCTGGCTGTGATGGTAAGGCTATTAAAGTGATTGGTTATATGGATGATGTGTGTGTGTTGTGTGATTCTGAGAGTGATGTCGCAAGGGTTAAATGGTTAGTCCAATGTTTTTGTGTGGCCTCTGCTTTCAAAATAAATTGGGAAAAAAGTAAGGTTAAGGGATTTTTTAGTAGTAAAAAAGTGAGTGATGCAGATATGGAATGTGTGGAAGGGGGGATTAAAGTGTTGGGGGTGTGTCTGGATGAGAGTTTAAAAGGGGACAAGAGTTTGGAGGATCTGGGTGGTAAAATTGCAAGGAAATTGGAATTATGGCGTCTGCGTGATCTGTCCTTTACTGGGAAAATTTTAATCATTAAAAGTATCATTCTCCCTATGCTTATTTATGTAGCTTTGATTTTTCCCCCATCTGTTGGAGTTTTGAAGAAGATTAATAGATTACTTTTTGTGTTCCTTTGGGGCAGTAATATAGAGAAGGCCAAGAGGGAATTTCTTCATAGGTGTAAAAGGAATGGTGGCCTAGGATTCCCTAACATCGAGACTTTTATTGGTCTGAATTGTATTAGTTTTTTTGCAGGACTTTTATTAAAGCAATCCAAGGCTGCATGTATGTGTAGATACCTTGGGGGCTCCGTCTTCCATCGGTTAAAATGGATGAATTATGATAACTGTAAACCTACTGCTTATGTATGCCCTTATTGGTACCTACAATTGGAATGTTTTATCAAAAAATTTCATCTTGAGAAAGTTCAGATGGTGAGTTTTCTGAAGAATAAAAGCATGGTGAAAAGGATGTGTGCGGATAATAGGATGTGTGAAATTAATGGGTTAAGGTCAGCTGAAGCGGAGGATGTCTGGTGTAAGCTGGTCAAACATGATATGTCTAACAAACAGAAAGATTTAGTTTGGATGTCTTTGCATGGGATTTTACCTGTGAGGAGTGTACAAAAAAGGAAAGGGTTGGCGGTGTCTGAAAGGTGTCCGAGAGAGCGGTGTGGGTGTAATGAAGAGGTCCATCATGTTCTATGGTCATGTAGGTTTGCGAAGGATGTTTGGTCTAAATTGGGTGGGTTATGTATGGAATTGACTGGGGTGAAACATTTGAATTTTGAAATTGTCATGTTTGGGTTATGCATGTTAAACCGTGAAAAGGATAGGATTTTGTGGCTGTTTTTGGCTTGTGTGAAGGAGGTTTTGTGGAATTGCCGGAACTTGTATGTGTTTAAAAATGAGCGTTTTGAGGTGGATGATTGTGTTAAAATGGTCCTTGAGAAGTTATATTTCTATTATAAGTGTGATATGAAAGGTGGGATGGATGCAGAGGGAGTATGGAAATTCCGGAAATGGAAACATATAATTAGTCTGTAATTTTGTTTTTTTCTGATGTGTATATTGCATTTTTTCAATTTAACTGGATAATAAAAGAAACCATCATGATGAGTTTTAAACGATAAATGATTGTGGAATGGTTGTTTTTTTCAGATGAGGAGACGACCTTTTATTCTGCATTATTGTTTTAAACCTGAATGGTTTTGTAAAAAAAAAAAAAAAAAAAAAAAAATCTGTTCTTATCAGTTTAATATCTGATACGTCCCCTATCTGGGGACCATATATTAAATGGATTTTTAGAACAGGGAGATGGAAAAAGAGCTTGCTCTGTCCACTCCACGCATTGACCTGGTATTGCAGTATCTCCAGGACCGGTGCACCCCTTCTTTAATGCAGTTTCTAAAATCAGAAAGAATTGAATTCAATGTTTTTTGTTCATTTTGCTTGTTTGTCGGATTTTGGGATGGACTCTTTGGCTCTGCTTTTCTTCTCCTCATTGGATTTTTCATGTTCAAAGTTGCAGAAGCCAGATTACAAGCTCATTTTGGTTCAACTTCAGCAACTGTGCATTGCATTGCCATGTAATGTGATGCAATGCTATCTTTCTAGCTCTCCCTTTTTACTTCCTTTTGGATAAACAGACATATTAGGCAAGCATTTTGGAGCTTTCACCTAAATAACTACAGGTGGTGAGATAAGCTGCACAATATAATTGACCTTTCAGTATATTGTTGCACACACACCATCTATTTAGCAAATGCCCTTGTTATCAACAGCAGCCTTTTAAACTCACCTGAGCTAACAGGTATGTGCGCTGGTTACTCTGCTGCGCTTAAAATTTCTTTTTTGGTTTGCTACAATGCCTTTTCTGAAACGTTGTCTCCTTCTGCTGGAACACTGACTTCTTTCATTTAATGCCTGCAGACTATAAAAGAGAACCCAACCCAAAAAGTTTGGTTGATTAGTCTGTGGCATTCTGTTAAACTGTTGCTTATGGCGGTCTCTGTGAGCTTCTCAGCGACATTCAGCCAGCCAGGTATCCTGCCTGCAGTAGATGGAATGTGGCAATGGAACGCTGGCTGCGCGTGTCATAATAGGCTCTGAGCCTTTATATACCTGTGCACAGCAGCAGCCACCTTCAGTCTGCTGCTGGACAGCCAGCAGCAGCAGCAGCAGGAGAGGTATGTAATCAGGAGCCCTCCTGCTAAGGGTAGACAGCTGCTCGTTCCACCCCACCCCCCGCCTTAATTGGTTCTCCTCCCTTCCAACGGTGTTGAGGCGGGTGGGAACAGCAGGGGGTGAAGGTGCTGTGTTTAAAGAGGTGGAGTTATGCAGATCTAAAACGCGTGGATTGCAGCAGCAGCAAGCCGAAAAGTGCAGGCATGTAAGGGATCTAGAGGTTGACAACATGTCTTCTTAACGGGAGTCCAGGAGCTCATCTCCACAAATGGACTTTTTAGGATCCTTGGGTGGCTCCGTAGTTTGAAACCAATTCTGGTTATCGCTTCTCGGCCTTTTGGCTAAGATCAAGTGTAGTATCTGTTCTTATCAGTTTAATATCTGATACGTCCCCTATCTGGGGACCATATATTAAATGGATTTTTAGAACAGGGAGATGGAAAAAGAGCTTGCTCTGTCCACTCCACGCATTGACCTGGTATTGCAGTATCTCCAGGACCGGTGCACCCCTTCTTTAATGCAGTTTCTAAAATCAGAAAGAATTGAATTCAATGTTTTTTGTTCATTTTGCTTGTTTGTCGGATTTTGGGATGGACTCTTTGGCTCTGCTTTTCTTCTCCTCATTGGATTTTTCATGTTCAAAGTTGCAGAAGCCAGATTACAAGCTCATTTTGGTTCAACTTCAGCAACTGTGCATTGCATTGCCATGTAATGTGATGCAATGCTATCTTTCTAGCTCTCCCTTTTTACTTTCTTTTGGATAAACAGACATATTAGGCAAGCATTTTGGAGCTTTCACCTAAATAACTACAGGTGGTGAGATAAGCTGCACAATATAATTGACCTTTCAGTATATTGTTGCACACACACCATCTATTTAGCAAATGCCCTTGTTATCAACAGCAGCCTTTTAAACTCACCTGAGCTAACAGGTATGTGCGCTGGTTACTCTGCTGCGCTTAAAATTTCTTTTTTGGTTTGCTACAATGCCTTTTCTGAAACGTTGTCTCCTTCTGCTGGAACACTGACTTCTTTCATTTAATGCCTGCAGACTATAAAAGAGAACCCAACCCAAAAAGTTTGGTTGATTAGTCTGTGGCATTCTGTTAAACTGTTGCTTATGGCGGTCTCTGTGAGCTTCTCAGCGACATTCAGCCAGCCAGGTATCCTGCCTGCAGTAGATGGAATGTGGCAATGGAACGCTGGCTGCGCGTGTCATAATAGGCTCTGAGCCTTTATATACCTGTGCACAGCAGCAGCCACCTTCAGTCTGCTGCTGGACAGCCAGCAGCAGCAGCAGCAGGAGAGGTATGTAATCAGGAGCCCTCCTGCTAAGGGTAGACAGCTGCTCGTTCCACCCCACCCCCCGCCTTAATTGGTTCTCCTCCCTTCCAACGGTGTTGAGGCGGGTGGGAACAGCAGGGGGTGAAGGTGCTGTGTTTAAAGAGGTGGAGTTATGCAGATCTAAAACGCGTGGATTGCAGCAGCAGCAAGCCGAAAAGTGCAGGCATGTAAGGGATCTAGAGGTTGACAACATGTCTTCTTAACGGGAGTCCAGGAGCTCATCTCCACAAATGGACTTTTTAGGATCCTTGGGTGGCTCCGTAGTTTGAAACCAATTCTGGTTATCGCTTCTCGGCCTTTTGGCTAAGATGAAGTGTAGTATCTTTCGAAAAGGCGGTTTTGGATGTTGGCCGCCCTAGTAGATTGATACATTATGCACACTGGGGTTTAGGCGCTTGTTAGTACGCCAGGTGGCTAATATAGTCATCTGTTGGAAAGCATGGCCCCCCAGGATCGACGCCATTGGGCCGGGGAAGATCGAAAGCCCGAAGTGTGAAGTGCCCCAGGAGTGGTGACCCTGGGGTGCCTTAACTCACTGGGATTGGGAACCCCACTTGAGTTTATGGCACATTTGCACAAGCACTTCAAATTTTCTTTCTTCGCACACACCCTTATTCCGGGCCTTCTGGCCTTAGGATGGGGAATTTTTCAATTCCCGGTCGAAGGTCCGGGCAGTATTATACTGTGAAACCTTCACTATTTATTTAATTTCTTTGTCACTGTGTGTCCACTTATTCACGTGTGTCACGTCCTACTAGGATTTTGTCGGGATGCGGTTCCCTTACGGGTTCCTCTCTTGGCAGGTCTAGGGGGGGAGTGTGTGGCCATCAGGTTCCGCTCCCCCCTGAACCCCCCTGGCTCTCCTCTTTTGGGAGGAGAGCGTTGTTGGCTCCCCTCTTCCGGGAGCGGAGCACAGTCTTTGGCTCCCAGTGCCTTGCTCGGGTGAGAACTCGGGCAGGTGCTGGGGGTAAGATTGGGTCGCCTCTGGCTTCGGCTGGAGGTGGCTTTTTGTCCCTGTTCCTCGCTGTGGCCTTTTGGCTCGGAGGGACGGGGAATGGTTTGGGGGACCCTTCTCCTTTTGGAGAGGGTTTCAAGAAGACCAGCATCCTAGTGCACTTTTTTTGTGGCACTTGTCACTTTTTTAAGCGCACTCGGGTTTTGTACACGAATTCGGGCTTTCAACAAAAAAATCTGTTCTTATCAGTTTAATATCTGATACGTCCCCTATCTGGGGACCATATATTAAATGGATTTTTAGAACAGGGAGATGGAAAAAGAGCTTGCTCTGTCCACTCCACGCATTGACCTGGTATTGCAGTATCTCCAGGACCGGTGCACCCCTTCTTTAATGCAGTTTCTAAAATCAGAAAGAATTGAATTCAATGTTTTTTGTTCATTTTGCTTGTTTGTCGGATTTTGGGATGGACTCTTTGGCTCTGCTTTTCTTCTCCTCATTGGATTTTTCATGTTCAAAGTTGCAGAAGCCAGATTACAAGCTCATTTTGGTTCAACTTCAGCAACTGTGCATTGCATTGCCATGTAATGTGATGCAATGCTATCTTTCTAGCTCTCCCTTTTTACTTCCTTTTGGATAAACAGACATATTAGGCAAGCATTTTGGAGCTTTCACCTAAATAACTACAGGTGGTGAGATAAGCTGCACAATATAATTGACCTTTCAGTATATTGTTGCACACACACCATCTATTTAGCAAATGCCCTTGTTATCAACAGCAGCCTTTTAAACTCACCTGAGCTAACAGGTATGTGCGCTGGTTACTCTGCTGCGCTTAAAATTTCTTTTTTGGTTTGCTACAATGCCTTTTCTGAAACGTTGTCTCCTTCTGCTGGAACACTGACTTCTTTCATTTAATGCCTGCAGACTATAAAAGAGAACCCAACCCAAAAAGTTTGGTTGATTAGTCTGTGGCATTCTGTTAAACTGTTGCTTATGGCGGTCTCTGTGAGCTTCTCAGCGACATTCAGCCAGCCAGGTATCCTGCCTGCAGTAGATGGAATGTGGCAATGGAACGCTGGCTGCGCGTGTCATAATAGGCTCTGAGCCTTTATATACCTGTGCACAGCAGCAGCCACCTTCAGTCTGCTGCTGGACAGCCAGCAGCAGCAGCAGCAGGAGAGGTATGTAATCAGGAGCCCTCCTGCTAAGGGTAGACAGCTGCTCGTTCCACCCCACCCCCCGCCTTAATTGGTTCTCCTCCCTTCCAACGGTGTTGAGGCGGGTGGGAACAGCAGGGGGTGAAGGTGCTGTGTTTAAAGAGGTGGAGTTATGCAGATCTAAAACGCGTGGATTGCAGCAGCAGCAAGCCGAAAAGTGCAGGCATGTAAGGGATCTAGAGGTTGACAACATGTCTTCTTAACGGGAGTCCAGGAGCTCATCTCCACAAATGGACTTTTTAGGATCCTTGGGTGGCTCCGTAGTTTGAAACCAATTCTGGTTATCGCTTCTCGGCCTTTTGGCTAAGATCAAGTGTAGTATCTGTTCTTATCAGTTTAATATCTGATACGTCCCCTATCTGGGGACCATATATTAAATGGATTTTTAGAACAGGGAGATGGAAAAAGAGCTTGCTCTGTCCACTCCACGCATTGACCTGGTATTGCAGTATCTCCAGGACCGGTGCACCCCTTCTTTAATGCAGTTTCTAAAATCAGAAAGAATTGAATTCAATGTTTTTTGTTCATTTTGCTTGTTTGTCGGATTTTGGGATGGACTCTTTGGCTCTGCTTTTCTTCTCCTCATTGGATTTTTCATGTTCAAAGTTGCAGAAGCCAGATTACAAGCTCATTTTGGTTCAACTTCAGCAACTGTGCATTGCATTGCCATGTAATGTGATGCAATGCTATCTTTCTAGCTCTCCCTTTTTACTTCCTTTTGGATAAACAGACATATTAGGCAAGCATTTTGGAGCTTTCACCTAAATAACTACAGGTGGTGAGATAAGCTGCACAATATAATTGACCTTTCAGTATATTGTTGCACACACACCATCTATTTAGCAAATGCCCTTGTTATCAACAGCAGCCTTTTAAACTCACCTGAGCTAACAGGTATGTGCGCTGGTTACTCTGCTGCGCTTAAAATTTCTTTTTTGGTTTGCTACAATGCCTTTTCTGAAACGTTGTCTCCTTCTGCTGGAACACTGACTTCTTTCATTTAATGCCTGCAGACTATAAAAGAGAACCCAGCCCAAAAAGTTTGGTTGATTAGTCTGTGGCATTCTGTTAAACTGTTGCTTATGGCGGTCTCTGTGAGCTTCTCAGCGACATTCAGCCAGCCAGGTATCCTGCCTGCAGTAGATGGAATGTGGCAATGGAACGCTGGCTGCGCGTGTCATAATAGGCTCTGAGCCTTTATATACCTGTGCACAGCAGCAGCCACCTTCAGTCTGCTGCTGGACAGCCAGCAGCAGCAGCAGCAGGAGAGGTATGTAATCAGGAGCCCTCCTGCTAAGGGTAGACAGCTGCTCGTTCCACCCCACCCCCCGCCTTAATTGGTTCTCCTCCCTTCCAACGGTGTTGAGGCGGGTGGGAACAGCAGGGGGTGAAGGTGCTGTGTTTAAAGAGGTGGAGTTATGCAGATCTAAAACGCGTGGATTGCAGCAGCAGCAAGCCGAAAAGTGCAGGCATGTAAGGGATCTAGAGGTTGACAACATGTCTTCTTAACGGGAGTCCAGGAGCTCATCTCCACAAATGGACTTTTTAGGATCCTTGGGTGGCTCCGTAGTTTGAAACCAATTCTGGTTATCGCTTCTCGGCCTTTTGGCTAAGATCAAGTGTAGTATCTGTTCTTATCAGTTTAATATCTGATACGTCCCCTATCTGGGGACCATATATTAAATGGATTTTTAGAACAGGGAGATGGAAAAAGAGCTTGCTCTGTCCACTCCACGCATTGACCTGGTATTGCAGTATCTCCAGGACCGGTGCACCCCTTCTTTAATGCAGTTTCTAAAATCAGAAAGAATTGAATTCAATGTTTTTTGTTCATTTTGCTTGTTTGTCGGATTTTGGGATAGACTCTTTGGCTCTGCTTTTCTTCTCCTCATTGGATTTTTCATGTTCAAAGTTGCAGAAGCCAGATTACAAGCTCATTTTGGTTCAACTTCAGCAACTGTGCATTGCATTGCCATGTAATGTGATGCAATGCTATCTTTCTAGCTCTCCCTTTTTACTTCCTTTTGGATAAACAGACATATTAGGCAAGCATTTTGGAGCTTTCACCTAAATAACTACAGGTGGTGAGATAAGCTGCACAATATAATTGACCTTTCAGTATATTGTTGCACACACACCATCTATTTAGCAAATGCCCTTGTTATCAACAGCAGCCTTTTAAACTCACCTGAGCTAACAGGTATGTGCGCTGGTTACTCTGCTGCGCTTAAAATTTCTTTTTTGGTTTGCTACAATGCCTTTTCTGAAACGTTGTCTCCTTCTGCTGGAACACTGACTTCTTTCATTTAATGCCTGCAGACTATAAAAGAGAACCCAACCCAAAAAGTTTGGTTGATTAGTCTGTGGCATTCTGTTAAACTGTTGCTTATGGCGGTCTCTGTGAGCTTCTCAGCGACATTCAGCCAGCCAGGTATCCTGCCTGCAGTAGATGGAATGTGGCAATGGAACGCTGGCTGCGCGTGTCATAATAGGCTCTGAGCCTTTATATACCTGTGCACAGCAGCAGCCACCTTCAGTCTGCTGCTGGACAGCCAGCAGCAGCAGCAGGAGAGGTATGTAATCAGGAGCCCTCCTGCTAAGGGTAGACAGCTGCTCGTTCCACCCCACCCCCCGCCTTAATTGGTTCTCCTCCCTTCCAACGGTGTTGAGGCGGGTGGGAACAGCAGGGGGTGAAGGTGCTGTGTTTAAAGAGGTGGAGTTATGCAGATCTAAAACGCGTGGATTGCAGCAGCAGCAAGCCGAAAAGTGCAGGCATGTAAGGGATCTAGAGGTTGACAACATGTCTTCTTAACGGGAGTCCAGGAGCTCATCTCCACAAATGGACTTTTTAGGATCCTTGGGTGGCTCCGTAGTTTGAAACCAATTCTGGTTATCGCTTCTCGGCCTTTTGGCTAAGATCAAGTGTAGTATCTGTTCTTATCAGTTTAATATTTGATACGTCCCCTATCTGGGGACCATATATTAAATGGATTTTTAGAACAGGGAGAGGGAAAAAGAGCTTGCTCTGTCCACTCCACGCATTGACCTGGTATTGCAGTATCTCCAGGACCGGTGCACCCCTTCTTTAATGCAGTTTCTAAAATCAGAAAGAATTGAATTCAATGTTTTTTGTTCATTTTGCTTGTTTGTCGGATTTTGGGATGGACTCTTTGGCTCTGCTTTTCTTCTCCTCATTGGATTTTTCATGTTCAAAGTTGCAGAAGCCAGATTACAAGCTCATTTTGGTTCAACTTCAGCAACTGTGCATTGCATTGCCATGTAATGTGATGCAATGCTATCTTTCTAGCTCTCCCTTTTTACTTCCTTTTGGATAAACAGACATATTAGGCAAGCATTTTGGAGCTTTCACCTAAATAACTACAGGTGGTGAGATAAGCTGCACAATATAATTGACCTTTCAGTATATTGTTGCACACACACCATCTATTTAGCAAATGCCCTTGTTATCAACAGCAGCCTTTTAAACTCACCTGAGCTAACAGGTATGTGCGCTGGTTACTCTGCTGCGCTTAAAATTTCTTTTTTGGTTTGCTACAATGCCTTTTCTGAAACGTTGTCTCCTTCTGCTGGAACACTGACTTCTTTCATTTAATGCCTGCAGACTATAAAAGAGAACCCAACCCAAAAAGTTTGGTTGATTAGTCTGTGGCATTCTGTTAAACTGTTGCTTATGGCGGTCTCTGTGAGCTTCTCAGCGACATTCAGCCAGCCAGGTATCCTGCCTGCAGTAGATGGAATGTGGCAATGGAACGCTGGCTGCGCGTGTCATAATAGGCTCTGAGCCTTTATATACCTGTGCACAGCAGCAGCCACCTTCAGTCTGCTGCTGGACAGCCAGCAGCAGCAGCAGCAGGAGAGGTATGTAATCAGGAGCCCTCCTGCTAAGGGTAGACAGCTGCTCGTTCCACCCCACCCCCCGCCTTAATTGGTTCTCCTCCCTTCCAACGGTGTTGAGGCGGGTGGGAACAGCAGGGGGTGAAGGTGCTGTGTTTAAAGAGGTGGAGTTATGCAGATCTAAAACGCGTGGATTGCAGCAGCAGCAAGCCGAAAAGTGCAGGCATGTAAGGGATCTAGAGGTTGACAACATGTCTTCTTAACGGGAGTCCAGGAGCTCATCTCCACAAATGGACTTTTTAGGATCCTTGGGTGGCTCCGTAGTTTGAAACCAATTCTGGTTATCGCTTCTCGGCCTTTTGGCTAAGATCAAGTGTAGTATCTGTTCTTATCAGTTTAATATCTGATACGTCCCCTATCTGGGGACCATATATTAAATGGATTTTTAGAACAGGGAGATGGAAAAAGAGCTTGCTCTGTCCACTCCACGCATTGACCTGGTATTGCAGTATCTCCAGGACCGGTGCACCCCTTCTTTAATGCAGTTTCTAAAATCAGAAAGAATTGAATTCAATGTTTTTTGTTCATTTTGCTTGTTTGTCGGATTTTGGGATGGACTCTTTGGCTCTGCTTTTCTTCTCCTCATTGGATTTTTCATGTTCAAAGTTGCAGAAGCCAGATTACAAGCTCATTTTGGTTCAACTTCAGCAACTGTGCATTGCATTGCCATGTAATGTGATGCAATGCTATCTTTCTAGCTCTCCCTTTTTACTTCCTTTTGGATAAACAGACATATTAGGCAAGCATTTTGGAGCTTTCACCTAAATAACTACAGGTGGTGAGATAAGCTGCACAATATAATTGACCTTTCAGTATATTGTTGCACACACACCATCTATTTAGCAAATGCCCTTGTTATCAACAGCAGCCTTTTAAACTCACCTGAGCTAACAGGTATGTGCGCTGGTTACTCTGCTGCGCTTAAAATTTCTTTTTTGGTTTGCTACAATGCCTTTTCTGAAACGTTGTCTCCTTCTGCTGGAACACTGACTTCTTTCATTTAATGCCTGCAGACTATAAAAGAGAACCCAACCCAAAAAGTTTGGTTGATTAGTCTGTGGCATTCTGTTAAACTGTTGCTTATGGCGGTCTCTGTGAGCTTCTCAGCGACATTCAGCCAGCCAGGTATCCTGCCTGCAGTAGATGGAATGTGGCAATGGAACGCTGGCTGCGCGTGTCATAATAGGTTCTGAGCCTTTATATACCTGTGCACAGCAGCAGCCACCTTCAGTCTGCTGCTGGACAGCCAGCAGCAGCAGCAGCAGGAGAGGTATGTAATCAGGAGCCCTCCTGCTAAGGGTAGACAGCTGCTCGTTCCACCCCACCCCCCGCCTTAATTGGTTCTCCTCCCTTCCAAAGGTGTTGAGGCGGGTGGGAACAGCAGGGGGTGAAGGTGCTGTGTTTAAAGAGGTGGAGTTATGCAGATCTAAAACGCGTGGATTGCAGCAGCAGCAAGCCGAAAAGTGCAGGCATGTAAGGGATCTAGAGGTTGACAACATGTCTTCTTAACGGGAGTCCAGGAGCTCATCTCCACAAATGGACTTTTTAGGATCCTTGGGTGGCTCCGTAGTTTGAAACCAATTCTGGTTATCGCTTCTCGGCCTTTTGGCTAAGATCAAGTGTAGTATCTGTTCTTATCAGTTTAATATCTGATACGTCCCCTATCTGGGGACCATATATTAAATGGATTTTTAGAACAGGGAGATGGAAAAAGAGCTTGCTCTGTCCACTCCACGCATTGACCTGGTATTGCAGTATCTCCAGGACCGGTGCACCCCTTCTTTAATGCAGTTTCTAAAATCAGAAAGAATTGAATTCAATGTTTTTTGTTCATTTTGCTTGTTTGTCGGATTTTGGGATGGACTCTTTGGCTCTGCTTTTCTTCTCCTCATTGGATTTTTCATGTTCAAAGTTGCAGAAGCCAGATTACAAGCTCATTTTGGTTCAACTTCAGCAACTGTGCATTGCATTGCCATGTAATGTGATGCAATGCTATCTTTCTAGCTCTCCCTTTTTACTTCCTTTTGGATAAACAGACATATTAGGCAAGCATTTTGGAGCTTTCACCTAAATAACTACAGGTGGTGAGATAAGCTGCACAATATTATTGACCTTTCAGTATATTGTTGCACACACACCATCTATTTAGCAAATGCCCTTGTTATCAACAGCAGCCTTTTAAACTCACCTGAGCTAACAGGTATGTGCGCTGGTTACTCTGCTGCGCTTAAAATTTCTTTTTTGGTTTGCTACAATGCCTTTTCTGAAACGTTGTCTCCTTCTGCTGGAACACTGACTTCTTTCATTTAATGCCTGCAGACTATAAAAGAGAACCCAACCCAAAAAGTTTGGTTGATTAGTCTGTGGCATTCTGTTAAACTGTTGCTTATGGCGGTCTCTGTGAGCTTCACAGCGACATTCAGCCAGCCAGGTATCCTGCCTGCAGTAGATGGAATGTGGCAATGGAACGCTGGCTGCGCGTGTCATAATAGGCTCTGAGCCTTTATATACCTGTGCACAGCAGCAGCCACCTTCAGTCTGCTGCTGGACAGCCAGCAGCAGCAGCAGCAGGAGAGGTATGTAATCAGGAGCCCTCCTGCTAAGGGTAGACAGCTGCTCGTTCCACCCCACCCCCCGCCTTAATTGGTTCTCCTCCCTTCCAACGGTGTTGAGGCGGGTGGGAACAGCAGGGGGTGAAGGTGCTGTGTTTAAAGAGGTGGAGTTATGCAGATCTAAAACGCGTGGATTGCAGCAGCAGCAAGCCGAAAAGTGCAGGCATGTAAGGGATCTAGAGGTTGACAACATGTCTTCTTAACGGGAGTCCAGGAGCTCATCTCCACAAATGGACTTTTTAGGATCCTTGGGTGGCTCCGTAGTTTGAAACCAATTCTGGTTATCGCTTCTCGGCCTTTTGGCTAAGATCAAGTGTAGTATCTGTTCTTATCAGTTTAATATCTGATACGTCCCCTATCTGGGGACCATATATTAAATGGATTTTTAGAACAAGGAGATGGAAAAAGAGCTTGCTCTGTCCACTCCACGCATTGACCTGGTATTGCAGTATCTCCAGGACCGGTGCATCCCTTCTTTAATGCAGTTTCTAAAATCAGAAAGAATTGAATTCAATGTTTTTTGTTCATTTTGCTTGTTTGTCGGATTTTGGGATGGACTCTTTGGCTCTGCTTTTCTTCTCCTCATTGGATTTTTCATGTTCAAAGTTGCAGAAGCCAGATTACAAGCTCATTTTGGTTCAACTTCAGCAACTGTGCATTGCATTGCCATGTAATGTGATGCAATGCTATCTTTCTAGCTCTCCCTTTTTACTTCCTTTTGGATAAACAGACATATTAGGCAAGCATTTTGGAGCTTTCACCTAAATAACTACAGGTGGTGAGATAAGCTGCACAATATAATTGACCTTTCAGTATATTGTTGCACACACACCATCTATTTAGCAAATGCCCTTGTTATCAACAGCAGCCTTTTAAACTCACCTGAGCTAACAGGTATGTGCGCTGGTTACTCTGCTGCGCTTAAAATTTCTTTTTTGGTTTGCTACAATGCCTTTTCTGAAACGTTGTCTCCTTCTGCTGGAACACTGACTTCTTTCATTTAATGCCTGCAGACTATAAAAGAGAACCCAACCCAAAAAGTTTGGTTGATTAGTCTGTGGCATTCTGTTAAACTGTTGCTTATGGCGGTCTCTGTGAGCTTCTCAGCGACATTCAGCCAGCCAGGTATCCTGCCTGCAGTAGATGGAATGTGGCAATGGAACGCTGGCTGCGCGTGTCATAATAGGCTCTGAGCCTTTATATACCTGTGCACAGCAGCAGCCACCTTCAGTCTGCTGCTGGACAGCCAGCAGCAGCAGCAGCAGGAGAGGTATGTAATCAGGAGCCCTCCTGCTAAGGGTAGACAGCTGCTCGTTCCACCCCACCCCCCGCCTTAATTGGTTCTCCTCCCTTCCAACGGTGTTGAGGCGGGTGGGAACAGCAGGGGGTGAAGGTGCTGTGTTTAAAGAGGTGGAGTTATGCAGATCTAAAACGCGTGGATTGCAGCAGCAGCAAGCCGAAAAGTGCAGGCATGTAAGGGATCTAGAGGTTGACAACATGTCTTCTTAACGGGAGTCCAGGAGCTCATCTCCACAAATGGACTTTTTAGGATCCTTGGGTGGCTCCGTAGTTTGAAACCAATTCTGGTTATCGCTTCTCGGCCTTTTGGCTAAGATCAAGTGTAGTATCTTTCGAAAAGGCGGTTTTGGATGTTGGCCGCCCTAGTAGATTGATACATTATGCACACTGGGGTTTAGGCGCTTGTTAGTACGCCAGGTGGCTAATATAGTCATATGGTGGAAAGCATGGCCCCCCAGGATCGACGCCATTGGGCCGGGGAAGATCGAAAGCCCGAAGTGTGAAGTGCCCCAGGAGTGGTGACCCTGGGGTGCCTTAACTCACTGGGATTGGGAACCCCACTTGAGTTTATGGCACATTTGCACAAGCACTTCAAATTTTCTTTCTTCGCACACACCCTTATTCCGGGCCTTCTGGCCTTAGGATGGGGAATTTTTCAATTCCCGGTCGAAGGTCCGGGCAGTATTATACTGTGAAACCTTCACTATTTATTTAATTTCTTTGTCACTGTGTGTCCACTTATTCACGTGTGTCACGTCCTACTAGGATTTTGTCGGGATGCGGTTCCCTTACGGGTTCCTCTCTTGGCAGGTCTAGGGGGGGAGTGTGTGGCCATCAGGTTCCGCTCCCCCCTGAACCCCCCTGGCTCTCCTCTTTCGGGAGGAGAGCGTTGTTGGCTCCCCTCTTCCGGGAGGGGAGCACAGTCTTTGGCTCCCAGTGCCTTGCTCGGGTGAGAACTCGGGCAGGTGCTGGGGGTAAGATTGGGTCGCCTCTGGCTTCGGCTGGAGGTGGCTTTTTGTCCCTGTTCCTCGCTGTGGCCTTTTGGCTCGGAGGGACGGGGAATGGTTTGGGGGACCCTTCTCCTTTTGGAGAGGGTTTCAAGAAGACCAGCATCCTAGTGCACTTTTTTTGTGGCACTTGTCACTTTTTTAAGCGCACTCGGGTTTTGTACACGATTTCGGGCTTTCAAAAAAAAAAAAAAAAAAATCTGTTCTTATCAGTTTAATATCTGATACGTCCCCTATCTGGGGACCATATATTAAATGGATTTTTAGAACAGGGAGATGGAAAAAGAGCTTGCTCTGTCCACTCCACGCATTGACCTGGTATTGCAGTATCTCCAGGACCGGTGCACCCCTTCTTTAATGCAGTTTCTAAAATCAGAAAGAATTGAATTCAATGTTTTTTGTTCATTTTGCTTGTTTGTCGGATTTTGGGATGGACTCTTTGGCTCTGCTTTTCTTCTCCTCATTGGATTTTTCATGTTCAAAGTTGCAGAAGCCAGATTACAAGCTCATTTTGGTTCAACTTCAGCAACTGTGCATTGCATTGCCATGTAATGTGATGCAATGCTATCTTTCTAGCTCTCCCTTTTTACTTCCTTTTGGATAAACAGACATATTAGGCAAGCATTTTGGAGCTTTCACCTAAATAACTACAGGTGGTGAGATAAGCTGCACAATATAATTGACCTTTCAGTATATTGTTGCACACACACCATCTATTTAGCAAATGCCCTTGTTATCAACAGCAGCCTTTTAAACTCACCTGAGCTAACAGGTATGTGCGCTGGTTACTCTGCTGCGCTTAAAATTTCTTTTTTGGTTTGCTACAATGCCTTTTCTGAAACGTTGTCTCCTTCTGCTGGAACACTGACTTCTTTCATTTAATGCCTGCAGACTATAAAAGAGAACCCAACCCAAAAAGTTTGGTTGATTAGTCTGTGGCATTCTGTTAAACTGTTGCTTATGGCGGTCTCTGTGAGCTTCTCAGCGACATTCAGCCAGCCAGGTATCCTGCCTGCAGTAGATGGAATGTGGCAATGGAACGCTGGCTGCGCGTGTCATAATAGGCTCTGAGCCTTTATATACCTGTGCACAGCAGCAGCCACCTTCAGTCTGATGCTGGACAGCCAGCAGCAGCAGCAGCAGGAGAGGTATGTAATCAGGAGCCCTCCTGCTAAGGGTAGACAGCTGCTCGTTCCACCCCACCCCCCGCCTTAATTGGTTCTCCTCCCTTCCAACGGTGTTGAGGCGGGTGGGAACAGCAGGGGGTGAAGGTGCTGTGTTTAAAGAGGTGGAGTTATGCAGATCTAAAACGCGTGGATTGCAGCAGCAGCAAGCCGAAAAGTGCAGGCATGTAAGGGATCTAGAGGTTGACAACATGTCTTCTTAACGGGAGTCCAGGAGCTCATCTCCACAAATGGACTTTTTAGGATCCTTGGGTGGCTCCGTAGTTTGAAACCAATTCTGGTTATCGCTTCTCGGCCTTTTGGCTAAGATCAAGTGTAGTATCTGTTCTTATCAGTTTAATATCTGATACGTCCCCTATCTGGGGACCATATATTAAATGGATTTTTAGAACAGGGAGATGGAAAAAGAGCTTGCTCTGTCCACTCCACGCATTGACCTGGTATTGCAGTATCTCCAGGACCGGTGCACCCCTTCTTTAATGCAGTTTCTAAAATCAGAAAGAATTGAATTCAATGTTTTTTGTTCATTTTGCTTGTTTGTCGGATTTTGGGATGGACTCTTTGGCTCTGCTTTTCTTCTCCTCATTGGATTTTTCATGTTCAAAGTTGCAGAAGCCAGATTACAAGCTCATTTTGGTTCAACTTCAGCAACTGTGCATTGCATTGCCATGTAATGTGATGCAATGCTATCTTTCTAGCTCTCCCTTTTTACTTCCTTTTGGATAAACAGACATATTAGGCAAGCATTTTGGAGCTTTCACCTAAATAACTACAGGTGGTGAGATAAGCTGCACAATATAATTGACCTTTCAGTATATTGTTGCACACACACCATCTATTTAGCAAATGCCCTTGTTATCAACAGCAGCCTTTTAAACTCACCTGAGCTAACAGGTATGTGCGCTGGTTACTCTGCTGCGCTTAAAATTTCTTTTTTGGTTTGCTACAATGCCTTTTCTGAAACGTTGTCTCCTTCTGCTGGAACACTGACTTCTTTCATTTAATGCCTGCAGACTATAAAAGAGAACCCAACCCAAAAAGTTTGGTTGATTAGTCTGTGGCATTCTGTTAAACTGTTGCTTATGGCGGTCTCTGTGAGCTTCTCAGCGACATTCAGCCAGCCAGGTATCCTGCCTGCAGTAGATGGAATGTGGCAATGGAACGCTGGCTGCGCGTGTCATAATAGGCTCTGAGCCTTTATATACCTGTGCATAGCAGCAGCCACCTTCAGTCTGCTGCTGGACAGCCAGCAGCAGCAGCAGCAGGAGAGGTATGTAATCAGGAGCCCTCCTGCTAAGGGTAGACAGCTGCTCGTTCCACCCCACCCCCCGCCTTAATTGGTTCTCCTCCCTTCCAACGGTGTTGAGGCGGGTGGGAACAGCAGGGGGTGAAGGTGCTGTGTTTAAAGAGGTGGAGTTATGCAGATCTAAAACGCGTGGATTGCAGCAGCAGCAAGCCGAAAAGTGCAGGCATGTAAGGGATCTAGAGGTTGACAACATGTCTTCTTAACGGGAGTCCAGGAGCTCATCTCCACAAATGGACTTTTTAGGATCCTTGGGTGGCTCCGTAGTTTGAAACCAATTCTGGTTATCGCTTCTCGGCCTTTTGGCTAAGATCAAGTGTAGTATCTGTTCTTATCAGTTTAATATCTGATACGTCCCCTATCTGGGGACCATATATTAAATGGATTTTTAGAACAGGGAGATGGAAAAAGAGCTTGCTCTGTCCACTCCACGCATTGACCTGGTATTGCAGTATCTCCAGGACCGGTGCACCCCTTCTTTAATGCAGTTTCTAAAATCAGAAAGAATTGAATTCAATGTTTTGTGTTCATTTTGCTTGTTTGTCGGATTTTGGGATGGACTCTTTGGCTCTGCTTTTCTTCTCCTCATTGGATTTTTCATGTTCAAAGTTGCAGAAGCCAGATTACAAGCTCATTTTGGTTCAACTTCAGCAACTGTGCATTGCATTGCCATGTAATGTGATGCAATGCTATCTTTCTAGCTCTCCCTTTTTACTTCCTTTTGGATAAACAGACATATTAGGCAAGCATTTTGGAGCTTTCACCTAAATAACTACAGGTGGTGAGATAAGCTGCACAATATAATTGACCTTTCAGTATATTGTTGCACACACACCATCTATTTAGCAAATGCCCTTGTTATCAACAGCAGCCTTTTAAACTCACCTGAGCTAACAGGTATGTGCGCTGGTTACTCTGCTGCGCTTAAAATTTCTTTTTTGGTTTGCTACAATGCCTTTTCTGAAACGTTGTCTCCTTCTGCTGGAACACTGACTTCTTTCATTTAATGCCTGCAGACTATAAAAGAGAACCCAACCCAAAAAGTTTGGTTGATTAGTCTGTGGCATTCTGTTAAACTGTTGCTTATGGCGGTCTCTGTGAGCTTCTCAGCGACATTCAGCCAGCCAGGTATCCTGCCTGCAGTAGATGGAATGTGGCAATGGAACGCTGGCTGCGCGTGTCATAATAGGCTCTGAGCCTTTATATACCTGTGCACAGCAGCAGCCACCTTCAGTCTGCTGCTGGACAGCCAGCAGCAGCAGCAGCAGGAGAGGTATGTAATCAGGAGCCCTCCTGCTAAGGGTAGACAGCTGCTCGTTCCACCCCACCCCCCGCCTTAATTGGTTCTCCTCCCTTCCAACGGTGTTGAGGCGGGTGGGAACAGCAGGGGGTGAAGGTGCTGTGTTTAAAGAGGTGGAGTTATGCAGATCTAAAACGCGTGGATTGCAGCAGCAGCAAGCCGAAAAGTGCAGGCATGTAAGGGATCTAGAGGTTGACAACATGTCTTCTTAACGGGAGTCCAGGAGCTCATCTCCACAAATGGACTTTTTAGGATCCTTGGGTGGCTCCGTAGTTTGAAACCAATTCTGGTTATCGCTTCTCGGCCTTTTGGCTAAGATCAAGTGTAGTATCTGTTCTTATCAGTTTAATATCTGATACGTCCCCTATCTGGGGACCATATATTAAATGGATTTTTAGAACAGGGAGATGGAAAAAGAGCTTGCTCTGTCCACTCCACGCATTGACCTGGTATTGCAGTATCTCCAGGACCGGTGCACCCCTTCTTTAATGCAGTTTCTAAAATCAGAAAGAATTGAATTCAATGTTTTTTGTTCATTTTGCTTGTTTGTCGGATTTTGGGATGGACTCTTTGGCTCTGCTTTTCTTCTCCTCATTGGATTTTTCATGTTCAAAGTTGCAGAAGCCAGATTACAAGCTCATTTTGGTTCAACTTCAGCAACTGTGCATTGCATTGCCATGTAATGTGATGCAATGCTATCTTTCTAGCTCTCCCTTTTTACTTCCTTTTGGATAAACAGACATATTAGGCAAGCATTTTGGAGCTTTCACCTAAATAACTACAGGTGGTGAGATAAGCTGCACAATATAATTGACCTTTCAGTATATTGTTGCACACACACCATCTATTTAGCAAATGCCCTTGTTATCAACAGCAGCCTTTTAAACTCACCTGAGCTAACAGGTATGTGCGCTGGTTACTCTGCTGCGCTTAAAATTTCTTTTTTGGTTTGCTACAATGCCTTTTCTGAAACGTTGTCTCCTTCTGCTGGAACACTGACTTCTTTCATTTAATGCCTGCAGACTATAAAAGAGAACCCAACCCAAAAAGTTTGGTTGATTAGTCTGTGGCATTCTGTTAAACTGTTGCTTATGGCGGTCTCTGTGAGCTTCTCAGCGACATTCAGCCAGCCAGGTATCCTGCCTGCAGTAGATGGAATGTGGCAATGGAACGCTGGCTGCGCGTGTCATAATAGGCTCTGAGCCTTTATATACCTGTGCACAGCAGCAGCCACCTTCAGTCTGCTGCTGGACAGCCAGCAGCAGCAGCTGCAGGAGAGGTATGTAATCAGGAGCCCTCCTGCTAAGGGTAGACAGCTGCTCGTTCCACCCCACCCCCCGCCTTAATTGGTTCTCCTCCCTTCCAACGGTGTTGAGGCGGGTGGGAACAGCAGGGGGTGAAGGTGCTGTGTTTAAAGAGGTGGAGTTATGCAGATCTAAAACGCGTGGATTGCAGCAGCAGCAAGCCGAAAAGTGCAGGCATGTAAGGGATCTAGAGGTTGACAACATGTCTTCTTAACGGGAGTCCAGGAGCTCATCTCCACAAATGGACTTTTTAGGATCCTTGGGTGGCTCCATAGTTTGAAACCAATTCTGGTTATCGCTTCTCGGCCTTTTGGCTAAGATCAAGTGTAGTATCTGTTCTTATCAGTTTAATATCTGATACGTCCCCTATCTGGGTACCATATATTAAATGGATTTTTAGAACAGGGAGATGGAAAAAGAGCTTGCTCTGTCCACTCCACGCATTGACCTGGTATTGCAGTATCTCCAGGACCGGTGCACCCCTTCTTTAATGCAGTTTCTAAAATCAGAAAGAATTGAATTCAATGTTTTTTTTTCATTTTGCTTGTTTGTCGGATTTTGGGATGGACTCTTTGGCTCTGCTTTTCTTCTCCTCATTGGATTTTTCATGTTCAAAGTTGCAGAAGCCAGATTACAAGCTCATTTTGGTTCAACTTCAGCAACTGTGCATTGCATTGCCATGTAATGTGATGCAATGCTATCTTTCTAGCTCTCCCTTTTTACTTCCTTTTGGATAAACAGACATATTAGGCAAGCATTTTGGAGCTTTCACCTAAATAACTACAGGTGGTGAGATAAGCTGCACAATATAATTGACCTTTCAGTATATTGTTGCACACACACCATCTATTTAGCAAATGCCCTTGTTATCAACAGCAGCCTTTTAAACTCACCTGAGCTAACAGGTATGTGCGCTGGTTACTCTGCTGCGCTTAAAATTTCTTTTTTGGTTTGCTACAATGCCTTTTCTGAAACGTTGTCTCCTTCTGCTGGAACACTGACTTCTTTCATTTAATGCCTGCAGACTATAAAAGAGAACCCAACCCAAAAAGTTTGGTTGATTAGTCTGTGGCATTCTGTTAAACTGTTGCTTATGGCGGTCTCTGTGAGCTTCTCAGCGACATTCAGCCAGCCAGGTATCCTGCCTGCAGTAGATGGAATGTGGCAATGGAACGCTGGCTGCGCGTGTCATAATAGGCTCTGAGCCTTTATATACCTGTGCACAGCAGCAGCCACCTTCAGTCTGCTGCTGGACAGCCAGCAGCAGCAGCAGCAGGAGAGGTATGCAATCAGGAGCCCTCCTGCTAAGGGTAGACAGCTGCTCGTTCCACCCCACCCCCCGCCTTAATTGGTTCTCCTCCCTTCCAACGGTGTTGAGGCGGGTGGGAACAGCAGGGGGTGAAGGTGCTGTGTTTAAAGAGGTGGAGTTATGCAGATCTAAAACGCGTGGATTGCAGCAGCAGCAAGCCGAAAAGTGCAGGCATGTAAGGGATCTAGAGGTTGACAACATGTCTTCTTAACGGGAGTCCAGGAGCTCATCTCCACAAATGGACTTTTTAGGATCCTTGGGTGGCTCCGTAGTTTGAAACCAATTCTGGTTATCGCTTCTCGGCCTTTTGGCTAAGATCAAGTGTAGTATCTGTTCTTATCAGTTTAATATCTGATACGTCCCCTATCTGGGGACCATATATTAAATGGATTTTTAGAACAGGGAGATGGAAAAAGAGCTTGCTCTGTCCACTCCACGCATTGACCTGGTATTGCAGTATCTCCAGGACCGGTGCACCCCTTCTTTAATGCAGTTTCTAAAATCAGAAAGAATTGAATTCAATGTTTTTTGTTCATTTTGCTTGTTTGTCGGATTTTGGGATGGACTCTTTGGCTCTGCTTTTCTTCTCCTCATTGGATTTTTCATGTTCAAAGTTGCAGAAGCCAGATTACAAGCTCATTTTGGTTCAACTTCAGCAACTGTGCATTGCATTGCCATGTAATGTGATGCAATGCTATCTTTCTAGCTCTCCCTTTTTACTTCCTTTTGGATAAACAGACATATTAGGCAAGCATTTTGGAGCTTTCACCTAAATAACTACAGGTGGTGAGATAAGCTGCACAATATAATTGACCTTTCAGTATATTGTTGCACACACACCGTCTATTTAGCAAATGCCCTTGTTATCAACAGCAGCCTTTTAAACTCACCTGAGCTAACAGGTATGTGCGCTGGTTACTCTGCTGCGCTTAAAATTTCTTTTTTGGTTTGCTACAATGCCTTTTCTGAAACGTTGTCTCCTTCTGCTGGAACACTGACTTCTTTCATTTAATGCCTGCAGACTATAAAAGAGAACCCAACCCAAAAAGTTTGGTTGATTAGTCTGTGGCATTCTGTTAAACTGTTGCTTATGGCGGTCTCTGTGAGCTTCTCAGCGACATTCAGCCAGCCAGGTATCCTGCCTGCAGTAGATGGAATGTGGCAATGGAACGCTGGCTGCGCGTGTCATAATAGGCTCTGAGCCTTTATATACCTGTGCACAGCAGCAGCCACCTTCAGTCTGCTGCTGGACAGCCAGCAGCAGCAGCAGGAGAGGTATGTAATCAGGAGCCCTCCTGCTAAGGGTAGACAGCTGCTCGTTCCACCCCACCCCCCGCCTTAATTGGTTCTCCTCCCTTCCAACGGTGTTGAGGCGGGTGGGAACAGCAGGGGGTGAAGGTGCTGTGTTTAAAGAGGTGGAGTTATGCAGATCTAAAACGCGTGGGTTGCAGCAGCAGCAAGCCGAAAAGTGCAGGCATGTAAGGGATCTAGAGGTTGACAACATGTCTTCTTAACGGGAGTCCAGGAGCTCATCTCCACAAATGGACTTTTTAGGATCCTTGGGTGGCTCCGTAGTTTGAAACCAATTCTGGTTATCGCTTCTCGGCCTTTTGGCTAAGATCAAGTGTAGTATCTGTTCTTATCAGTTTAATATCTGATACGTCCCCTATCTGGGGACCATATATTAAATGGATTTTTAGAACAGGGAGATGGAAAAAGAGCTTGCTCTGTCCACTCCACGCATTGACCTGGTATTGCAGTATCTCCAGGACCGGTGCACCCCTTCTTTAATGCAGTTTCTAAAATCAGAAAGAATTGAATTCAATGTTTTTTGTTCATTTTGCTTGTTTGTCGGATTTTGGGATGGACTCTTTGGCTCTGCTTTTCTTCTCCTCATTGGATTTTTCATGTTCAAAGTTGCAGAAGCCAGATTACAAGCTCATTTTGGTTCAACTTCAGCAACTGTGCATTGCATTGCCATGTAATGTGATGCAATGCTATCTTTCTAGCTCTCCCTTTTTACTTCCTTTTGGATAAACAGACATATTAGGCAAGCATTTTGGAGCTTTCACCTAAATAACTACAGGTGGTGAGATAAGCTGCACAATATAATTGACCTTTCAGTATATTGTTGCACACACACCATCTATTTAGCAAATGCCCTTGTTATCAACAGCAGCCTTTTAAACTCACCTGAGCTAACAGGTATGTGCGCTGGTTACTCTGCTGCGCTTAAAATTTCTTTTTTGGTTTGCTACAATGCCTTTTCTGAAACGTTGTCTCCTTCTGCTGGAACACTGACTTCTTTCATTTAATGCCTGCAGACTATAAAAGAGAACCCAACCCAAAAAGTTTGGTTGATTAGTCTGTGGCATTCTGTTAAACTGTTGCTTATGGCGGTCTCTGTGAGCTTCTCAGCGACATTCAGCCAGCCAGGTATCCTGCCTGCAGTAGATGGAATGTGGCAATGGAACGCTGGCTGCGCGTGTCATAATAGGCTCTGAGCCTTTATATACCTGTGCACAGCAGCAGCCACCTTCAGTCTGCTGCTGGACAGCCAGCAGCAGCAGCAGCAGGAGAGGTATGTAATCAGGAGCCCTCCTGCTAAGGGTAGACAGCTGCTCGTTCCACCCCACCCCCCGCCTTAATTGGTTCTCCTCCCTTCCAACGGTGTTGAGGCGGGTGGGAACAGCAGGGGGTGAAGGTGCTGTGTTTAAAGAGGTGGAGTTATGCAGATCTAAAACGCGTGGATTGCAGCAGCAGCAAGCCGAAAAGTGCAGGCATGTAAGGGATCTAGAGGTTGACAACATGTCTTCTTAACGGGAGTCCAGGAGCTCATCTCCACAAATGGACTTTTTAGGATCCTTGGGTGGCTCCGTAGTTTGAAACCAATTCTGGTTATCGCTTCTCGGCCTTTTGGCTAAGATCAAGTGTAGTATCTGTTCTTATCAGTTTAATATCTGATACGTCCCCTATCTGGGGACCATATATTAAATGGATTTTTAGAACAGGGAGATGGAAAAAGAGCTTGCTCTGTCCACTCCACGCATTGACCTGGTACTGCAGTATCTCCAGGACCGGTGCACCCCTTCTTTAATGCAGTTTCTAAAATCAGAAAGAATTGAATTCAATGTTTTTTTTCATTTTGCTTGTTTGTCGGATTTTGGGATGGACTCTTTGGCTCTGCTTTTCTTCTCCTCATTGGATTTTTCATGTTCAAAGTTGCAGAAGCCAGATTACAAGCTCATTTTGGTTCAACTTCAGCAACTGTGCATTGCATTGCCATGTAATGTGATGCAATGCTATCTTTCTAGCTCTCCCTTTTTACTTCCTTTTGGATAAACAGACATATTAGGCAAGCATTTTGGAGCTTTCACCTAAATAACTACAGGTGGTGAGATAAGCTGCACAATATAATTGACCTTTCAGTATATTGTTGCACACACACCATCTATTTAGCAAATGCCCTTGTTATCAACAGCAGCCTTTTAAACTCACCTGAGCTAACAGGTATGTGCGCTGGTTACTCTGCTGCGCTTAAAATTTCTTTTTTGGTTTGCTACAATGCCTTTTCTGAAACGTTGTCTCCTTCTGCTGGAACACTGACTTCTTTCATTTAATGCCTGCAGACTATAAAAGAGAACCCAACCCAAAAAGTTTGGTTGATTAGTCTGTGGCATTCTGTTAAACTGTTGCTTATGGCGGTCTCTGTGAGCTTCTCAGCGACATTCAGCCAGCCAGGTATCCTGCCTGCAGTAGATGGAATGTGGCAATGGAACGCTGGCTGCGCGTGTCATAATAGGCTCTGAGCCTTTATATACCTGTGCACAGCAGCAGCCACCTTCAGTCTGCTGCTGGACAGCCAGCAGCAGCAGCAGCAGGAGAGGTATGTAATCAGGAGCCCTCCTGCTAAGGGTAGACAGCTGCTCGTTCCACCCCACCCCCCGCCTTAATTGGTTCTCCTCCCTTCCAACGGTGTTGAGGCGGGTGGGAACAGCAGGGGGTGAAGGTGCTGTGTTTAAAGAGGTGGAGTTATGCAGATCTAAAACGCGTGGATTGCAGCAGCAGCAAGCCGAAAAGTGCAGGCATGTAAGGGATCTAGAGGTTGACAACATGTCTTCTTAACGGGAGTCCAGGAGCTCATCTCCACAAATGGACTTTTTAGGATCCTTGGGTGGCTCCGTAGTTTGAAACCAATTCTGGTTATCGCTTCTCGGCCTTTTGGCTAAGATCAAGTGTAGTATCTGTTCTTATCAGTTTAATATCTGATACGTCCCCTATCTGGGGACCATATATTAAATGGATTTTTAGAACAGGGAGATGGAAAAAGAGCTTGCTCTGTCCACTCCACGCATTGACCTGGTACTGCAGTATCTCCAGGACCGGTGCACCCCTTCTTTAATGCAGTTTCTAAAATCAGAAAGAATTGAATTCAATGTTTTTTTTCATTTTGCTTGTTTGTCGGATTTTGGGATGGACTCTTTGGCTCTGCTTTTCTTCTCCTCATTGGATTTTTCATGTTCAAAGTTGCAGAAGCCAGATTACAAGCTCATTTTGGTTCAACTTCAGCAACTGTGCGTTGCATTGCCATGTAATGTGATGCAATGCTATCTTTCTAGCTCTCCCTTTTTACTTCCTTTTGGATAAACAGACATATTAGGCAAGCATTTTGGAGCTTTCACCTAAATAACTACAGGTGGTGAGATAAGCTGCACAATATAATTGACCTTTCAGTATATTGTTGCACACACACCATCTATTTAGCAAATGCCCTTGTTATCAACAGCAGCCTTTTAAACTCACCTGAGCTAACAGGTATGTGCGCTGGTTACTCTGCTGCGCTTAAAATTTCTTTTTTGGTTTGCTACAATGCCTTTTCTGAAACGTTGTCTCCTTCTGCTGGAACACTGACTTCTTTCATTTAATGCCTGCAGACTATAAAAGAGAACCCAACCCAAAAAGTTTGGTTGATTAGTCTGTGGCATTCTGTTAAACTGTTGCTTATGGCGGTCTCTGTGAGCTTCTCAGCGACATTCAGCCAGCCAGGTATCCTGCCTGCAGTAGATGGAATGTGGCAATGGAACGCTGGCTGCGCGTGTCATAATAGGCTCTGAGCCTTTATATACCTGTGCACAGCAGCAGCCACCTTCAGTCTGCTGCTGGACAGCCAGCAGCAGCAGCAGCAGGAGAGGTATGTAATCAGGAGCCCTCCTGCTAAGGGTAGACAGCTGCTCGTTCCACCCCACCCCCCGCCTTAATTGGTTCTCCTCCCTTCCAACGGTGTTGAGGCGGGTGGGAACAGCAGGGGGTGAAGGTGCTGTGTTTAAAGAGGTGGAGTTATGCAGATCTAAAACGCGTGGATTGCAGCAGCAGCAAGCCGAAAAGTGCAGGCATGTAAGGGATCTAGAGGTTGACAACATGTCTTCTTAACGGGAGTCCAGGAGCTCATCTCCACAAATGGACTTTTTAGGATCCTTGGGTGGCTCCGTAGTTTGAAACCAATTCTGGTTATCGCTTCTCGGCCTTTTGGCTAAGATCAAGTGTAGTATCTGTTCTTATCAGTTTAATATCTGATACGTCCCCTATCTGGGGACCATATATTAAATGGATTTTTAGAACAGGGAGATGGAAAAAGAGCTTGCTCTGTCCACTCCACGCATTGACCTGGTATTGCAGTATCTCCAGGACCGGTGCACCCCTTCTTTAATGCAGTTTCTAAAATCAGAAAGAATTGAATTCAATGTTTTTTGTTCATTTTGCTTGTTTGTCGGATTTTGGGATGGACTCTTTGGCTCTGCTTTTCTTCTCCTCATTGGATTTTTCATGTTCAAAGTTGCAGAAGCCAGATTACAAGCTCATTTTGGTTCAACTTCAGCAACTGTGCATTGCATTGCCATGTAATGTGATGCAATGCTATCTTTCTAGCTCTCCCTTTTTACTTCCTTTTGGATAAACAGACATATTAGGCAAGCATTTTGGAGCTTTCACCTAAATAACTACAGGTGGTGAGATAAGCTGCACAATATAATTGACCTTTCAGTATATTGTTGCACACACACCATCTATTTAGCAAATGCCCTTGTTATCAACAGCAGCCTTTTAAACTCACCTGAGCTAACAGGTATGTGCGCTGGTTACTCTGCTGCGCTTAAAATTTCTTTTTTGGTTTGCTACAATGCCTTTTCTGAAACGTTGTCTCCTTCTGCTGGAACACTGACTTCTTTCATTTAATGCCTGCAGACTATAAAAGAGAACCCAACCCAAAAAGTTTGGTTGATTAGTCTGTGGCATTCTGTTAAACTGTTGCTTATGGCGGTCTCTGTGAGCTTCTCAGCGACATTCAGCCAGCCAGGTATCCTGCCTGCAGTAGATGGAATGTGGCAATGGAACGCTGGCTGCGCGTGTCATAATAGGCTCTGAGCCTTTATATACCTGTGCACAGCAGCAGCCACCTTCAGTCTGCTGCTGGACAGCCAGCAGCAGCAGCAGCAGGAGAGGTATGTAATCAGGAGCCCTCCTGCTAAGGGTAGACAGCTGCTCGTTCCACCCCACCCCCCGCCTTAATTGGTTCTCCTCCCTTCCAACGGTGTTGAGGCGGGTGGGAACAGCAGGGGGTGAAGGTGCTGTGTTTAAAGAGGTGGAGTTATGCAGATCTAAAACGCGTGGATTGCAGCAGCAGCAAGCCAAAAAGTGCAGGCATGTAAGGGATCTAGAGGTTGACAACATGTCTTCTTAACGGGAGTCCAGGAGCTCATCTCCACAAATGGACTTTTTAGGATCCTTGGGTGGCTCCGTAGTTTGAAACCAATTCTGGTTATCGCTTCTCGGCCTTTTGGCTAAGATCAAGTGTAGTATCTGTTCTTATCAGTTTAATATCTGATACGTCCCCTATCTGGGGACCATATATTAAATGGATTTTTAGAACAGGGAGATGGAAAAAGAGCTTGCTCTGTCCACTCCACGCATTGACCTGGTATTGCAGTATCTCCAGGACCGGTGCACCCCTTCTTTAATGCAGTTTCTAAAATCAGAAAGAATTGAATTCAATGTTTTTTGTTCATTTTGCTTGTTTTTCGGATTTTGGGATGGACTCTTTGGCTCTGCTTTTCTTCTCCTCATTGGATTTTTCATGTTCAAAGTTGCAGAAGCCAGATTACAAGCTCATTTTGGTTCAACTTCAGCAACTGTGCATTGCATTGCCATGTAATGTGATGCAATGCTATCTTTCTAGCTCTCCCTTTTTACTTCCTTTTGGATAAACAGACATATTAGGCAAGCATTTTGGAGCTTTCACCTAAATAACTACAGGTGGTGAGATAAGCTGCACAATATAATTGACCTTTCAGTATATTGTTGCACACACACCATCTATTTAGCAAATGCCCTTGTTATCAACAGCAGCCTTTTAAACTCACCTGAGCTAACAGGTATGTGCGCTGGTTACTCTGCTGCGCTTAAAATTTCTTTTTTGGTTTGCTACAATGCCTTTTCTGAAACGTTGTCTCCTTCTGCTGGAACACTGACTTCTTTCATTTAATGCCTGCAGACTATAAAAGAGAACCCAACCCAAAAAGTTTGGTTGATTAGTCTGTGGCATTCTGTTAAACTGTTGCTTATGGCGGTCTCTGTGAGCTTCTCAGCGACATTCAGCCAGCCAGGTATCCTGCCTGCAGTAGATGGAATGTGGCAATGGAACGCTGGCTGCGCGTGTCATAATAGGCTCTGAGCCTTTATATACCTGTGCACAGCAGCAGCCACCTTCAGTCTGCTGCTGGACAGCCAGCAGCAGCAGCAGCAGGAGAGGTATGTAATCAGGAGCCCTCCTGCTAAGGGTAGACAGCTGCTCGTTCCACCCCACCCCCCGCCTTAATTGGTTCTCCTCCCTTCCAACGGTGTTGAGGCGGGTGGGAACAGCAGGGGGTGAAGGTGCTGTGTTTAAAGAGGTGGAGTTATGCAGATCTAAAACGCGTAGATTGCAGCAGCAGCAAGCCGAAAAGTGCAGGCATGTAAGGGATCTAGAGGTTGACAACATGTCTTCTTAACAGGAGTCCAGGAGCTCATCTCCACAAATGGACTTTTTAGGATCCTTGGGTGGCTCCATAGTTTGAAACCAATTCTGGTTATCGCTTCTCGGCCTTTTGGCTAAGATCAAGTGTAGTATCTGTTCTTATCAGTTTAATATCTGATACGTCCCCTATCTGGGGACCATATATTAAATGGATTTTTAGAACAGGGAGATGGAAAAAGAGCTTGCTCTGTCCACTCCACGCATTGACCTGGTATTGCAGTATCTCCAGGACCGGTGCACCCCTTCTTTAATGCAGTTTCTAAAATCAGAAAGGATTGAATTCAATGTTTTTTGTTCATTTTGTTTGTCGGATTTTGGGATGGACTCTTTGGCTCTGCTTTTCTTCTCCTCATTGGATTTTTCATGTTCAAAGTTGCAGAAGCCAGATTACAAGCTCATTTTGGTTCAACTTCAGCAACTGTGCATTGCATTGCCATGTAATGTGATGCAATGCTATCTTTCTAGCTCTCCCTTTTTACTTCCTTTTGGATAAACAGACATATTAGGCAAGCATTTTGGAGCTTTCACCTAAATAACTACAGGTGGTGAGATAAGCTGCACAATATAATTGACCTTTCAGTATATTGTTGCACACACACCATCTATTTAGCAAATGCCCTTGTTATCAACAGCAGCCTTTTAAACTCACCTGAGCTAACAGGTATGTGCGCTGGTTACTCTGCTGCGCTTAAAATTTCTTTTTTGGTTTGCTACAATGCCTTTTCTGAAACGTTGTCTCCTTCTGCTGGAACACTGACTTCTTTCATTTAATGCCTGCAGACTATAAAAGAGAACCCAACCCAAAAAGTTTGGTTGATTAGTCTGTGGCATTCTGTTAAACTGTTGCTTATGGCGGTCTCTGTGAGCTTCTCAGCGACATTCAGCCAGCCAGGTATCCTGCCTGCAGTAGATGGAATGTGGCAATGGAACGCTGGCTGCGCGTGTCATAATAGGCTCTGAGCCTTTATATACCTGTGCACAGCAGCAGCCACCTTCAGTCTGCTGCTGGACAGCCAGCAGCAGCAGCAGCAGGAGAGGTATGTAATCAGGAGCCCTCCTGCTAAGGGTAGACAGCTGCTCGTTCCACCCCACCCCCCGCCTTAATTGGTTCTCCTCCCTTCCAATGGTGTTGAGGCGGGTGGGAACAGCAGGGGGTGAAGGTGCTGTGTTTAAAGAGGTGGAGTTATGCAGATCTAAAACGCGTGGATTGCAGCAGCAGCAAGCCGAAAAGTGCAGGCATGTAAGGGATCTAGAGGTTGACAACATGTCTTCTTAACGGGAGTCCAGGAGCTCATCTCCACAAATGGACTTTTTAGGATCCTTGGGTGGCTCCGTAGTTTGAAACCAATTCTGGTTATCGCTTCTCGTCCTTTTGGCTAAGATCAAGTGTAGTATCTGGGGGACCCTTCTCCTTTTGGAGAGGGTTTCAAGAAGACCAGCATCCTAGTGCACTTTTTTTGTGGCACTTGTCACTTTTTTAAGCGCACTCGGGTTTTGTACACGAATTCGGGCTTTCAAAAAAAAAAAAAATCTGTTCTTATCAGTTTAATATCTGATACGTCCCCTATCTGGGGACCATATATTAAATGGATTTTTAGAACAGGGAGATGGAAAAAGAGCTTGCTCTGTCCACTCCACGCATTGACCTGGTATTGCAGTATCTCCAGGACCGGTGCACCCCTTCTTTAATGCAGTTTCTAAAATCAGAAAGAATTGAATTCAATGTTTTTTGTTCATTTTGCTTGTTTGTCGGATTTTGGGATGGACTCTTTGGCTCTGCTTTTCTTCTCCTCATTGGATTTTTCATGTTCAAAGTTGCAGAAGCCAGATTACAAGCTCATTTTGGTTCAACTTCAGCAACTGTGCATTGCATTGCCATGTAATGTGATGCAATGCTATCTTTCTAGCTCTCCCTTTTTACTTCCTTTTGGATAAACAGACATATTAGGCAAGCATTTTGGAGCTTTCACCTAAATAACTACAGGTGGTGAGATAAGCTGCACAATATAATTGACCTTTCAGTATATTGTTGCACACACACCATCTATTTAGCAAATGCCCTTGTTATCAACAGCAGCCTTTTAAACTCACCTGAGCTAACAGGTATGTGCGCTGGTTACTCTGCTGCGCTTAAAATTTCTTTTTTGGTTTGCTACAATGCCTTTTCTGAAACGTTGTCTCCTTCTGCTGGAACACTGACTTCTTTCATTTAATGCCTGCAGACTATAAAAGAGAACCCAACCCAAAAAGTTTGGTTGATTAGTCTGTGGCATTCTGTTAAACTGTTGCTTATGGCGGTCTCTGTGAGCTTCTCAGCGACATTCAGCCAGCCAGGTATCCTGCCTGCAGTAGATGGAATGTGGCAATGGAACGCTGGCTGCGCGTGTCATAATAGGCTCTGAGCCTTTATATACCTGTGCACAGCAGCAGCCACCTTCAGTCTGCTGCTGGACAGCCAGCAGCAGCAGCAGCAGGAGAGGTATGTGATCAGGAGCCCTCCTGCTAAGGGTAGACAGCTGCTCGTTCCACCCCAGCTCCCGCCTTAATTGGTTCTCCTCCCTTCCAACGGTGTTGAGGCAGGTGGGAACAGCAGGGGGTGAAGGTGCTGTGTTTAAAGAGGTGGAGTTATGCAGATCTAAAACGCGTGGATTGCAGCAGCAGCAAGCCGAAAAGTGCAGGCATGTAAGGGATCTAGAGGTTGACAACATGTCTTCTTAACGGGAGTCCAGGAGCTCATCTCCACAAATGGACTTTTTAGGATCCTTGGGTGGCTCCGTAGTTTGAAACCAATTCTGGTTATCGCTTCTCGGCCTTTTGGCTAAGATCAAGTGTAGTATCTTTTGAAAAGGCGGTTTTGTCCTTGGGCTGCTCTAGTAAATTGATGCACATTACACACTGGTTTGGTGCACTTGTTAGTACGCCAGGTGGCTCATAGAGTCATCTGATGGAAAACATGGCCCTCCAGGATCGAAGTCACTAGGCTTGGTAAGTGTGAGGGCTTTGGAGCAATGTGCCCCAGGAGTAGGCGCCCTGGTGGGAGTCCAAGCTTACTGGGACTGGGAACCCCAGAAAGACTTGGGCTTCGTAGCACGCCGCACCTTTGCCAATCATACTTTCTGAGCAACACCCCCTATTCCTGGCCTCCGGGCTAGGAAGGGGAATTTTTATAAACCCGGTCGGAGGTCCGGTCAGCTTTGGGCTGAGAAACCAACACAGGCTCCAGCTCCACTAGGGTGGCAGCCTAGCTGGACGCTGGGAGCACGAAAACGGCTCTTCTCTGGCTTCGGCAAGAGAGAGCATCGGAGATCCCCGACCCTCGCTGTGGCCTTCTGGCTCGGAGGGATGGGGATGGTTTATTGGGGACCCTCTCCTCCGGTAAGGGTCCACATGAATCCTCGCCTCGTGCGCTGTTTTGGTGTGACTTCGGTCACATATTTCAGTGCCTTGGATGCAGCTTCAATCAAAAAATCTGTTCTTATCAGTTTAATATCTGATACGTCCCCTATCTGGGGACCATATATTAAATGGATTTTTAGAACAGGGAGATGGAAAAAGAGCTTGCTCTGTCCACTCCACGCATTGACCTGGTATTGCAGTATCTCCAGGACCGGTGCACCCCTTCTTTAATGCAGTTTCTAAAATCAGAAAGAATTGAATTCAATGTTTTTTGTTCATTTTGCTTGTTTGTCGGATTTTGGGATGGACTCTTTGGCTCTGCTTTTCTTCTCCTCATTGGATTTTTCATGTTCAAAGTTGCAGAAGCCAGATTACAAGCTCATTTTGGTTCAACTTCAGCAACTGTGCATTGCATTGCCATGTAATGTGATGCAATGCTATCTTTCTAGCTCTCCCTTTTTATTTCCTTTTGGATAAACAGACATATTAGGCAAGCATTTTGGAGCTTTCACCTAAATAACTACAGGTGGTGAGATAAGCTGCACAATATAATTGACCTTTCAGTATATTGTTGCACACACACCATCTATTTAGCAAATGCCCTTGTTATCAACAGCAGCCTTTTAAACTCACCTGAGCTAACAGGTATGTGCGCTGGTTACTCTGCTGCGCTTAAAATTTCTTTTTTGGTTTGCTACAATGCCTTTTCTGAAACGTTGTCTCCTTCTGCTGGAACACTGACTTCTTTCATTTAATGCCTGCAGACTATAAAAGAGAACCCAACCCAAAAAGTTTGGTTGATTAGTCTGTGGCATTCTGTTAAACTGTTGCTTATGGCGGTCTCTGTGAGCTTCTCAGCGACATTCAGCCAGCCAGGTATCCTGCCTGCAGTAGATGGAATGTGGCAATGGAACGCTGGCTGCGCGTGTCATAATAGGCTCTGAGCCTTTATATACCTGTGCACAGCAGCAGCCACCTTCAGTCTGCTGCTGGACAGCCAGCAGCAGCAGCAGCAGGAGAGGTATGTAATCAGGAGCCCTCCTGCTAAGGGTAGACAGCTGCTCGTTCCACCCCACCCCCCGCCTTAATTGGTTCTCCTCCCTTCCAACGGTGTTGAGGCGGGTGGGAACAGCAGGGGGTGAAGGTGCTGTGTTTAAAGAGGTGGAGTTATGCAGATCTAAAACGCGTGGATTGCAGCAGCAGCAAGCCGAAAAGTGCAGGCATGTAAGGGATCTAGAGGTTGACAACATGTCTTCTTAACGGGAGTCCAGGAGCTCATCTCCACAAATGGACTTTTTAGGATCCTTGGGTGGCTCCGTAGTTTGAAACCAATTCTGGTTATCGCTTCTCGGCCTTTTGGCTAAGATCAAGTGTAGTATCTGTTCTTATCAGTTTAATATCTGATACGTCCCCTATCTGGGGACCATATATTAAATGGATTTTTAGAACAGGGAGATGGAAAAAGAGCTTGCTCTGTCCACTCCACGCATTGACCTGGTATTGCAGTATCTCCAGGACCGGTGCACCCCTTCTTTAATGCAGTTTCTAAAATCAGAAAGAATTGAATTCAATGTTTTTTGTTCATTTTGCTTGTTTGTCGGATTTTGGGATGGACTCTTTGGCTCTGCTTTTCTTCTCCTCATTGGATTTTTCATGTTCAAAGTTGCAGAAGCCAGATTACAAGCTCATTTTGGTTCAACTTCAGCAACTGTGCATTGCATTGCCATGTAATGTGATGCAATGCTATCTTTCTAGCTCTCCCTTTTTACTTCCTTTTGGATAAACAGACATATTAGGCAAGCATTTTGGAGCTTTCACCTAAATAACTACAGGTGGTGAGATAAGCTGCACAATATAATTGACCTTTCAGTATATTGTTGCACACACACCATCTATTTAGCAAATGCCCTTGTTATCAACAGCAGCCTTTTAAACTCACCTGAGCTAACAGGTATGTGCGCTGGTTACTCTGCTGCGCTTAAAATTTCTTTTTTGGTTTGCTACAATGCCTTTTCTGAAACGTTGTCTCCTTCTGCTGGAACACTGACTTCTTTCATTTAATGCCTGCAGACTATAAAAGAGAACCCAACCCAAAAAGTTTGGTTGATTAGTCTGTGGCATTCTGTTAAACTGTTGCTTATGGCGGTCTCTGTGAGCTTCTCAGCGACATTCAGCCAGCCAGGTATCCTGCCTGCAGTAGATGGAATGTGGCAATGGAACGCTGGCTGCGCGTGTCATAATAGGCTCTGAGCCTTTATATACCTGTGCACAGCAGCAGCCACCTTCAGTCTGCTGCTGGACAGCCAGCAGCAGCAGCAGCAGGAGAGGTATGTAATCAGGAGCCCTCCTGCTAAGGGTAGACAGCTGCTCGTTCCACCCCACCCCCCGCCTTAATTGGTTCTCCTCCCTTCCAACGGTGTTGAGGCGGGTGGGAACAGCAGGGGGTGAAGGTGCTGTGTTTAAAGAGGTGGAGTTATGCAGATCTAAAACGCGTGGATTGCAGCAGCAGCAAGCCGAAAAGTGCAGGCATGTAAGGGATCTAGAGGTTGACAACATGTCTTCTTAACGGGAGTCCAGGAGCTCATCTCCACAAATGGACTTTTTAGGATCCTTGGGTGGCTCCGTAGTTTGAAACCAATTCTGGTTATCGCTTCTCGGCCTTTTGGCTAAGATCAAGTGTAGTATCTGTTCTTATCAGTTTAATATCTGATACGTCCCCTATCTGGGGACCATATATTAAATGGATTTTTAGAACAGGGAGATGGAAAAAGAGCTTGCTCTGTCCACTCCACGCATTGACCTGGTATTGCAGTATCTCCAGGACCGGTGCACCCCTTCTTTAATGCAGTTTCTAAAATCAGAAAGAATTGAATTCAATGTTTTTTGTTCATTTTGCTTGTTTGTCGGATTTTGGGATGGACTCTTTGGCTCTGCTTTTCTTCTCCTCATTGGATTTTTCATGTTCAAAGTTGCAGAAGCCAGATTACAAGCTCATTTTGGTTCAACTTCAGCAACTGTGCATTGCATTGCCATGTAATGTGATGCAATGCTATCTTTCTAGCTCTCCCTTTTTACTTCCTTTTGGATAAACAGACATATTAGGCAAGCATTTTGGAGCTTTCACCTAAATAACTACAGGTGGTGAGATAAGCTGCACAATATAATTGACCTTTCAGTATATTGTTGCACACACACCATCTATTTAGCAAATGCCCTTGTTATCAACAGCAGCCTTTTAAACTCACCTGAGCTAACAGGTATGTGCGCTGGTTACTCTGCTGCGCTTAAAATTTCTTTTTTGGTTTGCTACAATGCCTTTTCTGAAACGTTGTCTCCTTCTGCTGGAACACTGACTTCTTTCATTTAATGCCTGCAGACTATAAAAGAGAACCCAACCCAAAAAGTTTGGTTGATTAGTCTGTGGCATTCTGTTAAACTGTTGCTTATGGCGGTCTCTGTGAGCTTCTCAGCGACATTCAGCCAGCCAGGTATCCTGCCTGCAGTAGATGGAATGTGGCAATGGAACGCTGGCTGCGCGTGTCATAATAGGCTCTGAGCCTTTATATACCTGTGCACAGCAGCAGCCACCTTCAGTCTGCTGCTGGACAGCCAGCAGCAGCAGCAGCAGGAGAGGTATGTAATCAAGAGCCCTCCTGCTAAGGGTAGACAGCTGCTCGTTCCACCCCACCCCCCGCCTTAATTGGTTCTCCTCCCTTCCAACGGTGTTGAGGCGGGTGGGAACAGCAGGGGGTGAAGGTGCTGTGTTTAAAGAGGTGGAGTTATGCAGATCTAAAACGCGTGGATTGCAGCAGCAGCAAGCCGAAAAGTGCAGGCATGTAAGGGATCTAGAGGTTGACAACATGTCTTCTTAACGGGAGTCCAGGAGCTCATCTCCACAAATGGACTTTTTAGGATCCTTGGGTGGCTCCGTAGTTTGAAACCAATTCTGGTTATCGCTTCTCGGCCTTTTGGCTAAGATCAAGTGTAGTATCTGTTCTTATAAGTTTAATATCTGATACGTCCCCTATCTGGGGACCATATATTAAATGGATTTTTAGAACAGGGAGATGGAAAAAGAGCTTGCTCTGTCCACTCCACGCATTGACCTGGTATTGCAGTATCTCCAGGACCGGTGCACCCCTTCTTTAATGCAGTTTCTAAAATCAGAAAGAATTGAATTCAATGTTTTTTGTTCATTTTGCTTGTTTGTCGGATTTTGGGATGGACTCTTTGGCTCTGCTTTTCTTCTCCTCATTGGATTTTTCATGTTCAAAGTTGCAGAAGCCAGATTACAAGCTCATTTTGGTTCAACTTCAGCAACTGTGCATTGCATTGCCATGTAATGTGATGCAATGCTATCTTTCTAGCTCTCCCTTTTTACTTCCTTTTGGATAAACAGACATATTAGGCAAGCATTTTGGAGCTTTCACCTAAATAACTACAGGTGGTGAGATAAGCTGCACAATATAATTGACCTTTCAATATATTGTTGCACACACACCATCTATTTAGCAAATGCCCTTGTTATCAACAGCAGCCTTTTAAACTCACCTGAGCTAACAGGTATGTGCGCTGGTTACTCTGCTGCGCTTAAAATTTCTTTTTTGGTTTGCTACAATGCCTTTTCTGAAACGTTGTCTCCTTCTGCTGGAACACTGACTTCTTTCATTTAATGCCTGCAGACTATAAAAGAGAACCCAACCCAAAAAGTTTGGTTGATTAGTCTGTGGCATTCTGTTAAACTGTTGCTTATGGCGGTCTCTGTGAGCTTCTCAGCGACATTCAGCCAGCCAGGTATCCTGCCTGCAGTAGATGGAATGTGGCAATGGAACGCTGGCTGCGCGTGTCATAATAGGCTCTGAGCCTTTATATACCTGTGCACAGCAGCAGCCACCTTCAGTCTGCTGCTGGACAGCCAGCAGCAGCAGCAGCAGGAGAGGTATGTAATCAGGAGCCCTCCTGCTAAGGGTAGACAGCTGCTCGTTCCACCCCACCCCCCGCCTTAATTGGTTCTCCTCCCTTCCAATGGTGTTGAGGCGGGTGGGAACAGCAGGGGGTGAAGGTGCTGTGTTTAAAGAGGTGGAGTTATGCAGATCTAAAACGCGTGGATTGCAGCAGCAGCAAGCCGAAAAGTGCAGGCATGTAAGGGATCTAGAGGTTGACAACATGTCTTCTTAACGGGAGTCCAGGAGCTCATCTCCACAAATGGACTTTTTAGGATCCTTGGGTGGCTCCGTAGTTTGAAACCAATTCTGGTTATCGCTTCTCGGCCTTTTGGCTAAGATCAAGTGTAGTATCTGTTCTTATCAGTTTAATATCTGATACGTCCCCTATCTGGGGACCATATATTAAATGGATTTTTAGAACAGGGAGATGGAAAAAGAGCTTGCTCTGTCCACTCCACGCATTGACCTGGTATTGCAGTATCTCCAGGACCGGTGCACCCCTTCTTTAATGCAGTTTCTAAAATCAGAAAGAATTGAATTCAATGTTTTTTGTTCATTTTGCTTGTTTTTCGGATTTTGGGATGGACTCTTTGGCTCTGCTTTTCTTCTCCTCATTGGATTTTTCATGTTCAAAGTTGCAGAAGCCAGATTACAAGCTCATTTTGGTTCAACTTCAGCAACTGTGCATTGCATTGCCATGTAATGTGATGCAATGCTATCTTTCTAGCTCTCCCTTTTTACTTCCTTTTGGATAAACAGACATATTAGGCAAGCATTTTGGAGCTTTCACCTAAATAACTACAGGTGGTGAGATAAGCTGCACAATATAATTGACCTTTCAGTATATTGTTGCACACACACCATCTATTTAGCAAATGCCCTTGTTATCAACAGCAGCCTTTTAAACTCACCTGAGCTAACAGGTATGTGCGCTGGTTACTCTGCTGCGCTTAAAATTTCTTTTTTGGTTTGCTACAATGCCTTTTCTGAAACGTTGTCTCCTTCTGCTGGAACACTGACTTCTTTCATTTAATGCCTGCAGACTATAAAAGAGAACCCAACCCAAAAAGTTTGGTTGATTAGTCTGTGGCATTCTGTTAAACTGTTGCTTATGGCGGTCTCTGTGAGCTTCTCAGCGACATTCAGCCAGCCAGGTATCCTGCCTGCAGTAGATGGAATGTGGCAATGGAACGCTGGCTGCGCGTGTCATAATAGGCTCTGAGCCTTTATATACCTGTGCACAGCAGCAGCCACCTTCAGTCTGCTGCTGGACAGCCAGCAGCAGCAGCAGCAGGAGAGGTATGTAATCAGGAGCCCTCCTGCTAAGGGTAGACAGCTGCTCGTTCCACCCCACCCCCCGCCTTAATTGGTTCTCCTCCCTTCCAACTGTGTTGAAGCGGGTGGGAACAGCAGGGGGTGAAGGTGCTGTGTTTAAAGAGGTGGAGTTATGCAGATCTAAAACGCGTGGATTGCAGCAGCAGCAAGCCGAAAAGTGCAGGCATGTAAGGGATCTAGAGGTTGACAACATGTCTTCTTAACGGGAGTCCAGGAGCTCATCTCCACAAATGGACTTTTTAGGATCCTTGGGTGGCTCCGTAGTTTGAAACCAATTCTGGTTATCGCTTCTCGGCCTTTTGGCTAAGATCAAGTGTAGTATCTGTTCTTATCAGTTTAATATCTGATACGTCCCCTATCTGGGGACCATATATTAAATGGATTTTTAGAACAGGGAGATGGAAAAAGAGCTTGCTCTGTCCACTCCACGCATTGACCTGGTATTGCAGTATCTCCAGGACCGGTGCACCCCTTCTTTAATGCAGTTTCTAAAATCAGAAAGAATTGAATTCAATGTTTTTTGTTCATTTTGCTTGTTTGTCGGATTTTGGGATGGACTCTTTGGCTCTGCTTTTCTTCTCCTCATTGGATTTTTCATGTTCAAAGTTGCAGAAGCCAGATTACAAGCTCATTTTGGTTCAACTTCAGCAACTGTGCATTGCATTGCCATGTAATGTGATGCAATGCTATCTTTCTAGCTCTCCCTTTTTACTTCCTTTTGGATAAACAGACATATTAGGCAAGCATTTTGGAGCTTTCACCTAAATAACTACAGGTGGTGAGATAAGCTGCACAATATAATTGACCTTTCAGTATATTGTTGCACACACACCATCTATTTAGCAAATGCCCTTGTTATCAACAGCAGCCTTTTAAACTCACCTGAGCTAACAGGTATGTGCGCTGGTTACTCTGCTGCGCTTAAAATTTCTTTTTTGGTTTGCTACAATGCCTTTTCTGAAACGTTGTCTCCTTCTGCTGGAACACTGACTTCTTTCATTTAATGCCTGCAGACTATAAAAGAGAACCCAACCCAAAAATTTGGTTGATTAGTCTGTGGCATTCTGTTAAACTGTTGCTTATGGCGGTCTCTGTGAGCTTCTCAGCGACATTCAGCCAGCCAGGTATCCTGCCTGCAGTAGATGGAATGTGGCAATGGAACGCTGGCTGCGCGTGTCATAATAGGCTCTGAGCCTTTATATACCTGTGCACAGCAGCAGCCACCTTCAGTCTGCTGCTGGACAGCCAGCAGCAGCAGCAGCAGGAGAGGTATGTAATCAGGAGCCCTCCTGCTAAGGGTAGACAGCTGCTCGTTCCACCCCACCCCCCGCCTTAATTGGTTCTCCTCCCTTCCAACGGTGTTGAGGCGGGTGGGAACAGCAGGGGGTGAAGGTGCTGTGTTTAAAGAGGTGGAGTTATGCAGATCTAAAACGCGTGGATTGCAGCAGCAGCAAGCCGAAAAGTGCAGGCATGTAAGGGATCTAGAGGTTGACAACATGTCTTCTTAACGGGAGTCCAGGAGCTCATCTCCACAAATGGACTTTTTAGGATCCTTGGGTGGCTCCGTAGTTTGAAACCAATTCTGGTTATCGCTTCTCGGCCTTTTGGCTAAGATCAAGTGTAGTATCTGTTCTTATCAGTTTAATATCTGATACGTCCCCTATCTGGGGACCATATATTAAATGGATTTTTAGAACAGGGAGATGGAAAAAGAGCTTGCTCTGTCCACTCCACGCATTGACCTGGTATTGCAGTATCTCCAGGACCGGTGCACCCCTTCTTTAATGCAGTTTCTAAAATCAGAAAGAATTGAATTCAATGTTTTTTGTTCATTTTGCTTGTTTGTCGGATTTTGGGATGGACTCTTTGGCTCTGCTTTTCTTCTCCTCATTGGATTTTTCATGTTCAAAGTTGCAGAAGCCAGATTACAAGCTCATTTTGGTTCAACTTCAGCAACTGTGCATTGCATTGCCATGTAATGTGATGCAATGCTATCTTTCTAGCTCTCCCTTTTTACTTCCTTTTGGATAAACAGACATATTAGGCAAGCATTTTGGAGCTTTCACCTAAATAACTACAGGTGGTGAGATAAGCTGCACAATATAATTGACCTTTCAGTATATTGTTGCACACACACCATCTATTTAGCAAATGCCCTTGTTATCAACAGCAGCCTTTTAAACTCACCTGAGCTAACAGGTATGTGCGCTGGTTACTCTGCTGCGCTTAAAATTTCTTTTTTGGTTTGCTACAATGCCTTTTCTGAAACGTTGTCTCCTTCTGCTGGAACACTGACTTCTTTCATTTAATGCCTGCAGACTATAAAAGAGAACCCAACCCAAAAATTTGGTTGATTAGTCTGTGGCATTCTGTTAAACTGTTGCTTATGGCGGTCTCTGTGAGCTTCTCAGCGACATTCAGCCAGCCAGGTATCCTGCCTGCAGTAGATGGAATGTGGCAATGGAACGCTGGCTGCGCGTGTCATAATAGGCTCTGAGCCTTTATATACCTGTGCACAGCAGCAGCCACCTTCAGTCTGCTGCTGGACAGCCAGCAGCAGCAGCAGCAGGAGAGGTATGTAATCAGGAGCCCTCCTGCTAAGGGTAGACAGCTGCTCGTTCCACCCCACCCCCCGCCTTAATTGGTTCTCCTCCCTTCCAACGGTGTTGAGGCGGGTGGGAACAGCAGGGGGTGAAGGTGCTGTGTTTAAAGAGGTGGAGTTATGCAGATCTAAAACGCGTGGATTGCAGCAGCAGCAAGCCGAAAAGTGCAGGCATGTAAGGGATCTAGAGGTTGACAACATGTCTTCTTAACGGGAGTCCAGGAGCTCATCTCCACAAATGGACTTTTTAGGATCCTTGGGTGGCTCCGTAGTTTGAAACCAATTCTGGTTATCGCTTCTCGGCCTTTTGGCTAAGATCAAGTGTAGTATCTGTTCTTATCAGTTTAATATCTGATACGTCCCCTATCTGGGGACCATATATTAAATGGATTTTTAGAACAGGGAGATGGAAAAAGAGCTTGCTCTGTCCACTCCACGCATTGACCTGGTATTGCAGTATCTCCAGGACCGGTGCACCCCTTCTTTAATGCAGTTTCTAAAATCAGAAAGAATTGAATTCAATGTTTTTTGTTCATTTTGCTTGTTTGTCGGATTTTGGGATGGACTCTTTGGCTCTGCTTTTCTTCTCCTCATTGGATTTTTCATGTTCAAAGTTGCAGAAGCCAGATTACAAGCTCATTTTGGTTCAACTTCAGCAACTGTGCATTGCATTGCCATGTAATGTGATGCAATGCTATCTTTCTAGCTCTCCCTTTTTACTTCCTTTTGGATAAACAGACATATTAGGCAAGCATTTTGGAGCTTTCACCTAAATAACTACAGGTGGTGAGATAAGCTGCACAATATAATTGACCTTTCAGTATATTGTTGCACACACACCATCTATTTAGCAAATGCCCTTGTTATCAACAGCAGCCTTTTAAACTCACCTGAGCTAACAGGTATGTGCGCTGGTTACTCTGCTGCGCTTAAAATTTCTTTTTTGGTTTGCTACAATGCCTTTTCTGAAACGTTGTCTCCTTCTGCTGGAACACTGACTTCTTTCATTTAATGCCTGCAGACTATAAAAGAGAACCCAACCCAAAAAGTTTGGTTGATTAGTCTGTGGCATTCTGTTAAACTGTTGCTTATGGCGGTCTCTGTGAGCTTCTCAGCGACATTCAGCCAGCCAGGTATCCTGCCTGCAGTAGATGGAATGTGGCAATGGAACGCTGGCTGCGCGTGTCATAATAGGCTCTGAGCCTTTATATACCTGTGCACAGCAGCAGCCACCTTCAGTCTGCTGCTGGACAGCCAGCAGCAGCAGGAGAGGTATGTAATCAGGAGCCCTCCTGCTAAGGGTAGACAGCTGCTCGTTCCACCCCACCCCCCGCCTTAATTGGTTCTCCTCCCTTCCAACGGTGTTGAGGCGGGTGGGAACAGCAGGGGGTGAAGGTGCTGTGTTTAAAGAGGTGGAGTTATGCAGATCTAAAACGCGTGGATTGCAGCAGCAGCAAGCCGAAAAGTGCAGGCATGTAAGGGATCTAGAGGTTGACAACATGTCTTCTTAACGGGAGTCCAGGAGCTCATCTCCACAAATGGACTTTTTAGGATCCTTGGGTGGCTCCGTAGTTTGAAACCAATTCTGGTTATCGCTTCTCGGCCTTTTGGCTAAGATCAAGTGTAGTATCTGTTCTTATCAGTTTAATATCTGATACGTCCCCTATCTGGGGACCATATATTAAATGGATTTTTAGAACAGGGAGATGGAAAAAGAGCTTGCTCTGTCCACTCCACGCATTGACCTGGTATTGCAGTATCTCCAGGACCGGTGCACCCCTTCTTTAATGCAGTTTCTAAAATCAGAAAGAATTGAATTCAATGTTTTTTGTTCATTTTGCTTGTTTGTCGGATTTTGGGATGGACTCTTTGGCTCTGCTTTTCTTCTCCTCATTGGATTTTTCATGTTCAAAGTTGCAGAAGCCAGATTACAAGCTCATTTTGGTTCAACTTCAGCAACTGTGCATTGCATTGCCATGTAATGTGATGCAATGCTATCTTTCTAGCTCTCCCTTTTTACTTCCTTTTGGATAAACAGACATATTAGGCAAGCATTTTGGAGCTTTCACCTAAATAACTACAGGTGGTGAGATAAGCTGCACAATATAATTGACCTTTCAGTATATTGTTGCACACACACCATCTATTTAGCAAATGCCCTTGTTATCAACAGCAGCCTTTTAAACTCACCTGAGCTAACAGGTATGTGCGCTGGTTACTCTGCTGCGCTTAAAATTTCTTTTTTGGTTTGCTACAATGCCTTTTCTGAAACGTCTCCTTCTGCTGGAACACTGACTTCTTTCATTTAATGCCTGCAGACTATAAAAGAGAACCCAACCCAAAAAGTTTGGTTGATTAGTCTGTGGCATTCTGTTAAACTGTTGCTTATGGCGGTCTCTGTGAGCTTCTCAGCGACATTCAGCCAGCCAGGTATCCTGCCTGCAGTAGATGGAATGTGGCAATGGAACGCTGGCTGCGCGTGTCATAATAGGCTCTGAGCCTTTATATACCTGTGCACAGCAGCAGCCACCTTCAGTCTGCTGCTGGACAGCCAGCAGCAGCAGCAGCAGGAGAGGTATGTAATCAGGACCCCTCCTGCTAAGGGTAGACAGCTGCTCGTTCCACCCCACCCCCCGCCTTAATTGGTTCTCCTCCCTTCCAACGGTGTTGAGGCGGGTGGGAACAGCAGGGGGTGAAGGTGCTGTGTTTAAAGAGGTGGAGTTATGCAGATCTAAAACGCGTGGATTGCAGCAGCAGCAAGCCGAAAAGTGCAGGCATGTAAGGGATCTAGAGGTTGACAACATGTCTTCTTAACGGGAGTCCAGGAGCTCATCTCCACAAATGGACTTTTTAGGATCCTTGGGTGGCTCCGTAGTTTGAAACCAATTCTGGTTATCGCTTCTCGGCCTTTTGGCTAAGATCAAGTGTAGTATCTTTTGAAAAGGCAGTTTTGTCCTTGGGCTGCCCTAGTAAATTGATGCATATTACACACTGGTTTGGTGCACTTGTTAGTACGCCAGGTGGCTCATAGAGTTATCTGATGGAAAACATGGCCCTCCAGGATCGAAGTCACTAGGCTGGGTAAGTGTGAGGGCTTTGGAGCAATGTGCCCCAGGAGTAGGCGCCCTGGTGGGAGTCCAAGCTTACTGGGACTGGGAACCCCAGAAAGACTTGGCTTCGTAGCACGCCGCACCTTTGCCAATCATACTTTCTGAGCAACCCCCCCTATTCCTGGCCTCCGGGCTAGGAAGGGGAATTTTTATAAACCCGGTCGGAGGTCCGGTCAGCTTTGGGCTGAGAAACCAACACAGGCTCCAGCTCCACTAGGGTGGCAGCCTAGATGGAAGCTGGGAGCACGAAAACGGCTCTTCTCCGGCTTCGGCTAGGGAGAGCATCGGAGATCCCTGACCCTCGCTGTGGCCTTCTGGCTCGGAGGGATGGGGATGGTTTATTGGGGACCCTCTCCTCCGGGAAGGGTCCACATGAATCCTCGCCTCGTGCGCTGTTTTGGTGTGACTTCGGTCACATTTTTCAGTGCCTTGGATGCAGCTTCTATCAAAAAAATCTGTTCTTATCAGTTTAATATCTGATACGTCCCCTATCTGGGGACCATATATTAAATGGATTTTTAGAACAGGGAGATGGAAAAAGAGCTTGCTCTGTCCACTCCACGCATTGACCTGGTATTGCAGTATCTCCAGGACCGGTGCACCCCTTCTTTAATGCAGTTTCTAAAATCAGAAAGAATTGAATTCAATGTTTTTTGTTCATTTTGCTTGTTTGTCGGATTTTGGGATGGACTCTTTGGCTCTGCTTTTCTTCTCCTCATTGGATTTTTCATGTTCAAAGTTGCAGAAGCCAGATTACAAGCTCATTTTGGTTCAACTTCAGCAACTGTGCATTGCATTGCCATGTAATGTGATGCAATGCTATCTTTCTAGCTCTCCCTTTTTACTTCCTTTTGGATAAACAGACATATTAGGCAAGCATTTTGGAGCTTTCACCTAAATAACTACAGGTGGTGAGATAAGCTGCACAATATAATTGACCTTTCAGTATATTGTTGCACACACACCATCTATTTAGCAAATGCCCTTGTTATCAACAGCAGCCTTTTAAACTCACCTGAGCTAACAGGTATGTGCGCTGGTTACTCTGCTGCGCTTAAAATTTCTATTTTGGTTTGCTACAATGCCTTTTCTGAAACGTTGTCTCCTTCTGCTGGAACACTGACTTCTTTCATTTAATGCCTGCAGACTATAAAAGAGAACCCAACCCAAAAAGTTTGGTTGATTAGTCTGTGGCATTCTGTTAAACTGTTGCTTATGGCGGTCTCTGTGAGCTTCTCAGCGACATTCAGCCAGCCAGGTATCCTGCCTGCAGTAGATGGAATGTGGCAATGGAACGCTGGCTGCGCGTGTCATAATAGGCTCTGAGCCTTTATATACCTGTGCACAGCAGCAGCCACCTTCAGTCTGCTGCTGGACAGCCAGCAGCAGCAGCAGCAGGAGAGGTATGTAATCAGGAGCCCTCCTGCTAAGGGTAGACAGCTGCTCGTTCCACCCCACCCCCCGCCTTAATTGGTTCTCCTCCCTTCCAACGGTGTTGAGGCGGGTGGGAACAGCAGGGGGTGAAGGTGCTGTGTTTAAAGAGGTGGAGTTATGCAGATCTAAAACGCGTGGATTGCAGCAGCAGCAAGCCGAAAAGTGCAGGCATGTAAGGGATCTAGAGGTTGACAACATGTCTTCTTAACGGGAGTCCAGGAGCTCATCTCCACAAATGGACTTTTTAGGATCCTTGGGTGGCTCCGTAGTTTGAAACCAATTCTGGTTATCGCTTCTCGGCCTTTTGGCTAAGATCAAGTGTAGTATCTGTTCTTATCAGTTTAATATCTGATACGTCCCCTATCTGGGGACCATATATTAAATGGATTTTTAGAACAGGGAGATGGAAAAAGAGCTTGCTCTGTCCACTCCACACATTGACCTGGTATTGCAGTATCTCCAGGACCGGTGCACCCCTTCTTTAATGCAGTTTCTAAAATCAGAAAGAATTGAATTCAATGTTTTTTGTTCATTTTGCTTGTTTGTCGGATTTTGGGATGGACTCTTTGGCTCTGCTTTTCTTCTCCTCATTGGATTTTTCATGTTCAAAGTTGCAGAAGCCAGATTACAAGCTCATTTTGGTTCAACTTCAGCAACTGTGCATTGCATTGCCATGTAATGTGATGCAATGCTATCTTTCTAGCTCTCCCTTTTTACTTCCTTTTGGATAAACAGACATATTAGGCAAGCATTTTGGAGCTTTCACCTAAATAACTACAGGTGGTGAGATAAGCTGCACAATATAATTGACCTTTCAGTATATTGTTGCACACACACCATCTATTTAGCAAATGCCCTTGTTATCAACAGCAGCCTTTTAAACTCACCTGAGCTAACAGGTATGTGCGCTGGTTACTCTGCTGCGCTTAAAATTTCTTTTTTGGTTTGCTACAATGCCTTTTCTGAAACGTTGTCTCCTTCTGCTGGAACACTGACTTCTTTCATTTAATGCCTGCAGACTATAAAAGAGAACCCAACCCAAAAAGTTTGGTTGATTAGTCTGTGGCATTCTGTTAAACTGTTGCTTATGGCGGTCTCTGTGAGCTTCTCAGCGACATTCAGCCAGCCAGGTATCCTGCCTGCAGTAGATGGAATGTGGCAATGGAACGCTGGCTGCGCGTGTCATAATAGGCTCTGAGCCTTTATATACCTGTGCACAGCAGCAGCCACCTTCAGTCTGCTGCTGGACAGCCAGCAGCAGCAGCAGCAGGAGAGGTATGTAATCAGGAGCCCTCCTGCTAAGGGTAGACAGCTGCTCGTTCCACCCCACCCCCCGCCTTAATTGGTTCTCCTCCCTTCCAACGGTGTTGAGGCGGGTGGGAACAGCAGGGGGTGAAGGTGCTGTGTTTAAAGAGGTGGAGTTATGCAGATCTAAAACGCGTGGATTGCAGCAGCAGCAAGCCGAAAAGTGCAGGCATGTAAGGGATCTAGAGGTTGACAACATGTCTTCTTAACGGGAGTCCAGGAGCTCATCTCCACAATAGGACTTTTTAGGATCCTTGGGTGGCTCCGTAGTTTGAAACCAATTCTGGTTATCGCTTCTCGGCCTTTTGGCTAAGATCAAGTGTAGTATCTGTTCTTATCAGTTTAATATCTGATACGTCCCCTATCTGGGGACCATATATTAAATGGATTTTTAGAACAGGGAGATGGAAAAAGAGCTTGCTCTGTCCACTCCACGCATTGACCTGGTATTGCAGTATCTCCAGGACCGGTGCACCCCTTCTTTAATGCAGTTTCTAAAATCAGAAAGAATTGAATTCAATGTTTTTTGTTCATTTTGCTTGTTTGTCGGATTTTGGGATGGACTCTTTGGCTCTGCTTTTCTTCTCCTCATTGGATTTTTCATGTTCAAAGTTGCAGAAGCCAGATTACAAGCTCATTTTGGTTCAACTTCAGCAACTGTGCATTGCATTGCCATGTAATGTGATGCAATGCTATCTTTCTAGCTCTCCCTTTTTACTTCCTTTTGGATAAACAGACATATTAGGCAAGCATTTTGGAGCTTTCACCTAAATAACTACAGGTGGTGAGATAAGCTGCACAATATAATTGACCTTTCAGTATATTGTTGCACACACACCATCTATTTAGCAAATGCCCTTGTTATCAACAGCAGCCTTTTAAACTCACCTGAGCTAACAGGTATGTGCGCTGGTTACTCTGCTGCGCTTAAAATTTCTTTTTTGGTTTGCTACAATGCCTTTTCTGAAACGTTGTCTCCTTCTGCTGGAACACTGACTTCTTTCATTTAATGCCTGCAGACTATAAAAGAGAACCCAACCCAAAAAGTTTGGTTGATTAGTCTGTGGCATTCTGTTAAACTGTTGCTTATGGCGGTCTCTGTGAGCTTCTCAGCGACATTCAGCCAGCCAGGTATCCTGCCTGCAGTAGATGGAATGTGGCAATGGAACGCTGGCTGCGCGTGTCATAATAGGCTCTGAGCCTTTATATACCTGTGCACAGCAGCAGCCACCTTCAGTCTGCTGCTGGACAGCCAGCAGCAGCAGCAGCAGGAGAGGTATGTAATCAGGAGCCCTCCTGCTAAGGGTAGACAGCTGCTCGTTCCACCCCACCCCCCGCCTTAATTGGTTCTCCTCCCTTCCAACGGTGTTGAGGCGGGTGGGAACAGCAGGGGGTGAAGGTGCTGTGTTTAAAGAGGTGGAGTTATGCAGATCTAAAACGCGTGGATTGCAGCAGCAGCAAGCCGAAAAGTGCAGGCATGTAAGGGATCTAGAGGTTGACAACATGTCTTCTTAACGGGAGTCCAGGAGCTCATCTCCACAAATGGACTTTTTAGGATCCTTGGGTGGCTCCGTAGTTTGAAACCAATTCTGGTTATCGCTTCTCGGCCTTTTGGCTCAGATCAAGTGTAGTATCTGTTCTTATCAGTTTAATATCTGATACGTCCCCTATCTGGGGACCATATATTAAATGGATTTTTAGAACAGGGAGATGGAAAAAGAGCTTGCTCTGTCCACTCCACGCATTGACCTGGTATTGCAGTATCTCCAGGACCGGTGCACCCCTTCTTTAATGCAGTTTCTAAAATCAGAAAGAATTGAATTCAATGTTTTTTGTTCATTTTGCTTGTTTGTCGGATTTTGGGATGGACTCTTTGGCTCTGCTTTTCTTCTCCTCATTGGATTTTTCATGTTCAAAGTTGCAGAAGCCAGATTACAAGCTCATTTTGGTTCAACTTCAGCAACTGTGCATTGCATTGCCATGTAATGTGATGCAATGCTATCTTTCTAGCTCTCCCTTTTTACTTCCTTTTGGATAAACAGACATATTAGGCAAGCATTTTGGAGCTTTCACCTAAATAACTACAGGTGGTGAGATAAGCTGCACAATATAATTGACCTTTCAGTATATTGTTGCACACACACCATCTATTTAGCAAATGCCCTTGTTATCAACAGCAGCCTTTTAAACTCACCTGAGCTAACAGGTATGTGCGCTGGTTACTCTGCTGCGCTTAAAATTTCTTTTTTGGTTTGCTACAATGCCTTTTCTGAAACGTTGTCTCCTTCTGCTGGAACACTGACTTCTTTCATTTAATGCCTGCAGACTATAAAAGAGAACCCAACCCAAAAAGTTTGGTTGATTAGTCTGTGGCATTCTGTTAAACTGTTGCTTATGGCGGTCTCTGTGAGCTTCTCAGCGACATTCAGCCAGCCAGGTATCCTGCCTGCAGTAGATGGAATGTGGCAATGGAACGCTGGCTGCGCGTGTCATAATAGGCTCTGAGCCTTTATATACCTGTGCACAGCAGCAGCCACCTTCAGTCTGCTGCTGGACAGCCAGCAGCAGCAGCAGCAGGAGAGGTATGTAATCAGGAGCCCTCCTGCTAAGGGTAGACAGCTGCTCGTTCCACCCCACCCCCCGCCTTAATTGGTTCTCCTCCCTTCCAACGGTGTTGAGGCGGGTGGGAACAGCAGGGGGTGAAGGTGCTGTGTTTAAAGAGGTGGAGTTATGCAGATCTAAAACGCGTGGATTGCAGCAGCAGCAAGCCGAAAAGTGCAGGCATGTAAGGGATCTAGAGGTTGACAACATGTCTTCTTAACGGGAGTCCAGGAGCTCATCTCCACAAATGGACTTTTTAGGATCCTTGGGTGGCTCCGTAGTTTGAAACCAATTCTGGTTATCGCTTCTCGGCCTTTTGGCTAAGATCAAGTGTAGTATCTGTTCTTATCAGTTTAATATCTGATACGTCCCCTATCTGGGGACCATATATTAAATGGATTTTTAGAACAGGGAGATGGAAAAAGAGCTTGCTCTGTCCACTCCACGCATTGACCTGGTATTGCAGTATCTCCAGGACCGGTGCACCCCTTCTTTAATGCAGTTTCTAAAATCAGAAAGAATTGAATTCAATGTTTTTTGTTCATTTTGCTTGTTTGTCGGATTTTGGGATGGACTCTTTGGCTCTGCTTTTCTTCTCCTCATTGGATTTTTCATGTTCAAAGTTGCAGAAGCCAGATTACAAGCTCATTTTGGTTCAACTTCAGCAACTGTGCATTGCATTGCCATGTAATGTGATGCAATGCTATCTTTCTAGCTCTCCCTTTTTACTTCCTTTTGGATAAACAGACATATTAGGCAAGCATTTTGGAGCTTTCACCTAAATAACTACAGGTGGTGAGATAAGCTGCACAATATAATTGACCTTTCAGTATATTGTTGCACACACACCATCTATTTAGCAAATGCCCTTGTTATCAACAGCAGCCTTTTAAACTCACCTGAGCTAACAGGTATGTGCGCTGGTTACTCTGCTGCGCTTAAAATTTCTTTTTTGGTTTGCTACAATGCCTTTTCTGAAACGTTGTCTCCTTCTGCTGGAACACTGACTTCTTTCATTTAATGCCTGCAGACTATAAAAGAGAACCCAACCCAAAAAGTTTGGTTGATTAGTCTGTGGCATTCTGTTAAACTGTTGCTTATGGCGGTCTCTGTGAGCTTCTCAGCGACATTCAGCCAGCCAGGTATCCTGCCTGCAGTAGATGGAATGTGGCAATGGAACGCTGGCTGCGCGTGTCATAATAGGCTCTGAGCCTTTATATACCTGTGCACAGCAGCAGCCACCTTCAGTCTGCTGCTGGACAGCCAGCAGCAGCAGCAGCAGGAGAGGTATGTAATCAGGAGCCCTCCTGCTAAGGGTAGACAGCTGCTCGTTCCACCCCACCCCCCGCCTTAATTGGTTCTCCTCCCTTCCAACGGTGTTGAGGCGGGTGGGAACAGCAGGGGGTGAAGGTGCTGTGTTTAAAGAGGTGGAGTTATGCAGATCTAAAACGCGTGGATTGCAGCAGCAGCAAGCCGAAAAGTGCAGGCATGTAAGGGATCTAGAGGTTGACAACATGTCTTCTTAACGGGAGTCCAGGAGCTCATCTCCACAAATGGACTTTTTAGGATCCTTGGGTGGCTCCGTAGTTTGAAACCAATTCTGGTTATCGCTTCTCGGCCTTTTGGCTAAGATCAAGTGTAGTATCTGTTCTTATCAGTTTAATATCTGATACGTCCCCTATCTGGGGACCATATATTAAATGGATTTTTAGAACAGGGAGATGGAAAAAGAGCTTGCTCTGTCCACTCCACGCATTGACCTGGTATTGCAGTATCTCCAGGACCGGTGCACCCCTTCTTTAATGCAGTTTCTAAAATCAGAAAGAATTGAATTCAATGTTTTTTGTTCATTTTGCTTGTTTGTCGGATTTTGGGATGGACTCTTTGGCTCTGCTTTTCTTCTCCTCATTGGATTTTTCATGTTCAAAGTTGCAGAAGCCAGATTACAAGCTCATTTTGGTTCAACTTCAGCAACTGTGCATTGCATTGCCATGTAATGTGATGCAATGCTATCTTTCTAGCTCTCCCTTTTTACTTCCTTTTGGATAAACAGACATATTAGGCAAGCATTTTGGAGCTTTCACCTAAATAACTACAGGTGGTGAGATAAGCTGCACAATATAATTGACCTTTCAGTATATTGTTGCACACACACCATCTATTTAGCAAATGCCCTTGTTATCAACAGCAGCCTTTTAAACTCACCTGAGCTAACAGGTATGTGCGCTGGTTACTCTGCTGCGCTTAAAATTTCTTTTTTGGTTTGCTACAATGCCTTTTCTGAAACGTTGTCTCCTTCTGCTGGAACACTGACTTCTTTCATTTAATGCCTGCAGACTATAAAAGAGAACCCAACCCAAAAAGTTTGGTTGATTAGTCTGTGGCATTCTGTTAAACTGTTGCTTATGGCGGTCTCTGTGAGCTTCTCAGCGACATTCAGCCAGCCAGGTATCCTGCCTGCAGTAGATGGAATGTGGCAATGGAACGCTGGCTGCGCGTGTCATAATAGGCTCTGAGCCTTTATATACCTGTGCACAGCAGCAGCCACCTTCAGTCTGCTGCTGGACAGCCAGCAGCAGCAGCAGCAGGAGAGGTATGTAATCAGGAGCCCTCCTGCTAAGGGTAGACAGCTGCTCGTTCCACCCCACCCCCCGCCTTAATTGGTTCTCCTCCCTTCCAACGGTGTTGAGGCGGGTGGGAACAGCAGGGGGTGAAGGTGCTGTGTTTAAAGAGGTGGAGTTATGCAGATCTAAAACGCGTGGATTGCAGCAGCAGCAAGCCGAAAAGTGCAGGCATGTAAGGGATCTAGAGGTTGACAACATGTCTTCTTAACGGGAGTCCAGGAGCTCATCTCCACAAATGGACTTTTTAGGATCCTTGGGTGGCTCCGTAGTTTGAAACCAATTCTGGTTATCGCTTCTCGGCCTTTTGGCTAAGATCAAGTGTAGTATCTGTTCTTATCAGTTTAATATCTGATACGTCCCCTATCTGGGGACCATATATTAAATGGATTTTTAGAACAGGGAGATGGAAAAAGAGCTTGCTCTGTCCACTCCACGCATTGACCTGGTATTGCAGTATCTCCAGGACCGGTGCACCCCTTCTTTAATGCAGTTTCTAAAATCAGAAAGAATTGAATTCAATGTTTTTTGTTCATTTTGCTTGTTTGTCGGATTTTGGGATGGACTCTTTGGCTCTGCTTTTCTTCTCCTCATTGGATTTTTCATGTTCAAAGTTGCAGAAGCCAGATTACAAGCTCATTTTGGTTCAACTTCAGCAACTGTGCATTGCATTGCCATGTAATGTGATGCAATGCTATCTTTCTAGCTCTCCCTTTTTACTTCCTTTTGGATAAACAGACATATTAGGCAAGCATTTTGGAGCTTTCACCTAAATAACTACAGGTGGTGAGATAAGCTGCACAATATAATTGACCTTTCAGTATATTGTTGCACACACACCATCTATTTAGCAAATGCCCTTGTTATCAACAGCAGCCTTTTAAACTCACCTGAGCTAACAGGTATGTGCGCTGGTTACTCTGCTGCGCTTAAAATTTCTTTTTTGGTTTGCTACAATGCCTTTTCTGAAACGTTGTCTCCTTCTGCTGGAACACTGACTTCTTTCATTTAATGCCTGCAGACTATAAAAGAGAACCCAACCCAAAAAGTTTGGTTGATTAGTCTGTGGCATTCTGTTAAACTGTTGCTTATGGCGGTCTCTGTGAGCTTCTCAGCGACATTCAGCCAGCCAGGTATCCTGCCTGCAGTAGATGGAATGTGGCAATGGAACGCTGGCTGCGCGTGTCATAATAGGCTCTGAGCCTTTATATACCTGTGCACAGCAGCAGCCACCTTCAGTCTGCTGCTGGACAGCCAGCAGCAGCAGCAGCAGGAGAGGTATGTAATCAGGAGCCCTCCTGCTAAGGGTAGACAGCTGCTCGTTCCACCCCACCCCCCGCCTTAATTGGTTCTCCTCCCTTCCAACGGTGTTGAGGCGGGTGGGAACAGCAGGGGGTGAAGGTGCTGTGTTTAAAGAGGTGGAGTTATGCAGATCTAAAACGCGTGGATTGCAGCAGCAGCAAGCCGAAAAGTGCAGGCATGTAAGGGATCTAGAGGTTGACAACATGTCTTCTTAACGGGAGTCCAGGAGCTCATCTCCACAAATGGACTTTTTAGGATCCTTGGGTGGCTCCGTAGTTTGAAACCAATTCTGGTTATCGCTTCTCGGCCTTTTGGCTAAGATCAAGTGTAGTATCTGTTCTTATCAGTTTAATATCTGATACGTCCCCTATCTGGGGACCATATATTAAATGGATTTTTAGAACAGGGAGATGGAAAAAGAGCTTGCTCTGTCCACTCCACGCATTGACCTGGTATTGCAGTATCTCCAGGACCGGTGCACCCCTTCTTTAATGCAGTTTCTAAAATCAGAAAGAATTGAATTCAATGTTTTTTGTTCATTTTGCTTGTTTGTCGGATTTTGGGATGGACTCTTTGGCTCTGCTTTTCTTCTCCTCATTGGATTTTTCATGTTCAAAGTTGCAGAAGCCAGATTACAAGCTCATTTTGGTTCAACTTCAGCAACTGTGCATTGCATTGCCATGTAATGTGATGCAATGCTATCTTTCTAGCTCTCCCTTTTTACTTCCTTTTGGATAAACAGACATATTAGGCAAGCATTTTGGAGCTTTCACCTAAATAACTACAGGTGGTGAGATAAGCTGCACAATATAATTGACCTTTCAGTATATTGTTGCACACACACAATCTATTTAGCAAATGCCCTTGTTATCAACAGCAGCCTTTTAAACTCACCTGAGCTAACAGGTATGTGCGCTGGTTACTCTGCTGCGCTTAAAATTTCTTTTTTGGTTTGCTACAATGCCTTTTCTGAAACGTTGTCTCCTTCTGCTGGAACACTGACTTCTTTCATTTAATGCCTGCAGACTATAAAAGAGAACCCAACCCAAAAAGTTTGGTTGATTAGTCTGTGGCATTCTGTTAAACTGTTGCTTATGGCGGTCTCTGTGAGCTTCTCAGCGACATTCAGCCAGCCAGGTATCCTGCCTGCAGTAGATGGAATGTGGCAATGGAACGCTGGCTGCGCGTGTCATAATAGGCTCTGAGCCTTTATATACCTGTGCACAGCAGCAGCCACCTTCAGTCTGCTGCTGGACAGCCAGCAGCAGCAGCAGCAGGAGAGGTATGTAATCAGGAGCCCTCCTGCTAAGGGTAGACAGCTGCTCGTTCCACCCCACCCCCCGCCTTAATTGGTTCTCCTCCCTTCCAACGGTGTTGAGGCGGGTGGGAACAGCAGGGGGTGAAGGTGCTGTGTTTAAAGAGGTGGAGTTATGCAGATCTAAAACGCGTGGATTGCAGCAGCAGCAAGCCGAAAAGTGCAGGCATGTAAGGGATCTAGAGGTTGACAACATGTCTTCTTAACGGGAGTCCAGGAGCTCATCTCCACAAATGGACTTTTTAGGATCCTTGGGTGGCTCCGTAGTTTGAAACCAATTCTGGTTATCGCTTCTCGGCCTTTTGGCTAAGATCAAGTGTAGTATCTGTTCTTATCAGTTTAATATCTGATACGTCCCCTATCTGGGGACCATATATTAAATGGATTTTTAGAACAGGGAGATGGAAAAAGAGCTTGCTCTGTCCACTCCACGCATTGACCTGGTATTGCAGTATCTCCAGGACCGGTGCACCCCTTCTTTAATGCAGTTTCTAAAATCAGAAAGAATTGAATTCAATGTTTTTTGTTCATTTTGCTTGTTTGTCGGATTTTGGGATGGACTCTTTGGCTCTGCTTTTCTTCTCCTCATTGGATTTTTCATGTTCAAAGTTGCAGAAGCCAGATTACAAGCTCATTTTGGTTCAACTTCAGCAACTGTGCATTGCATTGCCATGTAATGTGATGCAATGCTATCTTTCTAGCTCTCCCTTTTTACTTCCTTTTGGATAAACAGACATATTAGGCAAGCATTTTGGAGCTTTCACCTAAATAACTACAGGTGGTGAGATAAGCTGCACAATATAATTGACCTTTCAGTATATTGTTGCACACACACCATCTATTTAGCAAATGCCCTTGTTATCAACAGCAGCCTTTTAAACTCACCTGAGCTAACAGGTATGTGCGCTGGTTACTCTGCTGCGCTTAAAATTTCTTTTTTGGTTTGCTACAATGCCTTTTCTGAAACGTTGTCTCCTTCTGCTGGAACACTGACTTCTTTCATTTAATGCCTGCAGACTATAAAAGAGAACCCAACCCAAAAAGTTTGGTTGATTAGTCTGTGGCATTCTGTTAAACTGTTGCTTATGGCGGTCTCTGTGAGCTTCTCAGCGACATTCAGCCAGCCAGGTATCCTGCCTGCAGTAGATGGAATGTGGCAATGGAACGCTGGCTGCGCGTGTCATAATAGGCTCTGAGCCTTTATATACCTGTGCACAGCAGCAGCCACCTTCAGTCTGCTGCTGGACAGCCAGCAGCAGCAGCAGCAGGAGAGGTATGTAATCAGGAGCCCTCCTGCTAAGGGTAGACAGCTGCTCGTTCCACCCCACCCCCCGCCTTAATTGGTTCTCCTCCCTTCCAACGGTGTTGAGGCGGGTGGGAACAGCAGGGGGTGAAGGTGCTGTGTTTAAAGAGGTGGAGTTATGCAGATCTAAAACGCGTGGATTGCAGCAGCAGCAAGCCGAAAAGTGCAGGCATGTAAGGGATCTAGAGGTTGACAACATGTCTTCTTAACGGGAGTCCAGGAGCTCATCTCCACAAATGGACTTTTTAGGATCCTTGGGTGGCTCCGTAGTTTGAAACCAATTCTGGTTATCGCTTCTCGGCCTTTTGGCTAAGATCAAGTGTAGTATCTGTTCTTATCAGTTTAATATCTGATACGTCCCCTATCTGGGGACCATATATTAAATGGATTTTTAGAACAGGGAGATGGAAAAAGAGCTTGCTCTGTCCACTCCACGCATTGACCTGGTATTGCAGTATCTCCAGGACCGGTGCACCCCTTCTTTAATGCAGTTTCTAAAATCAGAAAGAATTGAATTCAATGTTTTTTGTTCATTTTGCTTGTTTGTCGGATTTTGGGATGGACTCTTTGGCTCTGCTTTTCTTCTCCTCATTGGATTTTTCATGTTCAAAGTTGCAGAAGCCAGATTACAAGCTCATTTTGGTTCAACTTCAGCAACTGTGCATTGCATTGCCATGTAATGTGATGCAATGCTATCTTTCTAGCTCTCCCTTTTTACTTCCTTTTGGATAAACAGACATATTAGGCAAGCATTTTGGAGCTTTCACCTAAATAACTACAGGTGGTGAGATAAGCTGCACAATATAATTGACCTTTCAGTATATTGTTGCACACACACCATCTATTTAGCAAATGCCCTTGTTATCAACAGCAGCCTTTTAAACTCACCTGAGCTAACAGGTATGTGCGCTGGTTACTCTGCTGCGCTTAAAATTTCTTTTTTGGTTTGCTACAATGCCTTTTCTGAAACGTTGTCTCCTTCTGCTGGAACACTGACTTCTTTCATTTAATGCCTGCAGACTATAAAAGAGAACCCAACCCAAAAAGTTTGGTTGATTAGTCTGTGGCATTCTGTTAAACTGTTGCTTATGGCGGTCTCTGTGAGCTTCTCAGCGACATTCAGCCAGCCAGGTATCCTGCCTGCAGTAGATGGAATGTGGCAATGGAACGCTGGCTGCGCGTGTCATAATAGGCTCTGAGCCTTTATATACCTGTGCACAGCAGCAGCCACCTTCAGTCTGCTGCTGGACAGCCAGCAGCAGCAGCAGCAGGAGAGGTATGTAATCAGGAGCCCTCCTGCTAAGGGTAGACAGCTGCTCGTTCCACCCCACCCCCCGCCTTAATTGGTTCTCCTCCCTTCCAACGGTGTTGAGGCGGGTGGGAACAGCAGGGGGTGAAGGTGCTGTGTTTAAAGAGGTGGAGTTATGCAGATCTAAAACGCGTGGATTGCAGCAGCAGCAAGCCGAAAAGTGCAGGCATGTAAGGGATCTAGAGGTTGACAACATGTCTTCTTAACGGGAGTCCAGGAGCTCATCTCCACAAATGGACTTTTTAGGATCCTTGGGTGGCTCCGTAGTTTGAAACCAATTCTGGTTATCGCTTCTCGGCCTTTTGGCTAAGATCAAGTGTAGTATCTGTTCTTATCAGTTTAATATCTGATACGTCCCCTATCTGGGGACCATATATTAAATGGATTTTTAGAACAGGGAGATGGAAAAAGAGCTTGCTCTGTCCACTCCACGCATTGACCTGGTATTGCAGTATCTCCAGGACCGGTGCACCCCTTCTTTAATGCAGTTTCTAAAATCAGAAAGAATTGAATTCAATGTTTTTTGTTCATTTTGCTTGTTTGTCGGATTTTGGGATGGACTCTTTGGCTCTGCTTTTCTTCTCCTCATTGGATTTTTCATGTTCAAAGTTGCAGAAGCCAGATTACAAGCTCATTTTGGTTCAACTTCAGCAACTGTGCATTGCATTGCCATGTAATGTGATGCAATGCTATCTTTCTAGCTCTCCCTTTTTACTTCCTTTTGGATAAACAGACATATTAGGCAAGCATTTTGGAGCTTTCACCTAAATAACTACAGGTGGTGAGATAAGCTGCACAATATAATTGACCTTTCAGTATATTGTTGCACACACACCATCTATTTAGCAAATGCCCTTGTTATCAACAGCAGCCTTTTAAACTCACCTGAGCTAACAGGTATGTGCGCTGGTTACTCTGCTGCGCTTAAAATTTCTTTTTTGGTTTGCTACAATGCCTTTTCTGAAACGTTGTCTCCTTCTGCTGAAACACTGACTTCTTTCATTTAATGCCTGCAGACTATAAAAGAGAACCCAACCCAAAAAGTTTGGTTGATTAGTCTGTGGCATTCTGTTAAACTGTTGCTTATGGCGGTCTCTGTGAGCTTCTCAGCGACATTCAGCCAGCCAGGTATCCTGCCTGCAGTAGATGGAATGTGGCAATGGAACGCTGGTTGCGCGTGTCATAATAGGCTCTGAGCCTTTATATACCTGTGCACAGCAGCAGCCACCTTCAGTCTGCTGCTGGACAGCCAGCAGCAGCAGCAGCAGGAGAGGTATGTAATCAGGAGCCCTCCTGCTAAGGGTAGACAGCTGCTCGTTCCACCCCACCCCCCGCCTTAATTGGTTCTCCTCCCTTCCAACGGTGTTGAGGCGGGTGGGAACAGCAGGGGGTGAAGGTGCTGTGTTTAAAGAGGTGGAGTTATGCAGATCTAAAACGCGTGGATTGCAGCAGCAGCAAGCCGAAAAGTGCAGGCATGTAAGGGATCTAGAGGTTGACAACATGTCTTCTTAACGGGAGTCCAGGAGCTCATCTCCACAAATGGACTTTTTAGGATCCTTGGGTGGCTCCGTAGTTTGAAACCAATTCTGGTTATCGCTTCTCGGCCTTTTGGCTAAGATCAAGTGTAGTATCTGTTCTTATCAGTTTAATATCTGATACGTCCCCTATCTGGGGACCATATATTAAATGGATTTTTAGAACAGGGAGATGGAAAAAGAGCTTGCTCTGTCCACTCCACGCATTGACCTGGTATTGCAGTATCTCCAGGACCGGTGCACCCCTTCTTTAATGCAGTTTCTAAAATCAGAAAGAATTGAATTCAATGTTTTTTGTTCATTTTGCTTGTTTGTCGGATTTTGGGATGGACTCTTTGGCTCTGCTTTTCTTCTCCTCATTGGATTTTTCATGTTCAAAGTTGCAGAAGCCAGATTACAAGCTCATTTTGGTTCAACTTCAGCAACTGTGCATTGCATTGCCATGTAATGTGATGCAATGCTATCTTTCTAGCTCTCCCTTTTTACTTCCTTTTGGATAAACAGACATATTAGGCAAGCATTTTGGAGCTTTCACCTAAATAACTACAGGTGGTGAGATAAGCTGCACAATATAATTGACCTTTCAGTATATTGTTGCACACACACAATCTATTTAGCAAATGCCCTTGTTATCAACAGCAGCCTTTTAAACTCACCTGAGCTAACAGGTATGTGCGCTGGTTACTCTGCTGCGCTTAAAATTTCTTTTTTGGTTTGCTACAATGCCTTTTCTGAAACGTTGTCTCCTTCTGCTGGAACACTGACTTCTTTCATTTAATGCCTGCAGACTATAAAAGAGAACCCAACCCAAAAAGTTTGGTTGATTAGTCTGTGGCATTCTGTTAAACTGTTGCTTATGGCGGTCTCTGTGAGCTTCTCAGCGACATTCAGCCAGCCAGGTATCCTGCCTGCAGTAGATGGAATGTGGCAATGGAACGCTGGCTGCGCGTGTCATAATAGGCTCTGAGCCTTTATATACCTGTGCACAGCAGCAGCCACCTTCAGTCTGCTGCTGGACAGCCAGCAGCAGCAGCAGCAGGAGAGGTATGTAATCAGGAGCCCTCCTGCTAAGGGTAGACAGCTGCTCGTTCCACCCCACCCCCCGCCTTAATTGGTTCTCCTCCCTTCCAACGGTGTTGAGGCGGGTGGGAACAGCAGGGGGTGAAGGTGCTGTGTTTAAAGAGGTGGAGTTATGCAGATCTAAAACGCGTGGATTGCAGCAGCAGCAAGCCGAAAAGTGCAGGCATGTAAGGGATCTAGAGGTTGACAACATGTCTTCTTAACGGGAGTCCAGGAGCTCATCTCCACAAATGGACTTTTTAGGATCCTTGGGTGGCTCCGTAGTTTGAAACCAATTCTGGTTATCGCTTCTCGGCCTTTTGGCTAAGATCAAGTGTAGTATCTGTTCTTATCAGTTTAATATCTGATACGTCCCCTATCTGGGGACCATATATTAAATGGATTTTTAGAACAGGGAGATGGAAAAAGAGCTTGCTCTGTCCACTCCACGCATTGACCTGGTATTGCAGTATCTCCAGGACCGGTGCACCCCTTCTTTAATGCAGTTTCTAAAATCAGAAAGAATTGAATTCAATGTTTTTTGTTCATTTTGCTTGTTTGTCGGATTTTGGGATGGACTCTTTGGCTCTGCTTTTCTTCTCCTCATTGGATTTTTCATGTTCAAAGTTGCAGAAGCCAGATTACAAGCTCATTTTGGTTCAACTTCAGCAACTGTGCATTGCATTGCCATGTAATGTGATGCAATGCTATCTTTCTAGCTCTCCCTTTTTACTTCCTTTTGGATAAACAGACATATTAGGCAAGCATTTTGGAGCTTTCACCTAAATAACTACAGGTGGTGAGATAAGCTGCACAATATAATTGACCTTTCAGTATATTGTTGCACACACACCATCTATTTAGCAAATGCCCTTGTTATCAACAGCAGCCTTTTAAACTCACCTGAGCTAACAGGTATGTGCGCTGGTTACTCTGCTGCGCTTAAAATTTCTTTTTTGGTTTGCTACAATGCCTTTTCTGAAACGTTGTCTCCTTCTGCTGGAACACTGACTTCTTTCATTTAATGCCTGCAGACTATAAAAGAGAACCCAACCCAAAAAGTTTGGTTGATTAGTCTGTGGCATTCTGTTAAACTGTTGCTTATGGCGGTCTCTGTGAGCTTCTCAGCGACATTCAGCCAGCCAGGTATCCTGCCTGCAGTAGATGGAATGTGGCAATGGAACGCTGGTTGCGCGTGTCATAATAGGCTCTGAGCCTTTATATACCTGTGCACAGCAGCAGCCACCTTCAGTCTGCTGCTGGACAGCCAGCAGCAGCAGCAGCAGGAGAGGTATGTAATCAGGAGCCCTCCTGCTAAGGGTAGACAGCTGCTCGTTCCACCCCACCCCCCGCCTTAATTGGTTCTCCTCCCTTCCAACGGTGTTGAGGCGGGTGGGAACAGCAGGGGGTGAAGGTGCTGTGTTTAAAGAGGTGGAGTTATGCAGATCTAAAACGCGTGGATTGCAGCAGCAGCAAGCCGAAAAGTGCAGGCATGTAAGGGATCTAGAGGTTGACAACATGTCTTCTTAACGGGAGTCCAGGAGCTCATCTCCACAAATGGACTTTTTAGGATCCTTGGGTGGCTCCGTAGTTTGAAACCAATTCTGGTTATCGCTTCTCGGCCTTTTGGCTAAGATCAAGTGTAGTATCTGTTCTTATCAGTTTAATATCTGATACGTCCCCTATCTGGGGACCATATATTGAATGGATTTTTAGAACAGGGAGATGGAAAAAGAGCTTGCTCTGTCCACTCCACGCATTGACCTGGTATTGCAGTATCTCCAGGACCGGTGCACCCCTTCTTTAATGCAGTTTCTAAAATCAGAAAGAATTGAATTCAATGTTTTTTGTTCATTTTGCTTGTTTGTCGGATTTTGGGATGGACTCTTTGGCTCTGCTTTTCTTCTCCTCATTGGATTTTTCATGTTCAAAGTTGCAGAAGCCAGATTACAAGCTCATTTTGGTTCAACTTCAGCAACTGTGCATTGCATTGCCATGTAATGTGATGCAATGCTATCTTTCTAGCTCTCCCTTTTTACTTCCTTTTGGATAAACAGACATATTAGGCAAGCATTTTGGAGCTTTCACCTAAATAACTACAGGTGGTGAGATAAGCTGCACAATATAATTGACCTTTCAGTATATTGTTGCACACACACAATCTATTTAGCAAATGCCCTTGTTATCAACAGCAGCCTTTTAAACTCACCTGAGCTAACAGGTATGTGCGCTGGTTACTCTGCTGCGCTTAAAATTTCTTTTTTGGTTTGCTACAATGCCTTTTCTGAAACGTTGTCTCCTTCTGCTGGAACACTGACTTCTTTCATTTAATGCCTGCAGACTATAAAAGAGAACCCAACCCAAAAAGTTTGGTTGATTAGTCTGTGGCATTCTGTTAAACTGTTGCTTATGGCGGTCTCTGTGAGCTTCTCAGCGACATTCAGCCAGCCAGGTATCCTGCCTGCAGTAGATGGAATGTGGCAATGGAACGCTGGCTGCGCGTGTCATAATAGGCTCTGAGCCTTTATATACCTGTGCACAGCAGCAGCCACCTTCAGTCTGCTGCTGGACAGCCAGCAGCAGCAGCAGCAGGAGAGGTATGTAATCAGGAGCCCTCCTGCTAAGGGTAGACAGCTGCTCGTTCCACCCCACCCCCCGCCTTAATTGGTTCTCCTCCCTTCCAACGGTGTTGAGGCGGGTGGGAACAGCAGGGGGTGAAGGTGCTGTGTTTAAAGAGGTGGAGTTATGCAGATCTAAAACGCGTGGATTGCAGCAGCAGCAAGCCGAAAAGTGCAGGCATGTAAGGGATCTAGAGGTTGACAACATGTCTTCTTAACGGGAGTCCAGGAGCTCATCTCCACAAATGGACTTTTTAGGATCCTTGGGTGGCTCCGTAGTTTGAAACCAATTCTGGTTATCGCTTCTCGGCCTTTTGGCTAAGATCAAGTGTAGTATCTGTTCTTATCAGTTTAATATCTGATACGTCCCCTATCTGGGGACCATATATTAAATGGATTTTTAGAACAGGGAGATGGAAAAAGAGCTTGCTCTGTCCACTGCACGCATTGACCTGGTATTGCAGTATCTCCAGGACCGGTGCACCCCTTCTTTAATGCAGTTTCTAAAATCAGAAAGAATTGAATTCAATGTTTTTTGTTCATTTTGCTTGTTTGTCGGATTTTGGGATGGACTCTTTGGCTCTGCTTTTCTTCTCCTCATTGGATTTTTCATGTTCAAAGTTGCAGAAGCCAGATTACAAGCTCATTTTGGTTCAACTTCAGCAACTGTGCATTGCATTGCCATGTAATGTGATGCAATGCTATCTTTCTAGCTCTCCCTTTTTACTTCCTTTTGGATAAACAGACATATTAGGCAAGCATTTTGGAGCTTTCACCTAAATAACTACAGGTGGTGAGATAAGCTGCACAATATAATTGACCTTTCAGTATATTGTTGCACACACACCATCTATTTAGCAAATGCCCTTGTTATCAACAGCAGCCTTTTAAACTCACCTGAGCTAACAGGTATGTGCGCTGGTTACTCTGCTGCGCTTAAAATTTCTTTTTTGGTTTGCTACAATGCCTTTTCTGAAACGTTGTCTCCTTCTGCTGGAACACTGACTTCTTTCATTTAATGCCTGCAGACTATAAAAGAGAACCCAACCCAAAAAGTTTGGTTGATTAGTCTGTGGCATTCTGTTAAACTGTTGCTTATGGCGGTCTCTGTGAGGTTCTCAGCGACATTCAGCCAGCCAGGTATCCTGCCTGCAGTAGATGGAATGTGGCAATGGAATGCTGGCTGCGCGTGTCATAATAGGCTCTGAGCCTTTATATACCTGTGCACAGCAGCAGCCACCTTCAGTCTGCTGCTGGACAGCCAGCAGCAGCAGCAGCAGGAGAGGTATGTAATCAGGAGCCCTCCTGCTAAGGGTAGACAGCTGCTCGTTCCACCCCACCCCCCGCCTTAATTGGTTCTCCTCCCTTCCAACGGTGTTGAGGCGGGTGGGAACAGCAGGGGGTGAAGGTGCTGTGTTTAAAGAGGTGGAGTTATGCAGATCTAAAACGCGTGGATTGCAGCAGCAGCAAGCCGAAAAGTGCAGGCATGTAAGGGATCTAGAGGTTGACAACATGTCTTCTTAACGGGAGTCCAGGAGCTCATCTCCACAAATGGACTTTTTAGGATCCTTGGGTGGCTCCGTAGTTTGAAACCAATTCTGGTTATCGCTTCTCGGCCTTTTGGCTAAGATCAAGTGTAGTATCTGTTCTTATCAGTTTAATATCTGATACGTCCCCTATCTGGGGACCATATATTAAATGGATTTTTAGAACAGGGAGATGGAAAAAGAGCTTGCTCTGTCCACTCCACGCATGGACCTGGTATTGCAGTATCTCCAGGACCGGTGCACCCCTTCTTTAATGCAGTTTCTAAAATCAGAAAGAATTGAATTCAATGTTTTTTGTTCATTTTGCTTGTTTGTCGGATTTTGGGATGGACTCTTTGGCTCTGCTTTTCTTCTCCTCATTGGATTTTTCATGTTCAAAGTTGCAGAAGCCAGATTACAAGCTCATTTTGGTTCAACTTCAGCAACTGTGCATTGCATTGCCATGTAATGTGATGCAATGCTATCTTTCTAGCTCTCCCTTTTTACTTCCTTTTGGATAAACAGACATATTAGGCAAGCATTTTGGAGCTTTCACCTAAATAACTACAGGTGGTGAGATAAGCTGCACAATATAATTGACCTTTCAGTATATTGTTGCACACACACCATCTATTTAGCAAATGCCCTTGTTATCAACAGCAGCCTTTTAAACTCACCTGAGCTAACAGGTATGTGCGCTGGTTACTCTGCTGCGCTTAAAATTTCTTTTTTGGTTTGCTACAATGCCTTTTCTGAAACGTTGTCTCCTTCTGCTGGAACACTGACTTCTTTCATTTAATGCCTGCAGACTATAAAAGAGAACCCAACCCAAAAAGTTTGGTTGATTAGTCTGTGGCATTCTGTTAAACTGTTGCTTATGGCGGTCTCTGTGAGCTTCTCAGCGACATTCAGCCAGCCAGGTATCCTGCCTGCAGTAGATGGAATGTGGCAATGGAACGCTGGCTGCGCGTGTCATAATAGGCTCTGAGCCTTTATATACCTGTGCACAGCAGCAGCCACCTTCAGTCTGCTGCTGGACAGCCAGCAGCAGCAGCAGCAGGAGAGGTATGTAATCAGGAGCCCTCCTGCTAAGGGTAGACAGCTGCTCGTTCCACCCCACCCCCCGCCTTAATTGGTTCTCCTCCCTTCCAACGGTGTTGAGGCGGGTGGGAACAGCAGGGGGTGAAGGTGCTGTGTTTAAAGAGGTGGAGTTATGCAGATCTAAAACGCGTGGATTGCAGCAGCAGCAAGCCGAAAAGTGCAGGCATGTAAGGGATCTAGAGGTTGACAACATGTCTTCTTAACGGGAGTCCAGGAGCTCATCTCCACAATTGGACTTTTCAGGATCCTTGGGTGGCTCCGTAGTTTGAAACCAATTCTGGTTATCGCTTCTCGGCCTTTTGGCTAAGATCAAGTGTAGTATCTGTTCTTATCAGTTTAATATCTGATACGTCCCCTATCTGGGGACCATATATTAAATGGATTTTTAGAACAGGGAGATGGAAAAAGAGCTTGCTCTGTCCACTCCACGCATTGACCTGGTATTGCAGTATCTCCAGGACCGGTGCACCCCTTCTTTAATGCAGTTTCTAAAATCAGAAAGAATTGAATTCAATGTTTTTTGTTCATTTTGCTTGTTTGTCGGATTTGGGGATGGACTCTTTGGCTTTGCTTTTCTTCTCCTCATTGGATTTTTCATGTTCAAAGTTGCAGAAGCCAGATTACAAGCTCATTTTGGTTCAACTTCAGCAACTGTGCATTGCATTGCCATGTAATGTGATACAATGCTATCTTTCTAGCTCTCCCTTTTTACTTCCTTTTGGATAAACAGACATATTAGGCAAGCATTTTGGAGCTTTCACCTAAATAACTACAGGTGGTGAGATAAGCTGCACAATATAATTGACCTTTCAGTATATTGTTGCACACACACCATCTATTTAGCAAATGCCCTTGTTATCAACAGCAGCCTTTTAAACTCACCTGAGCTAACAGGTATGTGCGCTGGTTACTCTGCTGCGCTTAAAATTTCTTTTTTGGTTTGCTACAATGCCTTTTCTGAAACGTTGTCTCCTTCTGCTGGAACACTGACTTCTTTCATTTAATGCCTGCAGACTATAAAAGAGAACCCAACCCAAAAAGTTTGGTTGATTAGTCTGTGGCATTCTGTTAAACTGTTGCTTATGGCGGTCTCTGTGAGCTTCTCAGCGACATTCAGCCAGCCAGGTATCCTGCCTGCAGTAGATGGAATGTGGCAATGGAACGCTGGCTGCGCGTGTCATAATAGGCTCTGAGCCTTTATATACCTGTGCACAGCAGCAGCCACCTTCAGTCTGCTGCTGGACAGCCAGCAGCAGCAGCAGCAGGAGAGGTATGTAATCAGGAGCCCTCCTGCTAAGGGTAGACAGCTGCTCGTTCCACCCCACCCCCCGCCTTAATTGGTTCTCCTCCCTTTCAACGGTGTTGAGGCGGGTGGGAACAGCAGGGGGTGAAGGTGCTGTGTTTAAAGAGGTGGAGTTATGCAGATCTAAAACGCGTGGATTGCAGCAGCAGCAAGCCGAAAAGTGCAGGCATGTAAGGGATCTAGAGGTTGACAACATGTCTTCTTAACGGGAGTCCAGGAGCTCATCTCCACAAATGGACTTTTCAGGATCCTTGGGTGGCTCCGTAGTTTGAAACCAATTCTGGTTATCGCTTCTCGGCCTTTTGGCTAAGATCAAGTGTAGTATCTGTTCTTATCAGTTTAATATCTGATACGTCCCCTATCTGGGGACCATATATTAAATGGATTTTTAGAACAGGGAGATGGAAAAAGAGCTTGCTCTGTCCACTCCACGCATTGACCTGGTATTGCAGTATCTCCAGGACCGGTGCACCCCTTCTTTAATGCAGTTTCTAAAATCAGAAAGAATTGAATTCAATGTTTTTTGTTCATTTTGCTTGTTTGTCGGATTTGGGGATGGACTCTTTGGCTTTGCTTTTCTTCTCCTCATTGGATTTTTCATGTTCAAAGTTGCAGAAGCCAGATTACAAGCTCATTTTGGTTCAACTTCAGCAACTGTGCATTGCATTGCCATGTAATGTGATGCAATGCTATCTTTCTAGCTCTCCCTTTTTACTTCCTTTTGGATAAACAGACATATTAGGCAAGCATTTTGGAGCTTTCACCTAAATAACTACAGGTGGTGAGATAAGCTGCACAATATAATTGACCTTTCAGCATATTGTTGCACACACACCATCTATTTAGCAAATGCCCTTGTTATCAACAGCAGCCTTTTAAACTCACCTGAGCTAACAGGTATGTGCGCTGGTTACTCTGCTGCGCTTAAAATTTCTTTTTTGGTTTGCTACAATGCCTTTTCTGAAACGTTGTCTCCTTCTGCTGGAACACTGACTTCTTTCATTTAATGCCTGCAGACTATAAAAGAGAACCCAACCCAAAAAGTTTGGTTGATTAGTCTGTGGCATTCTGTTAAACTGTTGCTTATGGCGGTCTCTGTGAGCTTCTCAGCGACATTCAGCCAGCCAGGTATCCTGCCTGCAGTAGATGGAATGTGGCAATGGAACGCTGGCTGCGCGTGTCATAATAGGCTCTGAGCCTTTATATACCTGTGCACAGCAGCAGCCACCTTCAGTCTGCTGCTGGACAGCCAGCAGCAGCAGCAGCAGGAGAGGTATGTAATCAGGAGCCCTCCTGCTAAGGGTAGACAGCTGCTCGTTCCACCCCACCCCCCGCCTTAATTGGTTCTCCTCCCTTCCAACGGTGTTGAGGCGGGTGGGAACAGCAGGGGGTGAAGGTGCTGTGTTTAAAGAGGTGGAGTTATGCAGATCTAAAACGCGTGGATTGCAGCAGCAGCAAGCCGAAAAGTGCAGGCATGTAAGGGATCTAGAGGTTGACAACATGTCTTCTTAAAGGGAGTCCAGGAGCTCATCTCCACAAATGGACTTTTCAGGATCCTTGGGTGGCTCCGTAGTTTGAAACCAATTCTGGTTATCGCTTCTCGGCCTTTTGGCTAAGATCAAGTGTAGTATCTGTTCTTATCAGTTTAATATCTGATACGTCCCCTATCTGGGGACCATATATTAAATGGATTTTTAGAACAGGGAGATGGAAAAAGAGCTTGCTCTGTCCACTCCACGCATTGACCTGGTATTGCAGTATCTCCAGGACCGGTGCACCCCTTCTTTAATGCAGTTTCTAAAATCAGAAAGAATTGAATTCAATGTTTTTTGTTCATTTTGCTTGTTTGTCGGATTTGGGGATGGACTCTTTGGCTTTGCTTTTCTTCTCCTCATTGGATTTTTCATGTTCAAAGTTGCAGAAGCCAGATTACAAGCTCATTTTGGTTCAACTTCAGCAACTGTGCATTGCATTGCCATGTAATGTGATGCAATGCTATCTTTCTAGCTCTCCCTTTTTACTTCGTTTTGGATAAACAGACATATTAGGCAAGCATTTTGGAGCTTTCACCTAAATAACTACAGGTGGTGAGATAAGCTGCACAATATAATTGACCTTTCAGTATATTGTTGCACACACACCATCTATTTAGCAAATGCCCTTGTTATCAACAGCAGCCTTTTAAACTCACCTGAGCTAACAGGTATGTGCGCTGGTTACTCTGCTGCGCTTAAAATTTCTTTTTTGGTTTGCTACAATGCCTTTTCTGAAACGTTGTCTCCTTCTGCTGGAACACTGACTTCTTTCATTTAATGCCTGCAGACTATAAAAGAGAACCCAACCCAAAAAGTTTGGTTGATTAGTCTGTGGCATTCTGTTAAACTGTTGCTTATGGCGGTCTCTGTGAGCTTCTCAGCGACATTCAGCCAGCCAGGTATCCTGCCTGCAGTAGATGGAATGTGGCAATGGAACGCTGGCTGCGCGTGTCATAATAGGCTCTGAGCCTTTATATTCCTGTGCACAGCAGCAGCCACCTTCAGTCTGCTGCTGGACAGCCAGCAGCAGCAGCAGCAGGAGAGGTATGTAATCAGGAGCCCTCCTGCTAAGGGTAGACAGCTGCTCGTTCCACCCCACCCCCCGCCTTAATTGGTTCTCCTCCCTTCCAACGGTGTTGAGGCGGGTGGGAACAGCAGGGGGTGAAGGTGCTGTGTTTAAAGAGGTGGAGTTATGCAGATCTAAAACGCGTGGATTGCAGCAGCAGCAAGCCGAAAAGTGCAGGCATGTAAGGGATCTAGAGGTTGACAACATGTCTTCTTAACGGGAGTCCAGGAGCTCATCTCCACAAATGGACTTTTCAGGATCCTTGGGTGGCTCCGTAGTTTGAAACCAATTCTGGTTATCGCTTCTCGGCCTTTTGGCTAAGATCAAGTGTAGTATCTGTTCTTATCAGTTTAATATCTGATACGTCCCCTATCTGGGGACCATATATTAAATGGATTTTTAGAACAGGGAGATGGAAAAAGAGCTTGCTCTGTCCACTCCACGCATTGACCTGGTATTGCAGTATCTCCAGGACCGGTGCACCCCTTCTTTAATGCAGTTTCTAAAATCAGAAAGAATTGAATTCAATGTTTTTTGTTCATTTTGCTTGTTTGTCGGATTTGGGGATGGACTCTTTGGCTTTGCTTTTCTTCTCCTCATTGGATTTTTCATGTTCAAAGTTGCAGAAGCCAGATTACAAGCTCATTTTGGTTCAACTTCAGCAACTGTGCATTGCATTGCCATGTAATGTGATGCAATGCTATCTTTCTAGCTCTCCCTTTTTACTTCCTTTTGGATAAACAGACATATTAGGCAAGCATTTTGGAGCTTTCACCTAAATAACTACAGGTGGTGAGATAAGCTGCACAATATAATTGACCTTTCAGTATATTGTTGCACACACACCATCTATTTAGCAAATGCCCTTGTTATCAACAGCAGCCTTTTAAACTCACCTGAGCTAACAGGTATGTGCGCTGGTTACTCTGCTGCGCTTAAAATTTCTTTTTTGGTTTGCTACAATGCCTTTTCTGAAACGTTGTCTCCTTCTGCTGGAACACTGACTTCTTTCATTTAATGCCTGCAGACTATAAAAGAGAACCCAACCCAAAAAGTTTGGTTGATTAGTCTGTGGCATTCTGTTAAACTGTTGCTTATGGCGGTCTCTGTGAGCTTCTCAGCGACATTCAGCCAGCCAGGTATCCTGCCTGCAGTAGATGGAATGTGGCAATGGAACGCTGGCTGCGCGTGTCATAATAGGCTCTGAGCCTTTATATACCTGTGCACAGCAGCAGCCACCTTCAGTCTGCTGCTGGACAGCCAGCAGCAGCAGCAGCAGGAGAGGTATGTAATCAGGAGCCCTCCTGCTAATGGTAGACAGCTGCTCGTTCCACCCCACCCCCCGCCTTAATTGGTTCTCCTCCCTTCCAACGGTGTTGAGGCGGGTGGGAACAGCAGGGGGTGAAGGTGCTGTGTTTAAAGAGGTGGAGTTATGCAGATCTAAAACGCGTGGATTGCAGCAGCAGCAAGCCGAAAAGTGCAGGCATGTAAGGGATCTAGAGGTTGACAACATGTCTTCTTAACGGGAGTCCAGGAGCTCATCTCCACAAATGGACTTTTCAGGATCCTTGGGTGGCTCCATAGTTTGAAACCAATTCTGGTTATCGCTTCTCGGCCTTTTGGCTAAGATCAAGTGTAGTATCTGTTCTTATCAGTTTAATATCTGATACGTCCCCTATCTGGGGACCATATATTAAATGGATTTTTAGAACAGGGAGATGGAAAAAGAGCTTGCTCTGTCCACTCCATGCATTGACCTGGTATTGCAGTATCTCCAGGACCGGTGCACCCCTTCTTTAATGCAGTTTCTAAAATCAGAAAGAATTGAATTCAATGTTTTTTGTTCATTTTGCTTGTTTATCGGATTTGGGGATGGACTCTTTGGCTTTGCTTTTCTTCTTCTCATTGGATTTTTCATGTTCAAAGTTGCAGAAGCCAGATTACAAGCTCATTTTGGTTCAACTTCAGCAACTGTGCATTGCATTGCCATGTAATGTGATGCAATGCTATCTTTCTAGCTCTCCCTTTTTACTTCCTTTTGGATAAACAGACATATTAGGCAAGCATTTTGGAGCTTTCACCTAAATAACTACAGGTGGTGAGATAAGCTGCACAATATAATTGACCTTTCAGTATATTGTTGCACACACACCATCTATTTAGCAAATGCCCTTGTTATCAACAGCAGCCTTTTAAACTCACCTGAGCTAACAGGTATGTGCGCTGGTTACTCTGCTGCGCTTAAAATTTCTTTTTTGGTTTGCTACAATGCCTTTTCTGAAACGTTGTCTCCTTCTGCTGGAACACTGACTTCTTTCATTTAATGCCTGCAGACTATAAAAGAGAACCCAACCCAAAAAGTTTGGTTGATTAGTCTGTGGCATTCTGTTAAACTGTTGCTTATGGCGGTCTCTGTGAGCTTCTCAGCGACATTCAGCCAGCCAGGTATCCTGCCTGCAGTAGATGGAATGTGGCAATGGAACGCTGGCTGCGCGTGTCATAATAGGCTCTGAACCTTTATATACCTGTGCACAGCAGCAGCCACCTTCAGTCTGCTGCTGGACAGCCAGCAGCAGCAGCAGCAGGAGAGGTATGTAATCAGGAGCCCTCCTGCTAAGGGTAGACAGCTGCTCGTTCCACCCCACCCCCCGCCTTAATTGGTTCTCCTCCCTTCCAACAGTGTTGAGGCGGGTGGGAACAGCAGGGGGTGAAGGTGCTGTGTTTAAAGAGGTGGAGTTATGCAGATCTAAAACGCGTGGATTGCAGCAGCAGCAAGCCGAAAAGTGCAGGCATGTAAGGGATCTAGAGGTTGACAACATGTCTTCTTAACGGGAGTCCAGGAGCTCATCTCCACAAATGGACTTTTCAGGATCCTTGGGTGGCTCCGTAGTTTGAAACCAATTCTGGTTATCGCTTCTCGGCCTTTTGGCTACGACCAAGTGTTGTTGCTGGAAGACTCCAAAGCCTATCGCATCCTCGGCCTTGAGGCATCGGCAGTTCTACTGTCTTAAGCCTCCTGCTGCTATAGGGGGTGTGCGTGCTGAAGAGAACCAAGAAGGCGATCGACTTATCTGAATATGGCGATGGCGACATCGGCTACTCTCCGTTCTGCTGGAGCTGGCGACTTGAAGATCAAGAACTCTTTCAAGATTGAAGTTGAAGAGCGAGCCCGTGACAAGTTCTCCCTGTCTTTCTTCGTGAGGAAGGTCCTGCTTGAGATCCTGCAGGTGAAAAGGGAGAACATTCTGGCACTTCAAGATGCTCCTGGACGCTTTGTGCTTACCCTGACCTCTGAAGTGGCATCTCAGAATTTTTACCATCAGATCAAGCTGAGACTTCAGGAGGAAGATCTTAAAGGACTGTGTTTTGTGACCCTCTGCCTGGCAGAAGAGAAGTCTGTGGTGGTTCATATGAGCAATCCGCATGTCTCTGAAAAGGATGTGGCTGCGTTTCTGCATAACTATTGCTCTGAGGTCCACTTTTCTCACAAAATCATGAACTCTGAGAGGTTGTGGACCGGAAAATACAAGTTCATCGTGAAGCTGAGAGAAGGTTTGGGAATTGGTGGACTCATTCATCCGCCTCAGAGCTTCCTGATTGGCAGAGAGAGAGGAAGACTCTTCTATCCAGGGATGCCTATCTTCTGCAGAAAATGTATGGACTTTGGGCATTCCTTTGAGAGCTGCAAGGAGGAGAACGCTCTTTGCAAGAAGTGCTATCAAAAAGGACATGTCACTCTGAACTGCCCAAATCAGATGATCTGTAATATCTGCCGTATCCCTGGGCACTCTTTTCGGGATTGTCCGTTGAGAAAAAAGACCTTCAGCTATGCAGATGCAGCTCGGGGGGGAGCCCCTCCGAAGCGGTCCAGTCCTGAAGAACAAACAGACAAATCCAAGGACCCTCCCGGGAACCCTTCTGGGGATCCGCCCAAGGACACTGCTGGGGACCCGCCTGGGGATAGCATTGTTCTCAAGGATTGGTCGGAGAGTCCAGATGGTCATGTGGTGGAGGAGAATCCAGCTGAGTCTGAAGTGGAGATGGGAGAGGAGTCTTCTAAGGAGGCTGGTGGTGAGGAGGAGGAGGAGGAGATTAACATTGACGTGGAGGTTTTGAGGAAAAGGAAAAAGGAGAAGTCGAGTTTGTTTAAGGGAGAGAGCGCCAGCAAAAGACCTGCTGGGCGTTTGAAAATAGTCCTCCCTAATTACTCACCTAAACCGATCATCTCAGTTCCTAAACCTGTAAACCCATCTGATCCGGTGAACATCGAGGAATTCTCAGACACGGACGTTTCTGCGGGTCCCTCTACCCCGGTCGGATTCATGTCAGATACGGACTCAAGCTCTGTTTAAATGATTTATGGCTACACTCAAAATTGCCTCACTAAATGTGAGGAGTTTAAAGGGCTCTGTCAAGAGAGCTGCTTTATTTTCTTACCTGATGACTTTAGATGCTGATATTTTTTTACTTCAAGAATGCGGCATTGACCATGACCCTAACTATAACAAACTAAGGGAAGATTGGGCGAACGGACCTTCCATCTGGTCCGGTGAAAATGGATCGCGTGCTACTGGTGTTGGCGTCCTGTTTAAAAACAAAGACTTTAAGGTTACCTCGTTCACTGAAGTTGAACCTGGACGTGCACTAGTTGTTAATGTGAGTTACTGTGGATCCGAGTTCAAGCTGATTAATGTTTATGCATCTCCGATTAAAGAGGAAAGATCCAGTTTATTAGATATCATCAAACTCTTTATACCTGGTCCTACACCAACTGTGGTTGGCGGTGACTTCAATTGTATCCGGTCTGATGAAAATAGGACATCAGGTACTAGAAGGAAAGACAAAACTGAGATGCAGTTGAAAAATCTAATCGACGATACTTGCCTGAATGATGTCTGGAGAGTAAAGAATACCTCTGAACCAGGATACACTTGGGAGAACAATCTTCTAAAATCAAGAATTGACTTTTTTCTGACATCACAGAGTTTTAAAGTGAATAAAGTGGATCTAACAGGTAACATCTTTTCTGACCACAAAACGTTAATTACTCACTTGGAATTGCCCAGTCTAGAGAAAGGGCGAGGTGTCTGGAAGTTGAACACTCTGCTGCTGGAAGATGAAAGTATAAAAGAGGAATTTTTGAAATTTTATAAAAAACTACAGGGGAAAAAACATTATTACAAAAGAATTCTAGAATGGTGGGAGTATGTGAAGTCTCAAATTAGACATTTTTTTCTCTTAGCTGGCAAAAGGAAGGCCAGACAGAATCAGAAATGGTTTAAAGACCTGAATACAAAACTGCAAACAGGTTACAAACTCAGAAATGCAGGGATAGATATGGAGGATGTTATTTTACAAGTCAAAGAAGACATTAAAAAAGCAATTGAACAGAAAGGCAAAGAAATAATTTTCAACGCCAAGGTAGAACATATGGAAAAAAATGAAACATGTTCCAGGTTCTTTTTCAAAAAATCTTTAGAACGCAAAGAATTAATTAAAGAACTTGATGGTGAAACAACTAAAGATGGACTGTTGGACAAAGCGCAAACTTTTTATCAAAATCTTTTTAGCGAAAAGAAAATTGACGCTGATTTTTTACCTGATGCTCTTAATTCATTGCAGAATCACCTTGAAAAGCAAGATCAAGAGTTGTTGATTGAAGATATCTGTGAAGAAGAACTGCTAAGTGCAATCAAAAGCTTTTCTAGAGGAAAAACACCGGGTACTGACGGACTACAAATTGAATTTTATCTTACTTTTTGGGAGATTTTAAAAGACGACCTGTTTGAGATTTTTAAAGCTGTCTTTTTATGTGACAAATTGCCTGAATCTTGGAGAAGTGGTGTGGTCACCCTGCTTTTTAAAAAAGGAGATAAGACTAATCTAGAGAACTGGAGACCAATCACGTTACTCAACGTAGATTATAAAATTATGGCAAAAATCATGGTGAACAGAATGAAGAAGGTGATAGAGAAGGTCGTGCATCCTGATCAGGTATGTGGTGTGCCTGGTCGTACAATTGCAGAAAACTTGAATATTATACGGGACGCAATTTGGTATCAGCAAGAGAGGAAGCAAAAGCTAGCTCTTCTGTCCCTTGATTTCCAGAAAGCGTACGACAGAGTCTCTCATAAGTACCTGTATTCTGTGTTAAAGAAAATGAAATTCCCGGATGTTTTTATTAAGCACATTGCACTTTTATATGATGGAAGTTTTAGCAGGATTTTAATTAATGGTTTTTTATCTTCAGAAGTTGTTCTAAAGTCGGGCGTCAAACAAGGATGCCCACTTTCGCCTCTGCTCTTTATCTGCGCAATCGAGCCTCTACTGGCAATGTTGAGGAAAGATAAGATGGTGAAAGGTGTACCCATACCAGGTGGAAATGGACTAAGTACTAAGTCACTGGGGTACATGGATGACATCACGATCCTGTGCGACTCAGAACAATCGCTGAGAAGAGCAGTAAGAACTACTGATTTTTTCTGTTTAGCATCTGCCTTCAAACTGAACTTGGAGAAGAGCGAATGTCTTGGATTCGGTGATTGGTCAGATGCGCAGATTCCTCAACTTAAAATAAGAAGTGATAAGATCAAAATTTTAGGTGTTGTGTTTACAAAAAAGAATGATGGAGAAGAAAGTTGGCAGTTGGTGAAGGAGAAAATGCAAAAGAAGATAAGTTTATGGAAACTCAGAAAATTATCAATGGAAGGTAAAAACTTGATCATTAAGTCTTTGTTGTTGCCGATAATGTTGTTTTTAAGTATGGTGTACCCCCCGAATGAGAACACAGTAAAGTTTCTCCAGAGACAAATTTTTCTTTTTCTGTGGGGATCAAAAATGGAGAAGGTTCGAAGAGAGACAATGTACAAGCAGCATAAATATGGTGGAAAGAATATCCCAAATATCAAAAAATTTTTGTACCTAAAGTTCTTTAGTTTTTGCTTCAAAATGACCAATCTAAGAACTCATTGGTCTTTCTACTTAAGATATGCAGCTGGAGATATCTTTAGGAAAAGAAAGTGGATAACATTGCCCCAAAATTCTCCTGTCCTAATTACACCGCCAAAACAATATGTCTTACTAGAAAAAACAATTAGACTTTATAACTTACCTGAAGTAGATGTGGAGATGCTGTCAAATTCAAGAAGACTGGCTCTAGAGACAAAGAGAAAAGAAACGATGACAGCAGTGGCAAACTTTACATACACTAAAAGTGGAAGAATTTGGAGAATGACTTATGCACCTTATCTAACAAATGAATATAAAGACTTGGCATGGGCAATAGTGCAAGAATGTGTTCCTGTTAGATTTTTTCAACACAGAAGGGGATTGTGCAATACTGCAAGATGCCCTAGAACAGGCTGTGTTAGAGAGGAAACAGTTTTACACACCTTTTGGAACTGTTTTTATGCCCAAAATGTCTGGAAAGAAGTTGGAAGTCTCTTAAAGTTTGTTACTGGTCTTAAGTTTTTAAATCACGAAGTAGTTTTATATGGAAATTTTACATGTCAATCAAAAGAAAAAGAAAGAGTCATTTGGATAATGATAAATGGAATAAAGAATGCGCTATGGAAAGTCCGAAACATATTGCTTTTTAAAAGAGATTTTATAAGTGAAAGTGAATGCATAAAATTAGCACTAAGTGAAATATATATTTATTACCTGTTAGATCTGAAGAGAATTGGGAAAAAAAGAGCCAAGAGTCTATGGAACTTTCATCTGTGGAACCTTGTAGCATGAACAGATTATAAGGCAAGAGAAATATTAGAAGAGAAATAACAACTGAAATATAAGAACAAAATGAAAAAGAAAAAAATCTGTTCTTATCAGTTTAATATCTGATACGTCCCCTATCTGGGGACCATATATTAAATGGATTTTTAGAACAGGGAGATGGAAAAAGAGCTTGCTCTGTCCACTCCACGCATTGACCTGGTATTGCAGTATCTCCAGGACCGGTGCACCCCTTCTTTAATGCAGTTTCTAAAATCAGAAAGAATTGAATTCAATGTTTTTTGTTCATTTTGCTTGTTTGTCGGATTTGGGGATGGACTCTTTGGCTTTGCTTTTCTTCTCCTCATTGGATTTTTCATGTTCAAAGTTGCAGAAGCCAGATTACAAGCTCATTTTGGTTCAACTTCAGCAACTGTGCATTGCATTGCCATGTAATGTGATGCAATGCTATCTTTCTAGCTCTCCCTTTTTACTTCCTTTTGGATAAACAGACATATTAGGCAAGCATTTTGGAGCTTTCACCTAAATAACTACAGGTGGTGAGATAAGCTGCACAATATAATTGACCTTTCAGTATATTGTTGCACACACACCATCTATTTAGCAAATGCCCTTGTTATCAACAGCAGCCTTTTAAACTCACCTGAGCTAACAGGTATGTGCGCTGGTTACTCTGCTGCGCTTAAAATGTCTTTTTTGGTTTGCTACAATGCCTTTTCTGAAACGTTGTCTCCTTCTGCTGGAACACTGACTTCTTTCATTTAATGCCTGCAGACTATAAAAGAGAACCCAACCCAAAAAGTTTGGTTGATTAGTCTGTGGCATTCTGTTAAACTGTTGCTTATGGCGGTCTCTGTGAGCTTCTCAGCGACATTCAGCCAGCCAGGTATCCTGCCTGCAGTAGATGGAATGTGGCAATGGAACGCTGGCTGCGTGTGTCATAATAGGCTCTGAGCCTTTATATACCTGTGCACAGCAGCAGCCACCTTCAGTCTGCTGCTGGACAGCCAGCAGCAGCAGCAGCAGGAGAGGTATGTAATCAGGAGCCCTCCTGCTAAGGGTAGACAGCTGCTCGTTCCACCCCACCCCCCGCCTTAATTGGTTCTCCTCCCTTCCAACGGTGTTGAGGCGGGTGGGAACAGCAGGGGGTGAAGGTGCTGTGTTTAAAGAGGTGGAGTTATGCAGATCTAAAACGCGTGGATTGCAGCAGCAGCAAGCCGAAAAGTGCAGGCATGTAAGGGATCTAGAGGTTGACAACATGTCTTCTTAACGGGAGTCCAGGAGCTCATCTCCACAAATGGACTTTTCAGGATCCTTGGGTGGCTCCGTAGTTTGAAACCAATTCTGGTTATCGCTTCTCGGCCTTTTGGCTAAGATCAAGTGTAGTATCTGTTCTTATCAGTTTAATATCTGATACGTCCCCTATCTGGGGACCATATATTAAATGGATTTTTAGAACAGGGAGATGGAAAAAGAGCTTGCTCTGTCCACTCCACGGATTGACCTGGTATTGCAGTATCTCCAGGACCGGTGCACCCCTTCTTTAATGCAGTTTCTAAAATCAGAAAGAATTGAATTCAATGTTTTTTGTTCATTTTGCTTGTTTGTCGGATTTGGGGATGGACTCTTTGGCTTTGCTTTTCTTCTCCTCATTGGATTTTTCATGTTCAAAGTTGCAGAAGCCAGATTACAAGCTCATTTTGGTTCAACTTCAGCAACTGTGCATTGCATTGCCATGTAATGTGATGCAATGCTATCTTTCTAGCTCTCCCTTTTTACTTCCTTTTGGATAAACAGACATATTAGGCAAGCATTTTGGAGCTTTCACCTAAATAACTACAGGTGGTGAGATAAGCTGCACAATATAATTGACCTTTCAGTATATTGTTGCACACACACCATCTATTTAGCAAATGCCCTTGTTATCAACAGCAGCCTTTTAAACTCACCTGAGCTAACAGGTATGTGCGCTGGTTACTCTGCTGCGCTTAAAATTTCTTTTTTGGTTTGCTACAATGCCTTTTCTGAAACGTTGTCTCCTTCTGCTGGAACACTGACTTCTTTCATTTAATGCCTGCAGACTATAAAAGAGAACCCAACCCAAAAAGTTTGGTTGATTAGTCTGTGGCATTCTGTTAAACTGTTGCTTATGGCGGTCTCTGTGAGCTTCTCAGCGACATTCAGCCAGCCAGGTATCCTGCCTGCAGTAGATGGAATGTGGCAATGGAACGCTGGCTGCGCGTGTCATAATAGGCTCTGAGCCTTTATATACCTGTGCACAGCAGCAGCCACCTTCAGTCTGCTGCTGGACAGCCAGCAGCAGCAGCAGCAGGAGAGGTATGTAATCAGGAGCCCTCCTGCTAAGGGTAGACAGCTGCTCGTTCCACCCCACCCCCCACCTTAATTGGTTCTCCTCCCTTCCAACGGTGTTGAGGCGGGTGGGAACAGCAGAGGGTGAAGGTGCTGTGTTTAAAGAGGTGGAGTTATGCAGATCTAAAACGCGTGGATTGCAGCAGCAGCAAGCCGAAAAGTGCAGGCATGTAAGGGATCTAGAGGTTGACAACATGTCTTCTTAACGGGAGTCCAGGAGCTCATCTCCACAAATGGACTTTTCAGGATCCTTGGGTGGCTCCGTAGTTTGAAACCAATTCTGGTTATCGCTTCTCGGCCTTTTGGCTAAGATCAAGTGTAGTATCTGTTCTTATCAGTTTAATATCTGATACGTCCCCTATCTGGGGACCATATATTAAATGGATTTTTAGAACAGGGAGATGGAAAAAGAGCTTGCTCTGTCCACTCCACGCATTGACCTGGTATTGCAGTATCTCCAGGACCGGTGCACCCCTTCTTTAATGCAGTTTCTAAAATCAGAAAGAATTGAATTCAATGTTTTTTGTTCATTTTGCTTGTTTGTCGGATTTGGGGATGGACTCTTTGGCTTTGCTTTTCTTCTCCTCATTGGATTTTTCATGTTCAAAGTTGCAGAAGCCAGATTACAAGCTCATTTTGGTTCAACTTCAGCAACTGTGCATTGCATTGCCATGTAATGTGATGCAATGCTATCTTTCTAGCTCTCCCTTTTTACTTCCTTTTGGATAAACAGACATATTAGGCAAGCATTTTGGAGCTTTCACCTAAATAACTACAGGTGGTGAGATAAGCTGCACAATATAATTGACCTTTCAGTATATTGTTGCACACACACCATCTATTTAGCAAATGCCCTTGTTATCAACAGCAGCCTTTTAAACTCACCTGAGCTAACAGGTATGTGCGCTGGTTACTCTGCTGCGCTTAAAATTTCTTTTTTGGTTTGCTACAATGCCTTTTCTGAAACGTTGTCTCCTTCTGCTGGAACACTGACTTCTTTCATTTAATGCCTGCAGACTATAAAAGAGAACCCAACCCAAAAAGTTTGGTTGATTAGTCTGTGGCATTCTGTTAAACTGTTGCTTATGGCGGTCTCTGTGAGCTTCTCAGCGACATTCAGCCAGCCAGGTATCCTGCCTGCAGTAGATGGAATGTGGCAATGGAATGCTGGCTGCGCGTGTCATAATAGGCTCTGAGCCTTTATATACCTGTACACAGCAGCAGCCACCTTCAGTCTGCTGCTGGACAGCCAGCAGCAGCAGCAGCAGGAGAGGTATGTAATCAGGAGCCCTCCTGCTAAGGGTAGACAGCTGCTCGTTCCACCCCACCCCCCGCCTTAATTGGTTCTCCTCCCTTCCAACGGTGTTGAGGCGGGTGGGAACAGCAGGGGGTGAAGGTGCTGTGTTTAAAGAGGTGGAGTTATGCAGATCTAAAACGCGTGGATTGCAGCAGCAGCAAGCCGAAAAGTGCAGGCATGTAAGGGATCTAGAGGTTGACAACATGTCTTCTTAACGGGAGTCCAGGAGCTCATCTCCACAAATGGACTTTTCAGGATCCTTGGGTGGCTCCGTAGTTTGAAACCAATTCTGGTTATCGCTTCTCGGCCTTTTGGCTAAGATCAAGTGTAGTATCTGTTCTTATCAGTTTAATATCTGATACGTCCCCTATCTGGGGACCATATATTAAATGGATTTTTAGAACAGGGAGATGGAAAAAGAGCTTGCTCTGTCCACTCCACGCATTGACCTGGTATTGCAGTATCTCCAGGACCGGTGCACCCCTTCTTTAATGCAGTTTCTAAAATCAGAAAGAATTGAATTCAATGTTTTTTGTTCATTTTGCTTGTTTGTCGGATTTGGGGATGGACTCTTTGGCTTTGCTTTTCTTCTCCTCATTGGATTTTTCATGTTCAAAGTTGCAGAAGCCAGATTACAAGCTCATTTTGGTTCAACTTCAGCAACTGTGCATTGCATTGCCATGTAATGTGATGCAATGCTATCTTTCTAGCTCTCCCTTTTTACTTCCTTTTGGATAAACAGACATATTAGGCAAGCATTTTGGAGCTTTCACCTAAATAACTACAGGTGGTGAGATAAGCTGCACAATATAATTGACCTTTCAGTATATTGTTGCACACACACCATCTATTTAGCAAATGCCCTTGTTATCAACAGCAGCCTTTTAAACTCACCTGAGCTAACAGGTATGTGCGCTGGTTACTCTGCTGCGCTTAAAATTTCTTTTTTGGTTTGCTACAATGCCTTTTCTGAAACGTTGTCTCCTTCTGCTGGAACACTGACTTCTTTCATTTAATGCCTGCAGACTATAAAAGAGAACCCAACCCAAAAAGTTTGGTTGATTAGTCTGTGGCATTCTGTTAAACTGTTGCTTATGGCGGTCTCTGTGAGCTTCTCAGCGACATTCAGCCAGCCAGGTATCCTGCCTGCAGTAGATGGAATGTGGCAATGGAACGCTGGCTGCGCGTGTCATAATAGGCTCTGAGCCTTTATATACCTGTGCACAGCAGCAGCCACCTTCAGCCTGCTGCTGGACAGCCAGCAGCAGCAGCAGGAGAGGTATGTAATCAGGAGCCCTCCTGCTAAGGGTAGACAGCTGCTCGTTCCACCCCACCCCCCGCCTTAATTGGTTCTCCTCCCTTCCAACGGTGTTGAGGCGGGTGGGAACAGCAGGGGGTGAAGGTGCTGTGTTTAAAGAGGTGGAGTTATGCAGATCTAAAACGCGTGGATTGCAGCAGCAGCAAGCCGAAAAGTGCAGGCATGTAAGGGATCTAGAGGTTGACAACATGTCTTCTTAACGGGAGTCCAGGAGCTCATCTCCACAAATGGACTTTTCAGGATCCTTGGGTGGCTCCGTAGTTTGAAACCAATTCTGGTTATCGCTTCTCGGCCTTTTGGCTAAGATCAAGTGCAGTGATTTAGCGATTGCTGCCTTGGTTTTGGTTGGAGGTGTCTGGGGTACCTGGCTCGTCGGCCTTGGGGGATCGTCCTTACTTAATTGTGGGGACTTCACCCCCTTGCTGCTATAGGCGTGTCGGCTTAGTCCCCAGACAACGGGAAGCGATCATACTCGCTCCTTCTGTGTGTTGGAGTGGAGATTACGCTAATTCTGTTGGAGAATCATGGCAACAGAGGCGGAGTTGTGGCCGAAGTTGGAGGTTCCAGAACATGCACGTGTGGAGACCGCTTTCCGGATTTTTGTCCGGAGAGACTGTCAGAAGGTTAAGGACTTTCGGTTTATTATGAAGGAGATCATCTTGGGTGTCGCAAAGGTGAAAAAAGAAGACATCGTGGCAGTTATGGATTATCCCCAAAAGGGTGTCTATGACGTGTTTTTTGAGTCTAGGAAGATTTTGGAGAACTATATGGATTCTTTTGATGAATTGAGACATGAGAAGTTTGTTGGAATTCGGTTTCAACGTCACGTATTTAGTAGTGAAAAGATGGTGACAGTGAAGATGTTTTCACCACTGGTTCCAGAAGAGGACATTGTCACGTTTTTGAGTGGTTTTGCCAAGTCTGTAGTATCAAAAGGTAAAGTAATGAATGAATTCGGAGTATGGACGGGAAAGTGGAAATTTTTTGTGGAATTTAACATGAACAAGGATAGGAGTTTTTCCTACCCGCCTCAAAGGTTTAAGCTTGGTAAAGTAAGTGGGAATTTATTCTTTAATGGGATGGATTCCTTTTGTTCAATTTGTGAGGTATATGGTCATAAACGTGAAGACTGTACTGCAGAAAAGTGTTGGAAGTGTAAAGCGGAAGGACATGTTTCTAAATCATGTCCAGTAGAAAGGAATAAGTGTAACCTGTGTATGGAAATTGGGCATAGGTTTAAGGAATGCCCAAAGAGAAAGAGTAATAAGGAGAAGATGGAAAGTGCAAAGGCGGAAAAGAAAGAAAAAAAGAAGACGGTAGAGGTTCAGAGGCAAACAGAAGAGGAGGAAGCTGATAAAGAAATGGACAAAGTTAAAAAAGGAATTGCGGAAATGAAGGGAAGTGGTGTGTGCTTTGAAGCTTTTTTTCCAAAGGTAATCGCAAGTGTGAAGGCAAATAAAGAGAGGTTTTTTGAAACCTATAAGGTGGGAAGGACATGGATAGATTATGTGAATACAAACTTTGAATCTTTCTCGCAAGAGAAAGGACTGTTGGAGTATCTAACATATTATGCGTTGAAGGGAGGAATGCAGTAATGTGTTTTGTTTCCTTCCTCTATATATTATGTGTCTGAGAGGAAATACTGGTTGTTGTTTTGTTTTTTTTGTATATGCATTAAATAATGTTTTTTTGTTTTAAAATGACACGATGATGAATTTGGTCCATCACCGTTTTCAGAAGTATGGAATCGAGATGGTACTTGTAATCTGAGTGTTATGGAAAAAAAAAAAAAATCTGTTCTTATCAGTTTAATATCTGATACGTCCCCTATCTGGGGACCATATATTAAATGGATTTTTAGAACAGGGAGATGGAAAAAGAGCTTGCTCTGTCCACTCCACGCATTGACCTGGTATTGCAGTATCTCCAGGACCGGTGCACCCCTTCTTTAATGCAGTTTCTAAAATCAGAAAGAATTGAATTCAATGTTTTTTGTTCATTTTGCTTGTTTGTCGGATTTGGGGATGGACTCTTTGGCTTTGCTTTTCTTCTCCTCATTGGATTTTTCATGTTCAAAGTTGCAGAAGCCAGATTACAAGCTCATTTTGGTTCAACTTCAGCAACTGTGCATTGCATTGCCATGTAATGTGATGCAATGCTATCTTTCTAGCTCTCCCTTTTTACTTCCTTTTGGATAAACAGACATATTAGGCAAGCATTTTGGAGCTTTCACCTAAATAACTACAGGTGGTGAGATAATCTGCACAATATAATTGACCTTTCAGTATATTGTTGCACACACACCATCTATTTAGCAAATGCCCTTGTTATCAACAGCAGCCTTTTAAACTCACCTGAGCTAACAGGTATGTGCGCTGGTTACTCTGCTGCGCTTAAAATTTCTTTTTTGGTTTGCTACAATGCCTTTTCTGAAACGTTGTCTCCTTCTGCTGGAACACTGACTTCTTTCATTTAATGCCTGCAGACTATAAAAGAGAACCCAACCCAAAAAGTTTGGTTGATTAGTCTGTGGCATTCTGTTAAACTGTTGCTTATGGCGGTCTCTGTGAGCTTCTCAGCGACATTCAGCCAGCCAGGTATCCTGCCTGCAGTAGATGGAATGTGGCAATGGAACGCTGGCTGCGCGTGTCATAATAGGCTCTGAGCCTTTATATACCTGTGCACAGCAGCAGCCACCTTCAGTCTGCTGCTGGACAGCCAGCAGCAGCAGCAGCAGGAGAGGTATGTAATCAGGAGCCCTCCTGCTAAGGGTAGACAGCTGCTCGTTCCACCCCACCCCCCGCCTTAATTGGTTCTCCTCCCTTCCAACGGTGTTGAGGCGGATGGGAACAGCAGGGGGTGAAGGTGCTGTGTTTAAAGAGGTGGAGTTATGCAGATCTAAAACGCGTGGATTGCAGCAGCAGCAAGCCGAAAAGTGCAGGCATGTAAGGGATCTAGAGGTTGACAACATGTCTTCTTAACGGGAGTCCAGGAGCTCATCTCCACAAATGGACTTTTCAGGATCCTTGGGTGGCTCCGTAGTTTGAAACCAATTCTGGTTATCGCTTCTCGGCCTTTTGGCTAAGATCAAGTGTAGTATCTGTTCTTATCAGTTTAATATCTGATACGTCCCCTATCTGGGGACCATATATTAAATGGATTTTTAGAACAGGGAGATGGAAAAAGAGCTTGCTCTGTCCACTCCACGCATTGACCTGGTATTGCAGTATCTCCAGGACCGGTGCACCCCTTCTTTAATGCAGTTTCTAAAATCAGAAAGAATTGAATTCAATGTTTTTTGTTCATTTTGCTTGTTTGTCGGATTTTGGGATGGACTCTTTGGCTCTGCTTTTCTTCTCCTCATTGGATTTTTCATGTTCAAAGTTGCAGAAGCCAGATTACAAGCTCATTTTGGTTCAACTTCAGCAACTGTGCATTGCATTGCCATGTAATGTGATGCAATGCTATCTTTCTAGCTCTCCCTTTTTACTTCCTTTTGGATAAACAGACATATTAGGCAAGCATTTTGGAGCTTTCACCTAAATAACTACAGGTGGTGAGATAAGCTGCACAATATAATTGACCTTTCAGTATATTGTTGCACACACACCATCTATTTAGCAAATGCCCTTGTTATCAACAGCAGCCTTTTAAACTCACCTGAGCTAACAGGTATGTGCGCTGGTTACTCTGCTGCGCTTAAAATTTCTTTTTTGGTTTGCTACAATGCCTTTTCTGAAACGTTGTCTCCTTCTGCTGGAACACTGACTTCTTTCATTTAATGCCTGCAGACTATAAAAGAGAACCCAACCCAAAAAGTTTGGTTGATTAGTCTGTGGCATTCTGTTAAACTGTTGCTTATGGCGGTCTCTGTGAGCTTCTCAGCGACATTCAGCCAGCCAGGTATCCTGCCTGCAGTAGATGGAATGTGGCAATGGAACGCTGGCTGCGCGTGTCATAATAGGCTCTGAGCCTTTATATACCTGTGCACAGCAGCAGCCACCTTCAGTCTGCTGCTGGACAGCCAGCAGCAGCAGCAGCAGGAGAGGTATGTAATCAGGAGCCCTCCTGCTAAGGGTAGACAGCTGCTCGTTCCACCCCACCCCCCGCCTTAATTGGTTCTCCTCCCTTCCAACGGTGTTGAGGCGGGTGGGAACAGCAGGGGGTGAAGGTGCTGTGTTTAAAGAGGTGGAGTTATGCAGATCTAAAACGCGTGGATTGCAGCAGCAGCAAGCCGAAAAGTGCAGGCATGTAAGGGATCTAGAGGTTGACAACATGTCTTCTTAACGGGAGTCCAGGAGCTCATCTCCACAAATGGACTTTTCAGGATCCTTGGGTGGCTCCGTAGTTTGAAACCAATTCTGGTTATCGCTTCTCGGCCTTTTGGCTAAGATCAAGTGTAGTATCTGTTCTTATCAGTTTAATATCTGATACGTCCCCTATCTGGGGACCATATATTAAATGGATTTTTAGAACAGGGAGATGGAAAAAGAGCTTGCTCTGTCCACTCCATGCATTGACCTGGTATTGCAGTATCTCCAGGACCGGTGCACCCCTTCTTTAATGCAGTTTCTAAAATCAGAAAGAATTGAATTCAATGTTTTTTGTTCATTTTGCTTGTTTGTCGGATTTGGTGATGGACTCTTTGGCTTTGCTTTTCTTCTCCTCGTTGGATTTTTCATGTTCAAAGTTGCAGAAGCCAGATTACAAGCTCATTTTGGTTCAACTTCAGCAACTGTGCATTGCATTGCCATGTAATGTGATGCAATGCTATCTTTCTAGCTCTCCCTTTTTACTTCCTTTTGGATAAACAGACATATTAGGCAAGCATTTTGGAGCTTTCACCTAAATAACTACAGGTGGTGAGATAAGCTGCACAATATAATTGACCTTTCAGTATATTGTTGCACACACACCATCTATTTAGCAAATGCCCTTGTTATCAACAGCAGCCTTTTAAACTCACCTGAGCTAACAGGTATGTGCGCTGGTTACTCTGCTGCGCTTAAAATTTCTTTTTTGGTTTGCTACAATGCCTTTTCTGAAACGTTGTCTCCTTCTGCTGGAACACTGACTTCTTTCATTTAATGCCTGCAGACTATAAAAGAGAACCCAACCCAAAAAGTTTGGTTGATTAGTCTGTGGCATTCTGTTAAACTGTTGCTTATGGCGGTCTCTGTGAGCTTCTCAGCGACATTCAGCCAGCCAGGTATCCTGCCTGCAGTAGATGGAATGTGGCAATGGAACGCTGGCTGCGCGTGTCATAATAGGCTCTGAGCCTTTATATACCTGTGCACAGCAGCAGCCACCTTCAGTCTGCTGCTGGACAGCCAGCAGCAGCAGCAGCAGGAGAGGTATGTAATCAGGAGCCCTCCTGCTAAGGGTAGACAGCTGCTCGTTCCACCCCACCCCCCGCCTTAATTGGTTCTCCTCCCTTCCAACGGTGTTGAGGCGGATGGGAACAGCAGGGGGTGAAGGTGCTGTGTTTAAAGAGGTGGAGTTATGCAGATCTAAAACGCGTGGATTGCAGCAGCAGCAAGCCGAAAAGTGCAGGCATGTAAGGGATCTAGAGGTTGACAACATGTCTTCTTAACGGGAGTCCAGGAGCTCATCTCCACAAATGGACTTTTCAGGATCCTTGGGTGGCTCCGTAGTTTGAAACCAATTCTGGTTATCGCTTCTCGGCCTTTTGGCTAAGATCAAGTGTAGTATCTGTTCTTATCAGTTTAATATCTGATACGTCCCCTATCTGGGGACCATATATTAAATGGATTTTTAGAACAGGGAGATGGAAAAAGAGCTTGCTCTGTCCACTCCACGCATTGACCTGGTATTGCAGTATCTCCAGGACCGGTGCACCCCTTCTTTAATGCAGTTTCTAAAATCAGAAAGAATTGAATTCAATGTTTTTTGTTCATTTTGCTTGTTTGTCGGATTTGGGGATGGACTCTTTGGCTTTGCTTTTCTTCTCCTCATTGGATTTTTCATGTTCAAAGTTGCAGAAGCCAGATTACAAGCTCATTTTGGTTCAACTTCAGCAACTGTGCATTGCATTGCCATGTAATGTGATGCAATGCTATCTTTCTAGCTCTCCCTTTTTACTTCCTTTTGGATAAACAGACATATTAGGCAAGCATTTTGGAGCTTTCACCTAAATAACTACAGGTGGTGAGATAAGCTGCACAATATAATTGACCTTTCAGTATATTGTTGCACACACACCATCTATTTAGCAAATGCCCTTGTTATCAACAGCAGCCTTTTAAACTCACCTGAGCTAACAGGTATGTGCGCTGGTTACTCTGCTGCGCTTAAAATGTCTTTTTTGGTTTGCTACAATGCCTTTTCTGAAACGTTGTCTCCTTCTGCTGGAACACTGACTTCTTTCATTTAATGCCTGCAGACTATAAAAGAGAACCCAACCCAAAAAGTTTGGTTGATTAGTCTGTGGCATTCTGTTAAACTGTTGCTTATGGCGGTCTCTGTGAGCTTCTCAGCGACATTCAGCCAGCCAGGTATCCTGCCTGCAGTAGATGGAATGTGGCAATGGAACGCTGGCTGCGCGTGTCATAATAGGCTCTGAGCCTTTATATACCTGTGCACAGCAGCAGCCACCTTCAGTCTGCTGCTGGACAGCCAGCAGCAGCAGCAGCAGGAGAGGTATGTAATCAGGAGCCCTCCTGCTAAGGGTAGACAGCTGCTCGTTCCACCCCACCCCCCGCCTTAATTGGTTCTCCTCCCTTCCAACGGTGTTGAGGCGGGTGGGAACAGCAGGGGGTGAAGGTGCTGTGTTTAAAGAGGTGGAGTTATGCAGATCTAAAACGCGTGGATTGCAGCAGCAGCAAGCCGAAAAGTGCAGGCATGTAAGGGATCTAGAGGTTGACAACATGTCTTCTTAACGGGAGTCCAGGAGCTCATCTCCACAAATGGACTTTTCAGGATCCTTGGGTGGCTCCGTAGTTTGAAACCAATTCTGGTTATCGCTTCTCGGCCTTTTGGCTAAGATCAAGTGTAGTATCTGTTCTTATCAGTTTAATATCTGATACGTCCCCTATCTGGGGACCATATATTAAATGGATTTTTAGAACAGGGAGATGGAAAAAGAGCTTGCTCTGTCCACTCCACGCATTGACCTGGTATTGCAGTATCTCCAGGACCGGTGCACCCCTTCTTTAATGCAGTTTCTAAAATCAGAAAGAATTGAATTCAATGTTTTTTGTTCATTTTGCTTGTTTGTCGGATTTTGGGATGGACTCTTTGGCTCTGCTTTTCTTCTCCTCATTGGATTTTTCATGTTCAAAGTTGCAGAAGCCAGATTACAAGCTCATTTTGGTTCAACTTCAGCAACTGTGCATTGCATTGCCATGTAATGTGATGCAATGCTATCTTTCTAGCTCTCCCTTTTTACTTCCTTTTGGATAAACAGACATATTAGGCAAGCATTTTGGAGCTTTCACCTAAATAACTACAGGTGGTGAGATAAGCTGCACAATATAATTGACCTTTCAGTATATTGTTGCACACACACCATCTATTTAGCAAATGCCCTTGTTATCAACAGCAGCCTTTTAAACTCACCTGAGCTAACAGGTATGTGCGCTGGTTACTCTGCTGCGCTTAAAATTTCTTTTTTGGTTTGCTACAATGCCTTTTCTGAAACGTTGTCTCCTTCTGCTGGAACACTGACTTCTTTCATTTAATGCCTGCAGACTATAAAAGAGAACCCAACCCAAAAAGTTTGGTTGATTAGTCTGTGGCATTCTGTTAAACTGTTGCTTATGGCGGTCTCTGTGAGCTTCTCAGCGACATTCAGCCAGCCAGGTATCCTGCCTGCAGTAGATGGAATGTGGCAATGGAACGCTGGCTGCGCGTGTCATAATAGGCTCTGAGCCTTTATATACCTGTGCACAGCAGCAGCCACCTTCAGTCTGCTGCTGGACAGCCAGCAGCAGCAGCAGCAGGAGAGGTATGTAATCAGGAGCCCTCCTGCTAAGGGTAGACAGCTGCTCGTTCCACCCCACCCCCCGCCTTAATTGGTTCTCCTCCCTTCCAACGGTGTTGAGGCGGGTGGGAACAGCAGGGGGTGAAGGTGCTGTGTTTAAAGAGGTGGAGTTATGCAGATCTAAAACGCGTGGATTGCAGCAGCAGCAAGCCGAAAAGTGCAGGCATGTAAGGGATCTAGAGGTTGACAACATGTCTTCTTAACGGGAGTCCAGGAGCTCATCTCCACAAATGGACTTTTCAGGATCCTTGGGTGGCTCCGTAGTTTGAAACCAATTCTGGTTATCGCTTCTCGGCCTTTTGGCTAAGATCAAGTGTAGTATCTGTTCTTATCAGTTTAATATCTGATACGTCCCCTATCTGGGGACCATATATTAAATGGATTTTTAGAACAGGGAGATGGAAAAAGAGCTTGCTCTGTCCACTCCACGCATTGACCTGGTATTGCAGTATCTCCAGGACCGGTGCACCCCTTCTTTAATGCAGTTTCTAAAATCAGAAAGAATTGAATTCAATGTTTTTTGTTCATTTTGCTTGTTTGTCGGATTTGGGGATGGACTCTTTGGCTTTGCTTTTCTTCTCCTCATTGGATTTTTCATGTTCAAAGTTGCAGAAGCCAGATTACAAGCTCATTTTGGTTCAACTTCAGCAACTGTGCATTGCATTGCCATGTAATGTGATGCAATGCTATCTTTCTAGCTCTCCCTTTTTACTTCCTTTTGGATAAACAGACATATTAGGCAAGCATTTTGGAGCTTTCACCTAAATAACTACAGGTGGTGAGATAAGCTGCACAATATAATTGACCTTTCAGTATATTGTTGCACACACACCATCTATTTAGCAAATGCCCTTGTTATCAACAGCAGCCTTTTAAACTCACCTGAGCTAACAGGTATGTGCGCTGGTTACTCTGCTGCGCTTAAAATTTCTTTTTTGGTTTGCTACAATGCCTTTTCTGAAACGTTGTCTCCTTCTGCTGGAACACTGACTTCTTTCATTTAATGCCTGCAGACTATAAAAGAGAACCCAACCCAAAAAGTTTGGTTGATTAGTCTGTGGCATTCTGTTAAACTGTTGCTTATGGCGGTCTCTGTGAGCTTCTCAGCGACATTCAGCCAGCCAGGTATCCTGCCTGCAGTAGATGGAATGTGGCAATGGAACGCTGGCTGCGCGTGTCATAATAGGCTCTGAGCCTTTATATACCTGTGCACAGCAGCAGCCACCTTCAGTCTGCTGCTGGACAGCCAGCAGCAGCAGCAGCAGGAGAGGTATGTAATCAGGAGCCCTCCTGCTAAGGGTAGACAGCTGCTCGTTCCACCCCACCCCCCGCCTTAATTGGTTCTCCTCCCTTCCAACGGTGTTGAGGCGGGTGGGAACAGCAGGGGGTGAAGGTGCTGTGTTTAAAGAGGTGGAGTTATGCAGATCTAAAACGCGTGGATTGCAGCAGCAGCAAGCCGAAAAGTGCAGGCATGTAAGGGATCTAGAGGTTGACAACATGTCTTCTTAACGGGAGTCCAGGAGCTCATCTCCACAAATGGACTTTTCAGGATCCTTGGGTGGCTCCGTAGTTTGAAACCAATTCTGGTTATCGCTTCTCGGCCTTTTGGCTAAGATCAAGTGTAGTATCTGTTCTTATCAGTTTAATATCTGATACGTCCCCTATCTGGGGACCATATATTAAATGGATTTTTAGAACAGGGAGATGGAAAAAGAGCTTGCTCTGTCCACTCCACGCATTGACCTGGTATTGCAGTATCTCCAGGACCGGTGCACCCCTTCTTTAATGCAGTTTCTAAAATCAGAAAGAATTGAATTCAATGTTTTTTGTTCATTTTGCTTGTTTGTCGGATTTGGGGATGGACTCTTTGGCTTTGCTTTTCTTCTCCTCATTGGATTTTTCATGTTCAAAGTTGCAGAAGCCAGATTACAAGCTCATTTTGGTTCAACTTCAGCAACTGTGCATTGCATTGCCATGTAATGTGATGCAATGCTATCTTTCTAGCTCTCCCTTTTTACTTCCTTTTGGATAAACAGACATATTAGGCAAGCATTTTGGAGCTTTCACCTAAATAACTACAGGTGGTGAGATAAGCTGCACAATATAATTGACCTTTCAGTATATTGTTGCACACACACCATCTATTTAGCAAATGCCCTTGTTATCAACAGCAGCCTTTTAAACTCACCTGAGCTAACAGGTATGTGCGCTGGTTACTCTGCTGCGCTTAAAATTTCTTTTTTGGTTTGCTACAATGCCTTTTCTGAAACGTTGTCTCCTTCTGCTGGAACACTGACTTCTTTCATTTAATGCCTGCAGACTATAAAAGAGAACCCAACCCAAAAAGTTTGGTTGATTAGTCTGTGGCAATCTGTTAAACTGTTGTTTATGGCGGTCTCTGTGAGCTTCTCAGCGACATTCAGCCAGCCAGGTATCCTGCCTGCAGTAGATGGAATGTGGCAATGGAACGCTGGCTGCGCGTGTCATAATAGGCTCTGAGCCTTTATATACCTGTGCACAGCAGCAGCCACCTTCAGTCTGCTGCTGGACAGCCAGCAGCAGCAGCAGCAGGAGAGGTATGTAATCAGGAGCCCTCCTGCTAAGGGTAGACAGCTGCTCGTTCCACCCCACCCCCCGCCTTAATTGGTTCTCCTCCCTTCCAACGGTGTTGAGGCGGGTGGGAACAGCAGGGGGTGAAGGTGCTGTGTTTAAAGAGGTGGAGTTATGCAGATCTAAAACGCGTGGATTGCAGCAGCAGCAAGCCGAAAAGTGCAGGCATGTAAGGGATCTAGAGGTTGACAACATGTCTTCTTAACGGGAGTCCAGGAGCTCATCTCCACAAATGGACTTTTCAGGATCCTTGGGTGGCTCCGTAGTTTGAAACCAATTCTGGTTATCGCTTCTCGGCCTTTTGGCTAAGATCAAGTGTAGTATCTGTTCTTATCAGTTTAATATCTGATACGTCCCCTATCTGGGGACCATATATTAAATGGATTTTTAGAACAGGGAGATGGAAAAAGAGCTTGCTCTGTCCACTCCACGCATTGACCTGGTATTGCAGCATCTCCAGGACCGGTGCACCCCTTCTTTAATGCAGTTTCTAAAATCAGAAAGAATTGAATTCAATGTTTTTTGTTCATTTTGCTTGTTTGTCGGATTTGGGGATGGACTCTTTGGCTTTGCTTTTCTTCTCCTCATTGGATTTTTCATGTTCAAAGTTGCAGAAGCCAGATTACAAGCTCATTTTGGTTCAACTTCAGCAACTGTGCATTGCATTGCCATGTAATGTGATGCAATGCTATCTTTCTAGCTCTCCCTTTTTACTTCCTTTTGGATAAACAGACATATTAGGCAAGCATTTTGGAGCTTTCACCTAAATAACTACAGGTGGTGAGATAAGCTGCACAATATAATTGACCTTTCAGTATATTGTTGCACACACACCATCTATTTAGCAAATGCCCTTGTTATCAACAGCAGCCTTTTAAACTCACCTGAGCTAACAGGTATGTGCGCTGGTTACTCTGCTGCGCTTAAAATTTCTTTTTTGGTTTGCTACAATGCCTTTTCTGAAACGTTGTCTCCTTCTGCTGGAACACTGACTTCTTTCATTTAATGCCTGCAGACTATAAAAGAGAACCCAACCCAAAAAGTTTGGTTGATTAGTCTGTGGCATTCTGTTAAACTGTTGCTTATGGCGGTCTCTGTGAGCTTCTCAGCGACATTCAGCCAGCCAGGTATCCTGCCTGCAGTAGATGGAATGTGGCAATGGAACGCTGGCTGCGCGTGTCATAATAGGCTCTGAGCCTTTATATACCTGTGCACAGCAGCAGCCACCTTCAGTCTGCTGCTGGACAGCCAGCAGCAGCAGCAGCAGGAGAGGTATGTAATCAGGAGCCCTCCTGCTAAGGGTAGACAGCTGCTCGTTCCACCCCACCCCCCGCCTTAATTGGTTCTCCTCCCTTCCAACGGTGTTGAGGCGGGTGGGAACAGCAGGGGGTGAAGGTGCTGTGTTTAAAGAGGTGGAGTTATGCAGATCTAAAACGCGTGGATTGCAGCAGCAGCAAGCCGAAAAGTGCAGGCATGTAAGGGATCTAGAGGTTGACAACATGTCTTCTTAACGGGAGTCCAGGAGCTCATCTCCACAAATGGACTTTTCAGGATCCTTGGGTGGCTCCGTAGTTTGAAACCAATTCTGGTTATCGCTTCTCGGCCTTTTGGCTAAGATCAAGTGTAGTATCTGTTCTTATCAGTTTAATATCTGATACGTCCCCTATCTGGGGACCATATATTAAATGGATTTTTAGAACAGGGAGATGGAAAAAGAGCTTGCTCTGTCCACTCCACGCATTGACCTGGTATTGCAGTATCTCCAGGACCGGTGCACCCCTTCTTTAATGCAGTTTCTAAAATTAGAAAGAATTGAATTCAATGTTTTTTGTTCATTTTGCTTGTTTGTCGGATTTGGGGATGGACTCTTTGGCTTTGCTTTTCTTCTCCTCATTGGATTTTTCATGTTCAAAGTTGCAGAAGCCAGATTACAAGCTCATTTTGGTTCAACTTCAGCAACTGTGCATTGCATTGCCATGTAATGTGATGCAATGCTATCTTTCTAGCTCTCCCTTTTTACTTCCTTTTGGATAAACAGACATATTAGGCAAGCATTTTGGAGCTTTCACCTAAATAACTACAGGTGGTGAGATAAGCTGCACAATATAATTGACCTTTCAGTATATTGTTGCACACACACCATCTATTTAGCAAATGCCCTTGTTATCAACAGCAGCCTTTTAAACTCACCTGAGCTAACAGGTATGTGCGCTGGTTACTCTGCTGCGCTTAAAATTTCTTTTTTGGTTTGCTACAATGCCTTTTCTGAAACGTTGTCTCCTTCTGCTGGAACACTGACTTCTTTCATTTAATGCCTGCAGACTATAAAAGAGAACCCAACCCAAAAAGTTTGGTTGATTAGTCTGTGGCATTCTGTTAAACTGTTGCTTATGGCGGTCTCTGTGAGCTTCTCAGCGACATTCAGCCAGCCAGGTATCCTGCCTGCAGTAGATGGAATGTGGCAATGGAACGCTGGCTGCGCGTGTCATAATAGGCTCTGAGCCTTTATATACCTGTGCACAGCAGCAGCCACCTTCAGTCTGCTGCTGGACAGCCAGCAGCAGCAGCAGCAGCAGGAGAGGTATGTAATCAGGAGCCCTCCTGCTAAGGGTAGACAGCTGCTCGTTCCACCCCACCCCCCGCCTTAATTGGTTCTCCTCCCTTCCAACGGTGTTGAGGCGGGTGGGAACAGCAGGGGGTGAAGGTGCTGTGTTTAAAGAGGTGGAGTTATGCAGATCTAAAACGCGTGGATTGCAGCAGCAGCAAGCTGAAAAGTGCAGGCATGTAAGGGATCTAGAGGTTGACAACATGTCTTCTTAACGGGAGTCCAGGAGCTCATCTCCACAAATGGACTTTTCAGGATCCTTGGGTGGCTCCGTAGTTTGAAACCAATTCTGGTTATCGCTTCTCGGCCTTTTGGCTGCGATCGTATGACTGTACCTTGATTGGTGCGAGTCTCCTGGAGGAATCCGGACCCTTTTGTGGAGGATTTTCTGCTTTTTCCTGTGGTATTCCATACCGACAGAATCCAAGATGTCTTTTGTGAAGAACACCATCCGTTTGTCCGTGGATCCATCTGACCAGAACAAGAACAACGTGGTTTTCATTGTCCAAGACATCGTTGAAGGCAAAGCTGGAGCAAGACGTTCTGAGATCTTCAGTGTCAACGAATTTTCACGTCAAGGTAATTATGACGTTACCTTTATGGACCAGGATGTTTGCCTTAATGTCTTTGAATGGCTCCGTGGTCACTCTAGTGACCCCTGCTTGGAAGGAGTTAGATGGGAACCTTTGTTTGGTCTGCAAGAAAAGGAGGTGACTGTGACTGTCTATAACCCTTTTACAGACCCTGAGCTGCTGGAGTGCTTCCTCTCTCGCTACTGTGAATATGTGCGGAAGGGAGTGAAGCAAGTCAATTGTCTAGGAATCTTTAACTGTCAGTATAAATTCCGTGTGAAATTGAAAAGGGATCCTGACAGTGTGGGGGGCTTTAGACACCCTCCATCAAATTTTTCCGTTGCAGGCCATAGAGGTTTCCTCTTTTACCCAGGCCAGCCCATGTTTTGCCGTAGATGCTTTTCTTTCGGACATACCATGGTAACATGCCTTAAAGGGCAGTGTTGCCGAAATTGCAGAAAGGAGGGGCATATGGCCAACCAGTGTCCAGAGGCCAAGTCCTGTGATGTCTGTGGGAGTAGGGATCACATGTATAAGGACTGTCCTATGAGTGCACCTAGACGTTCTGATAAAGAACAGAAGGAGGAGGAGCTGGAGAGGAGGCAGATGGCAAGCGCACTGAAAGTGCTGGAAAGATTGGAGAGGGAGGAGAGAGAGGGAAGGAGGCGGGAAACTGGTAGAGCCTCTCCCTCTACGGCGCCAGAGGAGGTGTCCCTGAGACCATGTTCTTCTTCTGCTGAAGAAATGAGGAAGAAGCGGAGGGAAGAAAAGGAGTTCTGGAGGGAAGTGGCAAAGGTGGAGAAAAAGGCAGTGTCTGCGAGAATATCAAGGAAAGTGGTGGAAGCAGAGCTGCCTGAGATGATGACTTTTGGAGAGGCAATGGACGCAACAGGATGTGAAGTGCAAATCTCGGAACCCGACAGTCCTGAACACCCTTCGGGTCCTGAAAACATTGAAGATTTTTCTTCGGAGGATGATAGGGGTGCAAAGAAGAGTCGTAGGGAGGATGGTGGGGGCAGTGATGATGCAGTTTTTAGTGAGCCTCAGAGGAAGATCAGAACTGCCAGAATGAGGAGTGTGGCTGGTGAAGCCAGCGGGTCGGAAACCAGCTGTTCTGTTCTGATGGCGGAGGAGGATAGTGGTGGTGCTGGATAGTGTCACCATATAATATTGTAAATGTTTTTTCTTTTTGTCCTCTTGTGAGCTTTGGTTTAGGCCAAAGGCTATTTCTTTGTGTAATTGGTGAAGGAGTAGAAGTATTATGGGATTTACCATAGTGTCCCAAAACGTAAGAGTGTTTAAAAGTAAAGTAAGAAGAGCTGCTATTTTTGAGTTTTTAGCTATGCAAAATGCATCTATTTTTTGTTTACAAGAATGTGGGGTAGTGGATGGTGTGAAAGGGGATGAATGGTCTTATGGAGCGTCTGTGTGGTCGGGGAGTGCATGTAATAAGAATGATGGTGTGGGTATTTTGGTTAAAGGAAGGGAGGTTGTTTTGAGTGATTATTTGGTTATTGAGGTGGGGAGATGTATCCTTGCTAATTTTGTATACAAGAATGTAAAGTTTTGTGTTATTAATGTTTATGCGCCAGTTGAAAAAAATGAGCGCAAAAATTTATTTGAAAAAATTAAGCTTTTTGTTCCAGGAAGAATACCTGTGGTAATTGTGGGTGATATGAACTGTGATGTGGGGAGAGTGAATGTGGATGTGTCTGGGAAAGCATTATTGGAGTTAGTGAATGATTTTGGGTTGTGTGATATGCAGCGCGTGTGTAACATGAATCCTTTGTTGAACACTTTCTTTTCTGAGAGTGGTAGGGTACAATCCAGATTGGATTATTGTTTTATTTCTAAAAATATGGTTTCTGTTAATTATAGGCAGGAAAACGTTCTTTTTTCAGATCATGTGTGTATGTTGTGTGAGTTGGATATAAAAGTTGATGGAGTGTTTGGGAGAGGATTGTGGAAGTTAAATGTTAAACTGTTAGAGAATGAAGATGTGAGAAAGGAGTATGAAAGGCGGTATGAAGAATGGTGTAAGCATAAAAATGAGTTTGGGAATGTTTGTGAGTGGTGGGACTGGGTGAAGAAACAAACAAAAATGTTCTTTAAAAATTTAGGATACAAGTATGCAGCAATTAAAAGAGAGAGTTTTGTTAAACTGAACGCGCGGTTGAGCGTTTTGTATAAGTTAAGGGAAGGAGGAGTTGAGGTGGAGGAGGATATTTTAGAGGTAAAAAAGGAGATTAGTGAGTTTTTGTTGGAGAGAGGGAGAAGCATAGTGTTTAGGGCAAAGATTGATAAGATGGAGCAGGATGAGAAATGTTCTCGGTTTTTCTTTAAAAAAGTTTTTGGAAAGAAACAGAGTATGAGCGTGGTGTATGGAGCAGATGGAAGTGAGGTGAGTGGAGAGGATATGTGTGAAGAGGTGGCTAAGTTTTATGAGGATCTGTATGCAGTGAAACAGAGGGATGAATGTTTGGAGAATGATGTTTTGAGCGTGTTAGAGAGTAAGTTGAGTGAAGCAGAAAGAGAGAGAGTGATGGGTGAGGTGACTGGTGATGAGGTATGGAAGGTTATGTGTAGTATGGCTTTGAATAAGACGCCGGGGGAGGATGGCCTCCCAGTAGAATTTTATCGTGTGATGTGGGGTGTGATTGGTACGGACTTTGTGGATGTATGTAAGTATATGTGGGGAAACATGGAGGTGACTGAGAGTATGCGTGCAGGTATGGTTGTGTTAATTCCTAAGAAAGGGGATTTGAAAAGTCTGAGTAATTGGAGGCCAATAACGTTACTTAATTGTGATTATAAAATCTATGCAAAACTTATGGCTAATAGGATGCGTGATGTGATAGAGAGTGTGATTGGGGATGAGCAGTGTTGTGCGGTACCTGGGAGGCGGATTCATGAGTGTGTGTGTATGTTAAGAGATTGTCTATGGGATTGCATGGGTCGTAAGAAGAGTGTATTTTTGTTAAGTTTGGATTTTGAAAAGGCTTATGATAGGTTGTCGCATGGTTTTTTGTTCAGAGTGTTGTTAAAAATGGGTTTTCCGGCTGATTTTGTTGGGCGAGTGAGAAGTTTGTATGCGGGTGTTTATAGCTGTGTTTTAATGAATGGGTATGTGGGTAGGAAAGTGAATGTGTTTTCGGGTGTGCGACAGGGGTGTCCTTTGTCCCCTGTAGCATTTATTTGTGCAATTGAGCCATTGTTGTGTATGCTGAGGAAAGATAAGGTAATTTGTGGTGTGCAAGTGCCGGGAGGTGGAGGAAAAGAATGGAAAGTGAGTGGTTATATGGATGACGTGTGTGTATTATGTGATTCTGAATGTTCGGTGAGGCGGGTGAAGTTGTTAGTGTCTATTTTTTGTGGTGCATCTGCGTTTAAAGTGAATTGGGAAAAGAGTGAGTGTAAGGGTTTTGGAGGCGGAAGTTTAAGTAGGGATGTAGGTGTGAATGTAGTGAATGGACCTATTAAAGTTTTGGGTGTGAAGTTTTCAGAGAGTTTGGATGGGAAAGAAAGTTGGGATGATGCGAAAGGAAAAGTTGAGCAGAAGTTGAATTTTTGGAAATTGAGGAGTTTATCCTTTTTTGGGAAGATTTTAATTGTTAAGAGTGTGGTGTTGCCAATATTTTTATATATTGCGGTAGTATTTCCACCAGGATATATGTGTATGAGAAGCTTGAATAGAATTTTATTTGTTTTTTTGTGGAACTCGAAAATGGAGAGAGCTAGGAGAGAAATTTTGGTTAAAAGAGTGGAAAAAGGTGGTTTGGATTTTCCGAATTTGGACGTGTTTTTTGGTGTGAATATCGTTGTGTTTGTTTTGAAAGTGATTAGGGCGGATGGAAAGTTTTCATCTATGTGTAGGTATTTATTTGGAGCGTATTTGTTTCGTTTAAAGTGGCAAGAAAGGGATTTGCGATGTCCGATTGCTTTTGAGGTGCCTGTATGGTATGTGTGGGTTTATAAGTTTTTGGTGAGGTATGAACTGTGTGATGCAGATGTGAGATTGCTGGAGAATAAGAAGGCTGTGTATAGGATGATTGAATGTAGAGAGGTAGAATGTGGAATAAATATGGTTAGGGGTGGTGATGTGCAGAAGGTTTGGAAGAAAGTGCGGATGAGTGGTATGACCAACAAACAGAGTGAAGTTGTGTGGCAGTCTTTACATGGAGTATTACCTGTGAGAGAGTTTCAGAGGAATAGAGGTTTGGTGAGGAGTGAAATGTGTCCAAGAAATGGCTGTGGTGGAAGGGAAAGTGTGTTGCATGTTTTTTGGAATTGCCAGTATGCTAGAGATGTGATTGGGAGAATGGGGCCTTTGTGTAAAGAATTGTGTGGTGTGAATTTGTTGTCTTTTGAGTTGTTTATGTTTGGTTTGGGAATATGTGATGGGACGAAGGAAAGAGTCTTGTGGTTGATGCTTGCATGTATAAAGGAAGTGTTATGGGATGTGAGGAATGTGTATGTGTTTAAAAGGAAGGAAATTGCTGTAAAGGATAGTGTGAAGGTGATTTTGGGGAAGATGTATGTGTGTTTCCTATGGGACAAAAAGAGGAGAGGGGAAGTGGATGCAGAGGGAATATGGAAAGTTAAAAAGTGGAGATATATTGTTAGTACCTCTTGATTTTTGTTATTGTTGTTTTGAAATATGAAATAAATATTTCCGATGATGATGGGGACAGCAAATTGCGTATTGGATTTGACGCAGCTGTTTTGATGGAATTTTCCTTTGTCTGGTTTTCATAGACTGTGGAATTTCCTCGTCTGAGGAGAAAAAAAAAAAAAAAAAAAAAAAAAAAAAAATCTGTTCTTATCAGTTTAATATCTGATACGTCCCCTATCTGGGGACCATATATTAAATGGATTTTTAGAACAGGGAGATGGAAAAAGAGCTTGCTCTGTCCACTCCACGCATTGACCAGGTATTGCAGTATCTCCAGGACCGGTGCACCCCTTCTTTAATGCAGTTTCTAAAATCAGAAAGAATTGAATTCAATGTTTTTTGTTCATTTTGCTTGTTTGTCGGATTTGGGGATGGACTCTTTGGCTTTGCTTTTCTTCTCTTCATTGGATTTTTCATGTTCAAAGTTGCAGAAGCCAGATTACAAGCTCATTTTGGTTCAACTTCAGCAACTGTGCATTGCATTGCCATGTAATGTGATGCAATGCTATCTTTCTAGCTCTCCCTTTTTACTTCCTTTTGGATAAACAGACATATTAGGCAAGCATTTTGGAGCTTTCACCTAAATAACTACAGGTGGTGAGATAAGCTGCACAATATAATTGACCTTTCAGTATATTGTTGCACACACACCATCTATTTAGCAAATGCCCTTGTTATCAACAGCAGCCTTTTAAACTCACCTGAGCTAACAGGTATGTGCGCTGGTTACTCTGCTGCGCTTAAAATTTCTTTTTTGGTTTGCTACAATGCCTTTTCTGAAACGTTGTCTCCTTCTGCTGGAACACTGACTTCTTTCATTTAATGCCTGCAGACTATAAAAGAGAACCCAACCCAAAAAGTTTGGTTAATTAGTCTGTGGCATTCTGTTAAACTGTTGCTTATGGCGGTCTCTGTGAGCTTCTCAGCGACATTCAGCCAGCCAGGTATCCTGCCTGCAGTAGATGGAATGTGGCAATGGAACGCTGGCTGCGCGTGTCATAATAGGCTCTGAGCCTTTATATACCTGTGCACAGCAGCAGCCACCTTCAGTCTGCTGCTGGACAGCCAGCAGCAGCAGCAGCAGGAGAGGTATGTAATCAGGAGCCCTCCTGCTAAGGGTAGACAGCTGCTGGTTCCACCCCACCCCCCGCCTTAATTGGTTCTCCTCCCTTCCAACGGTGTTGAGGCGGGTGGGAACAGCAGGGGGTGAAGGTGCTGTGTTTAAAGAGGTGGAGTTATGCAGATCTAAAACGCGTGGATTGCAGCAGCAGCAAGCCGAAAAGTGCAGGCATGTAAGGGATCTAGAGGTTGACAACATGTCTTCTTAACGGAAGTCCAGGAGCTCATCTCCACAAATGGACTTTTCAGGATCCTTGGGTGGCTCCGTAGTTTGAAACCAATTCTGGTTATCGCTTCTCGGCCTTTTGGCTAAGATCAAGTGTAGTATCATTTAAAAAGGCAGTTTTGTCCTTGGGCTGCCCTAGTAAATTGATGCATATTACACACTGGTTTGGTGCACTTGTTAGTACGCCAGGTGGCTCATAGAGTTATCTGATGGAAAACATGGCCCTCCAGGATCGAAGTCACTAGTCTGGGTAAGTGTGAGGGCTTTGGAGCAATGTGCCCCAGGAGTAGGCGCCCTGGTGGGAGTCCAAGCTTACTGGGACTGGGAACCCCAGAAAGACTTGGCTTCGTAGCACGCCGCACCTTTGCCAATCATACTTTCTGAGCAACCCCCCCTATTCCTGGCCTCCGGGCTAGGAAGAGGAATTTTTATAAACCCGGTCGGAGGTCCGGTCAGCTTTGGGCTGAGAAACCAACACAGGCTCCAGCTCCACTAGGGTGGCAGCCTAGATGGAAGCTGGGAGCACGAAAACGGCTCTTCTCCGGCTTCGGCTAGGGAGAGCATCGGAGATCCCTGACCCTCGCTGTGGCCTTCTGGCTCGGAGGGATGGGGATGGTTTATTGGGGACCCTCTCCTCCGGGAAGGGTCCACATGAATCCTCGCCTCGTGCGCTGTTTTGGTGTGACTTCGGTCACATTTTTCAGTGCCTTGGATGCAGCTTCAATCAAAAAATCTGTTCTTATCAGTTTAATATCTGATACGTCCCCTATCTGGGGACCATATATTAAATGGATTTTTAGAACAGGGAGATGGAAAAAGAGCTTGCTCTGTCCACTCCACGCATTGACCTGGTATTGCAGTATCTCCAGGACCGGTGCACCCCTTCTTTAATGCAGTTTCTAAAATCAGAAAGAATTGAATTCAATGTTTTTTGTTCATTTTGCTTGTTTGTCGGATTTGGGGATGGACTCTTTGGCTTTGCTTTTCTTCTCCTCATTGGATTTTTCATGTTCAAAGTTGCAGAAGCCAGATTACAAGCTCATTTTGGTTCAACTTCAGCAACTGTGCATTGCATTGCCATGTAATGTGATGCAATGCTATCTTTCTAGCTCTCCCTTTTTACTTCCTTTTGGATAAACAGACATATTAGGCAAGCATTTTGGAGCTTTCACCTAAATAACTACAGGTGGTGAGATAAGCTGCACAATATAATTGACCTTTCAGTATATTATTGCACACACACCATCTATTTAGCAAATGCCCTTGTTATCAACAGCAGCCTTTTAAACTCACCTGAGCTAACAGGTATGTGCGCTGGTTACTCTGCTGCGCTTAAAATTTCTTTTTTGGTTTGCTACAATGCCTTTTCTGAAACGTTGTCTCCTTCTGCTGGAACACTGACTTCTTTCATTTAATGCCTGCAGACTATAAAAGAGAACCCAACCCAAAAAGTTTGGTTGATTAGTCTGTGGCATTCTGTTAAACTGTTGCTTATGGCGGTCTCTGTGAGCTTCTCAGCGACATTCAGCCAGCCAGGTATCCTGCCTGCAGTAGATGGAATGTGGCAATGGAACGCTGGCTGCGCGTGTCATAATAGGCTCTGAGCCTTTATATACCTGTGCACAGCAGCAGCCACCTTCAGTCTGCTGCTGGACAGCCAGCAGCAGGAGCAGCAGGAGAGGTATGTAATCAGGAGCCCTCCTGCTAAGGGTAGACAGCTGCTCGTTCCACCCCACCCCCCGCCTTAATTGGTTCTCCTCCCTTCCAACGGTGTTGAGGCGGGTGGGAACAGCAGGGGGTGAAGGTGCTGTGTTTAAAGAGGTGGAGTTATGCAGATCTAAAACGCGTGGATTGCAGCAGCAGCAAGCCGAAAAGTGCAGGCATGTAAGGGATCTAGAGGTTGACAACATGTCTTCTTAACGGGAGTCCAGGAGCTCATCTCCACAAATGGACTTTTCAGGATCCTTGGGTGGCTCCGTAGTTTGAAACCAATTCTGGTTATCGCTTCTCGGCCTTTTGGCTAAGATCAAGTGTAGTATCTGTTCTTATCAGTTTAATATCTGATACGTCCCCTATCTGGGGACCATATATTAAATGGATTTTTAGAACAGGGAGATGGAAAAAGAGCTTGCTCTGTCCACTCCACGCATTGACCTGGTATTGCAGTATCTCCAGGACCGGTGCACCCCTTCTTTAATGCAGTTTCTAAAATCAGAAAGAATTGAATTCAATGTTTTTTGTTCATTTTGCTTGTTTGTCGGATTTGGGGATGGACTCTTTGGCTTTGCTTTTCTTCTCCTCATTGGATTTTTCATGTTCAAAGTTGCAGAAGCCAGATTACAAGCTCATTTTGGTTCAACTTCAGCAACTGTGCATTGCATTGCCATGTAATGTGATGCAATGCTATCTTTCTAGCTCTCCCTTTTTACTTCCTTTTGGATAAACAGACATATTAGGCAAGCATTTTGGAGCTTTCACCTAAATAACTACAGGTGGTGAGATAAGCTGCACAATATAATTGACCTTTCAGTATATTGTTGCACACACACCATCTATTTAGCAAATGCCCTTGTTATCAACAGCAGCCTTTTAAACTCACCTGAGCTAACAGGTATGTGCGCTGGTTACTCTGCTGCGCTTAAAATTTCTTTTTTGGTTTGCTACAATGCCTTTTCTGAAACGTTGTCTCCTTCTGCTGGAACACTGACTTCTTTCATTTAATGCCTGCAGACTATAAAAGAGAACCCAACCCAAAAAGTTTGGTTGATTAGTCTGTGGCATTCTGTTAAACTGTTGCTTATGGCGGTCTCTGTGAGCTTCTCAGCGACATTCAGCCAGCCAGGTATCCTGCCTGCAGTAGATGGAATGTGGCAATGGAACGCTGGCTGCGCGTGTCATAATAGGCTCTGAGCCTTTATATACTTGTGCACAGCAGCAGCCACCTTCAGTCTGTTGCTGGACAGCCAGCAGCAGCAGCAGCAGCAGGAGAGGTATGTAATCAGGAGCCCTCCTGCTAAGGGTAGACAGCTGCTCGTTCCACCCCACCCCCCGCCTTAATTGGTTCTCCTCCCTTCCAACGGTGTTGAGGCGGGTGGGAACAGCAGGGGGTGAAGGTGCTGTGTTTAAAGAGGTGGAGTTATGCAGATCTAAAACGCGTGGATTGCAGCAGCAGCAAGCCGAAAAGTGCAGGCATGTAAGGGATCTAGAGGTTGACAACATGTCTTCTTAACGGGAGTCCAGGAGCTCATCTCCACAAATGGACTTTTCAGGATCCTTGGGTGGCTCCGTAGTTTGAAACCAATTCTGGTTATCGCTTCTCGGCCTTTTGGCTAAGATCAAGTGTAGTATCTGTTCTTATCAGTTTAATATCTGATACGTCCCCTATCTGGGGACCATATATTAAATGGATTTTTAGAACAGGGAGATGGAAAAAGAGCTTGCTCTGTCCACTCCACGCATTGACCTGGTATTGCAGTATCTCCAGGACCGGTGCACCCCTTCTTTAATGCAGTTTCTAAAATCAGAAAGAATTGAATTCAATGTTTTTTGTTCATTTTGCTTGTTTGTCGGATTTGGGGATGGACTCTTTGGCTTTGCTTTTCTTCTCCTCATTGGATTTTTCATGTTCAAAGTTGCAGAAGCCAGATTACAAGCTCATTTTGGTTCAACTTCAGCAACTGTGCATTGCATTGCCATGTAATGTGATGCAATGCTATCTTTCTAGCTCTCCCTTTTTACTTCCTTTTGGATAAACAGACATATTAGGCAAGCATTTTGGAGCTTTCACCTAAATAACTACAGGTGGTGAGATAAGCTGCACAATATAATTGACCTTTCAGTATATTGTTGCACACACACCATCTATTTAGCAAATGCCCTTGTTATCAACAGCAGCCTTTTAAACTCACCTGAGCTAACAGGTATGTGCGCTGGTTACTCTGCTGCGCTTAAAATTTCTTTTTTGGTTTGCTACAATGCCTTTTCTGAAACGTTGTCTCCTTCTGCTGGAACACTGACTTCTTTCATTTAATGCCTGCAGACTATAAAAGAGAACCCAACCCAAAAAGTTTGGTTGATTAGTCTGTGGCATTCTGTTAAACTGTTGCTTATGGCGGTCTCTGTGAGCTTCTCAGCGACATTCAGCCAGCCAGGTATCCTGCCTGCAGTAGATGGAATGTGGCAATGGAACGCTGGCTGCGCGTGTCATAATAGGCTCTGAGCCTTTATATACCTGTGCACAGCAGCAGCCACCTTCAGTCTGCTGCTGGACAGCCAGCAGCAGCAGCAGCAGGAGAGGTATGTAATCAGGAGCCCTCCTGCTAAGGGTAGACAGCTGCTCGTTCCACCCCACCCCCCGCCTTAATTGGTTCTCCTCCCTTCCAATGGTGTTGAGGCGGGTGGGAACAGCAGGGGGTTAAGGTGCTGTGTTTAAAGAGGTGGAGTTATGCAGATCTAAAACGCGTGGATTGCAGCAGCAGCAAGCCGAAAAGTGCAGGCATGTAAGGGATCTAGAGGTTGACAACATGTCTTCTTAACGGGAGTCCAGGAGCTCATCTCCACAAATGGACTTTTCAGGATCCTTGGGTGGCTCCGTAGTTTGAAACCAATTCTGGTTATCGCTTCTCGGCCTTTTGGCTAAGATCAAGTGTAGTATCTGTTCTTATCAGTTTAATATCTGATACGTCCCCTATCTGGGGACCATATATTAAATGGATTTTTAGAACAGGGAGATGGAAAAAGAGCTTGCTCTGTCCACTCCACGCATTGACCTGGTATTGCAGTATCTCCAGGACCGGTGCACCCCTTCTTTAATGCAGTTTCTAAAATCAGAAAGAATTGAATTCAATGTTTTTTGTTCATTTTGCTTGTTTGTCGGATTTGGGGATGGACTCTTTGGCTTTGCTTTTCTTCTCCTCATTGGATTTTTCATGTTCAAAGTTGCAGAAGCCAGATTGCAAGCTCATTTTGGTTCAACTTCAGCAACTGTGCATTGCATTGCCATGTAATGTGATGCAATGCTATCTTTCTAGCTCTCCCTTTTTACTTCCTTTTGGATAAACAGACATATTAGGCAAGCATTTTGGAGCTTTCACCTAAATAACTACAGGTGGTGAGATAAGCTGCACAATATAATTGACCTTTCAGTATATTGTTGCACACACACCATCTATTTAGCAAATGCCCTTGTTATCAACAGCAGCCTTTTAAACTCACCTGAGCTAACAGGTATGTGCGCTGGTTACTCTGCTGCGCTTAAAATTTCTTTTTTGGTTTGCTACAATGCCTTTTCTGAAACGTTGTCTCCTTCTGCTGGAACACTGACTTCTTTCATTTAATGCCTGCAGACTATAAAAGAGAACCCAACCCAAAAAGTTTGGTTGATTAGTCTGTGGCATTCTGTTAAACTGTTGCTTATGGCGGTCTCTGTGAGCTTCTCAGCAACATTCAGCCAGCCAGGTATCCTGCCTGCAGTAGATGGAATGTGGCAATGGAACGCTGGCTGCGCGTGTCATAATAGGCTCTGAGCCTTTATATACCTGTGCACAGCAGCAGCCACCTTCAGTCTGCTGCTGGACAGCCAGCAGCAGCAGCAGCAGGAGAGGTATGTAATCAGGAGCCCTCCTGCTAAGGGTAGACAGCTGCTCGTTCCACCCCACCCCCCGCCTTAATTGGTTCTCCTCCCTTCCAACGGTGTTGAGGCGGGTGGGAACAGCAGGGGGTGAAGGTGCTGTGTTTAAAGAGGTGGAGTTATGCAGATCTAAAACGCGTGGATTGCAGCAGCAGCAAGCCGAAAAGTGCAGGCATGTAAGGGATCTAGAGGTTGACAACATGTCTTCTTAACGGGAGTCCAGGAGCTCATCTCCACAAATGGACTTTTCAGGATCCTTGGGTGGCTCCGTAGTTTGAAACCAATTCTGGTTATCGCTTCTCGGCCTTTTGGCTAAGATCAAGTGTAGTATCTGTTCTTATCAGTTTAATATCTGATACGTCCCCTATCTGGGGACCATATATTAAATGGATTTTTAGAACAGGGAGATGGAAAAAGAGCTTGCTCTGTCCACTCCACGCATTGACCTGGTATTGCAGTATCTCCAGGACCGGTGCACCCCTTCTTTAATGCAGTTTCTAAAATCAGAAAGAATTGAATTCAATGTTTTTTGTTCATTTTGCTTGTTTGTCGGATTTGGGGATGGACTCTTTGGCTTTGCTTTTCTTCTCCTCATTGGATTTTTCATGTTCAAAGTTGCAGAAGCCAGATTACAAGCTCATTTTGGTTCAACTTCAGCAACTGTGCATTGCATTGCCATGTAATGTGATGCAATGCTATCTTTCTAGCTCTCCCTTTTTACTTCCTTTTGGATAAACAGACATATTAGGCAAGCATTTTGGAGCTTTCACCTAAATAACTACAGGTGGTGAGATAAGCTGCACAATATAATTGACCTTTCAGTATATTGTTGCACACACACCATCTATTTAGCAAATGCCCTTGTTATCAACAGCAGCCTTTTAAACTCACCTGAGCTAACAGGTATGTGCGCTGGTTACTCTGCTGCGCTTAAAATTTCTTTTTTGGTTTGCTACAATGCCTTTTCTGAAACGTTGTCTCCTTCTGCTGGAACACTGACTTCTTTCATTTAATGCCTGCAGACTATAAAAGAGAACCCAACCCAAAAAGTTTGGTTGATTAGTCTGTGGCATTCTGTTAAACTGTTGCTTATGGCGGTCTCTGTGAGCTTCTCAGCGACATTCAGCCAGCCAGGTATCCTGCCTGCAGTAGATGGAATGTGGCAATGGAACGCTGGCTGCGCGTGTCATAATAGGCTCTGAGCCTTTATATACCTGTGCACAGCAGCAGCCACCTTCAGTCTGCTGCTGGACAGCCAGCAGCAGCAGCAGCAGGAGAGGTATGTAATCAGGAGCCCTCCTGCTAAGGGTAGGCAGCTGCTCGTTCCACCCCACCCCCCGCCTTAATTGGTTCTCCTCCCTTCCAACGGTGTTGAGGCGGGTGGGAACAGCAGGGGGTGAAGGTGCTGTGTTTAAAGAGGTGGAGTTATGCAGATCTAAAACGCGTGGATTGCAGCAGCAGCAAGCCGAAAAGTGCAGGCATGTAAGGGATCTAGAGGTTGACAACATGTCTTCTTAACGGGAGTCCAGGAGCTCATCTCCACAAATGGACTTTTCAGGATCCTTGGGTGGCTCCGTAGTTTGAAACCAATTCTGGTTATCGCTTCTCGGCCTTTTGGCTAAGATCAAGTGTAGTATCTGTTCTTATCAGTTTAATATCTGATACGTCCCCTATCTGGGGACCATATATTAAATGGATTTTTAGAACAGGGAGATGGAAAAAGAGCTTGCTCTGTCCACTCCACGCATTGACCTGGTATTGCAGTATCTCCAGGACCGGTGCACCCCTTCTTTAATGCAGTTTCTAAAATCAGAAAGAATTGAATTCAATGTTTTTTGTTCATTTTGCTTGTTTGTCGGATTTGGGGATGGACTCTTTGGCTTTGCTTTTCTTCTCCTCATTGGATTTTTCATGTTCAAAGTTGCAGAAGCCAGATTACAAGCTCATTTTGGTTCAACTTCAGCAACTGTGCATTGCATTGCCATGTAATGTGATGCAATGCTATCTTTCTAGCTCTCCCTTTTTACTTCCTTTTGGATAAACAGACATATTAGGCAAGCATTTTGGAGCTTTCACCTAAATAACTACAGGTGGTGAGATAAGCTGCACAATATAATTGACCTTTCAGTATATTGTTGCACACACACCATCTATTTAGCAAATGCCCTTGTTATCAACAGCAGCCTTTTAAACTCACCTGAGCTAGCAGGTATGTGCGCTGGTTACTCTGCTGCGCTTAAAATTTCTTTTTTGGTTTGCTACAATGCCTTTTCTGAAACGTTGTCTCCTTCTGCTGGAACACTGACTTCTTTCATTTAATGCCTGCAGACTATAAAAGAGAACCCAACCCAAAAAGTTTGGTTGATTAGTCTGTGGCATTCTGTTAAACTGTTGCTTATGGCGGTCTCTGTGAGCTTCTCAGCGACATTCAGCCAGCCAGGTATCCTGCCTGCAGTAGATGGAATGTGGCAATGGAACGCTGGCTGCGCGTGTCATAATAGGCTCTGAGCCTTTATATACCTGTGCACAGCAGCAGCCACCTTCAGTCTGCTGCTGGACAGCCAGCAGCAGCAGCAGCAGGAGAGGTATGTAATCAGGAGCCCTCCTGCTAAGGGTAGACAGCTGCTCGTTCCACCCCACCCCCCGCCTTAATTGGTTCTCCTCCCTTCCAACGGTGTTGAGGCGGGTGGGAACAGCAGGGGGTGAAGGTGCTGTGTTTAAAGAGGTGGAGTTATGCAGATCTAAAACGCGTGGATTGCAGCAGCAGCAAGCCGAAAAGTGCAGGCATGTAAGGGATCTAGAGGTTGACAACATGTCTTCTTAACGGGAGTCCAGGAGCTCATCTCCACAAATGGACTTTTCAGGATCCTTGGGTGGCTCCGTAGTTTGAAACCAATTCTGGTTATCGCTTCTCGGACTTTTGGCTAAGATCAAGTGTAGTATCTTTCGAAAAGGCGGTTTTGGATGTTGGCCGCCCTAGTAGATTGATACATTATGCACACTGGGGTTTAGGCGCTTGTTAGTACGCCAGATGGCTAATATAGTCATCTGGTGGAAAGCATGGCCCCCCAGGATCGACGCCATTGGGCCGGGGAAGATCGAAAGCCCGAAGTGTGAAGTGCCCCAGGAGTGGTGACCCTGGGGTGCCTTAACTCACTGGGATTGGGAACCCCACTTGAGTTTATGGCACATTTGCACAAGCACTTCAAATTTTCTTTCTTCGCACACACCCTTATTCCGGGCCTTCTGGCCTTAGGATGGGGAATTTTTTAATTCCCGGTCGAAGGTCCGGGCAGTATTATACTGTGAAACCTTCACTATTTATTTAATTTCTTTGTCACTGTGTGTCCACTTATTCACGTGTGTCACGTCCTACTAGGATTTTGTCGGGATGCGGTTCCCTTACGGGTTCCTCTCTTGGCAGGTCTAGGGGGGGAGTGTGTGGCCATAAGGTTCCGCTCCCCCCTGAACCCCCCTGGCTCTCCTCTTTCGGGAGGAGAGCGTTGTTGGCTCCCCTCTTCCAGGAGGGGAGCACAGTCTTTGGCTCCCAGTGCCTTGCTCGGGTGAGAACTCGGGCAGGTGCTGGGGGTAAGATTGGGTCGCCTCTGGCTTCTGCTGGAGGTGGCTTTTTGTCCCTGTTCCTCGCTGTGGCCTTTTGGCTCGGAGGGACGGGGAATGGTTTGGGGGACCCTTCTCCTTTTGGAGAGGGTTTCAAGAAGACCAGCATCCTAGTGCACTTTTTTTGTGGCACTTGTCACTTTTTTAAGCGCACTCGGGTTTTGTACACGAATTCGGGCTTTCGATAAAAAAAAAAAAAAAAATCTGTTCTTATCAGTTTAATATCTGATACGTCCCCTATCTGGGGACCATATATTAAATGGATTTTTAGAACAGGGAGATGGAAAAAGAGCTTGCTCTGTCCACTCCACGCATTGACCTGGTATTGCAGTATCTCCAGGACCGGTGCACCCCTTCTTTAATGCAGTTTCTAAAATCAGAAAGAATTGAATTCAATGTTTTTTGTTCATTTTGCTTGTTTGTCGGATTTGGGGATGGACTCTTTGGCTTTGCTTTTCTTCTCCTCATTGGATTTTTCATGTTCAAAGTTGCAGAAGCCAGATTACAAGCTCATTTTGGTTCAACTTCAGCAACTGTGCATTGCATTGCCATGTAATGTGATGCAATGCTATCTTTCTAGCTCTCCCTTTTTACTTCCTTTTGGATAAACAGACATATTAGGCAAGCATTTTGGAGCTTTCACCTAAATAACTACAGGTGGTGAGATAAGCTGCACAATATAATTGACCTTTCAGTATATTGTTGCACACACACCATCTATTTAGCAAATGCCCTTGTTATCAACAGCAGCCTTTTAAACTCACCTGAGCTAACAGGTATGTGCGCTGGTTACTCTGCTGCGCTTAAAATTTCTTTTTTGGTTTGCTACAATGCCTTTTCTGAAACGTTGTCTCCTTCTGCTGGAACACTGACTTCTTTCATTTAATGCCTGCAGACTATAAAAGAGAACCCAACCCAAAAAGTTTGGTTGATTAGTCTGTGGCATTCTGTTAAACTGTTGCTTATGGCGGTCTCTGTGAGCTTCTCAGCGACATTCAGCCAGCCAGGTATCCTGCCTGCAGTAGATGGAATGTGGCAATGGAACGCTGGCTGCGCGTGTCATAATAGGCTCTGAGCCTTTATATACCTGTGCACAGCAGCAGCCACCTTCAGTCTGCTGCTGGACAGCCAGCAGCAGCAGCAGCAGGAGAGGTATGTAATCAGGAGCCCTCCTGCTAAGGGTAGACAGCTGCTCGTTCCACCCCACCCCCCGCCTTAATTGGTTCTCCTCCCTTCCAACGGTGTTGAGGCGGGTGGGAACAGCAGGGGGTGAAGGTGCTGTGTTTAAAGAGGTGGAGTTATGCAGATCTAAAACGCGTGGATTGCAGCAGCAGCAAGCCGAAAAGTGCAGGCATGTAAGGGATCTAGAGGTTGACAACATGTCTTCTTAACGGGAGTCCAGGAGCTCATCTCCACAAATGGACTTTTCAGGATCCTTGGGTGGCTCCGTAGTTTGAAACCAATTCTGGTTATCGCTTCTCGGCCTTTTGGCTAAGATCAAGTGTAGTATCTGTTCTTATCAGTTTAATATCTGATACGTCCCCTATCTGGGGACCATATATTAAATGGATTTTTAGAACAGGGAGATGGAAAAAGAGCTTGCTCTGTCCACTCCACGCATTGACCTGGTATTGCAGTATCTCCAGGACCGGTGCACCCCTTCTTTAATGCAGTTTCTAAAATCAGAAAGAATTGAATTCAATGTTTTTTGTTCATTTTGCTTGTTTGTCGGATTTGGGGATGGACTCTTTGGCTTTGCTTTTCTTCTCCTCATTGGATTTTTCATGTTCAAAGTTGCAGAAGCCAGATTACAAGCTCATTTTGGTTCAACTTCAGCAACTGTGCATTGCATTGCCATGTAATGTGATGCAATGCTATCTTTCTAGCTCTCCCTTTTTACTTCCTTTTGGATAAACAGACATATTAGGCAAGCATTTTGGAGCTTTCACCTAAATAACTACAGGTGGTGAGATAAGCTGCACAATATAATTGACCTTTCAGTATATTGTTGCACACACACCATCTATTTAGCAAATGCCCTTGTTATCAACAGCAGCCTTTTAAACTCACCTGAGCTAACAGGTATGTGCGCTGGTTACTCTGCTGCGCTTAAAATTTCTTTTTTGGTTTGCTACAATGCCTTTTCTGAAACGTTGTCTCCTTCTGCTGGAACACTGACTTCTTTCATTTAATGCCTGCAGACTATAAAAGAGAACCCAACCCAAAAAGTTTGGTTGATTAGTCTGTGGCATTCTGATAAACTGTTGCTTATGGCGGTCTCTGTGAGCTTCTCAGCGACATTCAGCCAGCCAGGTACCCTGCCTGCAGTAGATGGAATGTGGCAATGGAACGCTGGCTGCGCGTGTCATAATAGGCTCTGAGCCTTTATATACCTGTGCACAGCAGCAGCCACCTTCAGTCTGCTGCTGGACAGCCAGCAGCAGCAGCAGCAGGAGAGGTATGTAATCAGGAGCCCTCCTGCTAAGGGTAGACAGCTGCTCGTTCCACCCCACCCCCCGCCTTAATTGGTTCTCCTCCCTTCCAACGGTGTTGAGGCGGGTGGGAACAGCAGGGGGTGAAGGTGCTGTGTTTAAAGAGGTGGAGTTATGCAGATCTAAAACGCGTGGATTGCAGCAGCAGCAAGCCGAAAAGTGCAGGCATGTAAGGGATCTAGAGGTTGACAACATGTCTTCTTAACGGGAGTCCAGGAGCTCATCTCCACAAATGGACTTTTCAGGATCCTTGGGTGGCTCCGTAGTTTGAAACCAATTCTGGTTATCGCTTCTCGGACTTTTGGCTAAGATCAAGTGTAGTATCTGTTCTTATCAGTTTAATATCTGATACGTCCCCTATCTGGGGACCATATATTAAATGGATTTTTAGAACAGGGAGATGGAAAAAGAGCTTGCTCTGTCCACTCCACGCATTGACCTGGTATTGCAGTATCTCCAGGACCGGTGCACCCCTTCTTTAATGCAGTTTCTAAAATCAGAAAGAATTGAATTCAATGTTTTTTGTTCATTTTGCTTGTTTGTCGGATTTGGGGATGGACTCTTTGGCTTTGCTTTTCTTCTCCTCATTGGATTTTTCATGTTCAAAGTTGCAGAAGCCAGATTACAAGCTCATTTTGGTTCAACTTCAGCAACTGTGCATTGCATTGCCATGTAATGTGATGCAATGCTATCTTTCTAGCTCTCCCTTTTTACTTCCTTTTGGATAAACAGACATATTAGGCAAGCATTTTGGAGCTTTCACCTAAATAACTACAGGTGGTGAGATAAGCTGCACAATATAATTGACCTTTCAGTATATTGTTGCACACACACCATCTATTTAGCAAATGCCCTTGTTATCAACAGCAGCCTTTTAAACTCACCTGAGCTAACAGGTATGTGCGCTGGTTACTCTGCTGCGCTTAAAATTTCTTTTTTGGTTTGCTACAATGCCTTTTCTGAAACGTTGTCTCCTTCTGCTGGAACACTGACTTCTTTCATTTAATGCCTGCAGACTATAAAAGAGAACCCAACCCAAAAAGTTTGGTTGATTAGTCTGTGGCATTCTGTTAAACTGTTGCTTATGGCGGTCTCTGTGAGCTTCTCAGCGACATTCAGCCAGCCAGGTATCCTGCCTGCAGTAGATGGAATGTGGCAATGGAACGCTGGCTGCGCGTGTCATAATAGGCTCTGAGCCTTTATATACCTGTGCACAGCAGCAGCCACCTTCAGTCTGCTGCTGGACAGCCAGCAGCAGCAGCAGCAGGAGAGGTATGTAATCAGGAGCCCTCCTGCTAAGGGTAGACAGCTGCTCGTTCCACCCCACCCCCCGCCTTAATTGGTTCTCCTCCCTTCCAACGGTGTTGAGGCGGGTGGGAACAGCAGGGGGTGAAGGTGCTGTGTTTAAAGAGGTGGAGTTATGCAGATCTAAAACGCGTGGATTGCAGCAGCAGCAAGCCGAAAAGTGCAGGCATGTAAGGGATCTAGAGGTTGACAACATGTCTTCTTAACGGGAGTCCAGGAGCTCATCTCCACAAATGGACTTTTCAGGATCCTTGGGTGGCTCCGTAGTTTGAAACCAATTCTGGTTATCGCTTCTCGGCCTTTTGGCTAAGATCAAGTGTAGTATCTGTTCTTATCAGTTTAATATCTGATACGTCCCCTATCTGGGGACCATATATTAAATGGATTTGTAGAACAGGGAGATGGAAAAAGAGCTTGCTCTGTCCACTCCACGCATTGACCTGGTATTGCAGTATCTCCAGGACCGGTGCACCCCTTCTTTAATGCAGTTTCTAAAATCAGAAAGAATTGAATTCAATGTTTTTTGTTCATTTTGCTTGTTTGTCGGATTTGGGGATGGACTCTTTGGCTTTGCTTTTCTTCTCCTCATTGGATTTTTCATGTTCAATGTTGCAGAAGCCAGATTACAAGCTCATTTTGGTTCAACTTCAGCAACTGTGCATTGCATTGCCATGTAATGTGATGCAATGCTATCTTTCTAGCTCTCCCTTTTTACTTCCTTTTGGATAAACAGACATATTAGGCAAGCATTTTGGAGCTTTCACCTAAATAACTACAGGTGGTGAGATAAGCTGCACAATATAATTGACCTTTCAGTATATTGTTGCACACACACCATCTATTTAGCAAATGCCCTTGTTATCAACAGCAGCCTTTTAAACTCACCTGAGCTAACAGGTATGTGCGCTGGTTACTCTGCTGCGCTTAAAATTTCTTTTTTGGTTTGCTACAATGCCTTTTCTGAAACGTTGTCTCCTTCTGCTGGAACACTGACTTCTTTCATTTAATGCCTGCAGACTATAAAAGAGAACCCAACCCAAAAAGTTTGGTTGATTAGTCTGTGGCATTCTGTTAAACTGTTGCTTATGGCGGTCTCTGTGAGCTTCTCAGCGACATTCAGCCAGCCAGGTATCCTGCCTGCAGTAGATGGAATGTGGCAATGGAACGCTGGCTGCGCGTGTCATAATAGGCTCTGAGCCTTTATATACCTGTGCACAGCAGCAGCCACCTTCAGTCTGCTGCTGGACAGCCAGCAGCAGCAGCAGCAGGAGAGGTATGTAATCAGGAGCCCTCCTGCTAAGGGTAGACAGCTGCTCGTTCCACCCCACCCCCCGCCTTAATTGGTTCTCCTCCCTTCCAACGGTGTTGAGGCGGGTGGGAACAGCAGGGGGTGAAGGTGCTGTGTTTAAAGAGGTGGAGTTATGCAGATCTAAAACGCGTGGATTGCAGCAGCAGCAAGCCGAAAAGTGCAGGCATGTAAGGGATCTAGAGGTTGACAACATGTCTTCTTAACGGGAGTCCAGGAGCTCATCTCCACAAATGGACTTTTCAGGATCCTTGGGTGGCTCCGTAGTTTGAAACCAATTCTGGTTATCGCTTCTCGGCCTTTTGGCTAAGATCAAGTGTAGTATCTGTTCTTATCAGTTTAATATCTGATACGTCCCCTATCTGGGGACCATATATTAAATGGATTTTTAGAACAGGGAGATGGAAAAAGAGCTTGCTCTGTCCACTCCACGCATTGACCTGGTATTGCAGTATCTCCAGGACCGGTGCACCCCTTCTTTAATGCAGTTTCTAAAATCAGAAAGAATTGAATTCAATGTTTTTTGTTCATTTTGCTTGTTTGTCGGATTTGGGGATGGACTCTTTGGCTTTGCTTTTCTTCTCCTCATTGGATTTTTCATGTTCAAAGTTGCAGAAGCCAGATTACAAGCTCATTTTGGTTCAACTTCAGCAACTGTGCATTGCATTGCCATGTAATGTGATGCAATGCTATCTTTCTAGCTCTCCCTTTTTACTTCCTTTTGGATAAACAGACATATTAGGCAAGCATTTTGGAGCTTTCACCTAAATAACTACAGGTGGTGAGATAAGCTGCACAATATAATTGACCTTTCAGTATATTGTTGCACACACACCATCTATTTAGCAAATGCCCTTGTTATAAACTGCAGCCTTTTAAACTCACCTGAGCTAACAGGTATGTGCGCTGGTTACTCTGCTGCGCTTAAAATTTCTTTTTTGGTTTGCTACAATGCCTTTTCTGAAACGTTGTCTCCTTCTGCTGGAACACTGACTTCTTTCATTTAATGCCTGCAGACTATAAAAGAGAACCCAACCCAAAAAGTTTGGTTGATTAGTCTGTGGCATTCTGTTAAACTGTTGCTTATGGCGGTCTCTGTGAGCTTCTCAGCGACATTCAGCCAGCCAGGTATCCTGCCTGCAGTAGATGGAATGTGGCAATGGAACGCTGGCTGCGCGTGTCATAATAGGCTCTGAGCCTTTATATACCTGTGCACAGCAGCAGCCACCTTCAGTCTGCTGCTGGACAGCCAGCAGCAGCAGCAGCAGGAGAGGTATGTAATCAGGAGCCCTCCTGCTAAGGGTAGACAGCTGCTCGTTCCACCCCACCCCCCGCCTTAATTGGTTCTCCTCCCTTCCAACGGTGTTGAGGCGGGTGGGAACAGCAGGGGGTGAAGGTGCTGTGTTTAAAGAGGTGGAGTTATGCAGATCTAAAACGCGTGGATTGCAGCAGCAGCAAGCCGAAAAGTGCAGGCATGTAAGGGATCTAGAGGTTGACAACATGTCTTCTTAACGGGAGTCCAGGAGCTCATCTCCACAAATGGACTTTTCAGGATCCTTGGGTGGCTCCGTAGTTTGAAACCAATTCTGGTTATCGCTTCTCGGCCTTTTGGCTAAGATCAAGTGTAGTATCTGTTCTTATCAGTTTAATATCTGATACGTCCCCTATCTGGGGACCATATATTAAATGGATTTTTAGAACAGGGAGATGGAAAAAGAGCTTGCTCTGTCCACTCCACGCATTGACCTGGTATTGCAGTATCTCCAGGACCGGTGCACCCCTTCTTTAATGCAGTTTCTAAAATCAGAAAGAATTGAATTCAATGTTTTTTGTTCATTTTGCTTGTTTGTCGGATTTGGGGATGGACTCTTTGGCTTTGCTTTTCTTCTCCTCATTGGATTTTTCATGTTCAAAGTTGCAGAAGCCAGATTACAAGCTCATTTTGGTTCAACTTCAGCAACTGTGCATTGCATTGCCATGTAATGTGATGCAATGCTATCTTTCTAGCTCTCCCTTTTTACTTCCTTTTGGATAAACAGACATATTAGGCAAGCATTTTGGAGCTTTCACCTAAATAACTACAGGTGGTGAGATAAGCTGCACAATATAATTGACCTTTCAGTATATTGTTGCACACACACCATCTATTTAGCAAATGCCCTTGTTATAAACTGCAGCCTTTTAAACTCACCTGAGCTAACAGGTATGTGCGCTGGTTACTCTGCTGCGCTTAAAATTTCTTTTTTGGTTTGCTACAATGCCTTTTCTGAAACGTTGTCTCCTTCTGCTGGAACACTGACTTCTTTCATTTAATGCCTGCAGACTATAAAAGAGAACCCAACCCAAAAAGTTTGGTTGATTAGTCTGTGGCATTCTGTTAAACTGTTGCTTATGGCGGTCTCTGTGAGCTTCTCAGCGACATTCAGCCAGCCAGGTACCCTGCCTGCAGTAGATGGAATGTGGCAATGGAACGCTGGCTGCGCGTGTCATAATAGGCTCTGAGCCTTTATATACCTGTGCACAGCAGCAGCCACCTTCAGTCTGCTGCTGGACAGCCAGCAGCAGCAGCAGCAGGAGAGGTATGTAATCAGGAGCCCTCCTGCTAAGGGTAGACAGCTGCTCGTTCCACCCCACCCCCCGCCTTAATTGGTTCTCCTCCCTTCCAACGGTGTTGAGGCGGGTGGGAACAGCAGGGGGTGAAGGTGCTGTGTTTAAAGAGGTGGAGTTATGCAGATCTAAAACGCGTGGATTGCAGCAGCAGCAAGCCGAAAAGTGCAGGCATGTAAGGGATCTAGAGGTTGACAACATGTCTTCTTAACGGGAGTCCAGGAGCTCATCTCCACAAATGGACTTTTCAGGATCCTTGGGTGGCTCCGTAGTTTGAAACCAATTCTGGTTATCGCTTCTCGGCCTTTTGGCTAAGATCAAGTGTAGTATCTGTTCTTATCAGTTTAATATCTGATACGTCCCCTATCTGGGGACCATATATTAAATGGATTTTTAGAACAGGGAGATGGAAAAAGAGCTTGCTCTGTCCACTCCACGCATTGACCTGGTATTGCAGTATCTCCAGGACCGGTGCACCCCTTCTTTAATGCAGTTTCTAAAATCAGAAAGAATTGAATTCAATGTTTTTTGTTCATTTTGCTTCTTTGTCGGATTTTGGGATGGACTCTTTGGCTTTGCTTTTCTTCTCCTCATTGGATTTTTCATGTTCAAAGTTGCAGAAGCCAGATTACAAGCTCATTTTGGTTCAACTTCAGCAACTGTGCATTGCATTGCCATGTAATGTGATGCAATGCTATCTTTCTAGCTCTCCCTTTTTACTTCCTTTTGGATAAACAGACATATTAGGCAAGCATTTTGGAGCTTTCACCTAAATAACTACAGGTGGTGAGATAAGCTGCACAATATAATTGACCTTTCAGTATATTGTTGCACACACACCATCTATTTAGCAAATGCCCTTGTTATCAACAGCAGCCTTTTAAACTCACCTGAGCTAACAGGTATGTGCGCTGGTTACTCTGCTGCGCTTAAAATTTCTTTTTTGGTTTGCTACAATGCCTTTTCTGAAACGTTGTCTCCTTCTGCTGGAACACTGACTTCTTTCATTTAATGCCTGCAGACTATAAAAGAGAACCCAACCCAAAAAGTTTGGTTGATTAGTCTGTGGCATTCTGTTAAACTGTTGCTTATGGCGGTCTCTGTGAGCTTCTCAGCGACATTCAGCCAGCCAGGTATCCTGCCTGCAGTAGATGGAATGTGGCAATGGAACGCTGGCTGCGCGTGTCATAATAGGCTCTGAGCCTTTATATACCTGTGCACAGCAGCAGCCACCTTCAGTCTGCTGCTGGACAGCCAGCAGCAGCAGCAGCAGCAGGAGAGGTATGTAATCAGGAGCCCTCCTGCTAAGGGTAGACAGCTGCTCGTTCCACCCCACCCCCCGCCTTAATTGGTTCTCCTCCCTTCCAACGGTGTTGAGGCGGGTGGGAACAGCAGGGGGTGAAGGTGCTGTGTTTAAAGAGGTGGAGTTATGCAGATCTAAAACGCGTGGATTGCAGCAGCAGCAAGCCGAAAAGTGCAGGCATGTAAGGGATCTAGAGGTTGACAACATGTCTTCTTAACGGGAGTCCAGGAGCTCATCTCCACAAATGGACTTTTCAGGATCCTTGGGTGGCTCCGTAGTTTGAAACCAATTCTGGTTATCGCTTCTCGGCCTTTTGGCTAAGATCAAGTGTAGTATCTGTTCTTATCAGTTTAATATCTGATACGTCCCCTATCTGGGGACCATATATTAAATGGATTTTTAGAACAGGGAGATGGAAAAAGAGCTTGCTCTGTCCACTCCACGCATTGACCTGGTATTGCAGTATCTCCAGGACCGGTGCACCCCTTCTTTAATGCAGTTTCTAAAATCAGAAAGAATTGAATTCAATGTTTGTTGTTCATTTTGCTTGTTTGTCGGATTTGGGGATGGACTCTTTGGCTTTGCTTTTCTTCTCCTCATTGGATTTTTCATGTTCAAAGTTGCAGAAGCCAGATTACAAGCTCATTTTGGTTCAACTTCAGCAACTGTGCATTGCATTGCCATGTAATGTGATGCAATGCTATCTTTCTAGCTCTCCCTTTTTACTTCCTTTTGGATAAACAGACATATTAGGCAAGCATTTTGGAGCTTTCACCTAAATAACTACAGGTGGTGAGATAAGCTGCACAATATAATTGACCTTTCAGTATATTGTTGCACACACACCATCTATTTAGCAAATGCCCTTGTTATCAACAGCAGCCTTTTAAACTCACCTGAGCTAACAGGTATGTGCGCTGGTTACTCTGCTGCGCTTAAAATGTCTTTTTTGGTTTGCTACAATGCCTTTTCTGAAACGTTGTCTCCTTCTGCTGGAACACTGACTTCTTTCATTTAATGCCTGCAGACTATAAAAGAGAACCCAACCCAAAAAGTTTGGTTGATTAGTCTGTGGCATTCTGTTAAACTGTTGCTTATGGCGGTCTCTGTGAGCTTCTCAGCGACATTCAGCCAGCCAGGTATCCTGCCTGCAGTAGATGGAATGTGGCAATGGAACGCTGGCTGCGCGTGTCATAATAGGCTCTGAGCCTTTATATACCTGTGCACAGCAGCAGCCACCTTCAGTCTGCTGCTGGACAGCCAGCAGCAGCAGCAGCAGGAGAGGTATGTAATCAGGAGCCCTCCTGCTAAGGGTAGACAGCTGCTCGTTCCACCCCACCCCCCGCCTTAATTGGTTCTCCTCCCTTCCAACGGTGTTGAGGCGGGTGGGAACAGCAGGGGGTGAAGGTGCTGTGTTTAAAGAGGTGGAGTTATGCAGATCTAAAACGCGTGGATTGCAGCAGCAGCAAGCCGAAAAGTGCAGGCATGTAAGGGATCTAGAGGTTGACAACATGTCTTCTTAACGGGAGTCCAGGAGCTCATCTCCACAAATGGACTTTTCAGGATCCTTGGGTGGCTCCGTAGTTTGAAACCAATTCTGGTTATCGCTTCTCGGCCTTTTGGCTAAGATCAAGTGTAGTATCTGTTCTTATCAGTTTAATATCTGATACGTCCCCTATCTGGGGACCATATATTAAATGGATTTTTAGAACAGGGAGATGGAAAAAGAGCTTGCTCTGTCCACTCCACGCATTGACCTGGTATTGCAGTATCTCCAGGACCGGTGCACCCCTTCTTTAATGCAGTTTCTAAAATCAGAAAGAATTGAATTCAATGTTTTTTGTTCATTTTGCTTGTTTGTCGGATTTTGGGATGGACTCTTTGGCTTTGCTTTTCTTCTCCTCATTGGATTTTTCATGTTCAAAGTTGCAGAAGCCAGATTACAAGCTCATTTTGGTTCAACTTCAGCAACTGTGCATTGCATTGCCATGTAATGTGATGCAATGCTATCTTTCTAGCTCTCCCTTTTTACTTCCTTTTGGATAAACAGACATATTAGGCAAGCATTTTGGAGCTTTCACCTAAATAACTACAGGTGGTGAGATAAGCTGCACAATATAATTGACCTTTCAGTATATTGTTGCACACACACCATCTATTTAGCAAATGCCCTTGTTATCAACAGCAGCCTTTTAAACTCACCTGAGCTAACAGGTATGTGCGCTGGTTACTCTGCTGCGCTTAAAATGTCTTTTTTGGTTTGCTACAATGCCTTTTCTGAAACGTTGTCTCCTTCTGCTGGAACACTGACTTCTTTCATTTAATGCCTGCAGACTATAAAAGAGAACCCAACCCAAAAAGTTTGGTTGATTAGTCTGTGGCATTCTGTTAAACTGTTGCTTATGGCGGTCTCTGTGAGCTTCTCAGCGACATTCAGCCAGCCAGGTATCCTGCCTGCAGTAGATGGAATGTGGCAATGGAACGCTGGCTGCGCGTGTCATAATAGGCTCTGAGCTTTTATATACCTGTGCACAGCAGCAGCCACCTTCAGTCTGCTGCTGGACAGCCAGCAGCAGCAGCAGCAGGAGAGGTATGTAATCAGGAGCCCTCCTGCTAAGGGTAGACAGCTGCTCGTTCCACCCCACCCCCCGCCTTAATTGGTTCTCCTCCCTTCCAACGGTGTTGAGGCGGGTGGGAACAGCAGGGGGTGAAGGTGCTGTGTTTAAAGAGGTGGAGTTATGCAGATCTAAAACGCGTGGATTGCAGCAGCAGCAAGCCGAAAAGTGCAGGCATGTAAGGGATCTAGAGGTTGACAACATGTCTTCTTAACGGGAGTCCAGGAGCTCATCTCCACAAATGGACTTTTCAGGATCCTTGGGTGGCTCCGTAGTTTGAAACCAATTCTGGTTATCGCTTCTCGGCCTTTTGGCTAAGATCAAGTGTAGTATCTGTTCTTATCAGTTTAATATCTGATACGTCCCCTATCTGGGGACCATATATTAAATGGATTTTTAGAACAGGGAGATGGAAAAAGAGCTTGCTCTGTCCACTCCACGCATTGACCTGGTATTGCAGTATCTCCAGGACCGGTGCACCCCTTCTTTAATGCAGTTTCTAAAATCAGAAAGAATTGAATTCAATGTTTTTTGTTCATTTTGCTTGTTTGTCGGATTTGGGGATGGACTCTTTGGCTTTGCTTTTCTTCTCCTCATTGGATTTTTCATGTTCAAAGTTGCAGAAGCCAGATTACAAGCTCATTTTGGTTCAACTTCAGCAACTGTGCATTGCATTGCCATGTAATGTGATGCAATGCTATCTTTCTAGCTCTCCCTTTTTACTTCCTTTTGGATAAACAGACATATTAGGCAAGCATTTTGGAGCTTTCACCTAAATAACTACAGGTGGTGAGATAAGCTGCACAATATAATTGACCTTTCAGTATATTGTTGCACACACACCATCTATTTAGCAAATGCCCTTGTTATCAACAGCAGCCTTTTAAACTCACCTGAGCTAACAGGTATGTGCGCTGGTTACTCTGCTGCGCTTAAAATTTCTTTTTTGGTTTGCTACAATGCCTTTTCTGAAACGTTGTCTCCTTCTGCTGGAACACTGACTTCTTTCATTTAATGCCTGCAGACTATAAAAGAGAACCCAACCCAAAAAGTTTGGTTGATTAGTCTGTGGCATTCTGTTAAACTGTTGCTTATGGCGGTCTCTGTGAGCTTCTCTACGACATTCAGCCAGCCAGGTATCCTGCCTGCAGTAGATGGAATGTGGCAATGGAACGCTGGCTGCGCGTGTCATAATAGGCTCTGAGCCTTTATATACCTGTGCACAGCAGCAGCCACCTTCAGTCTGCTGCTGGACAGCCAGCAGCAGCAGCAGCAGGAGAGGTATGTAATCAGGAGCCCTCCTGCTAAGGGTAGACAGCTGCTCGTTCCACCCCACCCCCCGCCTTAATTGGTTCTCCTCCCTTCCAACGGTGTTGAGGCGGGTGGGAACAGCAGGGGGTGAAGGTGCTGTGTTTAACACTAGGACTACTGGACTCGTGACCCCGCCTAGAACTACTGAAAGGAGTCATTTTGACTCCTTGCTTGTTTTCGTTTATTTTTAGAGTTTCATTTGTGGTTATTTATTAATAATTATATTTTTTGTAATGTATTATTATTGTGAGATCCAACAGTAATGCTTTTGATTGTTTTTTTTCTGCTTTTCTTATTTTTCTACAGAAAATAACAATAATTATAATAGACGTTTTTCAAACATTTTTTTTTATTCAAGTGCACACATATAAACAACAACTGAAGAACAAAAAGCAGAGAAAATGTAGGTGGAGGAGCATAAAAATGAAAATATGGCGCAGAATTCACCTTCTAAACATCTGGTGTTTCGCATTTTAGGCATTGCCTTTGATTTATGGCAGTACATTGCCCACACAAAGACTTACCACAAGTCTTACAATTTCCGACAGATCTATTTTTCTTGCACTTTTCTTTGATCTGGCAAAATTTTGTTTGAACCATCACTTCTGAGCATGTAGAAACTTGGGACGTGGAACCCTTTTCCCTATCTGTGACATAAGGACCACTCAACTCTCTCACAAGCGTTTGCAAAAATGCCTTGCGTGACATTTTTTGGTGGGTAATCTCCTTGAATATTATCCATGCATTTATACCCGCAAAGTCTAAGGCATTTTCAAATGCATGAACAGGCCATCTCCTTGTGCATGTTCGTGTGGTATATTTTCGTGCCATCTGATCCACTACATCTACTCCATATTTTGTTTCATTGTAAAACTTTACCGTTTCTGGAGTTTTTTTAGCGGAATCAGACGTAACAACAACATCTGAATGGACGGAACTCAAAATGACAACATTTTTGTTGGGCTTTCCTTGATATACTGTAAGTGTAAAATTGTCTTCATTTCTAAACACTTTAGTGTTGTACAATTCCTCTTTCATGGATTTTATTTCTTTAGGCACTTCTCGCCTTATCTTGTTCAGTGTTCCCACGATGGTTGTTCCTTTGCTTTTTAGCTGTTTAGCTAATTTTACTGAAGTAAAATAATTATCGGTTGTAACATTGCGACCTTTTTTCAAAAACGGGTCCAATAACTTCATTACCACATGGTCAGCTAAACGGTCCTCAGCACGGCGTGTGTCATCTTTGCCTAGATAAGGGAAGCCATTTGCCAGATATTTGCTCCTCTTATCAACAGCTAGCCAATATTTGTGGCCTTATTTATCTGGTTTGGAAGGCATGTACTGCGTGAATGGACACCTAGTTTTGCTTGGGAAAAGTTGCTCATCCACCGTTATGTATGGGCCAGGTTTGTAACACGCAATAAAATTTTCAATAAACCTGTCCCACACAGTAGAAAATAGAGCAAACTTGTCCGTTTGCAGTCTCTCCGATCGAGTAGATTTCTCATCAAATCTGAGAAACCTCATAATTTCAACAAAGCGGTCCCTAGACATTGTCGCTTTGCAAAACGGTATTCCCCAGTCATTACACCAAATACTGCTAATCGAGTGACGGTTCGTGCCAGATATTCCACGAGCATAGAATACCGCAATGAATGCATCTAGCTCCTCATCAGATAGAGTAAACTGTAAATTATTGTTCCTGCATGCTTCTGCAAGCGTACAGTTCTTTATATGTGTCAATATATATGAATCAAAAAATAAACGCCATGCGCTCAAAGGACTATCGATAATGATATTTCTTCTGGCGTATCCTGTAGGGCCAGGTGCTTCTCGAAGAATATTTTGGCTGTCACGCCTACCAGGCAAGTGTTCTCCAATTTCAACAGGTTTCCATTGAATACCATCCGCTGAAACTAGTATTCCTTCAGATTCGCCTTCTCTGGTGTTTGTTGTTGCATTACCTTCGCCGCCATCGTTATCTGTTGTTCTTTCATTTCTGGGACGTTTTGCTGATTTTTTCTGTCCACGACCAGGAGGATGGTCACGAGGCAACATAACTGCATGAGCCCGATCCCCAGTTGATGTGCTTGGAATATCTGGAAAAAAGTTGATGAATATTTAGAATTTTTGTTTTGTAAGGGTCCGTGCACACTGGCTGGATTAGCGGCGGAATATCCGACCGGATATTCTCACCACAATCCGGCCCGTACCTGCCCGCTCAGGTACAGAGCGGAGTTTCATACCTGAAGCTCCGCTCCGAACCCCGGGCTGGAGCCGCTGTCTGGGACGGAGCCGTGCTCGCGCGTAAGCAAGCGCTGCTCTGTCCCTGACAGCGCTCCAGCCCGGGGTTCGGAGCGGAGCTTCAGGCATGAGCGGGCAGGTACGGCCTGTATTGCGGCAAGAATATCCAGATGGCTATTCAGCCAGAATTCTGCTAGTGTGCACAGGCCCTAACTCAGTGTGTGGAAGAACAAATAAATACACATAACTACTTACCTTCTGGATTTGTTCCTTCTGAGTCTTCAGATTCACTTGATATGTTCTGAGGAATGAAATCTTCATCACTGTCAGAATCAAATACATGTTCCTGCAATTCGGATTTCGATTCATCCTCCGGTATGGATTGCAAAGTAGCCAGAATATCCTGAGGCTTTATCAAACGTCTTCTCTCCATATTCCTCACAAATTCCATAATTCTATATAGTTCCCTGCTGAAAAATAGAAATGAAATGAAAACTAAAAGAAATAATAACTGTTCTGCCACCTTCAAAAGTAGGTGGGCTGAATCAGTTGACAGACAGCTAAACTATTTCATAACAATTCATACCTGTATGAGTCTTCAGAGCTCGTATGTCTGTGTCTGTTCTCTTTGTCTCTTCAGCTGAACTGAAAGTTAAGATACTATCCAGAATACTGTCTCCTGCTAGTACCTTAGAAAAACACCACCCTTCATTAGCATAAGATAAGAGCCGAGAGTAAACAAGCTATTTTGTTCAGCATTACACAGTAATACAAGCAGGTAAAACACATGGAAAATGTGAAAAGTTGACATGTAAATTGAACTACATCTATATGAACATCAGGGTAAATAAGACAGAGTGAAAAAATTATGCACAAAACTTTATAGCAACATTTAGTGACAAAAGGACCTCAAAATATAGTAGGGAGTCAAAATGACTCCCTTCAGTAGTTCTTGGTAAATTTTGAAAAAAACGCGCAAATTTTTCACCAAAATTATTTATTCTCACAAAATCTTTTTTCACATCATATTTGAGGAAAAGTCACCGAGTTTCAAGCCGGAATTCTGAAAAATGTAGTCACAGAAGAGAAATAAAAAACGAAAGGAGTCAAAATGACTCCATCAGTAGTTCTAGTGTTAAAGAGGTGGAGTTATGCAGATCTAAAACGCGTGGATTGCAGCAGCAGCAAGCCGAAAAGTGCAGGCATGTAAGGGATCTAGAGGTTGACAACATGTCTTCTTAACGGGAGTCCAGGAGCTCATCTCCACAAATGGACTTTTCAGGATCCTTGGGTGGCTCCGTAGTTTGAAACCAATTCTGGTTATCGCTTCTCGGCCTTTTGGCTAAGATCAAGTGTAGTATCTGTTCTTATCAGTTTAATATCTGATACGTCCCCTATCTGGGGACCATATATTAAATGGATTTTTAGAACAGGGAGATGGAAAAAGAGCTTGCTCTGTCCACTCCACGCATTGACCTGGTATTGCAGTATCTCCAGGACCGGTGCACCCCTTCTTTAATGCAGTTTCTAAAATCAGAAAGAATTGAATTCAATGTTTTTTGTTCATTTTGCTTGTTTGTCGGATTTGGGGATGGACTCTTTGGCTTTGCTTTTCTTCTCCTCATTGGATTTTTCATGTTCAAAGTTGCAGAAGCCAGATTACAAGCTCATTTTGGTTCAACTTCAGCAACTGTGCATTGCATTGCCATGTAATGTGATGCAATGCTATCTTTCTAGCTCTCCCTTTTTACTTCCTTTTGGATAAACAGACATATTAGGCAAGCATTTTGGAGCTTTCACCTAAATAACTACAGGTGGTGAGATAAGCTGCACAATATAATTGACCTTTCAGTATATTGTTGCACACACACCATCTATTTAGCAAATGCCCTTGTTATCAACAGCAGCCTTTTAAACTCACCTGAGCTAACAGGTATGTGCGCTGGTTACTCTGCTGCGCTTAAAATGTCTTTTTTGGTTTGCTACAATGCCTTTTCTGAAACGTTGTCTCCTTCTGCTGGAACACTGACTTCTTTCATTTAATGCCTGCAGACTATAAAAGAGAACCCAACCCAAAAAGTTTGGTTGATTAGTCTGTGGCATTCTGTTAAACTGTTGCTTATGGCGGTCTCTGTGAGCTTCTCAGCGACATTCAGCCAGCCAGGTATCCTGCCTGCAGTAGATGGAATGTGGCAATGGAACGCTGGCTGCGCGTGTCATAATAGGCTCTGAGCCTTTATATACCTGTGCACAGCAGCAGCCACCTTCAGTCTGCTGCTGGACAGCCAGCAGCAGCAGCAGCAGGAGAGGTATGTAATCAGGAGCCCTCCTGCTAAGGGTAGACAGCTGCTCGTTCCACCCCACCCCCCGCCTTAATTGGTTCTCCTCCCTTCCAACGGTGTTGAGGCGGGTGGGAACAGCAGGGGGTGAAGGTGCTGTGTTTAAAGAGGTGGAGTTATGCAGATCTAAAACGCGTGGATTGCAGCAGCAGCAAGCCGAAAAGTGCAGGCATGTAAGGGATCTAGAGGTTGACAACATGTCTTCTTAACGGGAGTCCAGGAGCTCATCTCCACAAATGGACTTTTCAGGATCCTTGGGTGGCTCCGTAGTTTGAAACCAATTCTGGTTATCGCTTCTCGGCCTTTTGGCTAAGATCAAGTGTAGTATCTGTTCTTATCAGTTTAATATCTGATACGTCCCCTATCTGGGGACCATATATTAAATGGATTTTTAGAACAGGGAGATGGAAAAAGAGCTTGCTCTGTCCACTCCACGCATTGACCTGGTATTGCAGTATCTCCAGGATCGGTGCACCCCTTCTTTAATGCAGTTTCTAAAATCAGAAAGAATTGAATTCAATGTTTTTTGTTCATTTTGCTTGTTTGTCGGATTTGGGGATGGACTCTTTGGCTTTGCTTTTCTTCTCCTCATTGGATTTTTCATGTTCAAAGTTGCAGAAGCCAGATTACAAGCTCATTTTGGTTCAACTTCAGCAACTGTGCATTGCATTGCCATGTAATGTGATGCAATGCTATCTTTCTAGCTCTCCCTTTTTACTTCCTTTTGGATAAACAGACATATTAGGCAAGCATTTTGGAGCTTTCACCTAAATAACTACAGGTGGTGAGATAAGCTGCTCAATATAATTGACCTTTCAGTATATTGTTGCACACACACCATCTATTTAGCAAATGCCCTTGTTATCAACAGCAGCCTTTTAAACTCACCTGAGCTAACAGGTATGTGCGCTGGTTACTCTGCTGCGCTTAAAATTTCTTTTTTGGTTTGCTACAATGCCTTTTCTGAAACGTTGTCTCCTTCTGCTGGAACACTGACTTCTTTCATTTAATGCCTGCAGACTATAAAAGAGAACCCAACCCAAAAAGTTTGGTTGATTAGTCTGTGGCATTCTGTTAAACTGTTGCTTATGGCGGTCTCTGTGAGCTTCTCAGCGACATTCAGCCAGCCAGGTATCCTGCCTGCAGTAGATGGAATGTGGCAATGGAACGCTGGCTGCGCGTGTCATAATAGGCTCTGAGCCTTTATATACCTGTGCACAGCAGCAGCCACCTTCAGTCTGCTGCTGGACAGCCAGCAGCAGCAGCAGCAGGAGAGGTATGTAATCAGGAGCCCTCCTGCTAAGGGTAGACAGCTGCTCGTTCCACCCCACCCCCCGCCTTAATTGGTTCTCCTCCCTTCCAACGGTGTTGAGGCGGGTGGGAACAGCAGGGGGTGAAGGTGCTGTGTTTAAAGAGGTGGAGTTATGCAGATCTAAAACGCGTGGATTGCAGCAGCAGCAAGCCGAAAAGTGCAGGCATGTAAGGGATCTAGAGGTTGACAACATGTCTTCTTAACGGGAGTCCAGGAGCTCATCTCCACAAATGGACTTTTCAGGATCCTTGGGTGGCTCCGTAGTTTGAAACCAATTCTGGTTATCGCTTCTCGGCCTTTTGGCTAAGATCAAGTGTAGTATCTGTTCTTATCAGTTTAATATCTGATACGTCCCCTATCTGGGGACCATATATTAAATGGATTTTTAGAACAGGGAGATGGAAAAAGAGCTTGCTCTGTCCACTCCACGCATTGACCTGGTATTGCAGTATCTCCAGGACCGGTGCACCCCTTCTTTAATGCAGTTTCTAAAATCAGAAAGAATTGAATTCAATGTTTTTTGTTCATTTTGCTTGTTTGTCGGATTTGGGGATGGACTCTTTGGCTTTGCTTTTCTTCTCCTCATTGGATTTTTCATGTTCAAAGTTGCAGAAGCCAGATTACAAGCTCATTTTGGTTCAACTTCAGCAACTGTGCATTGCATTGCCATGTAATGTGATGCAATGCTATCTTTCTAGCTCTCCCTTTTTACTTCCTTTTGGATAAACAGACATATTAGGCAAGCATTTTGGAGCTTTCACCTAAATAACTACAGGTGGTGAGATAAGCTGCACAATATAATTGACCTTTCAGTATATTGTTGCACACACACCATCTATTTAGCAAATGCCCTTGTTATCAACAGCAGCCTTTTAAACTCACCTGAGCTAACAGGTATGTGCGCTGGTTACTCTGCTGCGCTTAAAATTTATTTTTTGGTTTGCTACAATGCCTTTTCTGAAACGTTGTCTCCTTCTGCTGGAACACTGACTTCTTTCATTTAATGCCTGCAGACTATAAAAGAGAACCCAACCCAAAAAGTTTGGTTGATTAGTCTGTGGCATTCTGTTAAACTGTTGCTTATGGCGGTCTCTGTGAGCTTCTCAGCGACATTCAGCCAGCCAGGTATCCTGCCTGCAGTAGATGGAATGTGGCAATGGAACGCTGGCTGCGCGTGTCATAATAGGCTCTGAGCCTTTATATACCTGTGCACAGCAGCAGCCACCTTCAGTCTGCTGCTGGACAGCCAGCAGCAGCAGCAGCAGGAGAGGTATGTAATCAGGAGCCCTCCTGCTAAGGGTAGACAGCTGCTCGTTCCACCCCACCCCCCGCCTTAATTGGTTCTCCTCCCTTCCAACGGTGTTGAGGCGGGTGGGAACAGCAGGGGGTGAAGGTGCTGTGTTTAAAGAGGTGGAGTTATGCAGATCTAAAACGCGTGGATTGCAGCAGCAGCAAGCCGAAAAGTGCAGGCATGTAAGGGATCTAGAGGTTGACAACATGTCTTCTTAACGGGAGTCCAGGAGCTCATCTCCACAAATGGACTTTTCAGGATCCTTGGGTGGCTCCGTAGTTTGAAACCAATTCTGGTTATCGCTTCTCGGCCTTTTGGCTAGGATCAGGTGCAGTGATCTAACGGTTGCTGCCTTGGTCTCGGCTAGGAGGTGCCTGGGGTACCCGACTTGTTGGCCTTGGGGGATCGCTCTCTCTTAACTGAGGGAGCTTCACCCCCTTGCAGCTATTGGCAGGTCGGCTTAGTCCCCGGACAACGGGGAGCGATCGCGTCTTGTCTTCGGGGCGACCCGAGGAAATAAGGGCGTTTTCCTTTGCTGAGCTTTATCGCTTAGTGGGCTGTGTAAGTTCTTGGGGTACCCCTCCCTCGGTCTTGGGTTTGTTCCTGCTTTTGTGGGATTCATTCCCTTGTTACTATTGGGGGAGGGCTTAGTCCCTGAGGGCCGAAAATGCCTTTTTCTTTTGGATTTGCGGTGGGGGAGACTCCACTGCGACAGTCCATTAGAATCATGGTGGATGAATGCCAGCGCCATGAGAAGAATCTGCAGTACATCGTGCATGAGATTCTTTTTGGGTTCTTCCACCTGGAGCGAGATAAGATCCTGTGTCTTTACGATCAGGAATTCCGTGGGCGATATACCATTTCCTTTATGGCTAAATCATGCTGTGATAATATCCATGCAGCACTGATGGTTGCGGACAAGGACGATGAGAGACTGAACGGGCTGAGCTTTGACTTCCTGTACGGTGAAGAAGAAGTACCCTTGGTGATCTTCATGTACAGCCCATTCGTCTCTGAGGGCGATATCGAAACCTTTTTGAAGCGTTACTGCAAGTCAGTGCGCTTCTCACATGATATCCTCAACTCCCAGCGCTTCTGGAATGGGAAGAGGAAATACCTGGTGAAGTTCCATCCAGATCAAAGCGGCATTGGTGGTCTGCACCACCCGCCTGCTAATTTTGCCATTGGTAATGTCAGGGGATTCCTACGCTACCCAGGAATGCCCCTTCAATGCCGGAATTGTCATGAATATGGGCATACACGAGAAAATTGTACAAGGGCTCATGTAGTCTTTTGCAACAAGTGCGGTAAGAGTGGGCACACCTCCGCTACGTGTGACTCTGAGATCGTATGTAACCTATGTGGGAAGGCAGGTCACGCCTTCAGGAATTGTCCGAGCAAAAAGTCAAAAACATATGACATGTTTAAGTCAGGTCAACTGACTATCCAAGAATACTTCGGAGGGAGTATTACTACACCTGCCCCTGGACCTGGGTTGGCGCACGCTGACGGGTCCGGACCAAATCCTTCAACGGCTCCGCCAGAGGGCCCGCTGGTAGTTCCACAGAAGGACGGTCGTAGGGGTTCCATAAGATTAACCGAGGGTTCTCTCTCTGTGGAATTGATCGATGTTCTGGCTCTAGATGTTGCCGTATCTCAGAGTCAAGAGGAAGGGTCCTCATCCAGCATGAATGCACCACCGGCATTATGTGGAACTGAGGAGACCTCTAGTACCCCGATTAAGCAAGCACCCAGATTCGCCACACCATCATCGGTGATCTTGGGTAAGGGCAAAAAGGGTACGCTCCTTAATCGATCAACCAGTGTGTCGGAAAGAGAGACCTCTAGGGCGCGAAGTAAAAAGGACCCGGCTAAGACCCAGTCGAGCCCTGGTCCTCGAACCAGAAGTCGCAGTAGTTCCGTGACCAGACCAGAGGACAAGACGACCCAGAGGGATGACACCCGTTCCATAGACCAGACCGCCATGAGGACTGCAGATGCACAGGACTTGGAAAAGATGGACAGCTCCCAGCCTCTGAAAAGGCAACGGGAGGACGTAAAGCAACCTGATATCCAAAGAAAACACGGATGTCGAGGTCCAGATGAGGAGCCAAAAGTGGATGATGCTTTTTTGCCTGCTTCAGATCCCGGTAATATTAAACAAATCCTGACCCCTGGAGATGCGGAGGAGGAGGTGCCGTGTATTGACTTCTTCCCATCTTCAGATCCTGATTCTTCTTAATGTCTGTTCCTCTTAAAATCTCCTCACTAAATGTGAGGTCCCTAAAGAGCCCTACACGTAGGGCTGCTTTATTTTCTTATTTAGAGACATTGGACTTTGATTTCTGCTTTCTACAAGAATGTGGTATACAGAGTAATTTAAATTATAAGGACTTAAAAGAAGACTGGAAACTGGGCGCTTCTGTGTGGTCCGGTGCTAATGACTGTCATGCTGCCGGAGTTGGACTACTTTGCCGTGGACATTCTACCATCATTCAATCTGTGACTGAAATTATACCTGGCAGAGCTATTTTAATACATCTTGTTTTTAATGGACTTTCTTTACGTTTATTAAATGTGTACGCTCCTCCTGGGAAGCAGGAAAGGGCGGATTTACTTGAAATATTGCCATTATTTTGTGTTGGGTCAACCCCCCTGCTAGTGGGAGGAGATTTTAATTGTTTACGTGATGGGGAACCCCGGCAGGGTGGGGATGTGAATCGTAAAGACCGTACCTCCTATTTGTTGAAAAGTTTAATTGATGATTTTAGATTACAGGACTGCTGGAAGGAACTCTTGCCGGCGGATCCAGGTGTTACATGGTCCAATGGAAGAGTTTCTTCTAGAATTGATTTCATATTTGCTTCTACTGCCTTTAAACCTTGTAAATGTTTTCTTTTATCTAATTTATTCTCTGATCATAAAGTTTTATCTGTGTTTTTAGAGTTAGCAGGGGAACAAAATACCTCAAGAGGCCCATGGAGATTAAATACAACTCTCCTAGAGGATATTGATATTCAAAAGAGGTTTGTGCAGGCCTACCAGTGCTGGCAATCAAAGAGAGACCCCCGCGCCTCGATGCTGGATTGGTGGGAGAGCATTAAACCTAAGATTAAATTATTTTTTATTAAGGCAGGGAAAATGAAAGCAAAAAAGAAAAAGCAGTGGTTTTATGTTTTTAATATGAGATTACAAGTACTCTTTAAACTAAAAGAAGTTGGTATTGATGTGGATGATGATATTGCAAATCTTAAGTCTGAAATAAAAAATGCTCTTAATGAAAAAGGAAAACAAATAATTTTTAACTCCCATGTACAGCACCTGGAGGAAGGAGAGAAATGCTCCCGATTCTTCTTCAAAAAGGTAATGGGGAGGAGGGACGCAATCCTAAATCTTGAAGGTGAAAATGATATTAAGGGTATGTTAGGAAAAGCTTTTAATTTTTATCAACTTCTTTTTAACACTAAAGTTATAGATCCATCCTTTTTAGAGTATGCTATTAATTCCCTTGATTTTAAGTTAGATATTTTAGACCAGGGTGTTTTATCTAGGGATCTCACCAGTGAGGAACTTTTACAGATTTTTAAAAGTTTCTCCAGTGGGAAAGCCCCTGGGGAAGACGGTCTACCGATTGAGTTTTATCTGACTTTTTGGGGAATTTTAAAGAACGATATGTTTTTATTGTTTAAAGAAGCTTTTAATACTAATAAATTACCCCCATCTTGGAGGAGAGGTCTGGTATCTTTAATATATAAAAAAGGGGATAGGAGCCAACTTAAAAACTGGCGGCCTATTACGCTTTTAAACCTTGATTATAAAATTTTAGCTAAACTTATTGCAGTCCGTTTAAAACCCTTTATAGCCAAATTAATTCACCCTAACCAGGTATGTGGTGTTCCCGGAAGAACCATAGCTGAGTCCCTCAACATAATTAGGGATACCATATGGTATTCAAAAGAGAGAAGTCAAAACCTTGCTATTTTATCCTTAGACTTTGAAAAAGCTTTTGACAGGGTATCGCATGAATTTCTTTTTATGGTTCTTAAAAAAATGGCATTTCCAGAGAAAATTTTAACCCGCATTATGCTTTTATATCATTCTTGTTTTAGTCAAATTTCTGTAAATGGGTTTTTAACGAAGGGGGTTCCTCTATTATCAGGGGTGAAACAAGGGTGCCCTCTCTCACCACTGCTCTTTATCTGTGTTATGGAACCACTATTAACCATACTGAGAAAAGATAAAGTAATTAAAGGGGTACCTATTCCCGGGAGTAGGGGTATGCAACTTAAAGCCCTAAGTTACATGGATGATGTTACCATACTATGTCCAGATTCCACATCTCTGAGGAGGGTATTGAGAAACACACAATTTTTCTGTGAAGCCTCAGGTTTTAAATTAAATATAGATAAATGTGACTGTTTTAATGTGGGGGGATGGGACTCCTCTTTGACCCCTGGGATAGTGATACAGAAAAATCACATAAAAATTTTAGGAATTATTTTTAACCAAGCCAATGAGGGGGACCCTAACTGGGACTCTGCAATGGATAAAATAGAAATAAAGATCTCATTGTGGAATTTAAGGAACCTTAGTATGGAAGGTAAAATTTTAATTATTAAAGCCGTTTTAATTCCCATTATGTTGTATGTTGCAATGGTGTTTCCCCCTTCCAATTTACAAATCAAGAAAGTAACAAGAATTGTTTTTATGTTTTTATGGGGTTCAAAAATGGAAAAGTTAAAAAGAGATTTGATGTACAAATGTAAATCTAATGGAGGTAAAGATGTACCCAATTTTTTTACCTTTTTCCATATAAAGTATTTCTGCTTTTGTTTTAAGGTTTTTAAATCTGATGGCATTTTTAGTTATTTTTTAAAATATGCAGCAGGAATGATTTTTAAAAGGTGGTTTAGCCTACCTTTAAGTTCTCCTGTGCTCCTGTGCCCACCTAAACAGTATGTGATACTTGAGAAAACGGTCAGACTTTTAGGTCTCCAGGAATTGCAGCCTGATATATTGGGGGACCAAAGGAAGGTATCTATTGCTTGCAGACACTCTGAGGACACAATTCCTGTCTCCAATTTTTCACAGGCAAGGTCCAAAACGGTGTGGCGAAATGTTTATGGGAAATATCTTGCAAATGTACACAAGGACCTTGCCTGGGCTATCGTCCACCAGTGCCTCCCTACCCGTGAGTTTCAACATAGGCGGGGGCTGGTGGCGAGAGCCAAATGTCCAAGAGATATATGCGGGGAAAGTGAGTCTGTATTGCATCTCTTTTGGAATTGTCATTTTGCACAGGAGGTTTGGAGAAAGGTAGGCCCACTTTTAAAATGGGCATGTGGCCTGAAAGATTTTAATCACTTTTATGTCTTTTATGGTCTTTTTAAGTGTCCAAATTTTAAACAATTCCGAGTTGCCTGGATTATTATTAATTGTTTTAAAAATGCCATGTGGAAAGTTAGAAATATTTTACTCTTCAAACATGATCATATTGATTCAACAGACTGTATAAAAATTGCTTTAAGTGAAATGTATATTTACTATCTCAGAGATAAAAAACTGTATGGAGCAAAAGAAGCGGCTTCTATGTGGTGTGTACAATTATGGAACACAATTAGTGGTAATTAAATAAACCCAAGTACAACTGTAATTATGATTTTCTTAATTGTTACAATGGTTTTATGATGGTAAATTGTGTTTTATACAAAAAACTTGAATTGATTATTATCATGTTTTATCATTTTATTGTAATGTTATAAATGTTCTTTTTTAAAACCTTTGTAAATATACTTTTGAATCAATAAAATTGCGTTGAAACCTTATCTGTTCTTATCAGTTTAATATCTGATACGTCCCCTATCTGGGGACCATATATTAAATGGATTTTTAGAACAGGGAGATGGAAAAAGAGCTTGCTCTGTCCACTCCACGCATTGACCTGGTATTGCAGTATCTCCAGGACCGGTGCACCCCTTCTTTAATGCAGTTTCTAAAATCAGAAAGAATTGAATTCAATGTTTTTTGTTCATTTTGCTTGTTTGTCGGATTTGGGGATGGACTCTTTGGCTTTGCTTTTCTTCTCCTCATTGGATTTTTCATGTTCAAAGTTGCAGAAGCCAGATTACAAGCTCATTTTGGTTCAACTTCAGCAACTGTGCATTGCATTGCCATGTAATGTGATGCAATGCTATCTTTCTAGCTCTCCCTTTTTACTTCCTTTTGGATAAACAGACATATTAGGCAAGCATTTTGGAGCTTTCACCTAAATAACTACAGGTGGTGAGATAAGCTGCACAATATAATTGACCTTTCAGTATATTGTTGCACACACACCATCTATTTAGCAAATGCCCTTGTTATCAACAGCAGCCTTTTAAACTCACCTGAGCTAACAGGTATGTGCGCTGGTTACTCTGCTGCGCTTAAAATTTCTTTTTTGGTTTGCTACAATGCCTTTTCTGAAACGTTGTCTCCTTCTGCTGGAACACTGACTTCTTTCATTTAATGCCTGCAGACTATAAAAGAGAACCCAACCCAAAAAGTTTGGTTGATTAGTCTGTGGCATTCTGTTAAACTGTTGCTTATGGCGGTCTCTGTGAGCTTCTCAGCGACATTCAGCCAGCCAGGTATCCTGCCTGCAGTAGATGGAATGTGGCAATGGAACGCTGGCTGCGCGTGTCATAATAGGCTCTGAGCCTTTATATACCTGTGCACAGCAGCAGCCACCTTCAGTCTGCTGCTGGACAGCCAGCAGCAGCAGCAGCAGGAGAGGTATGTAATCAGGAGCCCTCCTGCTAAGGGTAGACAGCTGCTCGTTCCACCCCACCCCCCGCCTTAATTGGTTCTCCTCCCTTCCAACGGTGTTGAGGCGGGTGGGAACAGCAGGGGGTGAAGGTGCTGTGTTTAAAGAGGTGGAGTTATGCAGATCTAAAACGCGTGGATTGCAGCAGCAGCAAGCCGAAAAGTGCAGGCATGTAAGGGATCTAGAGGTTGACAACATGTCTTCTTAACGGGAGTCCAGGAGCTCATCTCCACAAATGGACTTTTCAGGATCCTTGGGTGGCTCCGTAGTTTGAAACCAATTCTGGTTATCGCTTCTCGGCCTTTTGGCTAAGATCAAGTGTAGTATCTGTTCTTATCAGTTTAATATCTGATACGTCCCCTATCTGGGGACCATATATTAAATGGATTTTTAGAACAGGGAGATGGAAAAAGAGCTTGCTCTGTCCACTCCACGCATTGACCTGGTATTGCAGTATCTCCAGGACCGGTGCACCCCTTCTTTAATGCAGTTTCTAAAATCAGAAAGAATTGAATTCAATGTTTTTTGTTCATTTTGCTTGTTTGTCGGATTTTGGGATAGACTCTTTGGCTTTGCTTTTCTTCTCCTCATTGGATTTTTCATGTTCAAAGTTGCAGAAGCCAGATTACAAGCTCATTTTGGTTCAACTTCAGCAACTGTGCATTGCATTGCCATGTAATGTGATGCAATGCTATCTTTCTAGCTCTCCCTTTTTACTTCCTTTTGGATAAACAGACATATTAGGCAAGCATTTTGGAGCTTTCACCTAAATAACTACAGGTGGTGAGATAAGCTGCACAATATAATTGACCTTTCAGTATATTGTTGCACACACACCATCTATTTAGCAAATGCCCTTGTTATCAACAGCAGCCTTTTAAACTCACCTGAGCTAACAGGTATGTGCGCTGGTTACTCTGCTGCGCTTAAAATTTCTTTTTTGGTTTGCTACAATGCCTTTTCTGAAACGTTGTCTCCTTCTGCTGGAACACTGACTTCTTTCATTTAATGCCTGCAGACTATAAAAGAGAACCCAACCCAAAATGTTTGGTTGATTAGTCTGTGGCATTCTGTTAAACTGTTGCTTATGGCGGTCTCTGTGAGCTTCTCAGCGACATTCAGCCAGCCAGGTATCCTGCCTGCAGTAGATGGAATGTGGCAATGGAACGCTGGCTGCGCGTGTCATAATAGGCTCTGAGCCTTTATATACCTGTGCACAGCAGCAGCCACCTTCAGTCTGCTGCTGGACAGCCAGCAGCAGCAGCAGCAGGAGAGGTATGTAATCAGGAGCCCTCCTGCTAAGGGTAGACAGCTGCTCGTTCCACCCCACCCCCCGCCTTAATTGGTTCTCCTCCCTTCCAACGGTGTTGAGGCGGGTGGGAACAGCAGGGGGTGAAGGTGCTGTGTTTAAAGAGGTGGAGTTATGCAGATCTAAAACGCGTGGATTGCAGCAGCAGCAAGCCGAAAAGTGCAGGCATGTAAGGGATCTAGAGGTTGACAACATGTCTTCTTAACGGGAGTCCAGGAGCTCATCTCCACAAATGGACTTTTCAGGATCCTTGGGTGGCTCCGTAGTTTGAAACCAATTCTGGTTATCGCTTCTCGGCCTTTTGGCTAAGATCAAGTGTAGTATCTGTTCTTATCAGTTTAATATCTGATACGTCCCCTATCTGGGGACCATATATTAAATGGATTTTTAGAACAGGGAGATGGAAAAAGAGCTTGCTCTGTCCACTCCACGCATTGACCTGGTATTGCAGTATCTCCAGGACCGGTGCACCCCTTCTTTAATGCAGTTTCTAAAATCAGAAAGAATTTAATTCAATGTTTTTTGTTCATTTTGCTTGTTTGTCGGATTTTGGGATGGACTCTTTGGCTTTGCTTTTCTTCTCCTCATTGGATTTTTCATGTTCAAAGTTGCAGAAGCCAGATTACAAGCTCATTTTGGTTCAACTTCAGCAACTGTGCATTGCATTGCCATGTAATGTGATGCAATGCTATCTTTCTAGCTCTCCCTTTTTACTTCCTTTTGGATAAACAGACATATTAGGCAAGCATTTTGGAGCTTTCACCTAAATAACTACAGGTGGTGAGATAAGCTGCACAATATAATTGACCTTTCAGTATATTGTTGCACACACACCATCTATTTAGCAAATGCCCTTGTTATCAACAGCAGCCTTTTAAACTCACCTGAGCTAACAGGTATGTGCGCTGGTTACTCTGCTGCGCTTAAAATTTCTTTTTTGGTTTGCTACAATGCCTTTTCTGAAACGTTGTCTCCTTCTGCTGGAACACTGACTTCTTTCATTTAATGCCTGCAGACTATAAAAGAGAACCCAACCCAAAAAGTTTGGTTGATTAGTCTGTGGCATTCTGTTAAACTGTTGCTTATGGCGGTCTCTGTGAGCTTCTCAGCGACATTCAGCCAGCCAGGTATCCTGCCTGCAGTAGATGGAATGTGGCAATGGAACGCTGGCTGCGCGTGTCATAATAGGCTCTGAGCCTTTATATACCTGTGCACAGCAGCAGCCACCTTCAGTCTGCTGCTGGACAGCCAGCAGCAGCAGCAGCAGGAGAGGTATGTAATCAGGAGCCCTCCTGCTAAGGGTAGACAGCTGCTCGTTCCACCCCACCCCCCGCCTTAATTGGTTCTCCTCCCTTCCAACGGTGTTGAGGCGGGTGGGAACAGCAGGGGGTGAAGGTGCTGTGTTTAAAGAGGTGGAGTTATGCAGATCTAAAACGCGTGGATTGCAGCAGCAGCAAGCCGAAAAGTGCAGGCATGTAAGGGATCTAGAGGTTGACAACATGTCTTCTTAACGGGAGTCCAGGAGCTCATCTCCACAAATGGACTTTTCAGGATCCTTGGGTGGCTCCGTAGTTTGAAACCAATTCTGGTTATCGCTTCTCGGCCTTTTGGCTAAGATCAAGTGTAGTATCTGTTCTTATCAGTTTAATATCTGATACGTCCCCTATCTGGGGACCATATATTAAATGGATTTTTAGAACAGGGAGATGGAAAAAGAGCTTGCTCTGTCCACTCCACGCATTGACCTGGTATTGCAGTATCTCCAGGACCGGTGCACCCCTTCTTTAATGCAGTTTCTAAAATCAGAAAGAATTGAATTCAATGTTTTTTGTTCATTTTGCTTGTTTGTCGGATTTTGGGATGGACTCTTTGGCTTTGCTTTTCTTCTCCTCATTGGATTTTTCATGTTCAAAGTTGCAGAAGCCAGATTACAAGCTCATTTTGGTTCAACTTCAGCAACTGTGCATTGCATTGCCATGTAATGTGATGCAATGCTATCTTTCTAGCTCTCCCTTTTTACTTCCTTTTGGATAAACAGACATATTAGGCAAGCATTTTGGAGCTTTCACCTAAATAACTACAGGTGGTGAGATAAGCTGCACAATATAATTGACCTTTCAGTATATTGTTGCACACACACCATCTATTTAGCAAATGCCCTTGTTATCAACAGCAGCCTTTTAAACTCACCTGAGCTAACAGGTATGTGCGCTGGTTACTCTGCTGCGCTTAAAATTTCTTTTTTGGTTTGCTACAATGCCTTTTCTGAAACGTTGTCTCCTTCTGCTGGAACACTGACTTCTTTCATTTAATGCCTGCAGACTATAAAAGAGAACCCAACCCAAAAAGTTTGGTTGATTAGTCTGTGGCATTCTGTTAAACTGTTGCTTATGGCGGTCTCTGTGAGCTTCTCAGCGACATTCAGCCTGCCAGGTATCCTGCCTGCAGTAGATGGAATGTGGCAATGGAACGCTGGCTGCGCGTGTCATAATAGGCTCTGAGCCTTTATATACCTGTGCACAGCAGCAGCCACCTTCAGTCTGCTGCTGGACAGCCAGCAGCAGCAGCAGCAGGAGAGGTATGTAATCAGGAGCCCTCCTGCTAAGGGTAGACAGCTGCTCGTTCCACCCCACCCCCCGCCTTAATTGGTTCTCCTCCCTTCCAACGGTGTTGAGGCGGGTGGGAACAGCTGGGGGTGAAGGTGCTGTGTTTAAAGAGGTGGAGTTATGCAGATCTAAAACGCGTGGATTGCAGCAGCAGCAAGCCGAAAAGTGCAGGCATGTAAGGGATCTAGAGGTTGACAACATGTCTTCTTAACGGGAGTCCAGGAGCTCATCTCCACAAATGGACTTTTCAGGATCCTTGGGTGGCTCCGTAGTTTGAAACCAATTCTGGTTATCGCTTCTCGGCCTTTTGGCTAAGATCAAGTGTAGTATCTGTTCTTATCAGTTTAATATCTGATACGTCCCCTATCTGGGGACCATATATTAAATGGATTTTTAGAACAGGGAGATGGAAAAAGAGCTTGCTCTGTCCACTCCACGCATTGACCTGGTATTGCAGTATCTCCAGGACCGGTGCACCCCTTCTTTAATGCAGTTTCTAAAATCAGAAAGAATTGAATTCAATGTTTTTTGTTCATTTTGCTTGTTTGTCGGATTTTGGGATGGACTCTTTGGCTTTGCTTTTCTTCTCCTCATTGGATTTTTCATGTTCAAAGTTGCAGAAGCCAGATTACAAGCTCATTTTGGTTCAACTTCAGCAACTGTGCATTGCATTGCCATGTAATGTGATGCAATGCTATCTTTCTAGCTCTCCCTTTTTACTTCCTTTTGGATAAACAGACATATTAGGCAAGCATTTTGGAGCTTTCACCTAAATAACTACAGGTGGTGAGATAAGCTGCACAATATAATTGACCTTTCAGTATATTGTTGCACACACACCATCTATTTAGCAAATGCCCTTGTTATCAACAGCAGCCTTTTAAACTCACCTGAGCTAACAGGTATGTGCGCTGGTTACTCTGCTGCGCTTAAAATTTCTTTTTTGGTTTGCTACAATGCCTTTTCTGAAACGTTGTCTCCTTCTGCTGGAACACTGACTTCTTTCATTTAATGCCTGCAGACTATAAAAGAGAACCCAACCCAAAAAGTTTGGTTGATTAGTCTGTGGCATTCTGTTAAACTGTTGCTTATGGCGGTCTCTGTGAGCTTCTCAGCGACATTCAGCCAGCCAGGTATCCTGCCTGCAGTAGATGGAATGTGGCAATGGAACGCTGGCTGCGCGTGTCATAATAGGCTCTGAGCCTTTATATACCTGTGCACAGCAGCAGCCACCTTCAGTCTGCTGCTGGACAGCCAGCAGCAGCAGCAGCAGGAGAGGTATGTAATCAGGAGCCCTCCTGCTAAGGGTAGACAGCTGCTCGTTCCACCCCACCCCCCGCCTTAATTGGTTCTCCTCCCTTCCAACGGTGTTGAGGCGGGTGGGAACAGCAGGGGGTGAAGGTGCTGTGTTTAAAGAGGTGGAGTTATGCAGATCTAAAACGCGTGGATTGCAGCAGCAGCAAGCCGAAAAGTGCAGGCATGTAAGGGATCTAGAGGTTGACAACATGTCTTCTTAACGGGAGTCCAGGAGCTCATCTCCACAAATGGACTTTTCAGGATCCTTGGGTGGCTCCGTAGTTTGAAACCAATTCTGGTTATCGCTTCTCGGCCTTTTGGCTAAGATCAAGTGTAGTATCTGTTCTTATCAGTTTAATATCTGATACGTCCCCTATCTGGGGACCATATATTAAATGGATTTTTAGAACAGGGAGATGGAAAAAGAGCTTGCTCTGTCCACTCCACGCATTGACCTGGTATTGCAGTATCTCCAGGACCGGTGCACCCCTTCTTTAATGCAGTTTCTAAAATCAGAAAGAATTGAATTCAATGTTTTTTGTTCATTTTGCTTGTTTGTCGGATTTTGGGATGGACTCTTTGGCTTTGCTTTTCTTCTCCTCATTGGATTTTTCATGTTCAAAGTTGCAGAAGCCAGATTACAAGCTCATTTTGGTTCAACTTCAGCAACTGTGCATTGCATTGCCATGTAATGTGATGCAATGCTATCTTTCTAGCTCTCCCTTTTTACTTCCTTTTGGATAAACAGACATATTAGGCAAGCATTTTGGAGCTTTCACCTAAATAACTACAGGTGGTGAGATAAGCTGCACAATATAATTGACCTTTCAGTATATTGTTGCACACACACCATCTATTTAGCAAATGCCCTTGTTATCAACAGCAGCTTTTTAAACTCACCTGAGATAACAGGTATGTGCGCTGGTTACTCTGCTGCGCTTAAAATTTCTTTTTTGGTTTGCTACAATGCCTTTTCTGAAACGTTGTCTCCTTCTGCTGGAACACTGACTTCTTTCATTTAATGCCTGCAGACTATAAAAGAGAACCCAACCCAAAAAGTTTGGTTGATTAGTCTGTGGCATTCTGTTAAACTGTTGCTTATGGCGGTCTCTGTGAGCTTCTCAGCGACATTCAGCCAGCCAGGTATCCTGCCTGCAGTAGATGGAATGTGGCAATGGAACGCTGGCTGCGCGTGTCATAATAGGCTCTGAGCCTTTATATACCTGTGCACAGCAGCAGCCACCTTCAGTCTGCTGCTGGACAGCCAGCAGCAGCAGCAGCAGGAGAGGTATGTAATCAGGAGCCCTCCTGCTAAGGGTAGACAGCTGCTCGTTCCACCCCACCCCCCGCCTTAATTGGTTCTCCTCCCTTCCAACGGTGTTGAGGCGGGTGGGAACAGCAGGGGGTGAAGGTGCTGTGTTTAAAGAGGTGGAGTTATGCAGATCTAAAACGCGTGGATTGCAGCAGCAGCAAGCCGAAAAGTGCAGGCATGTAAGGGATCTAGAGGTTGACAACATGTCTTCTTAACGGGAGTCCAGGAGCTCATCTCCACAAATGGACTTTTCAGGATCCTTGGGTGGCTCCGTAGTTTGAAACCAATTCTGGTTATCGCTTCTCGGCCTTTTGGCTCAGACCTAGTGTTTGGACAAGAGGTTCCTTGTGTACTAGCCCTCGGCCTTCCAGCATCGCCACTTCGGTGGCTTAAGCTGGATGCTGCTATAGGGGGAGAGTGAGGAGGAAACGAGAAGGCGATTCCTGAAGCGACCATGGGTGTCAAGCTTCGTTTTGCTGGGACCGGGGATCCCCGGGTCAAGAATGCTTTCCGTATCGAGGTCTCTGAGGAGAAGAAGGACCATTTCTCGTTGTCATACCTGGTCAACGCCATTTTCTATGAAATCCTGAAGATCCAGAAGTCGGAGATCATCTGTTTGCAGGAGTTCAGAAGGGAGCATAGGTACGTCTTGGTGCTTTCTTCTATGGCGGCTTGCCAAAACCTTTTCAAAACTCTTCAAGTCCTTTCAGAGCACCCTCAGCTGGATGGACTTATCTTCACTGTACTCTACTCTAAGGGGGATATCCCGGTGGTAATATTCATGCACAACCCCTTTATCTCCCGGGATGATATCACTGCATTCCTGAGAAGACACTGCATTTTTGTGCAATTCTCCCATAAAATCTTAAATGGAGAAGGGCTGTGGACTGGGAAGTATAAATACTTTGTGAGGTTTGGGATAGACCCTCATGGTCCTGGAGGTATTCACTATCCTCCCCTGAACTTTACAATTGGAAGAGACTCTGGATATCTGTTTTTTCCCGAGGCGCCATTGTTCTGCAGGAGATGCAACATGTTCGGGCATATCCAGGATTTCTGCAAGCAATTGCCAAACTGTAGAAAGTGCAACAAGTACTGTCATCTGGCGAAGGATTGTTCCAACCCGGTGGTATGTGATGCCTGAGGGGAGGAAGGACATGTGATTCGGGATTGTAAGGCTAAAGTCAAGCCTAGGTCCTTCTCCGAAGTGACCAAAGGTAAGCCTACTGTCCCTGCTGTTACCCCACAGGTGACTACTGCAGAGATCAATGCTGAGACGGAGCCCCCTGAGGTTGAAGATCTGGTGGGTGAGGCCCAGAACCTGTTGGACCCTCCGGCCCCTGCTGGGCCAGGTATGGAGATCTCCGAGTTGGATGTGGACCTCCCTCATCAGTCCGAAATATGTGGTGAGGGTGACATGGATGTGTCTCTAGCTCGAACCCCTGCATTGTCCTGGGGTGCTACAGACGAAGAGGTGGCCAGGGATGGTGGCCAAGGAGACTTTACTTCTGGGAGGTCTTTTGATGATGATGATACTCCTGAACTGGCCAATAAAAAACCCAGACGAGAGTACTCACCTGCCAGCGGAGGGTGCGACAGTCCTGCAAGTGACCGCATTTACCCGCAGGATGTCTTCTCCCCTGATGCTCCTTACCTTGGCATCCCTGAGAGCATCAACACCTTTGGGGTGCTTTCCCAGTCTGATGATAATGGATGAGTATGGTGTGATCAACATTGAGTCATGTATTTCTTTTCATTAATTAATGTCTTGCTAATCTGGTTGGGATGTAGTGTCCCTAAATGTAAGGCAGATCAGATCTAAAATCAGAAGAACAACTGTTCTGGACTACCTGAAACATTTAGGTGCTGATGTTTTTTGCCTTCAGGAGTGTGGGATTCAGGATGCTCCTTGTGACAAAGACTGGCCTTACGGACAGCATATCTGGTCAGGGTCTAATCATAATAAAAATGATGGGGTGGGGATATTAGTTGGGAATAAAGAAATCTCTATTGATAGTTATATTGTGGTGGAGGTGGGCCGATGTTTAATTGCATTTTTGAGTTATAGAGGGTGGCGGGTCAGAATTATTAATTTATATTGCCCTACAGGGAAGGAAGAGCGGCTTGCTCTTCTTGAAAAATTAAGTTTTTTTCTTCCAGGGAAATCTCCCACTATTTTTGTTGGGGACGTTAATTGTGTCACAGAAGGAAAGTGTGACATAACAGGAAAGAAATTGTCCCATTTAATTTGTGATTTTTCCTTTTTAGATGCAGCAGTTGTTGTTCTTGGCATGCCACCACCGCCGACATACCATGCTGACCGTGGTGAGATTCATTCCAGAATTGATTTAATGTTATTTTCTAAAAATATGGTATGTTTGGATTTTTCTCAACAAAAGGTACCTTTTTCGGACCATGAATGTTTGAGAGGCGTGTTTTGTGCGAATGGTGACCAAGTGTATGGCGGTGGGGTATGGAAGTTGAATGCAAGGCTGTTAGAGGATGATGAGGTGATGAATGAGTTTAATGTAAAGTATGAAAGATGGAGAATGCGTAAGAAGGATTTTGTGTGTGTTCTTGACTGGTGGGACTGGGTGAAAGTGCAATTTAAAACTTTCTTCAAAAAGTGGGGCTATAGAAAAGCTGCCAGATATAGGAATAGGTTTAATGACCTTAATAGACGGATTGACTGGTTGAGAAAGTGTGTTGCAAGTGGTTTGGAGATGTCTGATCAACTTACTGAGGCTAAGAATGAATTGAAGCGTGTGTTGGATGAGAAAGGAAAGGAAATTATATATCGTACTAAAATTGAGCACCTGGAGAAAAATGAGAAGTGTACGAGGTTCTTTTTTAAAAAAATGAATGGTAGGAAGACTGATATGAATGAAGTTGTGAATGAAAGTGGAACCAACTGTATGGGTGAGGATGTGCTGAAAGAAGTGAATAGGTTTTATAGCAAGTTGTATGATGAGAAATGGATTGACTCTGGGCTTGTGTCATATGTTCTGAATGGTGTGGAGAAAAAACTTGATTCTGAGGAGCGTGATCTGTTGTGTGAGGATGTAGTTCTGGATGAAGTGAAGAATGTGGTGTGGAGTGCTAAAAAGAGTAAGACTCCTGGGAAAGATGGTATACCTGTAGAGTTGTATGTGAAAGCATGGGAAGTTTTGGGAACAGATTTGACTGAGGTATGTAAGTATATGTGGGTGAATGGTAGGTTGTGTGAATCAATGAAAGAAGGAGTGGTTGTGCTTGTGTATAAAAAGGGTGAGAGGAAACGTTTGGAAAACTGGAGACCAATAACACTGCTGAATTCGGATTATAAGGTCTACAGTAAGTTACTGGCAAATCGTATGCGTGAAGTGATTGGTAGTGTTGTGGAGGAGGACCAAGTATGTGCAGTGCCTGGAAGAAGTATGAGTGATAACTTGTTATTGTTGAGAGATATGATTGGGGATTGCAAGGATAGAAAGCAGAAATGTATGACTTTAGCTATTGATTTTGAGAAGGCGTTTGACAGGGTTTCGCATGTGTTTTTGTTTAAAGTACTGGAAAGAATGGGGTTTCCTAGAGAATTTGTGAATTGTGTAAAATCATTGTATGATTGTGTGTCAAGTGAGTTCTTGGTTAATGGGTGGCTGTGTGACAAAGTGAAGATTAGGTCAGGAGTAAGGCAGGGGTGTCCTATGTCCCCCGTCTTATTTGTATGTGTAATAGAACCATTGTTATGTTTGATTAGACGGGATAAAATGATGAGAGGTTTGTTGGTGCCTGGTAGTGGTGGTAAGCATGTGAAAGTGTTAGGTTATATGGATGATGTTGTGGTTGTGAGTGAAAGTATGGCTTCTTTGAGTAGAATTAAATTGCTTTTGGATTTTTTTGTTGGTGCGTCTGGTTTTAGGGTAAATTGGAATAAATGTAGTTTTAAATGTTTTGGAGATAGTAGTATTCGTATGGATGGTGTAAAGTGTGAAGAGGGTGCAATCAAGATTTTGGGCGTATTATTTAATGATGACTTAAAAGGGAATGAAAGTTGGGAAGAGTGTGGTATGCGGGTTGAACGTAAATTGAATTTTTGGCGAATGAGAGAATTGACTCTGCGTGGTAAGGTGTTAATTATCAAAGCAGTGATTCTCCCTATCCTGCTTTATGTGGCGACTGTTTTTCCTTCTCCTTACAGGAAAATTAAGAGAATAGAGAAGTTGGTATTCACATTCCTGTGGTGTAGTAAGATGGAGAAGTTGAAGCGGGAGAGCCTTTTGAAGGCTTGTCAGCATGGTGGGCTGGCCTTTCCCAATATTGAAGTTTTTTTAGGCCTTAATTATATTAAGACTGTGGTTATTTTGCTGGGTAAAGGCAATAAAGGTGCTTTTATGGCTAATTATTCTGCTGGATGGATGTTGTATGGGTTATGCTGGAGGAAGAGAGATGCGAGTGTGCCTGTGGCCTTTAAGTGTCCTGTTTGGTATGAGGTGATTGAGAAATTTGTGAGAAAGCATGATTTGTTGAGTGTGGGAATGAATGATTTTAGAATGACCAAGAATGTGGTGAAAAGAATGAGTGCAAATGAGGTAGAGTGTAATATTGTTGGGCTGAGAGGGAATGAGGTTTCAGATGCATGGAAGAAGTTAGATACGTATGGGATGTCAAACAAACAGAAGGATGTTGTGTGGATGACTTTACATAATATTTTACCTGTGAGAGAAGTGCAGAAGAAAAGAGAGTTGATAAGAACAGATGTGTGTCCGAGAGTGGGATGTGGTGGTTGTGAGACTGTCAGGCATGTTATGTGGGATTGTGAGTACGCGTACAGTGTGTGGAAGTGTGTAGGTGGATTGTGTAAGGGTTTAGCAGGCGTGAATTTTGTGGATTGGCGTGTGGCGATGTTTGGAATTGGTGCGTGTAGTCGGTCTAAAGATAGAATTTTATGGTTGATAATGGCTTGTGTGATGGAGAGTTTGTGGGATGCAAGGAACCTTGGACTTTTCAAGAGGAAATCTTTATCAGTGAATGAATGTGTTAGACTTATTCTTTCAAGACTATACCTGATATATAAGTTGGACAGCAGAGGCGGTGGTGGCACAGATGCCGAAGGGATTTGGAAATTTAAAAAGTGGCATTACCTTATCAAATACCAGTGATTTTTTTCTTTGTGATTCCTTGAAGTTTCTGCATTTGTGTTACGTAAAGGATGTTCCCTTGTGATTATATTTCGTCTTATACTACTGCTAAATAAATAGAACCATGATGATGAGAAGTTTTAAGTAGCAAATTTTGGAGAAATTCATACTGTTTGCTAAAAAACTAAACTGAATGGTTTAAAAAAAAAAAAAAAAATCTGTTCTTATCAGTTTAATATCTGATACGTCCCCTATCTGGGGACCATATATTAAATGGATTTTTAGAACAGGGAGATGGAAAAAGAGCTTGCTCTGTCCACTCCACGCATTGACCTGGTATTGCAGTATCTCCAGGACCGGTGCACCCCTTCTTTAATGCAGTTTCTAAAATCAGAAAGAATTGAATTCAATGTTTTTTGTTCATTTTGCTTGTTTGTCGGATTTTGGGATGGACTCTTTGGCTTTGCTTTTCTTCTCCTCATTGGATTTTTCATGTTCAAAGTTGCAGAAGCCAGATTACAAGCTCATTTTGGTTCAACTTCAGCAACTGTGCATTGCATTGCCATGTAATGTGATGCAATGCTATCTTTCTAGCTCTCCCTTTTTACTTCCTTTTGGATAAACAGACATATTAGGCAAGCATTTTGGAGCTTTCACCTAAATAACTACAGGTGGTGAGATAAGCTGCACAATATAATTGACCTTTCAGTATATTGTTGCACACACACCATCTATTTAGCAAATGCCCTTGTTATCAACAGCAGCCTTTTAAACTCACCTGAGCTAACAGGTATGTGCGCTGGTTACTCTGCTGCGCTTAAAATTTCTTTTTTGGTTTGCTACAATGCCTTTTCTGAAACGTTGTCTCCTTCTGCTGGAACACTGACTTCTTTCATTTAATGCCTGCAGACTATAAAAGAGAACCCAACCCAAAAAGTTTGGTTGATTAGTCTGTGGCATTCTGTTAAACTGTTGCTTATGGCGGTCTCTGTGAGCTTCTCAGCGACATTCAGCCAGCCAGGTATCCTGCCTGCAGTAGATGGAATGTGGCAATGGAACGCTGGCTGCGCGTGTCATAATAGGCTCTGAGCCTTTATATACCTGTGCACAGCAGCAGCCACCTTCAGTCTGCTGCTGGACAGCCAGCAGCAGCAGCAGCAGGAGAGGTATGTAATCAGGAGCCCTCCTGCTAAGGGTAGACAGCTGCTCGTTCCACCCCACCCCCCGCCTTAATTGGTTCTCCTCCCTTCCAACGGTGTTGAGGCGGGTGGGAACAGCAGGGGGTGAAGGTGCTGTGTTTAAAGAGGTGGAGTTATGCAGATCTAAAACGCGTGGATTGCAGCAGCAGCAAGCCGAAAAGTGCAGGCATGTAAGGGATCTAGAGGTTGACAACATGTCTTCTTAACGGGAGTCCAGGAGCTCATCTCCACAAATGGACTTTTCAGGATCCTTGGGTGGCTCCGTAGTTTGAAACCAATTCTGGTTATCGCTTCTCGGCCTTTTGGCTAAGATCAAGTGTAGTATCTGTTCTTATCAGTTTAATATCTGATACGTCCCCTATCTGGGGACCATATATTAAATGGATTTTTAGAACAGGGAGATGGAAAAAGAGCTTGCTCTGTCCACTCCACGCATTGACCTGGTATTGCAGTATCTCCAGGACCGGTGCACCCCTTCTTTAATGCAGTTTCTAAAATCAGAAAGAATTGAATTCAATGTTTTTTGTTCATTTTGCTTGTTTGTCGGATTTTGGGATGGACTCTTTGGCTTTGCTTTTCTTCTCCTCATTGGATTTTTCATGTTCAAAGTTGCAGAAGCCAGATTACAAGCTCATTTTGGTTCAACTTCAGCAACTGTGCATTGCATTGCCATGTAATGTGATGCAATGCTATCTTTCTAGCTCTCCCTTTTTACTTCCTTTTGGATAAACAGACATATTAGGCAAGCATTTTGGAGCTTTCACCTAAATAACTACAGGTGGTGAGATAAGCTGCACAATATAATTGACCTTTCAGTATATTGTTGCACACACACCATCTATTTAGCAAATGCCCTTGTTATCAACAGCAGCCTTTTAAACTCACCTGAGCTAACAGGTATGTGCGCTGGTTACTCTGCTGCGCTTAAAATTTCTTTTTTGGTTTGCTACAATGCCTTTTCTGAAACGTTGTCTCCTTCTGCTGGAACACTGACTTCTTTCATTTAATGCCTGCAGACTATAAAAGAGAACCCAACCCAAAAAGTTTGGTTGATTAGTCTGTGGCATTCTGTTAAACTGTTGCTTATGGCGGTCTCTGTGAGCTTCTCAGCGACATTCAGCCAGCCAGGTATCCTGCCTGCAGTAGATGGAATGTGGCAATGGAACGCTGGCTGCGCGTGTCATAATAGGCTCTGAGCCTTTATATACCTGTGCACAGCAGCAGCCACCTTCAGTCTGCTGCTGGACAGCCAGCAGCAGCAGCAGCAGGAGAGGTATGTAATCAGGAGCCCTCCTGGTAAGGGTAGACAGCTGCTCGTTCCACCCCACCCCCCGCCTTAATTGGTTCTCCTCCCTTCCAACGGTGTTGAGGCGGGTGGGAACAGCAGGGGGTGAAGGTGCAGTGTTTAAAGAGGTGGAGTTATGCAGATCTAAAACGCGTGGATTGCAGCAGCAGCAAGCCGAAAAGTGCAGGCATGTAAGGGATCTAGAGGTTGACAACATGTCTTCTTAACGGGAGTCCAGGAGCTCATCTCCACAAATGGACTTTTCAGGATCCTTGGGTGGCTCCGTAGTTTGAAACCAATTCTGGTTATCGCTTCTCGGCCTTTTGGCTAAGATCAAGTGTAGTATCTGTTCTTATCAGTTTAATATCTGATACGTCCCCTATCTGGGGACCATATATTAAATGGATTTTTAGAACAGGGAGATGGAAAAAGAGCTTGCTCTGTCCACTCCATGCATTGACCTGGTATTGCAGTATCTCCAGGACCGGTGCACCCCTTCTTTAATGCAGTTTCTAAAATCAGAAAGAATTGAATTCAATGTTTTTTGTTCATTTTGCTTGTTTGTCGGATTTTGGGATGGACTCTTTGGCTTTGCTTTTCTTCTCCTCATTGGATTTTTCATGTTCAAAGTTGCAGAAGCCAGATTACAAGCTCATTTTGGTTCAACTTCAGCAACTGTGCATTGCATTGCCATGTAATGTGATGCAATGCTATCTTTCTAGCTCTCCCTTTTTACTTCCTTTTGGATAAACAGACATATTAGGCAAGCATTTTGGAGCTTTCACCTAAATAACTACAGGTGGTGAGATAAGCTGCACAATATAATTGACCTTTCAGTATATTGTTGCACACACACCATCTATTTAGCAAATGCCCTTGTTATCAACAGCAGCCTTTTAAACTCACCTGAGCTAACAGGTATGTGCGCTGGTTACTCTGCTGCGCTTAAAATTTCTTTTTTGGTTTGCTACAATGCCTTTTCTGAAACGTTGTCTCCTTCTGCTGGAACACTGACTTCTTTCATTTAATGCCTGCAGACTATAAAAGAGAACCCAACCCAAAAAGTTTGGTTGATTAGTCTGTGGCATTCTGTTAAACTGTTGCTTATGGCGGTCTCTGTGAGCTTCTCAGCGACATTCAGCCAGCCAGGTATCCTGCCTGCAGTAGATGGAATGTGGCAATGGAACGCTGGCTGCGCGTGTCATAATAGGCTCTGAGCCTTTATATACCTGTGCACAGCAGCAGCCACCTTCAGTCTGCTGCTGGACAGCCAGCAGCAGCAGCAGCAGGAGAGGTATGTAATCAGGAGCCCTCCTGCTAAGGGTAGACAGCTGCTCGTTCCACCCCACCCCCCGCCTTAATTGGTTCTCCTCCCTTCCAACGGTGTTGAGGCAGGTGGGAACAGCAGGGGGTGAAGGTGCTGTGTTTAAAGAGGTGGAGTTATGCAGATCTAAAACGCGTGGATTGCAGCAGCAGCAAGCCGAAAAGTGCAGGCATGTAAGGGATCTAGAGGTTGACAACATGTCTTCTTAACGGGAGTCCAGGAGCTCATCTCCACAAATGGACTTTTCAGGATCCTTGGGTGGCTCCGTAGTTTGAAACCAATTCTGGTTATCGCTTCTCGGCCTTTTGGCTAAGATCAAGTGTAGTATCTGTTCTTATCAGTTTAATATCTGATACGTCCCTTATCTGGGGACCATATATTAAATGGATTTTTAGAACAGGGAGATGGAAAAAGAGCTTGCTCTGTCCACTCCACGCATTGACCTGGTATTGCAGTATCTCCAGGACCGGTGCACCCCTTCTTTAATGCAGTTTCTAAAATCAGAAAGAATTGAATTCAATGTTTTTTGTTCATTTTGCTTGTTTGTCGGATTTTGGGATGGACTCTTTGGCTTTGCTTTTCTTCTCCTCATTGGATTTTTCATGTTCAAAGTTGCAGAAGCCAGATTACAAGCTCATTTTGGTTCAACTTCTGCAACTGTGCATTGCATTGCCATGTAATGTGATGCAATGCTATCTTTCTAGCTCTCCCTTTTTACTTCCTTTTGGATAAACAGACATATTAGGCAAGCATTTTGGAGCTTTCACCTAAATAACTACAGGTGGTGAGATAAGCTGCACAATATAATTGACCTTTCAGTATATTGTTGCACACACACCATCTATTTAGCAAATGCCCTTGTTATCAACAGCAGCCTTTTAAACTCACCTGAGCTAACAGGTATGTGCGCTGGTTACTCTGCTGCGCTTAAAATTTATTTTTTGGTTTGCTACAATGCCTTTTCTGAAACATTGTCTCCTTCTGCTGGAACACTGACTTCTTTCATTTAATGCCTGCAGACTATAAAAGAGAACCCAACCCAAAAAGTTTGGTTGATTAGTCTGTGGCATTCTGTTAAACTGTTGCTTATGGCGGTCTCTGTGAGCTTCTCAGTGACATTCAGCCAGCCAGGTATCCTGCCTGCAGTAGATGGAATGTGGCAATGGAACGCTGGCTGCGCGTGTCATAATAGGCTCTGAGCCTTTATATACCTGTGCACAGCAGCAGCCACCTTCAGTCTGCTGCTGGACAGCCAGCAGCAGCAGCAGCAGGAGAGGTATGTAATCAGGAGCCCTCCTGCTAAGGGTAGACAGCTGCTCGTTCCACCCCACCCCCCGCCTTAATTGGTTCTCCTCCCTTCCAACGGTGTTGAGGCGGGTGGGAACAGCAGGGGGTGAAGGTGCTGTGTTTAAAGAGGTGGAGTTATGCAGATCTAAAACGCGTGGATTGCAGCAGCAGCAAGCCGAAAAGTGCAGGCATGTAAGGGATCTAGAGGTTGACAACATGTCTTCTGAACGGGAGTCCAGGAGCTCATCTCCACAAATGGACTTTTCAGGATCCTTGAGTGGCTCCGTAGTTTGAAACCAATTCTGGTTATCGCTTCTCGGCCTTTTGGCTAAGATCAAGTGTAGTATCTGTTCTTATCAGTTTAATATCTGATACGTCCCCTATCTGGGGACCATATATTAAATGGATTTTTAGAACAGGGAGATGGAAAAAGAGCTTGCTCTGTCCACTCCACGCATTGACCTGGTATTGCAGTATCTCCAGGACCGGTGCACCCCTTCTTTAATGCAGTTTCTAAAATCAGAAAGAATTGAATTCAATGTTTTTTGTTCATTTTGCTTGTTTGTCGGATTTTGGGATGGACTCTTTGGCTTTGCTTTTCTTCTCCTCATTGGATTTTTCATGTTCAAAGTTGCAGAAGCCAGATTACAAGCTCATTTTGGTTCAACTTCAGCAACTGTGCATTGCATTGCCATGTAATGTGATGCAATGCTATCTTTCTAGCTCTCCCTTTTTACTTCCTTTTGGATAAACAGACATATTAGGCAAGCATTTTGGAGCTTTCACCTAAATAACTACAGGTGGTGAGATAAGCTGCACAATATAATTGACCTTTCAGTATATTGTTGCACACACACCATCTATTTAGCAAATGCCCTTGTTATCAACAGCAGCCTTTTAAACTCACCTGAGCTAACAGGTATGTGCGCTGGTTACTCTGCTGCGCTTAAAATTTATTTTTTGGTTTGCTACAATGCCTTTTCTGAAACGTTGTCTCCTTCTGCTGGAACACTGACTTCTTTCATTTAATGCCTGCAGACTATAAAAGAGAACCCAACCCAAAAAGTTTGGTTGATTAGTCTGTGGCATTCTGTTAAACTGTTGCTTATGGCGGTCTCTGTGAGCTTCTCAGCGACATTCAGCCAGCCAGGTATCCTGCCTGCAGTAGATGGAATGTGGCAATGGAACGCTGGCTGCGCGTGTCATAATAGGCTCTGAGCCTTTATATACCTGTGCACAGCAGCAGCCACCTTCAGTCTGCTGCTGGACAGCCAGCAGCAGCAGCAGCAGGAGAGGTATGTAATCAGGAGCCCTCCTGCTAAGGGTAGACAGCTGCTCGTTCCACCCCACCCCCCGCCTTAATTGGTTCTCCTCCCTTCCAACGGTGTTGAGGCGGGTGGGAACAGCAGGGGGTGAAGGTGCTGTGTTTAAAGAGGTGGAGTTATGCAGATCTAAAACGCGTGGATTGCAGCAGCAGCAAGCCGAAAAGTGCAGGCATGTAAGGGATCTAGAGGTTGACAACATGTCTTCTTAACGGGAGTCCAGGAGCTCATCTCCACAAATGGACTTTTCAGGATCCTTGGGTGGCTCCGTAGTTTGAAACCAATTCTGGTTATCGCTTCTCGGCCTTTTGGCTAAGATCAAGTGTAGTATCTGTTCTTATCAGTTTAATATCTGATACGTCCCCTATCTGGGGACCATATATTAAATGGATTTTTAGAACAGGGAGATGGAAAAAGAGCTTGCTCTGTCCACTCCACGCATTGACCTGGTATTGCAGTATCTCCAGGACCGGTGCACCCCTTCTTTAATGCAGTTTCTAAAATCAGAAAGAATTGAATTCAATGTTTTTTGTTCATTTTGCTTGTTTGTCGGATTTTGGGATGGACTCTTTGGCTTTGCTTTTCTTCTCCTCATTGGATTTTTCATGTTCAAAGTTGCAGAAGCCAGATTACAAGCTCATTTTGGTTCAACTTCAGCAACTGTGCATTGCATTGCCATGTAATGTGATGCAATGCTATCTTTCTAGCTCTCCCTTTTTACTTCCTTTTGGATAAACAGACATATTAGGCAAGCATTTTGGAGCTTTCACCTAAATAACTACAGGTGGTGAGATAAGCTGCACAATATAATTGACCTTTCAGTATATTGTTGCACACACACCATCTATTTAGCAAATGCCCTTGTTATCAACAGCAGCCTTTTAAACTCACCTGAGCTAACAGGTATGTGCGCTGGTTACTCTGCTGCGCTTAAAATTTCTTTTTTGGTTTGCTACAATGCCTTTTCTGAAACGTTGTCTCCTTCTGCTGGAACACTGACTTCTTTCATTTAATGCCTGCAGACTATAAAAGAGAACCCAACCCAAAAAGTTTGGTTGATTAGTCTGTGGCATTCTGTTAAACTGTTGCTTATGGCGGTCTCTGTGAGCTTCTCAGCGACATTCAGCCAGCCAGGTATCCTGCCTGCAGTAGATGGAATGTGGCAATGGAACGCTGGCTGCGCGTGTCATAATAGGCTCTGAGCCTTTATATACCTGTGCACAGCAGCAGCCACCTTCAGTCTGCTGCTGGACAGCCAGCAGCAGCAGCAGCAGGAGAGGTATGTAATCAGGAGCCCTCCTGCTAAGGGTAGACAGCTGCTCGTTCCACCCCACCCCCCGCCTTAATTGGTTCTCCTCCCTTCCAACGGTGTTGAGGCGGGTGGGAACAGCAGGGGGTGAAGGTGCTGTGTTTAAAGAGGTGGAGTTATGCAGATCTAAAACGCGTGGATTGCAGCAGCAGCAAGCCGAAAAGTGCAGGCATGTAAGGGATCTAGAGGTTGACAACATGTCTTCTTAACGGGAGTCCAGGAGCTCATCTCCACAAATGGACTTTTCAGGATCCTTGGGTGGCTCCGTAGTTTGAAACCAATTCTGGTTATCGCTTCTCGGCCTTTTGGCTAAGATCAAGTGTAGTATCTGTTCTTATCAGTTTAATATCTGATACGTCCCCTATCTGGGGACCAGATATTAAATGGATTTTTAGAACAGGGAGATGGAAAAAGAGCTTGCTCTGTCCACTCCACGCATTGACCTGGTATTGCAGTATCTCCAGGACCGGTGCACCCCTTCTTTAATGCAGTTTCTAAAATCAGAAAGAATTGAATTCAATGTTTTTTGTTCATTTTGCTTGTTTGTCGGATTTTGGGATGGACTCTTTGGCTTTGCTTTTCTTCTCCTCATTGGATTTTTCATGTTCAAAGTTGCAGAAGCCAGATTACAAGCTCATTTTGGTTCAACTTCAGCAACTGTGCATTGCATTGCCATGTAATGTGATGCAATGCTATCTTTCTAGCTCTCCCTTTTTACTTCCTTTTGGATAAACAGACATATTAGGCAAGCATTTTGGAGCTTTCACCTAAATAACTACAGGTGGTGAGATAAGCTGCACAATATAATTGACCTTTCAGTATATTGTTGCACACACACCATCTATTTAGCAAATGCCCTTGTTATCAACAGCAGCCTTTTAAACTCACCTGAGCTAACAGGTATGTGCGCTGGTTACTCTGCTGCGCTTAAAATTTCTTTTTTGGTTTGCTACAATGCCTTTTCTGAAACGTTGTCTCCTTCTGCTGGAACACTGACTTCTTTCATTTAATGCCTGCAGACTATAAAAGAGAACCCAACCCAAAAAGTTTGGTTGATTAGTCTGTGGCATTCTGTTAAACTGTTGCTTATGGCGGTCTCTGTGAGCTTCTCAGCGACATTCAGCCAGCCAGGTATCCTGCCTGCAGTAGATGGAATGTGGCAATGGAACGCTGGCTGCGCGTGTCATAATAGGCTCTGAGCCTTTATATACCTGTGCACAGCAGCAGCCACCTTCAGTCTGCTGCTGGACAGCCAGCAGCAGCAGCAGCAGGAGAGGTATGTAATCAGGAGCCCTCCTGCTAAGGGTAGACAGCTGCTCGTTCCACCCCACCCCCCGCCTTAATTGGTTCTCCTCCCTTCCAACGGTGTTGAGGCGGGTGGGAACAGCAGGGGGTGAAGGTGCTGTGTTTAAAGAGGTGGAGTTATGCAGATCTAAAACGCGTGGATTGCAGCAGCAGCAAGCCGAAAAGTGCAGGCATGTAAGGGATCTAGAGGTTGACAACATGTCTTCTTAACGGGAGTCCAGGAGCTCATCTCCACAAATGGACTTTTCAGGATCCTTGGGTGGCTCCGTAGTTTGAAACCAATTCTGGTTATCGCTTCTCGGCCTTTTGGCTAAGATCAAGTGTAGTATCTGTTCTTATCAGTTTAATATCTGATACGTCCCCTATCTGGGGACCATATATTAAATGGATTTTTAGAACAGGGAGATGGAAAAAGAGCTTGCTCTGTCCACTCCACGCATTGACCTGGTATTGCAGTATCTCCAGGACCGGTGCACCCCTTCTTTAATGCAGTTTATAAAATCAGAAAGAATTGAATTCAATGTTTTTTGTTCATTTTGCTTGTTTGTCGGATTTTGGGATGGACTCTTTGGCTTTGCTTTTCTTCTCCTCATTGGATTTTTCATGTTCAAAGTTGCAGAAGCCAGATTACAAGCTCATTTTGGTTCAACTTCAGCAACTGTGCATTGCATTGCCGTGTAATGTGATGCAATGCTATCTTTCTAGCTCTCCCTTTTTACTTCCTTTTGGATAAACAGACATATTAGGCAAGCATTTTGGAGCTTTCACCTAAATAACTACAGGTGGTGAGATAAGCTGCACAATATAATTGACCTTTCAGTATATTGTTGCACACACACCATCTATTTAGCAAATGCCCTTGTTATCAACAGCAGCCTTTTAAACTCACCTGAGCTAACAGGTATGTGCGCTGGTTACTCTGCTGCGCTTAAAATTTCTTTTTTGGTTTGCTACAATGCCTTTTCTGAAACGTTGTCTCCTTCTGCTGGAACACTGACTTCTTTCATTTAATGCCTGCAGACTATAAAAGAGAACCCAACCCAAAAAGTTTGGTTGATTAGTCTGTGGCATTCTGTTAAACTGTTGCTTATGGCGGTCTCTGTGAGCTTCTCAGCGACATTAAGCCAGCCAGGTATCCTGCCTGCAGTAGATGGAATGTGGCAATGGAACGCTGGCTGCGCGTGTCATAATAGGCTCTGAGCCTTTATATACCTGTGCACAGCAGCAGCCACCTTCAGTCTGCTGCTGGACAGCCAGCAGCAGCAGCAGCAGGAGAGGTATGTAATCAGGAGCCCTCCTGGTAAGGGTAGACAGCTGCTCGTTCCACCCCACCCCCTGCCTTAATTGGTTCTCCTCCCTTCCAACGGTGTTGAGGCGGGTGGGAACAGCAGGGGGTGAAGGTGCAGTGTTTAAAGAGGTGGAGTTATGCAGATCTAAAACGCGTGGATTGCAGCAGCAGCAAGCCGAAAAGTGCAGGCATGTAAGGGATCTAGAGGTTGACAACATGTCTTCTTAACGGGAGTCCAGGAGCTCATCTCCACAAATGGACTTTTCAGGATCCTTGGGTGGCTCCGTAGTTTGAAACCAATTCTGGTTATCGCTTCTCGGCCTTTTGGCTAAGATCAAGTGTAGTATCTGTTCTTATCAGTTTAATATCTGATACGTCCCCTATCTGGGGACCATATATTAAATGGATTTTTAGAACAGGGAGATGGAAAAAGAGCTTGCTCTGTCCACTCCACGCATTGACCTGGTATTGCAGTATCTCCAGGACCGGTGCACCCCTTCTTTAATGCAGTTTCTAAAATCAGAAAGAATTGAATTCAATGTTTTTTGTTCATTTTGCTTGTTTGTCGGATTTTGGGATGGACTCTTTGGCTTTGCTTTTCTTCTCCTCATTGGATTTTTCATGTTCAAAGTTGCAGAAGCCAGATTACAAGCTCATTTTGGTTCAACTTCAGCAACTGTGCATTGCATTGCCATGTAATGTGATGCAATGCTATCTTTCTAGCTCTCCCTTTTTACTTCCTTTTGGATAAACAGACATATTAGGCAAGCATTTTGGAGCTTTCACCTAAATAACTACAGGTGGTGAGATAAGCTGCACAATATAATTGACCTTTCAGTATATTGTTGCACACACACCATCTATTTAGCAAATGCCCTTGTTATCAACAGCAGCCTTTTAAACTCACCTGAGCTAACAGGTATGTGCGCTGGTTACTCTGCTGCGCTTAAAATTTCTTTTTTGGTTTGCTACAATGCCTTTTCTGAAACGTTGTCTCCTTCTGCTGGAACACTGACTTCTTTCATTTAATGCCTGCAGACTATAAAAGAGAACCCAACCCAAAAAGTTTGGTTGATTAGTCTGTGGCATTCTGTTAAACTGTTGCTTATGGCGGTCTCTGTGAGCTTCTCAGCGACATTAAGCCAGCCAGGTATCCTGCCTGCAGTAGATGGAATGTGGCAATGGAACGCTGGCTGCGCGTGTCATAATAGGCTCTGAGCCTTTATATACCTGTGCACAGCAGCAGCCACCTTCAGTCTGCTGCTGGACAGCCAGCAGCAGCAGCAGCAGGAGAGGTATGTAATCAGGAGCCCTCCTGCTAAGGGTAGACAGCTGCTCGTTCCACCCCACCCCCCGCCTTAATTGGTTCTCCTCCCTTCCAACGGTGTTGAGGCGGGTGGGAACAGCAGGGGGTGAAGGTGCAGTGTTTAAAGAGGTGGAGTTATGCAGATCTAAAACGCGTGGATTGCAGCAGCAGCAAGCCGAAAAGTGCAGGCATGTAAGGGATCTAGAGGTTGACAACATGTCTTCTTAACGGGAGTCCAGGAGCTCATCTCCACAAATGGACTTTTCAGGATCCTTGGGTGGCTCCGTAGTTTGAAACCAATTCTGGTTATCGCTTCTCGGCCTTTTGGCTAAGATCAAGTGTAGTATCTGTTCTTATCAGTTTAATATCTGATACGTCCCCTATCTGGGGACCATATATTAAATGGATTTTTAGAACAGGGAGATGTAAAAAGAGCTTGCTCTGTCCACTCCACGCATTGACCTGGTATTGCAGTATCTCCAGGACCGGTGCACCCCTTCTTTAATGCAGTTTCTAAAATCAGAAAGAATTGAATTCAATGTTTTTTGTTCATTTTGCTTGTTTGTCGGATTTTGGGATGGACTCTTTGGCTTTGCTTTCCTTCTCCTCATTGGATTTTTCATGTTCAAAGTTGCAGAAGCCAGATTACAAGCTCATTTTGGTTCAACTTCAGCAACTGTGCATTGCATTGCCATGTAATGTGATGCAATGCTATCTTTCTAGCTCTCCCTTTTTACTTCCTTTTGGATAAACAGACATATTAGGCAAGCATTTTGGAGCTTTCACCTAAATAACTACAGGTGGTGAGATAAGCTGCACAATATAATTGACCTTTCAGTATATTGTTGCACACACACCATCTATTTAGCAAATGCCCTTGTTATCAACAGCAGCCTTTTAAACTCACCTGAGCTAACAGGTATGTGCGCTGGTTACTCTGCTGCGCTTAAAATTTCTTTTTTGGTTTGCTACAATGCCTTTTCTGAAACGTTGTCTCCTTCTGCTGGAACACTGACTTCTTTCATTTAATGCCTGCAGACTATAAAAGAGAACCCAACCCAAAAAGTTTGGTTGATTAGTCTGTGGAATTCTGTTAAACTGTTGCTTATGGCGGTCTCTGTGAGCTTCTCAGCGACATTCAGCCAGCCAGGTATCCTGCCTGCAGTAGATGGAATGTGGCAATGGAACGCTGGCTGCGCGTGTCATAATAGGCTCTGAGCCTTTATATACCTGTGCACAGCAGCAGCCACCTTCAGTCTGCTGCTGGACAGCCAGCAGCAGCAGCAGCAGGAGAGGTATGTAATCAGGAGCCCTCCTGCTAAGGGTAGACAGCTGCTCGTTCCACCCCACCCCCCGCCTTAATTGGTTCTCCTCCCTTCCAACGGTGTTGAGGCGGGTGGGAACAGCAGGGGGTGAAGGTGCTGTGTTTAAAGAGGTGGAGTTATGCAGATCTAAAACGCGTGGATTGCAGCAGCAGCAAGCCGAAAAGTGCAGGCATGTAAGGGATCTAGAGGTTGACAACATGTCTTCTTAACGGGAGTCCAGGAGCTCATCTCCACAAATGGACTTTTCAGGATCCTTGGGTGGCTCCGTAGTTTGAAACCAATTCTGGTTATCGCTTCTCGGCCTTTTGGCTAAGATCAAGTGTAGTATCTGTTCTTATCAGTTTAATATCTGATATGTCCCCTATCTGGGGACCATATATTAAATGGATTTTTAGAACAGGGAGATGGAAAAAGAGCTTGTTCTGTCCACTCCACGCATTGACCTGGTATTGCAGTATCTCCAGGACCGGTGCACCCCTTCTTTAATGCAGTTTCTAAAATCAGAAAGAATTGAATTCAATGTTTTTTGTTCATTTTGCTTGTTTGTCGGATTTTGGGATGGACTCTTTGGCTTTGCTTTTCTTCTCCTCATTGGATTTTTCATGTTCAAAGTTGCAGAAGCCAGATTACAAGCTCATTTTGGTTCAACTTCAGCAACTGTGCATTGCATTGCCATGTAATGTGATGCAATGCTATCTTTCTAGCTCTCCCTTTTTACTTCCTTTTGGATAAACAGACATATTAGGCAAGCATTTTGGAGCTTTCACCTAAATAACTACAGGTGGTGAGATAAGCTGCACAATATAATTGACCTTTCAGTATATTGTTGCACACACACCATCTATTTAGCAAATGCCCTTGTTATCAACAGCAGCCTTTTAAACTCACCTGAGCTAACAGGTATGTGCGCTGGTTACTCTGCTGCGCTTAAAATTTATTTTTTGGTTTGCTACAATGCCTTTTCTGAAACGTTGTCTCCTTCTGCTGGAACACTGACTTCTTTCATTTAATGCCTGCAGACTATAAAAGAGAACCCAACCCAAAAAGTTTGGTTGATTAGTCTGTGGCATTCTGTTAAACTGTTGCTTATGGCGGTCTCTGTGAGCTTCTCAGCGACATTCAGCCAGCCAGGTATCCTGCCTGCAGTAGATGGAATGTGGCAATGGAACGCTGGCTGCGCGTGTCATAATAGGCTCTGAGCCTTTATATACCTGTGCACAGCAGCAGCCACCTTCAGTCTGCTGCTGGACAGCCAGCAGCAGCAGCAGGAGAGGTATGTAATCAGGAGCCCTCCTGCTAAGGGTAGACAGCTGCTCGTTCCACCCCACCCCCCGCCTTAATTGGTTCTCCTCCCTTCCAACGGTGTTGAGGCGGGTGGGAACAGCAGGGGGTGAAGGTGCAGTGTTTAAAGAGGTGGAGTTATGCAGATCTAAAACGCGTGGATTGCAGCAGCAGCAAGCCGAAAAGTGCAGGCATGTAAGGGATCTAGAGGTTGACAACATGTCTTCTTAACGGGAGTCCAGGAGCTCATCTCCACAAATGGACTTTTCAGGATCCTTGGGTGGCTCCGTAGTTTGAAACCAATTCTGGTTATCGCTTCTCGGCCTTTTGGCTAAGATCAAGTGTAGTATCTGTTCTTATCAGTTTAATATCTGATATGTCCCCTATCTGGGGACCATATATTAAATGGATTTTTAGAACAGGGAGATGGAAAAAGAGCTTGCTCTGTCCACTCCACGCATTGACCTGGTATTGCAGTATCTCCAGGACCGGTGCACCCCTTCTTTAATGCAGTTTCTAAAATCAGAAAGAATTGAATTCAATGTTTTTTGTTCATTTTGCTTGTTTGTCGGATTTTGGGATGGACTCTTTGGCTTTGCTTTTCTTCTCCTCATTGGATTTTTCATGTTCAAAGTTGCAGAAGCCAGATTACAAGCTCATTTTGGTTCAACTTCAGCAACTGTGCATTGCATTGCCATGTAATGTGATGCAATGCTATCTTTCTAGCTCTCCCTTTTTACTTCCTTTTGGATAAACAGACATATTAGGCAAGCATTTTGGAGCTTTCACCTAAATAACTACAGGTGGTGAGATAAGCTGCACAATATAATTGACCTTTCAGTATATTGTTGCACACACACCATCTATTTAGCAAATGCCCTTGTTATCAACAGCAGCCTTTTAAACTCACCTGAGCTAACAGGTATGTGCGCTGGTTACTCTGCTGCGCTTAAAATTTATTTTTTGGTTTGCTACAATGCCTTTTCTGAAACGTTGTCTCCTTCTGCTGGAACACTGACTTCTTTCATTTAATGCCTGCAGACTATAAAAGAGAACCCAACCCAAAAAGTTTGGTTGATTAGTCTGTGGCATTCTGTTAAACTGTTGCTTATGGCGGTCTCTGTGAGCTTCTCAGCGACATTCAGCCAGCCAGGTATCCTGCCTGCAGTAGATGGAATGTGGCAATGGAACGCTGGCTGCGCGTGTCATAATAGGCTCTGAGCCTTTATATACCTGTGCACAGCAGCAGCCACCTTCAGTCTGCTGCTGGACAGCCAGCAGCAGCAGCAGCAGGAGAGGTATGTAATCAGGAGCCCTCCTGCTAAGGGTAGACAGCTGCTCGTTCCACCCCACCCCCCGCCTTAATTGGTTCTCCTCCCTTCCAACGGTGTTGAGGCGGGTGGGAACAGCAGGGGGTGAAGGTGCAGTGTTTAAAGAGGTGGAGTTATGCAGATCTAAAACGCGTGGATTGCAGCAGCAGCAAGCCGAAAAGTGCAGGCATGTAAGGGATCTAGAGGTTGACAACATGTCTTCTTAACGGGAGTCCAGGAGCTCATCTCCACAAATGGACTTTTCAGGATCCTTGGGTGGCTCCGTAGTTTGAAACCAATTCTGGTTATCGCTTCTCGGCCTTTTGGCTAAGATCAAGTGTAGTATCTGTTCTTATCAGTTTAATATCTGATACGTCCCCTATCTGGGGACCATATATTAAATGGATTTTTAGAACAGGGAGATGTAAAAAGAGCTTGCTCTGTCCACTCCACGCATTGACCTGGTATTGCAGTATCTCCAGGACCGGTGCACCCCTTCTTTAATGCAGTTTCTAAAATCAGAAAGAATTGAATTCAATGTTTTTTGTTCATTTTGCTTGTTTGTCGGATTTTGGGATGGACTCTTTGGCTTTGCTTTCCTTCTCCTCATTGGATTTTTCATGTTCAAAGTTGCAGAAGCCAGATTACAAGCTCATTTTGGTTCAACTTCAGCAACTGTGCATTGCATTGCCATGTAATGTGATGCAATGCTATCTTTCTAGCTCTCCCTTTTTACTTCCTTTTGGATAAACAGACATATTAGGCAAGCATTTTGGAGCTTTCACCTAAATAACTACAGGTGGTGAGATAAGCTGCACAATATAATTGACCTTTCAGTATATTGTTGCACACACACCATCTATTTAGCAAATGCCCTTGTTATCAACAGCAGCCTTTTAAACTCACCTGAGCTAACAGGTATGTGCGCTGGTTACTCTGCTGCGCTTAAAATTTCTTTTTTGGTTTGCTACAATGCCTTTTCTGAAACGTTGTCTCCTTCTGCTGGAACACTGACTTCTTTCATTTAATGCCTGCAGACTATAAAAGAGAACCCAACCCAAAAAGTTTGGTTGATTAGTCTGTGGCATTCTGTTAAACTGTTGCTTATGGCGGTCTCTGTGAGCTTCTCAGCGACATTCAGCCAGCCAGGTATCCTGCCTGCAGTAGATGGAATGTGGCAATGGAACGCTGGCTGCGCGTGTCATAATAGGCTCTGAGCCTTTATATACCTGTGCACAGCAGCAGCCACCTTCAGTCTGCTGCTGGACAGCCAGCAGCAGCAGCAGCAGGAGAGGTATGTAATCAGGAGCCCTCCTGCTAAGGGTAGACAGCTGCTCGTTCCACCCCACCCCCCGCCTTAATTGGTTCTCCTCCCTTCCAACGGTGTTGAGGCGGGTGGGAACAGCAGGGGGTGAAGGTGCTGTGTTTAAAGAGGTGGAGTTATGCAGATCTAAAACGCGTGGATTGCAGCAGCAGCAAGCCGAAAAGTGCAGGCATGTAAGGGATCTAGAGGTTGACAACATGTCTTCTTAACGGGAGTCCAGGAGCTCATCTCCACAAATGGACTTTTCAGGATCCTTGGGTGGCTCCGTAGTTTGAAACCAATTCTGGTTATCGCTTCTCGGCCTTTTGGCTAAGATCAAGTGTAGTATCTGTTCTTATCAGTTTAATATCTGATATGTCCCCTATCTGGGGACCATATATTAAATGGATTTTTAGAACAGGGAGATGGAAAAAGAGCTTGCTCTGTCCACTCCACGCATTGACCTGGTATTGCAGTATCTCCAGGACCGGTGCACCCCTTCTTTAATGCAGTTTCTAAAATCAGAAAGAATTGAATTCAATGTTTTTTGTTCATTTTGCTTGTTTGTCGGATTTTGGGATGGACTCTTTGGCTTTGCTTTTCTTCTCCTCATTGGATTTTTCATGTTCAAAGTTGCAGAAGCCAGATTACAAGCTCATTTTGGTTCAACTTCAGCAACTGTGCATTGCATTGCCATGTAATGTGATGCAATGCTATCTTTCTAGCTCTCCCTTTTTACTTCCTTTTGGATAAACAGACATATTAGGCAAGCATTTTGGAGCTTTCACCTAAATAACTACAGGTGGTGAGATAAGCTGCACAATATAATTGACCTTTCAGTATATTGTTGCACACACACCATCTATTTAGCAAATGCCCTTGTTATCAACAGCAGCCTTTTAAACTCACCTGAGCTAACAGGTATGTGCGCTGGTTACTCTGCTGCGCTTAAAATTTATTTTTTGGTTTGCTACAATGCCTTTTCTGAAACGTTGTCTCCTTCTGCTGGAACACTGACTTCTTTCATTTAATGCCTGCAGACTATAAAAGAGAGCCCAACCCAAAAAGTTTGGTTGATTAGTCTGTGGCATTCTGTTAAACTGTTGCTTATGGCGGTCTCTGTGAGCTTCTCAGCGACATTCAGCCAGCCAGGTATCCTGCCTGCAGTAGATGGAATGTGGCAATGGAACGCTGGCTGCGCGTGTCATAATAGGCTCTGAGCCTTTATATACCTGTGCACAGCAGCAGCCACCTTCAGTCTGCTGCTGGACAGCCAGCAGCAGCAGCAGCAGGAGAGGTATGTAATCAGGAGCCCTCCTGCTAAGGGTAGACAGCTGCTCGTTCCACCCCACCCCCCGCCTTAATTGGTTCTCCTCCCTTCCAACGGTGTTGAGGCGGGTGGGAACAGCAGGGGGTGAAGGTGCTGTGTTTAAAGAGGTGGAGTTATGCAGATCTAAAACGCGTGGATTGCAGCAGCAGCAAGCCGAAAAGTGCAGGCATGTAAGGGATCTAGAGGTTGACAACATGTCTTCTTAACGGGAGTCCAGGAGCTCATCTCCACAAATGGACTTTTCAGGATCCTTGGGTGGCTCCGTAGTTTGAAACCAATTCTGGTTATCGCTTCTCGGCCTTTTGGCTAAGATCAAGTGTAGTATCTTTCGAAAAGGCGGTTTTGGATGTTGGCCGCCCTAGTAGATTGATACATTATGCACACTGGGGTTTAGGCGCTTGTTAGTACGCCAGGTGGCTAATATAGTCATCTGGTGGAAAGCATGGCCCCCCAGGATCGACGCCATTGGGCCGGGGAAGATCGAAAGCCCAAAGTGTGAAGTGCCCCAGGAGTGGTGATCCTGGGGTGCCTTAACTCACTGGGATTGGGATCCCCACTTGAGTTTATGGCACATTTGCACTAGCACTTCAATATTTCTTTCTTCACACACACCCTTATTCTGGGCCTTCTGGCCTTAGGATGGGGAATTTTTCAATTCCCGGTCGAAGGTCCGGGCAGTATTATACTGTGAAACCTTCACTATTTATTTAAATTTCTTTGTCACTGTGTGTCCACTTATTCACGTGTGTTACGTCCTACTAGGATTTTGTCGGGATGCGGTTCCCTTACGGGTTCCTCTCTTGGCAGGCCTAGGGGGGGAGTGTGTGGCCATCAGGTTCCGCTCCCCCCTGAACCCCCTTGGCTCTCCTCTTTCGGGAGGAGAGCGTTGTTGGCTCCCCTCTTCCGGGAGGGGAGCACAGTCTTTGGCTCCCAGTGCCTTGCTCGGGTGAGAACTCGGGCAGGTGCTGGGGGTAAGATTGGGTCGCCTCTGGCTCCGGCTGGAGGTGGCTATTTGTCCCTGTTCCTCGCTGTGGCCTTCTGGCTCGGAGGGACGGGGAATGGTTTGGGGGACCCTTCTCCTTTTGGAGAGGGTTTCAAGAAGACCAGCATCCTAGTGCACTTTTTTTGTGGCACTTGTCACTTTTTTAAGCGCACTCGGGTTTTGTACACGAATTCGGGCTTTCGATAAAAAAAAAAAAAAAATCTGTTCTTATCAGTTTAATATCTGATACGTCCCCTATCTGGGGACCATATATTAAATGGATTTTTAGAACAGGGAGATGGAAAAAGAGCTTGCTCTGTCCACTCCACGCATTGACCTGTTATTGCAGTATCTCCAGGACCGGTGCACCCCTTCTTTAATGCAGTTTCTAAAATCAGAAAGAATTGAATTCAATGTTTTTTGTTCATTTTGCTTGTTTGTCGGATTTTGGGATGGACTCTTTGGCTTTGCTTTTCTTCTCCTCATTGGATTTTTCATGTTCAAAGTTGCAGAAGCCAGATTACAAGCTCATTTTGGTTCAACTTCAGCAACTGTGCATTGCATTGCCATGTAATGTGATGCAATGCTATCTTTCTAGCTCTCCCTTTTTACTTCCTTTTGGATAAACAGACATATTAGGCAAGCATTTTGGAGCTTTCACCTAAATAACTACAGGTGGTGAGATAAGCTGCACAATATAATTGACCTTTCAGTATATTGTTGCACACACACCATCTATTTAGCAAATGCCCTTGTTATCAACAGCAGCCTTTTAAACTCACCTGAGCTAACAGGTATGTGCGCTGGTTACTCTGCTGCACTTAAAATTTCTTTTTTGGTTTGCTACAATGCCTTTTCTGAAACGTTGTCTCCTTCTGCTGGAACACTGACTTCTTTCATTTAATGCCTGCAGACTATAAAAGAGAACCCAACCCAAAAAGTTTGGTTGATTAGTCTGTGGCATTCTGTTAAACTGTTGCTTATGGCGGTCTCTGTGAGCTTCTCAGCGACATTCAGCCAGCCAGGTATCCTGCCTGCAGTAGATGGAATGTGGCAATGGAACGCTGGCTGCGCGTGTCATAATAGGCTCTGAGCCTTTATATACCTGTGCACAGCAGCAGCCACCTTCAGTCTGCTGCTGGACAGCCAGCAGCAGCAGCAGCAGGAGAGGTATGTAATCAGGAGCCCTCCTGCTAAGGGAAGACAGCTGCTCGTTCCACCCCACCCCCCGCCTTAATTGGTTCTCCTCCCTTCCAACGGTGTTGAGGCGGGTGGGAACAGCAGGGGGTGAAGGTGCTGTGTTTAAAGAGGTGGAGTTATGCAGATCTAAAACGCGTGGATTGCAGCAGCAGCAAGCCGAAAAGTGCAGGCATGTAAGGGATCTAGAGGTTGACAACATGTCTTCTTAACGGGAGTCCAGGAGCTCATCTCCACAAATGGACTTTTCAGGATCCTTGGGTGGCTCCGTAGTTTGAAACCAATTCTGGTTATCGCTTCTCGGCCTTTTGGCTAAGATCAAGTGTAGTATCTGTTCTTATCAGTTTAATATCTGATACGTCCCCTATCTGGGGACCATATATTAAATGGATTTTTAGAACAGGGAGATGGAAAAAGAGCTTGCTCTCTCCACTCCACGCATTGACCTGGTATTGCAGTATCTCCAGGACCGGTGCACCCCTTCTTTAATGCAGTTTCTAAAATCAGAAAGAATTGAATTCAATGTTTTTTGTTCATTTTGCTTGTTTGTCGGATTTTGGGATGGACTCTTTGGCTTTGCTTTTCTTCTCCTCATTGGATTTTTCATGTTCAAAGTTGCAGAAGCCAGATTACAAGCTCATTTTGGTTCAACTTCAGCAACTGTGCATTGCATTGCCATGTAATGTGATGCAATGCTATCTTTCTAGCTCTCCCTTTTTACTTCCTTTTGGATAAACAGACATATTAGGCAAGCATTTTGGAGCTTTCACCTAAATAACTACAGGTGGTGAGATAAGCTGCACAATATAATTGACCTTTCAGTATATTGTTGCACACACACCATCTATTTAGCAAATGCCCTTGTTATCAACAGCAGCATTTTAAACTCACCTGAGCTAACAGGTATGTGCGCTGGTTACTCTGCTGCGCTTAAAATTTCTTTTTTGGTTTGCTACAATGCCTTTTCTGAAACGTTGTCTCCTTCTGCTGGAACACTGACTTCTTTCATTTAATGCCTGCAGACTATAAAAGAGAACCCAACCCAAAAAGTTTGGTTGATTAGTCTGTGGCATTCTGTTAAACTGTTGCTTATGGCGGTCTCTGTGAGCTTCTCAGCGACATTCAGCCAGCCAGGTATCCTGCCTGCAGTAGATGGAATGTGGCAATGGAACGCTGGCTGCGCGTGTCATAATAGGCTCTGAGCCTTTATATACCTGTGCACAGCAGCAGCCACCTTCAGTCTGCTGCTGGACAGCCAGCAGCAGCAGCAGCAGGAGAGGTATGTAATCAGGAGCCCTCCTGCTAAGGGTAGACAGCTGCTTGTTCCACCCCACCCCCCGCCTTAATTGGTTCTCCTCCCTTCCAACGGTGTTGAGGCGGGTGGGAACAGCAGGGGGTGAAGGTGCTGTGTTTAAAGAGGTGGAGTTATGCAGATCTAAAACGCGTGGATTGCAGCAGCAGCAAGCCGAAAAGTGCAGGCATGTAAGGGATCTAGAGGTTGACAACATGTCTTCTTAACGGGAGTCCAGGAGCTCATCTCCACAAATGGACTTTTCAGGATCCTTGGGTGGCTCCGTAATTTGAAACCAATTCTGGTTATCGCTTCTCGGCCTTTTGGCTAAGATCAAGTGTAGTATCTGTTCTTATCAGTTTAATATCTGATACGTCCCCTATCTGGGGACCATATATTAAATGGATTTTTAGAACAGGGAGATGGAAAAAGAGCTTGCTCTGTCCACTCCACGCATTGACCTGGTATTGCAGTATCTCCAGGACCGGTGCACCCCTTCTTTAATGCAGTTTCTAAAATCAGAAAGAATTGAATTCAATGTTTTTTGTTCATTTTGCTTGTTTGTCGGATTTTGGGATGGACTCTTTGGCTCTGCTTTTCTTCTCCTCATTGGATTTTTCATGTTCAAAGTTGCAGAAGCCAGATTACAAGCTCATTTTGGTTCAACTTCAGCAACTGTGCATTGCATTGCCATGTAATGTGATGCAATGCTATCTTTCTAGCTCTCCCTTTTTACTTCCTTTTGGATAAACAGACATATAAGGCAAGCATTTTGGAGCTTTCACCTAAATAACTACAGGTGGTGAGATAAGCTGCACAATATAATTGACCTTTCAGTATATTGTTGCACACACACCATCTATTTAGCAAATGCCCTTGTTATCAACAGCAGCATTTTAAACTCACCTGAGCTAACAGGTATGTGCGCTGGTTACTCTGCTGCGCTTAAAATTTCTTTTTTGGTTTGCTACAATGCCTTTTCTGAAACGTTGTCTCCTTCTGCTGGAACACTGACTTCTTTCATTTAATGCCTGCAGACTATAAAAGAGAACCCAACCCAAAAAGTTTGGTTGATTAGTCTGTGGCATTCTGTTAAACTGTTGCTTATGGCGGTCTCTGTGAGCTTCTCAGCGACATTCAGCCAGCCAGGTATCCTGCCTGCAGTAGATGGAATGTGGCAATGGAACGCTGGCTGCGCGTGTCATAATAGGCTCTGAGCCTTTATATACCTGTGCACAGCAGCAGCCACCTTCAGTCTGCTGCTGGACAGCCAGCAGCAGCAGCAGCAGGAGAGGTATGTAATCAGGAGCCCTCCTGCTAAGGGTAGACAGCTGCTCGTTCCACCCCACCCCCCGCCTTAATTGGTTCTCCTCCCTTCCAACGGTGTTGAGGCGGGTGGGAACAGCAGGGGGTGAAGGTGCTGTGTTTAAAGAGGTGGAGTTATGCAGATCTAAAACGCGTGGATTGCAGCAGCAGCAAGCCGAAAAGTGCAGGCATGTAAGGGATCTAGAGGTTGACAACATGTCTTCTTAACGGGAGTCCAGGAGCTCATCTCCACAAATGGACTTTTCAGGATCCTTGGGTGGCTCCGTAGTTTGAAACCAATTCTGGTTATCGCTTCTCGGCCTTTTGGCTAAGATCAAGTGTAGTATCTGTTCTTATCAGTTTAATATCTGATACGTCCCCTATCTGGGGACCATATATTAAATGGATTTTTAGAACAGGGAGATGGAAAAAGAGCTTGCTCTGTCCACTCCACGCATTGACCTGGTATTGCAGTATCTCCAGGACCGGTGCACCCCTTCTTTAATGCAGTTTCTAAAATCAGAAAGAATTGAATTCAATGTTTTTTGTTCATTTTGCTTGTTTGTCGGATTTTGGGATGGACTCTTTGGCTTTGCTTTTCTTCTCCTCATTGGATTTTTCATGTTCAAAGTTGCAGAAGCCAGATTACAAGCTCATTTTGGTTCAACTTCAGCAACTGTGCATTGCATTGCCATGTAATGTGATGCAATGCTATCTTTCTAGCTCTCCCTTTTTACTTCCTTTTGGATAAACAGACATATAAGGCAAGCATTTTGGAGCTTTCACCTAAATAACTACAGGTGGTGAGATAAGCTGCACAATATAATTGACCTTTCAGTATATTGTTGCACACACACCATCTATTTAGCAAATGCCCTTGTTATCAACAGCAGCCTTTTAAACTCACCTGAGCTAACAGGTATGTGCGCTGGTTACTCTGCTGCGCTTAAAATTTATTTTTTGGTTTGCTACAATGCCTTTTCTGAAACGTTGTCTCCTTCTGCTGGAACACTGACTTCTTTCATTTAATGCCTGCAGACTATAAAAGAGAACCCAACCCAAAAAGTTTGGTTGATTAGTCTGTGGCATTCTGTTAAACTGTTGCTTATGGCGGTCTCTGTGAGCTTCTCAGCGACATTCAGCCAGCCAGGTATCCTGCCTGCAGTAGATGGAATGTGGCAATGGAACGCTGGCTGCGCGTGTCATAATAGGCTCTGAGCCTTTATATACCTGTGCACAGCAGCAGCCACCTTCAGTCTGCTGCTGGACAGCCAGCAGCAGCAGCAGCAGGAGAGGTATGTAATCAGGAGCCCTCCTGCTAAGGGTAGACAGCTGCTCGTTCCACCCCACCCCCCGCCTTAATTGGTTCTCCTCCCTTCCAACGGTGTTGAGGCGGGTGGGAACAGCAGGGGGTGAAGGTGCTGTGTTTAAAGAGGTGGAGTTGTGCAGATCTAAAACGCGTGGATTGCAGCAGCAGCAAGCCGAAAAGTGCAGGCATGAAAGGGATCTAGAGGTTGACAACATGTCTTCTTAACGGGAGTCCAGGAGCTCATCTCCACAAATGGACTTTTCAGGATCCTTGGGTGGCTCCGTAGTTTGAAACCAATTCTGGTTATCGCTTCTCGGCCTTTTGGCTAAGATCAAGTGTAGTATCTGTTCTTATCAGTTTAATATCTGATACGTCCCCTATCTGGGGACCATATATTAAATGGATTTTTAGAACAGGGAGATGGAAAAAGAGCTTGCTCTGTCCACTCCACGCATTGACCTGGTATTGCAGTATCTCCAGGACCGGTGCACCCCTTCTTTAATGCAGTTTCTAAAATCAGAAAGAATTGAATTCAATGTTTTTTGTTCATTTTGCTTGTTTGTCGGATTTTGGGATGGACTCTTTGGCTTTGCTTTTCTTCTCCTCATTGGATTTTTCATGTTCAAAGTTGCAGAAGCCAGATTACAAGCTCATTTTGGTTCAACTTCAGCAACTGTGCATTGCATTGCCATGTAATGTGATGCAATGCTATCTTTCTAGCTCTCCCTTTTTACTTCCTTTTGGATAAACAGACATATTAGGCAAGCATTTTGGAGCTTTCACCTAAATAACTACAGGTGGTGAGATAAGCTGCACAATATAATTGACCTTTCAGTATATTGTTGCACACACACCATCTATTTAGCAAATGCCCTTGTTATCAACAGCAGCCTTTTAAACTCACCTGAGCTAACAGGTATGTGCGCTGGTTACTCTGCTGCGCTTAAAATTTATTTTTTGGTTTGCTACAATGCCTTTTCTGAAACGTTGTCTCCTTCTGCTGGAACACTGACTTCTTTCATTTAATGCCTGCAGACTATAAAAGAGAACCCAACCCAAAAAGTTTGGTTGATTAGTCTGTGGCATTCTGTTAAACTGTTGCTTATGGCGGTCTCTGTGAGCTTCTCAGCGACATTCAGCCAGCCAGGTATCCTGCCTGCAGAAGATGGAATGTGGCAATGGAACGCTGGCTGCGCGTGTCATAATAGGTTCTGAGCCTTTATATACCTGTGCACAGCAGCAGCCACCTTCAGTCTGCTGCTGGACAGCCAGCAGCAGCAGCAGCAGCAGCAGGAGAGGTATGTAATCAGGAGCCCTCCTGCTAAGGGTAGACAGCTGCTCGTTCCACCCCACCCCCCGCCTTAATTGGTTCTCCTCCCTTCCAACGGTGTTGAGGCGGGTGGGAACAGCAGGGGGTGAAGGTGCTGTGTTTAAAGAGGTGGAGTTATGCAGATCTAAAACGCGTGGATTGCAGCAGCAGCAAGCCGAAAAGTGCAGGCATGTAAGGGATCTAGAGGTTGACAACATGTCTTCTTAACGGGAGTCCAGGAGCTCATCTCCACAAATGGACTTTTCAGGATCCTTGGGTGGCTCCGTAGTTTGAAACCAATTCTGGTTATCGCTTCTCGGCCTTTTGGCTAAGATCAAGTGTAGTATCTGTTCTTATCAGTTTAATATCTGATACGTCCCCTATCTGGGGACCATATATTAAATGGATTTTTAGAAAAGGGAGATGGAAAAAGAGCTTGCTCTGTCCACTCCACGCATTGACCTGGTATTGCAGTATCTCCAGGACCGGTGCACCCCTTCTTTAATGCAGTTTCTAAAATCAGAAAGAATTGAATTCAATGTTTTTTGTTCATTTTGCTTGTTTGTCGGATTTTGGGATGGACTCTTTGGCTTTGCTTTTCTTCTCCTCATTGGATTTTTCATGTTCAAAGTTGCAGAAGCCAGATTACAAGCTCATTTTGGTTCAACTTCAGCAACTGTGCATTGCATTGCCATGTAATGTGATGCAATGCTATCTTTCTAGCTCTCCCTTTTTACTTCCTTTTGGATAAACAGACATATTAGGCAAGCATTTTGGAGCTTTCACCTAAATAACTACAGGTGGTGAGATAAGCTGCACAATATAATTGACCTTTCAGTATATTGTTGCACACACACCATCTATTTAGCAAATGCCCTTGTTATCAACAGCAGCCTTTTAAACTCACCTGAGCTAACAGGTATGTGCGCTGGTTACTCTGCTGCGCTTAAAATTTCTTTTTTGGTTTGCTACAATGCCTTTTCTGAAACGTTGTCTCCTTCTGCTGGAACACTGACTTCTTTCATTTAATGCCTGCAGACTATAAAAGAGAACCCAACCCAAAAAGTTTGGTTGATTAGTCTGTGGCATTCTGTTAAACTGTTGCTTATGGCGGTCTCTGTGAGCTTCTCAGCGACATTCAGCCAGCCAGGTATCCTGCCTGCAGTAGATGGAATGTGGCAATGGAACGCTGGCTGCGCGTGTCATAATAGGCTCTGAGCCTTTATATACCTGTGCACAGCAGCAGCCACCTTCAGTCTGCTGCTGGACAGCCAGCAGCAGCAGCAGCAGCAGGAGAGGTATGTAATCAGGAGCCCTCCTGCTAAGGGTAGACAGCTGCTCGTTCCACCCCACCCCCCGCCTTAATTGGTTCTCCTCCCTTCCAACGGTGTTGAGGCGGGTGGGAACAGCAGGGGGTGAAGGTGCTGTGTTTAAAGAGGTGGAGTTATGCAGATCTAAAACGCGTGGATTGCAGCAGCAGCAAGCCGAAAAGTGCAGGCATGTAAGGGATCTAGAGGTTGACAACATGTCTTCTTAACGGGAGTCCAGGAGCTCATCTCCACAAATGGACTTTTCAGGATCCTTGGGTGGCTCCGTAGTTTGAAACCAATTCTGGTTATCGCTTCTCGGCCTTTTGGCTAAGATCAAGTGTAGTATCTGTTCTTATCAGTTTAATATCTGATACGTCCCCTATCTGGGGACCATATATTAAATGGATTTTTAGAACAGGGAGATGGAAAAAGAGCTTGCTCTGTCCACTCCACGCATTGACCTGGTATTGCAGTATCTCCAGGACCGGTGCACCCCTTCTTTAATGCAGTTTCTAAAATCAGAAAGAATTGAATTCAATGTTTTTTGTTCATTTTGCTTGTTTGTCGGATTTTGGGATGGACTCTTTGGCTTTGCTTTTCTTCTCCTCATTGGATTTTTCATGTTCAAAGTTGCAGAAGCCAGATTACAAGCTCATTTTGGTTCAACTTCAGCAACTGTGCATTGCATTGCCATGTAATGTGATGCAATGCTATCTTTCTAGCTCTCCCTTTTTACTTCCTTTTGGATAAACAGACATATTAGGCAAGCATTTTGGAGCTTTCACCTAAATAACTACAGGTGGTGAGATAAGCTGCACAATATAATTGACCTTTCAGTATATTGTTGCACACACACCATCTATTTAGCAAATGCCCTTGTTATCAACAGCAGCCTTTTAAACTCACCTGAGCTAACAGGTATGTGCGCTGGTTACTCTGCTGCGCTTAAAATTTCTTTTTTGGTTTGCTACAATGCCTTTTCTGAAACGTTGTCTCCTTCTGCTGGAACACTGACTTCTTTCATTTAATGCCTGCAGACTATAAAAGAGAACCCAACCCAAAAAGTTTGGTTGATTAGTCTGTGGCATTCTGTTAAACTGTTGCTTATGGCGGTCTCTGTGAGCTTCTCAGCGACATTCAGCCAGCCAGGTATCCTGCCTGCAGTAGATGGAATGTGGCAATGGAACGCTGGCTGCGCGTGTCATAATAGGCTCTGAGCCTTTATATACCTGTGCACAGCAGCAGCCACCTTCAGTCTGCTGCTGGACAGCCAGCAGCAGCAGCAGCAGGAGAGGTATGTAATCAGGAGCCCTCCTGCTAAGGGTAGACAGCTGCTCGTTCCACCCCACCCCCCGCCTTAATTGGTTCTCCTCCCTTCCAACGGTGTTGAGGCGGGTGGGAACAGCAGGGGGTGAAGGTGCTGTGTTTAAAGAGGTGGAGTTATGCAGATCTAAAACGCGTGGATTGCAGCAGCAGCAAGCCGAAAAGTGCAGGCATGTAAGGGATCTAGAGGTTGACAACATGTCTTCTTAACGGGAGTCCAGGAGCTCATCTCCACAAATGGACTTTTCAGGATCCTTGGGTGGCTCCGTAGTTTGAAACCAATTCTGGTTATCGCTTCTCGGCCTTTTGGCTAAGATCAAGTGTAGTATCTGTTCTTATCAGTTTAATATCTGATACGTCCCCTATCTGGGGACCATATATTAAATGGATTTTTAGAACAGGGAGATGGAAAAAGAGCTTGCTCTGTCCACTCCACGCATTGACCTGGTATTGCAGTATCTCCAGGACCGGTGCACCCCTTCTTTAATGCAGTTTCTAAAATCAGAAAGAATTGAATTCAATGTTTTTTGTTCATTTTGCTTGTTTGTCGGATTTTGGGATGGACTCTTTGGCTTTGCTTTTCTTCTCCTCATTGGATTTTTCATGTTCAAAGTTGCAGAAGCCAGATTACAAGCTCATTTTGGTTCAACTTCAGCAACTGTGCATTGCATTGCCATGTAATGTGATGCAATGCTATCTTTCTAGCTCTCCCTTTTTACTTCCTTTTGGATAAACAGACATATTAGGCAAGCATTTTGGAGCTTTCACCTAAATAACTACAGGTGGTGAGATAAGCTGCACAATATAATTGACCTTTCAGTATATTGTTGCACACACACCATCTATTTAGCAAATGCCCTTGTTATCAACAGCAGCCTTTTAAACTCACCTGAGCTAACAGGTATGTGCGCTGGTTACTCTGCTGCGCTTAAAATTTCTTTTTTGGTTTGCTACAATGCCTTTTCTGAAACGTTGTCTCCTTCTGCTGGAACACTGACTTCTTTCATTTAATGCCTGCAGACTATAAAAGAGAACCCAACCCAAAAAGTTTGGTTGATTAGTCTGTGGCATTCTGTTAAACTGTTGCTTATGGCGGTCTCTGTGAGCTTCTCAGCGACATTCAGCCAGCCAGGTATCCTGCCTGCAGTAGATGGAATGTGGCAATGGAACGCTGGCTGCGCGTGTCATAATAGGCTCTGAGCCTTTATATACCTGTGCACAGCAGCAGCCACCTTCAGTCTGCTGCTGGACAGCCAGCAGCAGCAGCAGCAGCAGGAGAGGTATGTAATCAGGAGCCCTCCTGCTAAGGGTAGACAGCTGCTCGTTCCACCCCACCCCCCGCCTTAATTGGTTCTCCTCCCTTCCAACGGTGTTGAGGCGGGTGGGAACAGCAGGGGGTGAAGGTGCTGTGTTTAAAGAGGTGGAGTTATGCAGATCTAAAACGCGTGGATTGCAGCAGCAGCAAGCCGAAAAGTGCAGGCATGTAAGGGATCTAGAGGTTGACAACATGTCTTCTTAACGGGAGTCCAGGAGCTCATCTCCACAAATGGACTTTTCAGGATCCTTGGGTGGCTCCGTAGTTTGAAACCAATTCTGGTTATCGCTTCTCGGCCTTTTGGCTAAGATCAAGTGTAGTATCTGTTCTTATCAGTTTAATATCTGATACGTCCCCTATCTGGGGACCATATATTAAATGGATTTTTAGAACAGGGAGATGGAAAAAGAGCTTGCTCTGTCCACTCCACGCATTGACCTGGTATTGCAGTATCTCCAGGACCGGTGCACCCCTTCTTTAATGCAGTTTCTAAAATCAGAAAGAATTGAATTCAATGTTTTTTGTTCATTTTGCTTGTTTGTCGGATTTTGGGATGGACTCTTTGGCTTTGCTTTTCTTCTCCTCATTGGATTTTTCATGTTCAAAGTTGCAGAAGCCAGATTACAAGCTCATTTTGGTTCAACTTCAGCAACTGTGCATTGCATTGCCATGTAATGTGATGCAATGCTATCTTTCTAGCTCTCCCTTTTTACTTCCTTTTGGATAAACAGACATATTAGGCAAGCATTTTGGAGCTTTCACCTAAATAACTACAGGTGGTGAGATAAGCTGCACAATATAATTGACCTTTCAGTATATTGTTGCACACACATCATCTATTTAGCAAATGCCCTTGTTATCAACAGCAGCCTTTTAAACTCACCTGAGCTAACAGGTATGTGCGCTGGTTACTCTGCTGCGCTTAAAATTTCTTTTTTGGTTTGCTACAATGCCTTTTCTGAAACGTTGTCTCCTTCTGCTGGAACACTGACTTCTTTCATTTAATGCCTGCAGACTATAAAAGAGAACCCAACCCAAAAAGTTTGGTTGATTAGTCTGTGGCATTCTGTTAAACTGTTGCTTATGGCGGTCTCTGTGAGCTTCTCAGCGACATTCAGCCAGCCAGGTATCCTGCCTGCAGTAGATGGAATGTGGCAATGGAACGCTGGCTGCGCGTGTCATAATAGGCTCTGAGCCTTTATATACCTGTGCACAGCAGCAGCCACCTTCAGTCTGCTGCTGGACAGCCAGCAGCAGCAGCAGCAGGAGAGGTATGTAATCAGGAGCCCTCCTGCTAAGGGTAGACAGCTGCTCGTTCCACCCCACCCCCCGCCTTAATTGGTTCTCCTCCCTTCCAACGGTGTTGAGGCGGGTGGGAACAGCAGGGGGTGAAGGTGCTGTGTTTAAAGAGGTGGAGTTATGCAGATCTAAAACGCGTGGATTGCAGCAGCAGCAAGCCGAAAAGTGCAGGCATGTAAGGGATCTAGAGGTTGACAACATGTCTTCTTAACGGGAGTCCAGGAGCTCATCTCCACAAATGGACTTTTCAGGATCCTTGGGTGGCTCCGTAGTTTGAAACCAATTCTGGTTATCGCTTCTCGGCCTTTTGGCTAAGATCAAGTGTAGTATCTGTTCTTATCAGTTTAATATCTGATACGTCCCCTATCTGGGGACCATATATTAAATGGATTTTTAGAACAGGGAGATGGAAAAAGAGCTTGCTCTGTCCACTCCACGCATTGACCTGGTATTGCAGTATCTCCAGGACCGGTGCACCCCTTCTTTAATGCAGTTTCTAAAATCAGAAAGAATTGAATTCAATGTTTTTTGTTCATTTTGCTTGTTTGTCGGATTTTGGGATGGACTCTTTGGCTTTGCTTTTCTTCTCCTCATTGGATTTTTCATGTTCAAAGTTGCAGAAGCCAGATTACAAGCTCATTTTGGTTCAACTTCAGCAACTGTGCATTGCATTGCCATGTAATGTGATGCAATGCTATCTTTCTAGCTCTCCCTTTTTACTTCCTTTTGGATAAACAGACATATTAGGCAAGCATTTTGGAGCTTTCACCTAAATAACTACAGGTGGTGAGATAAGCTGCACAATATAATTGACCTTTCAGTATATTGTTGCACACACACCATCTATTTAGCAAATGCCCTTGTTATCAACAGCAGCCTTTTAAACTCACCTGAGCTAACAGGTATGTGCGCTGGTTACTCTGCTGCGCTTAAAATTTCTTTTTTGGTTTGCTACAATGCCTTTTCTGAAACGTTGTCTCCTTCTGCTGGAACACTGACTTCTTTCATTTAATGCCTGCAGACTATAAAAGAGAACCCAACCCAAAAAGTTTGGTTGATTAGTCTGTGGCATTCTGTTAAACTGTTGCTTATGGCGGTCTCTGTGAGCTTCTCAGCGACATTCAGCCAGCCAGGTATCCTGCCTGCAGTAGATGGAATGTGGCAATGGAACGCTGGCTGCGCGTGTCATAATAGGCTCTGAGCCTTTATATACCTGTGCACAGCAGCAGCCACCTTCAGTCTGCTGCTGGACAGCCAGCAGCAGCAGCAGCAGGAGAGGTATGTAATCAGGAGCCCTCCTGCTAAGGGTAGACAGCTGCTCGTTCCACCCCACCCCCCGCCTTAATTGGTTCTCCTCCCTTCCAACGGTGTTGAGGCGGGTGGGAACAGCAGGGGGTGAAGGTGCTGTGTTTAAAGAGGTGGAGTTATGCAGATCTAAAACGCGTGGATTGCAGCAGCAGCAAGCCGAAAAGTGCAGGCATGTAAGGGATCTAGAGGTTGACAACATGTCTTCTTAACGGGAGTCCAGGAGCTCATCTCCACAAATGGACTTTTCAGGATCCTTGGGTGGCTCCGTAGTTTGAAACCAATTCTGGTTATCGCTTCTCGGCCTTTTGGCTAAGATCAAGTGTAGTATCTGTTCTTATCAGTTTAATATCTGATACGTCCCCTATCTGGGGACCATATATTAAATGGATTTTTAGAACAGGGAGATGGAAAAAGAGCTTGCTCTGTCCACTCCACGCATTGACCTGGTATTGCAGTATCTCCAGGACCGGTGCACCCCTTCTTTAATGCAGTTTCTAAAATCAGAAAGAATTGAATTCAATGTTTTTTGTTCATTTTGCTTGTTTGTCGGATTTTGGGATGGACTCTTTGGCTTTGCTTTTCTTCTCCTCATTGGATTTTTCATGTTCAAAGTTGCAGAAGCCAGATTACAAGCTCATTTTGGTTCAACTTCAGCAACTGTGCATTGCATTGCCATGTAATGTGATGCAATGCTATCTTTCTAGCTCTCCCTTTTTACTTCCTTTTGGATAAACAGACATATTAGGCAAGCATTTTGGAGCTTTCACCTAAATAACTACAGGTGGTGAGATAAGCTGCACAATATAATTGACCTTTCAGTATATTGTTGCACACACACCATCTATTTAGCAAATGCCCTTGTTATCAACAGCAGCCTTTTAAACTCACCTGAGCTAACAGGTATGTGCGCTGGTTACTCTGCTGCGCTTAAAATTTCTTTTTTGGTTTGCTACAATGCCTTTTCTGAAACATTGTCTCCTTCTGCTGGACACTGACTTCTTTCATTTAATGCCTGCAGACTATAAAAGAGAACCCAACCCAAAAAGTTTGGTTGATTAGTCTGTGGCATTCTGTTAAACTGTTGCTTATGGCGGTCTCTGTGAGCTTCTCAGCGACATTCAGCCAGCCAGGTATCCTGCCTGCAGTAGATGGAATGTGGCAATGGAACGCTGGCTGCGCGTGTCATAATAGGCTCTGAGCCTTTATATACCTGTGCACAGCAGCAGCCACCTTCAGTCTGCTGCTGGACAGCCAGCAGCAGCAGCAGCAGGAGAGGTATGTAATCAGGAGCCCTCCTGCTAAGGGTAGACAGCTGCTCGTTCCACCCCACCCCCCGCCTTAATTGGTTCTCCTCCCTTCCAACGGTGTTGAGGCGGGTGGGAACAGCAGGGGGTGAAGGTGCTGTGTTTAAAGAGGTGGAGTTATGCAGATCTAAAACGCGTGGATTGCAGCAGCAGCAAGCCGAAAAGTGCAGGCATGTAAGGGATCTAGAGGTTGACAACATGTCTTCTTAACGGGAGTCCAGGAGCTCATCTCCACAAATGGACTTTTCAGGATCCTTGGGTGGCTCCGTAGTTTGAAACCAATTCTGGTTATCGCTTCTCGGCCTTTTGACTAAGATCAAGTGTAGTATCTGTTCTTATCAGTTTAATATCTGATACGTCCCCTATCTGGGGACCATATATTAAATGGATTTTTAGAACAGGGAGATGGAAAAAGAGCTTGCTCTGTCCACTCCACGCATTGACCTGGTATTGCAGTATCTCCAGGACCGGTGCACCCCTTCTTTAATGCAGTTTCTAAAATCAGAAAGAATTGAATTCAATGTTTTTTGTTCATTTTGCTTGTTTGTCGGATTTTGGGATGGACTCTTTGGCTTTGCTTTTCTTCTCCTCATTGGATTTTTCATGTTCAAAGTTGCAGAAGCCAGATTACAAGCTCATTTTGGTTCAACTTCAGCAACTGTGCATTGCATTGCCATGTAATGTGATGCAATGCTATCTTTCTAGCTCTCCCTTTTTACTTCCTTTTGGATAAACAGACATATTAGGCAAGCATTTTGGAGCTTTCACCTAAATAACTACAGGTGGTGAGATAAGCTGCACAATATAATTGACCTTTCAGTATATTGTTGCACACACACCATCTATTTAGCAAATGCCCTTGTTATCAACAGCAGCCTTTTAAACTCACCTGAGCTAACAGGTATGTGCGCTGGTTACTCTGCTGCGCTTAAAATTTCTTTTTTGGTTTGCTACAATGCCTTTTCTGAAACGTTGTCTCCTTCTGCTGGAACACTGACTTCTTTCATTTAATGCCTGCAGACTATAAAAGAGAACCCAACCCAAAAAGTTTGGTTGATTAGTCTGTGGCATTCTGTTAAACTGTTGCTTATGGCGGTCTCTGTGAGCTTCTCAGCGACATTCAGCCAGCCAGGTATCCTGCCTGCAGTAGATGGAATGTGGCAATGGAACGCTGGCTGCGCGTGTCATAATAGGCTCTGAGCCTTTATATACCTGTGCACAGCAGCAGCCACCTTCAGTCTGCTGCTGGACAGCCAGCAGCAGCAGCAGCAGGAGAGGTATGTAATCAGGAGCCCTCCTGCTAAGGGTAGACAGCTGCTCGTTCCACCCCACCCCCCGCCTTAATTGGTTCTCCTCCCTTCCAACGGTGTTGAGGCGGGTGGGAACAGCAGGGGGTGAAGGTGCTGTGTTTAAAGAGGTGGAGTTATGCAGATCTAAAACGCGTGGATTGCAGCAGCAGCAGCAAGCCGAAAAGTGCAGGCATGTAAGGGATCTAGAGGTTGACAACATGTCTTCTTAACGGGAGTCCAGGAGCTCATCTCCACAAATGGACTTTTCAGGATCCTTGGGTGGCTCCGTAGTTTGAAACCAATTCTGGTTATCGCTTCTCGGCTTTTGGCTAAGATCAAGTGTAGTATCTGTTCTTATCAGTTTAATATCTGATACGTCCCCTATCTGGGGACCATATATTAAATGGATTTTTAGAACAGGGAGATGGAAAAAGAGCTTGCTCTGTCCACTCCACGCATTGACCTGGTATTGCAGTATCTCCAGGACCGGTGCACCCCTTCTTTAATGCAGTTTCTAAAATCAGAAAGAATTGAATTCAATGTTTTTTGTTCATTTTGCTTGTTTGTCGGATTTTGGGATGGACTCTTTGGCTTTGCTTTTCTTCTCCTCATTGGATTTTTCATGTTCAAAGTTGCAGAAGCCAGATTACAAGCTCATTTTGGTTCAACTTCAGCAACTGTGCATTGCATTGCCATGTAATGTGATGCAATGCTATCTTTCTAGCTCTCCCTTTTTACTTCCTTTTGGATAAACAGACATATTAGGCAAGCATTTTGGAGCTTTCACCTAAATAACTACAGGTGGTGAGATAAGCTGCACAATATAATTGACCTTTCAGTATATTGTTGCACACACACCATCTATTTAGCAAATGCCCTTGTTATCAACAGCAGCCTTTTAAACTCACCTGAGCTAACAGGTATGTGCGCTGGTTACTCTGCTGCACTTAAAATTTCTTTTTTGGTTTGCTACAATGCCTTTTCTGAAACGTTGTCTCCTTCTGCTGGAACACTGACTTCTTTCATTTAATGCCTGCAGACTATAAAAGAGAACCCAACCCAAAAAGTTTGGTTGATTAGTCTGTGGCATTCTGTTAAACTGTTGCTTATGGCGGTCTCTGTGAGCTTCTCAGCGACATTCAGCCAGCCAGGTATCCTGCCTGCAGTAGATGGAATGTGGCAATGGAACGCTGGCTGCGCGTGTCATAATAGGCTCTGAGCCTTTATATACCTGTGCACAGCAGCAGCCACCTTCAGTCTGCTGCTGGACAGCCAGCAGCAGCAGCAGCAGCAGGAGAGGTATGTAATCAGGAGCCCTCCTGCTAAGGGTAGACAGCTGCTCGTTCCACCCCACCCCCCGCCTTAATTGGTTCTCCTCCCTTCCAACGGTGTTGAGGCGGGTGGGAACAGCAGGGGGTGAAGGTGCTGTGTTTAAAGAGGTGGAGTTATGCAGATCTAAAACGCGTGGATTGCAGCAGCAGCAAGCCGAAAAGTGCAGGCATGTAAGGGATCTAGAGGTTGACAACATGTCTTCTTAACGGGAGTCCAGGAGCTCATCTCCACAAATGGACTTTTCAGGATCCTTGGGTGGCTCCGTAGTTTGAAACCAATTCTGGTTATCGCTTCTCGGCCTTTTGGCTAAGATCAAGTGTAGTATCTGTTCTTATCAGTTTAATATCTGATACGTCCCCTATCTGGGGACCATATATTAAATGGATTTTTAGAACAGGGAGATGGAAAAAGAGCTTGCTCTGTCCACTCCACGCATTGACCTGGTATTGCAGTATCTCCAGGACTGGTGCACCCCTTCTTTAATGCAGTTTCTAAAATCAGAAAGAATTGAATTCAATGTTTTTTGTTCATTTTGCTTGTTTGTCGGATTTTGGGATGGACTCTTTGGCTTTGCTTTTCTTCTCCTCATTGGATTTTTCATGTTCAAAGTTGCAGAAGCCAGATTACAAGCTCATTTTGGTTCAACTTCAGCAACTGTGCATTGCATTGCCATGTAATGTGATGCAATGCTATCTTTCTAGCTCTCCCTTTTTACTTCCTTTTGGATAAACAGACATATTAGGCAAGCATTTTGGAGCTTTCACCTAAATAACTACAGGTGGTGAGATAAGCTGCACAATATAATTGACCTTTCAGTATATTGTTGCACACACACCATCTATTTAGCAAATGCCCTTGTTATCAACAGCAGCCTTTTAAACTCACCTGAGCTAACAGGTATGTGCGCTGGTTACTCTGCTGCGCTTAAAATTTCTTTTTTGGTTTGCTACAATGCCTTTTCTGAAACGTTGTCTCCTTCTGCTGGAACACTGACTTCTTTCATTTAATGCCTGCAGACTATAAAAGAGAACCCAACCCAAAAAGTTTGGTTGATTAGTCTGTGGCATTCTGTTAAACTGTTGCTTATGGCGGTCTCTGTGAGCTTCTCAGCGACATTCAGCCAGCCAGGTATCCTGCCTGCAGTAGATGGAATGTGGCAATGGAACGCTGGCTGCGCGTGTCATAATAGGCTCTGAGCCTTTATATACCTGTGCACAGCAGCAGCCACCTTCAGTCTGCTGCTGGACAGCCAGCAGCAGCAGCAGCAGGAGAGGTATGTAATCAGGAGCCCTCCTGCTAAGGGTAGACAGCTGCTCGTTCCACCCCACCCCCCGCCTTAATTGGTTCTCCTCCCTTCCAACGGTGTTGAGGCGGGTGGGAACAGCAGGGGGTGAAGGTGCTGTGTTTAAAGAGGTGGAGTTATGCAGATCTAAAACGCGTGGATTGCAGCAGCAGCAAGCCGAAAAGTGCAGGCATGTAAGGGATCTAGAGGTTGACAACATGTCTTCTTAACGGGAGTCCAGGAGCTCATCTCCACAAATGGACTTTTCAGGATCCTTGGGTGGGTCCGTAGTTTGAAACCAATTCTGGTTATCGCTTCTCGGCCTTTTGGCTAAGATCAAGTGTAGTATCTGTTCTTATCAGTTTAATATCTGATACGTCCCCTATCTGGGGACCATATATTAAATGGATTTTTAGAACAGGGAGATGGAAAAAGAGCTTGCTCTGTCCACTCCACGCATTGACCTGGTATTGCAGTATCTCCAGGACCGGTGCACCCCTTCTTTAATGCAGTTTCTAAAATCAGAAAGAATTGAATTCAATGTTTTTTGTTCATTTTGCTTGTTTGTCGGATTTTGGGATGGACTCTTTGGCTTTGCTTTTCTTCTCCTCATTGGATTTTTCATGTTCAAAGTTGCAGAAGCCAGATTACAAGCTCATTTTGGTTCAACTTCAGCAACTGTGCATTGCATTGCCATGTAATGTGATGCAATGCTATCTTTCTAGCTCTCCCTTTTTACTTCCTTTTGGATAAACAGACATATTAGGCAAGCATTTTGGAGCTTTCACCTAAATAACTACAGGTGGTGAGATAAGCTGCACAATATAATTGACCTTTCAGTATATTGTTGCACACACACCATCTATTTAGCAAATGCCCTTGTTATCAACAGCAGCCTTTTAAACTCACCTGAGCTAACAGGTATGTGCGCTGGTTACTCTGCTGCGCTTAAAATTTCTTTTTTGGTTTGCTACAATGCCTTTTCTGAAACGTTGTCTCCTTCTGCTGGAACACTGACTTCTTTCATTTAATGCCTGCAGACTATAAAAGAGAACCCAACCCAAAAAGTTTGGTTGATTAGTCTGTGGCATTCTGTTAAACTGTTGCTTATGGCAGTCTCTGTGAGCTTCTCAGCGACATTCAGCCAGCCAGGTATCCTGCCTGCAGTAGATGGAATGTGGCAATGGAACGCTGGCTGCGCGTGTCATAATAGGCTCTGAGCCTTTATATACCTGTGCACAGCAGCAGCCACCTTCAGTCTGCTGCTGGACAGCCAGCAGCAGCAGCAGCAGGAGAGGTATGTAATCAGGAGCCCTCCTGCTAAGGGTAGACAGCTGCTCGTTCCACCCCACCCCCCGCCTTAATTGGTTCTCCTCCCTTCCAACGGTGTTGAGGCGGGTGGGAACAGCAGGGGGTGAAGGTGCTGTGTTTAAAGAGGTGGAGTTATGCAGATCTAAAACGCGTGGATTGCAGCAGCAGCAAGCCGAAAAGTGCAGGCATGTAAGGGATCTAGAGGTTGACAACATGTCTTCTTAACGGGAGTCCAGGAGCTCATCTCCACAAATGGACTTTTCAGGATCCTTGGGTGGCTCCGTAGTTTGAAACCAATTCTGGTTATCGCTTCTCGGCCTTTTGGCTAAGATCAAGTGTAGTATCTGTTCTTATCAGTTTAATATCTGATACGTCCCCTATCTGGGGACCATATATTAGATGGATTTTTAGAACAGGGAGATGGAAAAAGAGCTTGCTCTGTCCACTCCACGCATTGACCTGGTATTGCAGTATCTCCAGGACCGGTGCACCCCTTCTTTAATGCAGTTTCTAAAATCAGAAAGAATTGAATTCAATGTTTTTTGTTCATTTTGCTTGTTTGTCGGATTTTGGGATGGACTCTTTGGCTTTGCTTTTCTTCTCCTCATTGGATTTTTCATGTTCAAAGTTGCAGAAGCCAGATTACAAGCTCATTTTGGTTCAACTTCAGCAACTGTGCATTGCATTGCCATGTAATGTGATGCAATGCTATCTTTCTAGCTCTCCCTTTTTACTTCCTTTTGGATAAACAGACATATTAGGCAAGCATTTTGGAGCTTTCACCTAAATAACTACAGGTGGTGAGATAAGCTGCACAATATAATTGACCTTTCAGTATATTGTTGCACACACACCATCTATTTAGCAAATGCCCTTGTTATCAACAGCAGCCTTTTAAACTCACCTGAGCTAACAGGTATGTGCGCTGGTTACTCTGCTGCGCTTAAAATTTCTTTTTTGGTTTGCTACAATGCCTTTTCTGAAACGTTGTCTCCTTCTGCTGGAACACTGACTTCTTTCATTTAATGCCTGCAGACTATAAAAGAGAACCCAACCCAAAAAGTTTGGTTGATTAGTCTGTGGCATTCTGTTAAACTGTTGCTTATGGCGGTCTCTGTGAGCTTCTCAGCGACATTCAGCCAGCCAGGTATCCTGCCTGCAGTAGATGGAATGTGGCAATGGAACGCTGGCTGCGCGTGTCATAATAGGCTCTGAGCCTTTATATACCTGTGCACAGCAGCAGCCACCTTCAGTCTGCTGCTGGACAGCCAGCAGCAGCAGCAGCAGGAGAGGTATGTAATCAGGAGCCCTCCTGCTAAGGGTAGACAGCTGCTCGTTCCACCCCACCCCCCGCCTTAATTGGTTCTCCTCCCTTCCAACGGTGTTGAGGCGGGTGGGAACAGCAGGGGGTGAAGGTGCTGTGTTTAAAGAGGTGGAGTTATGCAGATCTAAAACGCGTGGATTGCAGCAGCAGCAAGCCGAAAAGTGCAGGCATGTAAGGGATCTAGAGGTTGACAACATGTCTTCTTAACGGGAGTCCAGGAGCTCATCTCCACAAATGGACTTTTCAGGATCCTTGGGTGGCTCCGTAGTTTGAAACCAATTCTGGTTATCGCTTCTCGGCCTTTTGGCTAAGATCAAGTGTAGTATCTGTTCTTATCAGTTTAATATCTGATACGTCCCCTATCTGGGGACCATATATTAAATGGATTTTTAGAACAGGGAGATGGAAAAAGAGCTTGCTCTGTCCACTCCACGCATTGACCTGGTATTGCAGTATCTCCAGGACCGGTGCACCCCTTCTTTAATGCAGTTTCTAAAATCAGAAAGAATTGAATTCAATGTTTTTTGTTCATTTTGCTTGTTTGTCGGATTTTGGGATGGACTCTTTGGCTTTGCTTTTCTTCTCCTCATTGGAGTTTTCATGTTCAAAGTTGCAGAAGCCAGATTACAAGCTCATTTTGGTTCAACTTCAGCAACTGTGCATTGCATTGCCATGTAATGTGATGCAATGCTATCTTTCTAGCTCTCCCTTTTTACTTCCTTTTGGATAAACAGACATATTAGGCAAGCATTTTGGAGCTTTCACCTAAATAACTACAGGTGGTGAGATAAGCTGCACAATATAATTGACCTTTCAGTATATTGTTGCACACACACCATCTATTTAGCAAATGCCCTTGTTATCAACAGCAGCCTTTTAAACTCACCTGAGCTAACAGGTATGTGCGCTGGTTACTCTGCTGCGCTTAAAATTTCTTTTTTGGTTTGCTACAATGCCTTTTCTGAAACGTTGTCTCCTTCTGCTGGAACACTGACTTCTTTCATTTAATGTCTGCAGACTATAAAAGAGAACCCAACCCAAAAAGTTTGGTTGATTAGTCTGTGGCATTCTGTTAAACTGTTGCTTATGGCGGTCTCTGTGAGCTTCTCAGCGACATTCAGCCAGCCAGGTATCCTGCCTGCAGTAGATGGAATGTGGCAATGGAACGCTGGCTGCGCGTGTCATAATAGGCTCTGAGCCTTTATATACCTGTGCACAGCAGCAGCCACCTTCAGTCTGCTGCTGGACAGCCAGCAGCAGCAGCAGCAGGAGAGGTATGTAATCAGGAGCCCTCCTGCTAAGGGTAGACAGCTGCTCGTTCCACCCCACCCCCCACCTTAATTGGTTCTCCTCCCTTCCAACGGTGTTGAGGCGGGTGGGAACAGCAGGGGGTGAAGGTGCTGTGTTTAAAGAGGTGGAGTTATGCAGATCTAAAACGCGTGGATTGCAGCAGCAGCAAGCCGAAAAGTGCAGGCATGTAAGGGATCTAGAGGTTGACAACATGTCTTCTTAACGGGAGTCCAGGAGCTCATCTCCACAAATGGACTTTTCAGGATCCTTGGGTGGCTCCGTAGTTTGAAACCAATTCTGGTTATCGCTTCTCGGCCTTTTGGCTGCGATCGTATGACTGTACCTTGATTGGTGCGAGTCTCCTGGAGGAATCCGGACCCTTTTGTGGAGGATTTTCTGCTTTTTCCTGTGGTATTCCATACCGACAGAATCCAAGATGTCTTTTGTGAAGAACACCATCCGTTTGTCCGTGGATCCATCTGACCAGAACAAGAACAACGTGGTTTTCATTGTCCAAGACATCGTTGAAGGCAAAGCTGGAGCAAGACGTTCTGAGATCTTCAGTGTCAACGAATTTTCACGTCAAGGTAATTATGACGTTACCTTTATGGACCAGGATGTTTGCCTTAATGTCTTTGAATGGCTCCGTGGTCACTCTAGTGACCCCTGCTTGGAAGGAGTTAGATGGGAACCTTTGTTTGGTCTGCAAGAAAAGGAGGTGACTGTGACTGTCTATAACCCTTTTACAGACCCTGAGCTGCTGGAGTGCTTCCTCTCTCGCTACTGTGAATATGTGCGGAAGGGAGTGAAGCAAGTCAATTGTCTAGGAATCTTTAACTGTCAGTATAAATTCCGTGTGAAATTGAAAAGGGATCCTGACAGTGTGGGGGGCTTTAGACACCCTCCATCAAATTTTTCCGTTGCAGGCCATAGAGGTTTCCTCTTTTACCCAGGCCAGCCCATGTTTTGCCGTAGATGCTTTTCTTTCGGACATACCATGGTAACATGCCTTAAAGGGCAGTGTTGCCGAAATTGCAGAAAGGAGGGGCATATGGCCAACCAGTGTCCAGAGGCCAAGTCCTGTGATGTCTGTGGGAGTAGTGATCACATGTATAAGGACTGTCCTATGAGTGCACCTAGACGTTCTGATAAAGAACAGAAGGAGGAGGAGCTGGAGAGGAGGCAGATGGCAAGCGCACTGAAAGTGCTGGAAAGATTGGAGAGGGAGGAGAGAGAGGGAAGGAGGCGGGAAACTGGTAGAGCCTCTCCCTCTACGGCGCCAGAGGAGGTGTCCCTGAGACCATGTTCTTCTTCTGCTGAAGAAATGAGGAAGAAGCGGAGGGAAGAAAAGGAGTTCTGGAGGGAAGTGGCAAAGGTGGAGAAAAAGGCAGTGTCTGCGAGAATATCTAGGAAAGTGGTGGAAGCAGAGCTGCCTGAGATGATGACTTTTGGAGAGGCAATGGACGCAACAGGATGTGAAGTGCAAATCTCGGAACCCGACAGTCCTGAACACCCTTCGGGTCCTGAAAACATTGAAGATTTTTCTTCGGAGGATGATAGGGGTGCAAAGAAGAGTCGTAGGGAGGATGGTGGGGGCAGTGATGATGCAGATTTTAGTGAGCCTCAGAGGAAGATCAGAACTGCCAGAATGAGGAGTGTGGCTGGTGAAGCCAGCGGGTCGGAAACCAGCTGTTCTGTTCTGATGGCGGAGGAGGATAGTGGTGGTGCTGGATAGTGTCACCATATAATATTGTAAATGTTTTTTCTTTTTGTCCTCTTGTGAGCTTTGGTTTAGGCCAAAGGCTATTTCTTTGTGTAATTGGTGAAGGAGTAGAAGTATTATGGGATTTACCATAGTGTCCCAAAACGTAAGAGTGTTTAAAAGTAAAGTAAGAAGAGCTGCTATTTTTGAGTTTTTAGCTATGCAAAATGCATCTATTTTTTGTTTACAAGAATGTGGGGTAGTGGATGGTGTGAAAGGGGATGAATGGTCTTATGGAGCGTCTGTGTGGTCGGGGAGTGCATGTAATAAGAATGATGGTGTGGGTATTTTGGTTAAAGGAAGGGAGGTTGTTTTGAGTGATTATTTGGTTATTGAGGTGGGGAGATGTATCCTTGCTAATTTTGTATACAAGAATGTAAAGTTTTGTGTTATTAATGTTTATGCGCCAGTTGAAAAAAATGAGCGCAAAAATTTATTTGAAAAAATTAAGCTTTTTGTTCCAGGAAGAATACCTGTGGTAATTGTGGGTGATATGAACTGTGATGTGGGGAGAGTGAATGTGGATGTGTCTGGGAAAGCATTATTGGAGTTAGTGAATGATTTTGGGTTGTGTGATATACAGCGCGTGTGTAACATGAATCCTTTGTTGAACACTTTCTTTTCTGAGAGTGGTAGGGTACAATCCAGATTGGATTATTGTTTTATTTCTAAAAATATGGTTTCTGTTAATTATAGGCAGGAAAACGTTCTTTTTTCAGATCATGTGTGTATGTTGTGTGAGTTGGATATAAAAGTTGATGGAGTGTTTGGGAGAGGATTGTGGAAGTTAAATGTTAAACTGTTAGAGAATGAAGATGTGAGAAAGGAGTATGAAAGGCGGTATGAAGAATGGTGTAAGCATAAAAATGAGTTTGGGAATGTTTGTGAGTGGTGGGACTGGGTGAAGAAACAAACAAAAATGTTCTTTAAAAATTTAGGATACAAGTATGCAGCAATTAAAAGAGAGAGTTTTGTTAAACTGAACGCGCGGTTGAGCGTTTTGTATAAGTTAAGGGAAGGAGGAGTTGAGGTGGAGGAGGATATTTTAGAGGTTAAAAAGGAGATTAGTGAGTTTTTGTTGGAGAGAGGGAGAAGCATAGTGTTTAGGGCAAAGATTGATAAGATTGAGCAGGATGAGAAATGTTCTCGGTTTTTCTTTAAAAAAGTTTTTGGAAAGAAACAGAGTATGAGCGTGGTGTATGGAGCAGATGGAAGTGAGGTGAGTGGAGAGGATATGTGTGAAGAGGTGGCTAAGTTTTATGAGGATCTGTATGCAGTGAAACAGAGGGATGAATGTTTGGAGAATGATGTTTTGAGTGTGTTAGAGAGTAAGTTGAGTGAAGCAGAAAGAGAGAGAGTGATGGGTGAGGTGACTGGTGATGAGGTATGGAAGGTTATGTGTAGTATGGCTTTGAATAAGACGCCGGGGGAGGATGGCCTCCCAGTAGAATTTTATCGTGTGATGTGGGGTGTGATTGGTAAGGACTTTGTGGATGTATGTAAGTATATGTGGGGAAACATGGAGGTGGCTGAGAGTATGCGTGCAGGTATGGTTGTGTTAATTCCTAAGAAAGGGGATTTGAAAAGTCTGAGGAATTGGAGGCCAATAACGTTACTTAATTGTGATTATAAAATCTATGCAAAACTTATGGCTAATAGGATGCGTGATGTGATAGAGAGTGTGATTGGGGATGAGCAGTGTTGTGCGGTACCTGGGAGGCGGATTCATGAGTGTGTGTGTATGTTAAGAGATTGTCTATGGGATTGCATGGGTCGTAAGAAGAGTGTATTTTTGTTAAGTTTGGATTTTGAAAAGGCTTATGATAGGTTGTCGCATGGTTTTTTGTTCAGAGTGTTGTTAAAAATGGGTTTTCCGGCTGATTTTGTTGGGCGAGTGAGAAGTTTGTATGCGGGTGTTTATAGCTGTGTTTTAATGAATGGGTATGTGGGTAGGAAAGTGAATGTGTTTTCGGGTGTGCGACAGGGGTGTCCTTTGTCCCCTGTAGCATTTATTTGTGCAATTGAGCCATTGTTGTGTATGCTGAGGAAAGATAAGGTAATTCGTGGTGTGCAAGTGCCGGGAGGTGGAGGAAAAGAATGGAAGGTGAGTGGTTATATGGATGACGTGTGTGTATTATGTGATTCTGAATGTTCGGTGAGGCGGGTGAAGTTGTTAGTGTCTATTTTTTGTGGTGCATCTGCGTTTAAAGTGAATTGGGAAAAGAGTGAGTGTAAGGGTTTTGGAGGTTTAAGTAGGGATGTAGGTGTGAATGTAGTGAATGGACCTATTAAAGTTTTGGGTGTGAAGTTTTCAGAGAGTTTGGATGGGAAAGAAAGTTGGGATGATGCGAAAGGAAAAGTTGAGCAGAAGTTGAATTTTTGGAAATTGAGGAGTTTATCCTTTTTTGGGAAGATTTTAATTGTTAAGAGTGTGGTGTTGCCAATATTTTTATATATTGCGGTAATATTTCCACCAGGATATATGTGTATGAGAAGCTTGAATAGAATTTTATTTGTTTTTTTGTGGAACTCGAAAATGGAGAGAGCTAGGAGAGAAATTTTGGTTAAAAGAGTGGAAAAAGGTGGTTTGGGTTTTCCGAATTTGGACGTGTTTTTTGGTGTGAATATCGTTGTGTTTGTTTTGAAAGTGATTAGGGCGGATGGAAAGTTTTCATCTATGTGTAGGTATTTATTTGGAGCGTATTTGTTTCGTTTAAAGTGGCAAGAAAGGGATTTGCGATGTCCGATTGCTTTTGAGGTGCCTGTATGGTATGTGTGGGTTTATAAGTTTTTGGTGAGGTATGAATTGTGTGATGCAGATGTGAGATTGCTGGAGAATAAGAAGGCTGTGTATAGGATGATTGAATGTAGAGAGGTAGAATGTGGAATAAATATGGTTAGGGGTGGTGATGTGCAGAAGGTTTGGAAGAAAGTGCGGATGAGTGGTATGACCAACAAACAGAGTGAAGTTGTGTGGCAGTCTTTACATGGAGTATTACCTGTGAGAGAGTTTCAGAGGAATAGAGGTTTGGTGAGGAGTGAAATGTGTCCAAGAAATGGCTGTGGTGGAAGGGAAAGTGTGTTGCATGTTTTTTGGAATTGCCAGTATGCTAGAGATGTGATTGGGAGAATGGGCCTTTGTGTAAAGAATTGTGTGGTGTGACTTTGTTGTCTTTTGAGTTGTTTATGTTTGGTTTGGGAATATGTGATGGGACGAAGGAAAGAGTCTTGTGGTTGATGCTTGCATGTATAAAGGAAGTGTTATGGGATGTGAGGAATGTGTATGTGTTTAAAAGGAAGGAAATTGCTGTAAAGGATAGTGTGAAGGTGATTTTGGGGAAGATGTATGTGTGTTTCCTATGGGACAAAAAAAGGAGAGGGGAAGTGGATGCGGAGGGAATATGGAAAGTTAAAAAGTGGAGATATATTGTTAGTACCTCTTGATTTTTGTTATTGTTGTTTTGAAATATGAAATAAATATTTCCGATGATGATGGGGACAGCAAATTGCGTATTGGATTTGACGCAGCTGTTTTGATGGAATTTTCCTTTGTCTGGTTTCCATAGACTGTGGAATTTCCTCGTCTGAGGAGAAAAAAAAAAAAAATAAAAAAAAAAAAAATCTGTTCTTATCAGTTTAATATCTGATACGTCCCCTATCTGGGGACCATATATTAAATGGATTTTTAGAACAGGGAGATGGAAAAAGAGCTTGCTCTGTCCACTCCACGCATTGACCTGGTATTGCAGTATCTCCAGGACCGGTGCACCCCTTCTTTAATGCAGTTTCTAAAATCAGAAATAATTGAATTCAATGTTTTTTGTTCATTTTGCTTGTTTGTCGGATTTTGGGATGGACTCTTTGGCTTTGCTTTTCTTCTCCTCATTGGATTTTTCATGTTCAAAGTTGCAGAAGCCAGATTACAAGCTCATTTTGGTTCAACTTCAGCAACTGTGCATTGCATTGCCATGTAATGTGATGCAATGCTATCTTTCTAGCTCTCCCTTTTTACTTCCTTTTGGATAAACAGACATATTAGGCAAGCATTTTGGAGCTTTCACCTAAATAACTACAGGTGGTGAGATAAGCTGCACAATATAATTGACCTTTCAGTATATTGTTGCACACACACCATCTATTTAGCAAATGCCCTTGTTATCAACAGCAGCCTTTTAAACTCACCTGAGCTAACAGGTATGTGCGCTGGTTACTCTGCTGCGCTTAAAATTTCTTTTTTGGTTTGCTACAATGCCTTTTCTGAAACGTTGTCTCCTTCTGCTGGAACACTGACTTCTTTCATTTAATGCCTGCAGACTATAAAAGAGAACCCAACCCAAAAAGTTTGGTTGATTAGTCTGTGGCATTCTGTTAAACTGTTGCTTATGGCGGTCTCTGTGAGCTTCTCAGCGACATTCAGCCAGCCAGGTATCCTGCCTGCAGTAGATGGAATGTGGCAATGGAACGCTGGCTGCGCGTGTCATAATAGGCTCTGAGCCTTTATATACCTGTGCACAGCAGCAGCCACCTTCAGTCTGCTGCTGGACAGCCAGCAGCAGCAGCAGCAGGAGAGGTATGTAATCAGGAGCCCTCCTGCTAAGGGTAGACAGCTGCTCGTTCCACCCCACCCCCCGCCTTAATTGGTTCTCCTCCCTTCCAACGGTGTTGAGGCGGGTGGGAACAGCAGGGGGTGAAGGTGCTGTGTTTAAAGAGGTGGAGTTATGCAGATCTAAAACGCGTGGATTGCAGCAGCAGCAAGCCGAAAAGTGCAGGCATGTAAGGGATCTAGAGGTTGACAACATGTCTTCTTAACGGGAGTCCAGGAGCTCATCTCCACAAATGGACTTTTCAGGATCCTTGGGTGGCTCCGTAGTTTGAAACCAATTCTGGTTATCGCTTCTCGGCCTTTTGGCTAAGATCAAGTGTAGTATCTGTTCTTATCAGTTTAATATCTGATACGTCCCCTATCTGGGGACCATATATTAAATGGATTTTTAGAACAGGGAGATGGAAAAAGAGCTTGCTCTGTCCACTCCACGCATTGACCTGGTATTGCAGTATCTCCAGGACCGGTGCACCCCTTCTTTAATGCAGTTTCTAAAATCAGAAAGAATTGAATTCAATGTTTTTTGTTCATTTTGCTTGTTTGTCGGATTTTGGGATGGACTCTTTGGCTTTGCTTTTCTTCTCCTCATTGGAGTTTTCATGTTCAAAGTTGCAGAAGCCAGATTACAAGCTCATTTTGGTTCAACTTCAGCAACTGTGCATTGCATTGCCATGTAATGTGATGCAATGCTATCTTTCTAGCTCTCCCTTTTTACTTCCTTTTGGATAAACAGACATATTAGGCAAGCATTTTGGAGCTTTCACCTAAATAACTACAGGTGGTGAGATAAGCTGCACAATATAATTGACCTTTCAGTATATTGTTGCACACACACCATCTATTTAGCAAATGCCCTTGTTATCAACAGCAGCCTTTTAAACTCACCTGAGCTAACAGGTATGTGCGCTGGTTACTCTGCTGCGCTTAAAATTTCTTTTTTGGTTTGCTACAATGCCTTTTCTGAAACGTTGTCTCCTTCTGCTGGAACACTGACTTCTTTCATTTAATGTCTGCAGACTATAAAAGAGAACCCAACCCAAAAAGTTTGGTTGATTAGTCTGTGGCATTCTGTTAAACTGTTGCTTATGGCGGTCTCTGTGAGCTTCTCAGCGACATTCAGCCAGCCAGGTATCCTGCCTGCAGTAGATGGAATGTGGCAATGGAACGCTGGCTGCGCGTGTCATAATAGGCTCTGAGCCTTTATATACCTGTGCACAGCAGCAGCCACCTTCAGTCTGCTGCTGGACAGCCAGCAGCAGCAGCAGCAGGAGAGGTATGTAATCAGGAGCCCTCCTGCTAAGGGTAGACAGCTGCTCGTTCCACCCCACCCCCCACCTTAATTGGTTCTCCTCCCTTCCAACGGTGTTGAGGCGGGTGGGAACAGCAGGGGGTGAAGGTGCTGTGTTTAAAGAGGTGGAGTTATGCAGATCTAAAACGCGTGGATTGCAGCAGCAGCAAGCCGAAAAGTGCAGGCATGTAAGGGATCTAGAGGTTGACAACATGTCTTCTTAACGGGAGTCCAGGAGCTCATCTCCACAAATGGACTTTTCAGGATCCTTGGGTGGCTCCGTAGTTTGAAACCAATTCTGGTTATCGCTTCTCGGCCTTTTGGCTAAGATCAAGTGTAGTATCTGTTCTTATCAGTTTAATATCTGATACGTCCCCTATCTGGGGACCATATATTAAATGGATTTTTAGAACAGGGAGATGGAAAAAGAGCTTGCTCTGTCCACTCCACGCATTGACCTGGTATTGCAGTATCTCCAGGACCGGTGCACCCCTTCTTTAATGCAGTTTCTAAAATCAGAAAGAATTGAATTCAATGTTTTTTGTTCATTTTGCTTGTTTGTCGGATTTTGGGATGGACTCTTTGGCTTTGCTTTTCTTCTCCTCATTGGAGTTTTCATGTTCAAAGTTGCAGAAGCCAGATTACAAGCTCATTTTGGTTCAACTTCAGCAACTGTGCATTGCATTGCCATGTAATGTGATGCAATGCTATCTTTCTAGCTCTCCCTTTTTACTTCCTTTTGGATAAACAGACATATTAGGCAAGCATTTTGGAGCTTTCACCTAAATAACTACAGGTGGTGAGATAAGCTGCACAATATAATTGACCTTTCAGTATATTGTTGCACACACACCATCTATTTAGCAAATGCCCTTGTTATCAACAGCAGCCTTTTAAACTCACCTGAGCTAACAGGTATGTGCGCTGGTTACTCTGCTGCGCTTAAAATTTCTTTTTTGGTTTGCTACAATGCCTTTTCTGAAACGTTGTCTCCTTCTGCTGGAACACTGACTTCTTTCATTTAATGTCTGCAGACTATAAAAGAGAACCCAACCCAAAAAGTTTGGTTGATTAGTCTGTGGCATTCTGTTAAACTGTTGCTTATGGCGGTCTCTGTGAGCTTCTCAGCGACATTCAGCCAGCCAGGTATCCTGCCTGCAGTAGATGGAATGTGGCAATGGAACGCTGGCTGCGCGTGTCATAATAGGCTCTGAGCCTTTATATACCTGTGCACAGCAGCAGCCACCTTCAGTCTGCTGCTGGACAGCCAGCAGCAGCAGCAGCAGGAGAGGTATGTAATCAGGAGCCCTCCTGCTAAGGGTAGACAGCTGCTCGTTCCACCCCACCCCCCACCTTAATTGGTTCTCCTCCCTTCCAACGGTGTTGAGGCGGGTGGGAACAGCAGGGGGTGAAGGTGCTGTGTTTAAAGAGGTGGAGTTATGCAGATCTAAAACGCGTGGATTGCAGCAGCAGCAAGCCGAAAAGTGCAGGCATGTAAGGGATCTAGAGGTTGACAACATGTCTTCTTAACGGGAGTCCAGGAGCTCATCTCCACAAATGGACTTTTCAGGATCCTTGGGTGGCTCCGTAGTTTGAAACCAATTCTGGTTATCGCTTCTCGGCCTTTTGGCTAAGATCAAGTGTAGTATCTGTTCTTATCAGTTTAATATCTGATACGTCCCCTATCTGGGGACCATATATTAAATGGATTTTTAGAACAGGGAGATGGAAAAAGAGCTTGCTCTGTCCACTCCACGCATTGACCTGGTATTGCAGTATCTCCAGGACCGGTGCACCCCTTCTTTAATGCAGTTTCTAAAATCAGAAAGAATTGAATTCAATGTTTTTTGTTCATTTTGCTTGTTTGTCGGATTTTGGGATGGACTCTTTGGCTTTGCTTTTCTTCTCCTCATTGGATTTTTCATGTTCAAAGTTGCAGAAGCCAGATTACAAGCTCATTTTGGTTCAACTTCAGCAACTGTGCATTGCATTGCCATGTAATGTGATGCAATGCTATCTTTCTAGCTCTCCCTTTTTACTTCCTTTTGGATAAACAGACATATTAGGCAAGCATTTTGGAGCTTTCACCTAAATAACTACAGGTGGTGAGATAAGCTGCACAATATAATTGACCTTTCAGTATATTGTTGCACACACACCATCTATTTAGCAAATGCCCTTGTTATCAACAGCAGCCTTTTAAACTCACCTGAGCTAACAGGTATGTGCGCTGGTTACTCTGCTGCGCTTAAAATTTCTTTTTTGGTTTGCTACAATGCCTTTTCTGAAACGTTGTCTCCTTCTGCTGGAACACTGACTTCTTTCATTTAATGCCTGCAGACTATAAAAGAGAACCCAACCCAAAAAGTTTGGTTGATTAGTCTGTGGCATTCTGTTAAACTGTTGCTTATGGCGGTCTCTGTGAGCTTCTCAGCGACATTCAGCCAGCCAGGTATCCTGCCTGCAGTAGATGGAATGTGGCAATGGAACGCTGGCTGCGCGTGTCATAATAGGCTCTGAGCCTTTATATACCTGTGCACAGCAGCAGCCACCTTCAGTCTGCTGCTGGACAGCCAGCAGCAGCAGCAGCAGGAGAGGTATGTAATCAGGAGCCCTCCTGCTAAGGGTAGACAGCTGCTCGTTCCACCCCACCCCCCGCCTTAATTGGTTCTCCTCCCTTCCAACGGTGTTGAGGCGGGTGGGAACAGCAGGGGGTGAAGGTGCTGTGTTTAAAGAGGTGGAGTTATGCAGATCTAAAACGCGTGGATTGCAGCAGCAGCAAGCCGAAAAGTGCAGGCATGTAAGGGATCTAGAGGTTGACAACATGTCTTCTTAACGGGAGTCCAGGAGCTCATCTCCACAAATGGACTTTTCAGGATCCTTGGGTGGCTCCGTAGTTTGAAACCAATTCTGGTTATCGCTTCTCGGCCTTTTGGCTAAGATCAAGTGTAGTATCTGTTCTTATCAGTTTAATATCTGATACGTCCCCTATCTGGGGACCATATATTAAATGGATTTTTAGAACATGGAGATGGAAAAAGAGCTTGCTCTGTCCACTCCACGCATTGACCTGGTATTGCAGTATCTCCAGGACCGGTGCACCCCTTCTTTAATGCAGTTTCTAAAATCAGAAAGAATTGAATTCAATGTTTTTTGTTCATTTTGCTTGTTTGTCGGATTTTGGGATGGACTCTTTGGCTTTGCTTTTCTTCTCCTCATTGGATTTTTCATGTTCAAAGTTGCAGAAGCCAGATTACAAGCTCATTTTGGTTCAACTTCAGCAACTGTGCATTGCATTGCCATGTAATGTGATGCAATGCTATCTTTCTAGCTCTCCCTTTTTACTTCCTTTTGGATAAACAGACATATTAGGCAAGCATTTTGGAGCTTTCACCTAAATAACTACAGGTGGTGAGATAAGCTGCACAATATAATTGACCTTTCAGTATATTGTTGCACACACACCATCTATTTAGCAAATGCCCTTGTTATCAACAGCAGCCTTTTAAACTCACCTGAGCTAACAGGTATGTGCGCTGGTTACTCTGCTGCGCTTAAAATTTCTTTTTTGGTTTGCTACAATGCCTTTTCTGAAACGTTGTCTCCTTCTGCTGGAACACTGACTTCTTTCATTTAATGCCTGCAGACTATAAAAGAGAACCCAACCCAAAAAGTTTGGTTGATTAGTCTGTGGCATTCTGTTAAACTGTTGCTTATGGCGGTCTCTGTGAGCTTCTCAGCGACATTCAGCCAGCCAGGTATCCTGCCTGCAGTAGATGGAATGTGGCAATGGAACGCTGGCTGCGCGTGTCATAATAGGCTCTGAGCCTTTATATACCTGTGCACAGCAGCAGCCACCTTCAGTCTGCTGCTGGACAGCCAGCAGCAGCAGCAGCAGGAGAGGTATGTAATCAGGAGCCCTCCTGCTAAGGGTAGACAGCTGCTCGTTCCACCCCACCCCCCGCCTTAATTGGTTCTCCTCCCTTCCAACGGTGTTGAGGCGGGTGGGAACAGCAGGGGGTGAAGGTGCTGTGTTTAAAGAGGTGGAGTTATGCAGATCTAAAACGCGTGGATTGCAGCAGCAGCAAGCCGAAAAGTGCAGGCATGTAAGGGATCTAGAGGTTGACAACATGTCTTCTTAACGGGAGTCCAGGAGCTCATCTCCACAAATGGACTTTTCAGGATCCTTGGGTGGCTCCGTAGTTTGAAACCAATTCTGGTTATCGCTTCTCGGCCTTTTGGCTAAGATCAAGTGTAGTATCTGTTCTTATCAGTTTAATATCTGATACGTCCCCTATCTGGGGACCATATATTAAATGGATTTTTAGAACAGGGAGATGGAAAAAGAGCTTGCTCTGTCCACTCCATGCATTGACCTGGTATTGCAGTATCTCCAGGACCGGTGCACCCCTTCTTTAATGCAGTTTCTAAAATCAGAAAGAATTGAATTCAATGTTTTTTGTTCATTTTGCTTGTTTGTCGGATTTTGGGATGGACTCTTTGGCTTTGCTTTTCTTCTCCTCATTGGATTTTTCATGTTCAAAGTTGCAGAAGCCAGATTACAAGCTCATTTTGGTTCAACTTCAGCAACTGTGCATTGCATTGCCATGTAATGTGATGCAATGCTATCTTTCTAGCTCTCCCTTTTTACTTCCTTTTGGATAAACAGACATATTAGGCAAGCATTTTGGAGCTTTCACCTAAATAACTACAGGTGGTGAGATAAGCTGCACAATATAATTGACCTTTCAGTATATTGTTGCACACACACCATCTATTTAGCAAATGCCCTTGTTATCAACAGCAGCCTTTTAAACTCACCTGAGCTAACAGGTATGTGCGCTGGTTACTCTGCTGCGCTTAAAATTTCTTTTTTGGTTTGCTACAATGCCTTTTCTGAAACGTTGTCTCCTTCTGCTGGAACACTGACTTCTTTCATTTAATGCCTGCAGACTATAACAGAGAACCCAACCCAAAAAGTTTGGTTGATTAGTCTGTGGCATTCTGTTAAACTGTTGCTTATGGCGGTCTCTGTGAGCTTCTCAGCGACATTCAGCCAGCCAGGTATCCTGCCTGCAGTAGATGGAATGTGGCAATGGAACGCTGGCTGCGCGTGTCATAATAGGCTCTGAGCCTTTATATACCTGTGCACAGCAGCAGCCACCTTCAGTCTGCTGCTGGACAGCCAGCAGCAGCAGCAGCAGCAGGAGAGGTATGTAAACAGGAGCCCTCCTGCTAAGGGTAGACAGCTGCTCGTTCCACCCCACCCCCCGCCTTAATTGGTTCTCCTCCCTTCCAACGGTGTTGAGGCGGGTGGGAACAGCAGGGGGTGAAGGTGCTGTGTTTAAAGAGGTGGAGTTATGCAGATCTAAAACGCGTGGATTGCAGCAGCAGCAAGCCGAAAAGTGCAGGCATGTAAGGGATCTAGAGGTTGACAACATGTCTTCTTAACGGGAGTCCAGGAGCTCATCTCCACAAATGGACTTTTCAGGATCCTTGGGTGGCTCCGTAGTTTGAAACCAATTCTGGTTATCGCTTCTCGGCCTTTTGGCTAAGATCAAGTGTAGTATCTGTTCTTATCAGTTTAATATCTGATACGTCCCCTATCTGGGGACCATATATTAAATGGATTTTTAGAACAGGGAGATGGAAAAAGAGCTTGCTCTGTCCACTCCACGCATTGACCTGGTATTGCAGTATCTCCAGGACCGGTGCACCCCTTCTTTAATGCAGTTTCTAAAATCAGAAAGAATTGAATTCAATGTTTTTTGTTCATTTTGCTTGTTTGTCGGATTTTGGGATGGACTCTTTGGCTTTGCTTTTCTTCTCCTCATTGGATTTTTCATGTTCAAAGTTGCAGAAGCCAGATTACAAGCTCATTTTGGTTCAACTTCAGCAACTGTGCATTGCATTGCCATGTAATGTGATGCAATGCTATCTTTCTAGCTCTCCCTTTTTACTTCCTTTTGGATAAACAGACATATTAGGCAAGCATTTTGGAGCTTTCACCTAAATAACTACAGGTGGTGAGATAAGCTGCACAATATAATTGACCTTTCAGTATATTGTTGCACACACACCATCTATTTAGCAAATGCCCTTGTTATCAACAGCAGCCTTTTAAACTCACCTGAGCTAACAGGTATGTGCGCTGGTTACTCTGCTGCGCTTAAAATTTCTTTTTTGGTTTGCTACAATGCCTTTTCTGAAACGTTGTCTCCTTCTGCTGGAACACTGACTTCTTTCATTTAATGCCTGCAGACTATAAAAGAGAACCCAACCCAAAAAGTTTGGTTGATTAGTCTGTGGCATTCTGTTAAACTGTTGCTTATGGCGGTCTCTGTGAGCTTCTCAGCGACATTCAGCCAGCCAGGTATCCTGCCTGCAGTAGATGGAATGTGGCAATGGAACGCTGGCTGCGCGTGTCATAATAGGCTCTGAGCCTTTATATACCTGTGCACAGCAGCAGCCACCTTCAGTCTGCTGCTGGACAGCCAGCAGCAGCAGCAGCAGCAGGAGAGGTATGTAATCAGGAGCCCTCCTGCTAAGGGTAGACAGCTGCTCGTTCCACCCCACCCCCCGCCTTAATTGGTTCTCCTCCCTTCCAACGGTGTTGAGGCGGGTGGGAACAGCAGGGGGTGAAGGTGCTGTGTTTAAAGAGGTGGAGTTATGCAGATCTAAAACGCGTGGATTGCAGCAGCAGCAAGCCGAAAAGTGCAGGCATGTAAGGGATCTAGAGGTTGACAACATGTCTTCTTAACGGGAGTCCAGGAGCTCATCTCCACCAATGGACTTTTCAGGATCCTTGGGTGGCTCCGTAGTTTGAAACCAATTCTGGTTATCGCTTCTCGGCCTTTTGGCTAAGATCAAGTGTAGTATCTGTTCTTATCAGTTTAATATCTGATACGTCCCCTATCTGGGGACCATATATTAAATGGATTTTTAGAACAGGGAGATGGAAAAAGAGCTTGCTCTGTCCACTCCACGCATTGACCTGGTATTGCAGTATCTCCAGGACCGGTGCACCCCTTCTTTAATGCAGTTTCTAAAATCAGAAAGAATTGAATTCAATGTTTTTTGTTCATTTTGCTTGTTTGTCGGATTTTGGGATGGACTCTTTGGCTTTGCTTTTCTTCTCCTCATTGGATTTTTCATGTTCAAAGTTGCAGAAGCCAGATTACAAGCTCATTTTGGTTCAACTTCAGCAACTGTGCATTGCATTGCCATGTAATGTGATGCAATGCTATCTTTCTAGCTCTCCCTTTTTACTTCCTTTTGGATAAACAGACATATTAGGCAAGCATTTTGGAGCTTTCACCTAAATAACTACAGGTGGTGAGATAAGCTGCACAATATAATTGACCTTTCAGTATATTGTTGCACACACACCATCTATTTAGCAAATGCCCTTGTTATCAACAGCAGCCTTTTAAACTCACCTGAGCTAACAGGTATGTGCGCTGGTTACTCTGCTGCGCTTAAAATTTCTTTTTTGGTTTGCTACAATGCCTTTTCTGAAACGTTGTCTCCTTCTGCTGGAACACTGACTTCTTTCATTTAATGCCTGCAGACTATAAAAGAGAACCCAACCCAAAAAGTTTGGTTGATTAGTCTGTGGCATTCTGTTAAACTGTTGCTTATGGCGGTCTCTGTGAGCTTCTCAGCGACATTCAGCCAGCCAGGTATCCTGCCTGCAGTAGATGGAATGTGGCAATGGAACGCTGGCTGCGCGTGTCATAATAGGCTCTGAGCCTTTATATACCTGTGCACAGCAGCAGCCACCTTCAGTCTGCTGCTGGACAGCCAGCAGCAGCAGCAGCAGCAGGAGAGGTATGTAATCAGGAGCCCTCCTGCTAAGGGTAGACAGCTGCTCGTTCCACCCCACCCCCCGCCTTAATTGGTTCTCCTCCCTTCCAACGGTGTTGAGGCGGGTGGGAACAGCAGGGGGTGAAGGTGCTGTGTTTAAAGAGGTGGAGTTATGCAGATCTAAAACGCGTGGATTGCAGCAGCAGCAAGCCGAAAAGTGCAGGCATGTAAGGGATCTAGAGGTTGACAACATGTCTTCTTAACGGGAGTCCAGGAGCTCATCTCCACAAATGGACTTTTCAGGATCCTTGGGTGGCTCCGTAGTTTGAAACCAATTCTGGTTATCGCTTCTCGGCCTTTTGGCTAAGATCAAGTGTAGTATCTGTTCTTATCAGTTTAATATCTGATACGTCCCCTATCTGGGGACCATATATTAAATGGATTTTTAGAACAGGGAGATGGAAAAAGAGCTTGCTCTGTCCACTCCACGCATTGACCTGGTATTGCAGTATCTCCAGGACCGGTGCACCCCTTCTTTAATGCAGTTTCTAAAATCAGAAAGAATTGAATTCAATGTTTTTTGTTCATTTTGCTTGTTTGTCGGATTTTGGGATGGACTCTTTGGCTTTGCTTTTCTTCTCCTCATTGGATTTTTCATGTTCAAAGTTGCAGAAGCCAGATTACAAGCTCATTTTGGTTCAACTTCAGCAACTGTGCATTGCATTGCCATGTAATGTGATGCAATGCTATCTTTCTAGCTCTCCCTTTTTACTTCCTTTTGGATAAACAGACATATTAGGCAAGCATTTTGGAGCTTTCACCTAAATAACTACAGGTGGTGAGATAAGCTGCACAATATAATTGACCTTTCAGTATATTGTTGCACACACACCATCTATTTAGCAAATGCCCTTGTTATCAACAGCAGCCTTTTAAACTCACCTGAGCTAACAGGTATGTGCGCTGGTTACTCTGCTGCGCTTAAAATTTCTTTTTTGGTTTGCTACAATGCCTTTTCTGAAACGTTGTCTCCTTCTGCTGGAACACTGACTTCTTTCATTTAATGCCTGCAGACTATAAAAGAGAACCCAACCCAAAAAGTTTGGTTGATTAGTCTGTGGCATTCTGTTAAACTGTTGCTTATGGCGGTCTCTGTGAGCTTCTTAGCGACATTCAGCCAGCCAGGTATCCTGCCTGCAGTAGATGGAATGTGGCAATGGAACGCTGGCTGCGCGTGTCATAATAGGCTCTGAGCCTTTATATACCTGTGCACAGCAGCAGCCACCTTCAGTCTGCTGCTGGACAGCCAGCAGCAGCAGCAGCAGGAGAGGTATGTAATCAGGAGCCCTCCTGCTAAGGGTAGACAGCTGCTCGTTCCACCCCACCCCCCGCCTTAATTGGTTCTCCTCCCTTCCAACGGTGTTGAGGCGGGTGGGAACAGCAGGGGGTGAAGGTGCTGTGTTTAAAGAGGTGGAGTTATGCAGATCTAAAACGCGTGGATTGCAGCAGCAGCAAGCCGAAAAGTGCAGGCATGTAAGGGATCTAGAGGTTGACAACATGTCTTCTTAACGGGAGTCCAGGAGCTCATCTCCACAAATGGACTTTTCAGGATCCTTGGGTGGCTCCGTAGTTTGAAACCAATTCTGGTTATCGCTTCTCGGCCTTTTGGCTAAGATCAAGTGTAGTATCTGTTCTTATCAGTTTAATATCTGATACGTCCCCTATCTGGGGACCATATATTAAATGGATTTTTAGAACAGGGAGATGGAAAAAGAGCTTGCTCTGTCCACTCCACGCATTGACCTGGTATTGCAGTATCTCCAGGACCGGTGCACCCCTTCTTTAATGCAGTTTCTAAAATCAGAAAGAATTGAATTCAATGTTTTTTGTTCATTTTGCTTGTTTGTCGGATTTTGGGATGGACTCTTTGGCTTTGCTTTTCTTCTCCTCATTGGATTTTTCATGTTCAAAGTTGCAGAAGCCAGATTACAAGCTCATTTTGGTTCAACTTCAGCAACTGTGCATTGCATTGCCATGTAATGTGATGCAATGCTATCTTTCTAGCTCTCCCTTTTTACTTCCTTTTGGATAAACAGACATATTAGGCAAGCATTTTGGAGCTTTCACCTAAATAACTACAGGTGGTGAGATAAGCTGCACAATATAATTGACCTTTCAGTATATTGTTGCACACACACCATCTATTTAGCAAATGCCCTTGTTATCAACAGCAGCCTTTTAAACTCACCTGAGCTAACAGGTATGTGCGCTGGTTACTCTGCTGCGCTTAAAATTTCTTTTTTGGTTTGCTACAATGCCTTTTCTGAAACGTTGTCTCCTTCTGCTGGAACACTGACTTCTTTCATTTAATGCCTGCAGACTATAAAAGAGAACCCAACCCAAAAAGTTTGGTTGATTAGTCTGTGGCATTCTGTTAAACTGTTGCTTATGGCGGTCTCTGTGAGCTTCTCAGCGACATTCAGCCAGCCAGGTATCCTGCCTGCAGTAGATGGAATGTGGCAATGGAACGCTGGCTGCGCGTGTCATAATAGGCTCTGAGCCTTTATATACCTGTGCACAGCAGCAGCCACCTTCAGTCTGCTGCTGGACAGCCAGCAGCAGCAGCAGCAGGAGAGGTATGTAATCAGGAGCCCTCCTGCTAAGGGTAGACAGCTGCTCGTTCCACCCCACCCCCCGCCTTAATTGGTTCTCCTCCCTTCCAACGGTGTTGAGGCGGGTGGGAACAGCAGGGGGTGAAGGTGCTGTGTTTAAAGAGGTGGAGTTATGCAGATCTAAAACGCGTGGATTGCAGCAGCAGCAAGCCGAAAAGTGCAGGCATGTAAGGGATCTAGAGGTTGACAACATGTCTTCTTAACGGGAGTCCAGGAGCTCATCTCCACAAATGGACTTTTCAGGATCCTTGGGTGGCTCCGTAGTTTGAAACCAATTCTGGTTATCGCTTCTCGGCCTTTTGGCTAAGATCAAGTGTAGTATCTGTTCTTATCAGTTTAATATCTGATACGTCCCCTATCTGGGGACCATATATTAAATGGATTTTTAGAACAGGGAGATGGAAAAAGAGCTTGCTCTGTCCACTCCACGCATTGACCTGGTATTGCAGTATCTCCAGGACCGGTGCACCCCTTCTTTAATGCAGTTTCTAAAATCAGAAAGAATTGAATTCAATGTTTTTTGTTCATTTTGCTTGTTTGTCGGATTTTGGGATGGACTCTTTGGCTTTGCTTTTCTTCTCCTCATTGGATTTTTCATGTTCAAAGTTGCAGAAGCCAGATTACAAGCTCATTTTGGTTCAACTTCAGCAACTGTGCATTGCATTGCCATGTAATGTGATGCAATGCTATCTTTCTAGCTCTCCCTTTTTACTTCCTTTTGGATAAACAGACATATTAGGCAAGCATTTTGGAGCTTTCACCTAAATAACTACAGGTGGTGAGATAAGCTGCACAATATAATTGACCTTTCAGTATATTGTTGCACACACACCATCTATTTAGCAAATGCCCTTGTTATCAACAGCAGCCTTTTAAACTCACCTGAGCTAACAGGTATGTGCGCTGGTTACTCTGCTGCGCTTAAAATTTCTTTTTTGGTTTGCTACAATGCCTTTTCTGAAACGTTGTCTCCTTCTGCTGGAACACTGACTTCTTTCATTTAATGCCTGCAGACTATAAAAGAGAACCCAACCCAAAAAGTTTGGTTGATTAGTCTGTGGCATTCTGTTAAACTGTTGCTTATGGCGGTCTCTGTGAGCTTCTCAGCGACATTCAGCCAGCCAGGTATCCTGCCTGCAGTAGATGGAATGTGGCAATGGAACGCTGGCTGCGCGTGTCATAATAGGCTCTGAGCCTTTATATACCTGTGCACAGCAGCAGCCACCTTCAGTCTGCTGCTGGACAGCCAGCAGCAGCAGCAGCAGGAGAGGTATGTAATCAGGAGCCCTCCTGCTAAGGGTAGACAGCTGCTCGTTCCACCCCACCCCCCGCCTTAATTGGTTCTCCTCCCTTCCAACGGTGTTGAGGCGGGTGGGAACAGCAGGGGGTGAAGGTGCTGTGTTTAAAGAGGTGGAGTTATGCAGATCTAAAACGCGTGGATTGCAGCAGCAGCAAGCCGAAAAGTGCAGGCATGTAAGGGATCTAGAGGTTGACAACATGTCTTCTTAACGGGAGTCCAGGAGCTCATCTCCACAAATGGACTTTTCAGGATCCTTGGGTGGCTCCGTAGTTTGAAACCAATTCTGGTTATCGCTTCTCGGCCTTTTGGCTAAGATCAAGTGTAGTATCTGTTCTTATCAGTTTAATATCTGATACGTCCCCTATCTGGGGACCATATATTAAATGGATTTTTAGAACAGGGAGATGGAAAAAGAGCTTGCTCTGTCCACTCCACGCATTGACCTGGTATTGCAGTATCTCCAGGACCGGTGCACCCCTTCTTTAATGCAGTTTCTAAAATCAGAAAGAATTGAATTCAATGTTTTTTGTTCATTTTGCTTGTTTGTCGGATTTTGGGATGGACTCTTTGGCTTTGCTTTTCTTCTCCTCATTGGATTTTTCATGTTCAAAGTTGCAGAAGCCAGATTACAAGCTCATTTTGGTTCAACTTCAGCAACTGTGCATTGCATTGCCATGTAATGTGATGCAATGCTATCTTTCTAGCTCTCCCTTTTTACTTCCTTTTGGATAAACAGACATATTAGGCAAGCATTTTGGAGCTTTCACCTAAATAACTACAGGTGGTGAGATAAGCTGCACAATATAATTGACCTTTCAGTATATTGTTGCACACACACCATCTATTTAGCAAATGCCCTTGTTATCAACAGCAGCCTTTTAAACTCACCTGAGCTAACAGGTATGTGCGCTGGTTACTCTGCTGCGCTTAAAATTTCTTTTTTGGTTTGCTACAATGCCTTTTCTGAAACGTTGTCTCCTTCTGCTGGAACACTGACTTCTTTCATTTAATGCCTGCAGACTATAAAAGAGAACCCAACCCAAAAAGTTTGGTTGATTAGTCTGTGGCATTCTGTTAAACTGTTGCTTATGGCGGTCTCTGTGAGCTTCTCAGCGACATTCAGCCAGCCAGGTATCCTGCCTGCAGTAGATGGAATGTGGCAATGGAACGCTGGCTGCGCGTGTCATAATAGGCTCTGAGCCTTTATATACCTGTGCACAGCAGCAGCCACCTTCAGTCTGCTGCTGGACAGCCAGCAGCAGCAGCAGCAGGAGAGGTATGTAATCAGGAGCCCTCCTGCTAAGGGTAGACAGCTGCTCGTTCCACCCCACCCCCCGCCTTAATTGGTTCTCCTCCCTTCCAACGGTGTTGAGGCGGGTGGGAACAGCAGGGGGTGAAGGTGCTGTGTTTAAAGAGGTGGAGTTATGCAGATCTAAAACGCGTGGATTGCAGCAGCAGCAAGCCGAAAAGTGCAGGCATGTAAGGGATCTAGAGGTTGACAACATGTCTTCTTAACGGGAGTCCAGGAGCTCATCTCCACAAATGGACTTTTCAGGATCCTTGGGTGGCTCCGTAGTTTGAAACCAATTCTGGTTATCGCTTCTCGGCCTTTTGGCTAAGATCAAGTGTAGTATCTGTTCTTATCAGTTTAATATCTGATACGTCCCCTATCTGGGGACCATATATTAAATGGATTTTTAGAACAGGGAGATGGAAAAAGAGCTTGCTCTGTCCACTCCACGCATTGACCTGGTATTGCAGTATCTCCAGGACCGGTGCACCCCTTCTTTAATGCAGTTTCTAAAATCAGAAAGAATTGAATTCAATGTTTTTTGTTCATTTTGCTTGTTTGTCGGATTTTGGGATGGACTCTTTGGCTTTGCTTTTCTTCTCCTCATTGGATTTTTCATGTTCAAAGTTGCAGAAGCCAGATTACAAGCTCATTTTGGTTCAACTTCAGCAACTGTGCATTGCATTGCCATGTAATGTGATGCAATGCTATCTTTCTAGCTCTCCCTTTTTACTTCCTTTTGGATAAACAGACATATTAGGCAAGCATTTTGGAGCTTTCACCTAAATAACTACAGGTGGTGAGATAAGCTGCACAATATAATTGACCTTTCAGTATATTGTTGCGCACACACCATCTATTTAGCAAATGCCCTTGTTATCAACAGCAGCCTTTTAAACTCACCTGAGCTAACAGGTATGTGCGCTGGTTACTCTGCTGCGCTTAAAATTTCTTTTTTGGTTTGCTACAATGCCTTTTCTGAAACGTTGTCTCCTTCTGCTGGAACACTGACTTCTTTCATTTAATGCCTGCAGACTATAAAAGAGAACCCAACCCAAAAAGTTTGGTTGATTAGTCTGTGGCATTCTGTTAAACTGTTGCTTATGGCGGTCTCTGTGAGCTTCTCAGCGACATTCAGCCAGCCAGGTATCCTGCCTGCAGTAGATGGAATGTGGCAATGGAACGCTGGCTGTGCGTGTCATAATAGGCTCTGAGCCTTTATATACCTGTGCACAGCAGCAGCCACCTTCAGTCTGCTGCTGGACAGCCAGCAGCAGCAGCAGCAGGAGAGGTATGTAATCAGGAGCCCTCCTGCTAAGGGTAGACAGCTGCTCGTTCCACCCCACCCCCCGCCTTAATTGGTTCTCCTCCCTTCCAACGGTGTTGAGGCGGGTGGGAACAGCAGGGGGTGAAGGTGCTGTGTTTAAAGAGGTGGAGTTATGCAGATCTAAAACGCGTGGATTGCAGCAGCAGCAAGCCGAAAAGTGCAGGCATGTAAGGGATCTAGAGGTTGACAACATGTCTTCTTAACGGGAGTCCAGGAGCTCATCTCCACAAATGGACTTTTCAGGATCCTTGGGTGGCTCCGTAGTTTGAAACCAATTCTGGTTATCGCTTCTCGGCCTTTTGGCTAAGATCAAGTGTAGTATCTGTTCTTATCAGTTTAATATCTGATACGTCCCCTATCTGGGGACCATATATTAAATGGATTTTTAGAACAGGGAGATGGAAAAAGAGCTTGCTCTGTCCACTCCACGCATTGACCTGGTATTGCAGTATCTCCAGGACCGGTGCACCCCTTCTTTAATGCAGTTTCTAAAATCAGAAAGAATTGAATTCAATGTTTTTTGTTCATTTTGCTTGTTTGTCGGATTTTGGGATGGACTCTTTGGCTTTGCTTTTCTTCTCCTCATTGGATTTTTCATGTTCAAAGTTGCAGAAGCCAGATTACAAGCTCATTTTGGTTCAACTTCAGCAACTGTGCATTGCATTGCCATGTAATGTGATGCAATGCTATCTTTCTAGCTCTCCCTTTTTACTTCCTTTTGGATAAACAGACATATTAGGCAAGCATTTTGGAGCTTTCACCTAAATAACTACAGGTGGTGAGATAAGCTGCACAATATAATTGACCTTTCAGTATATTGTTGCACACACACCATCTATTTAGCAAATGCCCTTGTTATCAACAGCAGCCTTTTAAACTCACCTGAGCTAACAGGTATGTGCGCTGGTTACTCTGCTGCGCTTAAAATTTCTTTTTTGGTTTGCTACAATGCCTTTTCTGAAACGTTGTCTCCTTCTGCTGGAACACTGACTTCTTTCATTTAATGCCTGCAGACTATAAAAGAGAACCCAACCCAAAAAGTTTGGTTGATTAGTCTGTGGCATTCTGTTAAACTGTTGCTTATGGCGGTCTCTGTGAGCTTCTCAGCGACATTCAGCCAGCCAGGTATCCTGCCTGCAGTAGATGGAATGTGGCAATGGAACGCTGGCTGCGCGTGTCATAATAGGCTCTGAGCCTTTATATACCTGTGCACAGCAGCAGCCACCTTCAGTCTGCTGCTGGACAGCCAGCAGCAGCAGCAGCAGGAGAGGTATGTAATCAGGAGCCCTCCTGCTAAGGGTAGACAGCTGCTCGTTCCACCCCACCCCCCGCCTTAATTGGTTCTCCTCCCTTCCAACGGTGTTGAGGCGGGTGGGAACAGCAGGGGGTGAAGGTGCTGTGTTTAAAGAGGTGGAGTTATGCAGATCTAAAACGCGTGGATTGCAGCAGCAGCAAGCCGAAAAGTGCAGGCATGTAAGGGATCTAGAGGTTGACAACATGTCTTCTTAACGGGAGTCCAGGAGCTCATCTCCACAAATGGACTTTTCAGGATCCTTGGGTGGCTCCGTAGTTTGAAACCAATTCTGGTTATCGCTTCTCGGCCTTTTGGCTAAGATCAAGTGTAGTATCTGTTCTTATCAGTTTAATATCTGATACGTCCCCTATCTGGGGACCATATATTAAATGGATTTTTAGAACAGGGAGATGGAAAAAGAGCTTGCTCTGTCCACTCCACGCATTGACCTGGTATTGCAGTATCTCCAGGACCGGTGCACCCCTTCTTTAATGCAGTTTCTAAAATCAGAAAGAATTGAATTCAATGTTTTTTGTTCATTTTGCTTGTTTGTCGGATTTTGGGATGGACTCTTTGGCTTTGCTTTTCTTCTCCTCATTGGATTTTTCATGTTCAAAGTTGCAGAAGCCAGATTACAAGCTCATTTTGGTTCAACTTCAGCAACTGTGCATTGCATTGCCATGTAATGTGATGCAATGCTATCTTTCTAGCTCTCCCTTTTTACTTCCTTTTGGATAAACAGACATATTAGGCAAGCATTTTGGAGCTTTCACCTAAATAACTACAGGTGGTGAGATAAGCTGCACAATATAATTGACCTTTCAGTATATTGTTGCACACACACCATCTATTTAGCAAATGCCCTTGTTATCAACAGCAGCCTTTTAAACTCACCTGAGCTAACAGGTATGTGCGCTGGTTACTCTGCTGCGCTTAAAATTTCTTTTTTGGTTTGCTACAATGCCTTTTCTGAAACGTTGTCTCCTTCTGCTGGAACACTGACTTCTTTCATTTAATGCCTGCAGACTATAAAAGAGAACCCAACCCAAAAAGTTTGGTTGATTAGTCTGTGGCATTCTGTTAAACTGTTGCTTATGGCGGTCTCTGTGAGCTTCTCAGCGACATTCAGCCAGCCAGGTATCCTGCCTGCAGTAGATGGAATGTGGCAATGGAACGCTGGCTGCGCGTGTCATAATAGGCTCTGAGCCTTTATATACCTGTGCACAGCAGCAGCCACCTTCAGTCTGCTGCTGGACAGCCAGCAGCAGCAGCAGCAGGAGAGGTATGTAATCAGGAGCCCTCCTGCTAAGGGTAGACAGCTGCTCGTTCCACCCCACCCCCCGCCTTAATTGGTTCTCCTCCCTTCCAACGGTGTTGAGGCGGGTGGGAACAGCAGGGGGTGAAGGTGCTGTGTTTAAAGAGGTGGAGTTATGCAGATCTAAAACGCGTGGATTGCAGCAGCAGCAAGCCGAAAAGTGCAGGCATGTAAGGGATCTAGAGGTTGACAACATGTCTTCTTAACGGGAGTCCAGGAGCTCATCTCCACCAATGGACTTTTCAGGATCCTTGGGTGGCTCCGTAGTTTGAAACCAATTCTGGTTATCGCTTCTCGGCCTTTTGGCTAAGATCAAGTGTAGTATCTGTTCTTATCAGTTTAATATCTGATACGTCCCCTATCTGGGGACCATATATTAAATGGATTTTTAGAACAGGGAGATGGAAAAAGAGCTTGCTCTGTCCACTCCACGCATTGACCTGGTATTGCAGTATCTCCAGGACCGGTGCACCCCTTCTTTAATGCAGTTTCTAAAATCAGAAAGAATTGAATTCAATGTTTTTTGTTCATTTTGCTTGTTTGTCGGATTTTGGGATGGACTCTTTGGCTTTGCTTTTCTTCTCCTCATTGGATTTTTCATGTTCAAAGTTGCAGAAGCCAGATTACAAGCTCATTTTGGTTCAACTTCAGCAACTGTGCATTGCATTGCCATGTAATGTGATGCAATGCTATCTTTCTAGCTCTCCCTTTTTACTTCCTTTTGGATAAACAGACATATTAGGCAAGCATTTTGGAGCTTTCACCTAAATAACTACAGGTGGTGAGATAAGCTGCACAATATAATTGACCTTTCAGTGTATTGTTGCACACACACCATCTATTTAGCAAATGCCCTTGTTATCAACAGCAGCCTTTTAAACTCACCTGAGCTAACAGGTATGTGCGCTGGTTACTCTGCTGCGCTTAAAATTTCTTTTTTGGTTTGCTACAATGCCTTTTCTGAAACGTTGTCTCCTTCTGCTGGAACACTGACTTATTTCATTTAATGCCTGCAGACTATAAAAGAGAACCCAACCCAAAAAGTTTGGTTGATTAGTCTGTGGCATTCTGTTAAACTGTTGCTTATGGCGGTCTCTGTGAGCTTCTCAGCGACATTCAGCCAGCCAGGTATCCTGCCTGCAGTAGATGGAATGTGGCAATGGAACGCTGGCTGCGCGTGTCATAATAGGCTCTGAGCCTTTATATACCTGTGCACAGCAGCAGCCACCTTCAGTCTGCTGCTGGACAGCCAGCAGCAGCAGCAGCAGGAGAGGTATGTAATCAGGAGCCCTCCTGCTAAGGGTAGACAGCTGCTCGTTCCACCCCACCCCCCGCCTTAATTGGTTCTCCTCCCTTCCAACGGTGTTGAGGCGGGTGGGAACAGCAGGGGGTGAAGGTGCTGTGTTTAAAGAGGTGGAGTTATGCAGATCTAAAACGCGTGGATTGCAGCAGCAGCAAGCCGAAAAGTGCAGGCATGTAAGGGATCTAGAGGTTGACAACATGTCTTCTTAACGGGAGTCCAGGAGCTCATCTCCACAAATGGACTTTTCAGGATCCTTGGGTGGCTCCGTAGTTTGAAACCAATTCTGGTTATCGCTTCTCGGCCTTTTGGCTAAGATCAAGTGTAGTATCTGTTCTTATCAGTTTAATATCTGATACGTCCCCTATCTGGGGACCATATATTAAATGGATTTTTAGAACAGGGAGATGGAAAAAGAGCTTGCTCTGTCCACTCCACGCATTGACCTGGTATTGCAGTATCTCCAGGACCGGTGCACCCCTTCTTTAATGCAGTTTCTAAAATCAGAAAGAATTGAATTCAATGTTTTTTGTTCATTTTGCTTGTTTGTCGGATTTTGGGATGGACTCTTTGGCTTTGCTTTTCTTCTCCTCATTGGATTTTTCATGTTCAAAGTTGCAGAAGCCAGATTACAAGCTCATTTTGGTTCAACTTCAGCAACTGTGCATTGCATTGCCATGTAATGTGATGCAATGCTATCTTTCTAGCTCTCCCTTTTTACTTCATTTTGGATAAACAGACATATTAGGCAAGCATTTTGGAGCTTTCACCTAAATAACTACAGGTGGTGAGATAAGCTGCACAATATAATTGACCTTTCAGTGTATTGTTGCACACACACCATCTATTTAGCAAATGCCCTTGTTATCAACAGCAGCCTTTTAAACTCACCTGAGCTAACAGGTATGTGCGCTGGTTACTCTGCTGCGCTTAAAATTTCTTTTTTGGTTTGCTACAATGCCTTTTCTGAAACGTTGTCTCCTTCTGCTGGAACACTGACTTCTTTCATTTAATGCCTGCAGACTATAAAAGAGAACCCAACCCAAAAAGTTTGGTTGATTAGTCTGTGGCATTCTGTTAAACTGTTGCTTATGGCGGTCTCTGTGAGCTTCTCAGCGACATTCAGCCAGCCAGGTATCCTGCCTGCAGTAGATGGAATGTGGCAATGGAACGCTGGCTGCGCGTGTCATAATAGGCTCTGAGCCTTTATATACCTGTGCACAGCAGCAGCCACCTTCAGTCTGCTGCTGGACAGCCAGCAGCAGCAGCAGCAGGAGAGGTATGTAATCAGGAGCCCTCCTGCTAAGGGTAGACAGCTGCTCGTTCCACCCCACCCCCCGCCTTAATTGGTTCTCCTCCCTTCCAACGGTGTTGAGGCGGGTGGGAACAGCAGGGGGTGAAGGTGCTGTGTTTAAAGAGGTGGAGTTATGCAGATCTAAAACGCGTGGATTGCAGCAGCAGCAAGCCGAAAAGTGCAGGCATGTAAGGGATCTAGAGGTTGACAACATGTCTTCTTAACGGGAGTCCAGGAGCTCATCTCCACAAATGGACTTTTCAGGATCCTTGGGTGGCTCCGTAGTTTGAAACCAATTCTGGTTATCGCTTCTCGGCCTTTTGGCTAAGATCAAGTGTAGTATCTGTTCTTATCAGTTTAATATCTGATACGTCCCCTATCTGGGGACCATATATTAAATGGATTTTTAGAACAGGGAGATGGAAAAAGAGCTTGCTCTGTCCACTCCACGCATTGACCTGGTATTGCAGTATCTCCAGGACCGGTGCACCCCTTCTTTAATGCAGTTTCTAAAATCAGAAAGAATTGAATTCAATGTTTTTTGTTCATTTTGCTTGTTTGTCGGATTTTGGGATGGACTCTTTGGCTTTGCTTTTCTTCTCCTCATTGGATTTTTCATGTTCAAAGTTGCAGAAGCCAGATTACAAGCTCATTTTGGTTCAACTTCAGCAACTGTGCATTGCATTGCCATGTAATGTGATGCAATGCTATCTTTCTAGCTCTCCCTTTTTACTTCCTTTTGGATAAACAGACATATTAGGCAAGCATTTTGGAGCTTTCACCTAAATAACTACAGGTGGTGAGATAAGCTGCACAATATAATTAACCTTTCAGTATATTGTTGCACACACACCATCTATTTAGCAAATGCCCTTGTTATCAACAGCAGCCTTTTAAACTCACCTGAGCTAACAGGTATGTGCGCTGGTTACTCTGCTGCGCTTAAAATTTCTTTTTTGGTTTGCTACAATGCCTTTTCTGAAACGTTGTCTCCTTCTGCTGGAACACTGACTTCTTTCATTTAATGCCTGCAGACTATAAAAGAGAACCCAACCCAAAAAGTTTGGTTGATTAGTCTGTGGCATTCTGTTAAACTGTTGCTTATGGCGGTCTCTGTGAGCTTCTCAGCGACATTCAGCCAGCCAGGTATCCTGCCTGCAGTAGATGGAATGTGGCAATGGAACGCTGGCTGCGCGTGTCATAATAGGCTCTGAGCCTTTATATACCTGTGCACAGCAGCAGCCACCTTCAGTCTGCTGCTGGACAGCCAGCAGCAGCAGCAGCAGGAGAGGTATGTAATCAGGAGCCCTCCTGCTAAGGGTAGACAGCTGCTCGTTCCACCCCACCCCCCGCCTTAATTGGTTCTCCTCCCTTCCAACGGTGTTGAGGCGGGTGGGAACAGCAGGGGGTGAAGGTGCTGTGTTTAAAGAGGTGGAGTTATGCAGATCTAAAACGCGTGGATTGCAGCAGCAGCAAGCCGAAAAGTGCAGGCATGTAAGGGATCTAGAGGTTGACAACATGTCTTCTTAACGGGAGTCCAGGAGCTCATCTCCACAAATGGACTTTTCAGGATCCTTGGGTGGCTCCGTAGTTTGAAACCAATTCTGGTTATCGCTTCTCGGCCTTTTGGCTAAGATCAAGTGTAGTATCTGTTCTTATCAGTTTAATATCTGATACGTCCCCTATCTGGGGACCATATATTAAATGGATTTTTAGAACAGGGAGATGGAAAAAGAGCTTGCTCTGTCCACTCCACGCATTGACCTGGTATTGCAGTATCTCCAGGACCGGTGCACCCCTTCTTTAATGCAGTTTCTAAAATCAGAAAGAATTGAATTCAATGTTTTTTGTTCATTTTGCTTGTTTGTCGGATTTTGGGATGGACTCTTTGGCTTTGCTTTTCTTCTCCTCATTGGATTTTTCATGTTCAAAGTTGCAGAAGCCAGATTACAAGCTCATTTTGGTTCAACTTCAGCAACTGTGCATTGCATTGCCATGTAATGTGATGCAATGCTATCTTTCTAGCTCTCCCTTTTTACTTCCTTTTGGATAAACAGACATATTAGGCAAGCATTTTGGAGCTTTCACCTAAATAACTACAGGTGGTGAGATAAGCTGCACAATATAATTGACCTTTCAGTATATTGTTGCACACACACCATCTATTTAGCAAATGCCCTTGTTATCAACAGCAGCCTTTTAAACTCACCTGAGCTAACAGGTATGTGCGCTGGTTACTCTGCTGCGCTTAAAATTTCTTTTTTGGTTTGCTACAATGCCTTTTCTGAAACGTTGTCTCCTTCTGCTGGAACACTGACTTCTTTCATTTAATGCCTGCAGACTATAAAAGAGAACCCAACCCAAAAAGTTTGGTTGATTAGTCTGTGGCATTCTGTTAAACTGTTGCTTATGGCGGTCTCTGTGAGCTTCTCAGCGACATTCAGCCAGCCAGGTATCCTGCCTGCAGTAGATGGAATGTGGCAATGGAACGCTGGCTGCGCGTGTCATAATAGGCTCTGAGCCTTTATATACCTGTGCACAGCAGCAGCCACCTTCAGTCTGCTGCTGGACAGCCAGCAGCAGCAGCAGCAGGAGAGGTATGTAATCAGGAGCCCTCCTGCTAAGGGTAGACAGCTGCTCGTTCCACCCCACCCCCCGCCTTAATTGGTTCTCCTCCCTTCCAACGGTGTTGAGGCGGGTGAGAACAGCAGGGGGTGAAGGTGCTGTGTTTAAAGAGGTGGAGTTATGCAGATCTAAAACGCGTGGATTGCAGCAGCAGCAAGCCGAAAAGTGCAGGCATGTAAGGGATCTAGAGGTTGACAACATGTCTTCTTAACGGGAGTCCAGGAGCTCATTTCCACAAATGGACTTTTCAGGATCCTTGGGTGGCTCCGTAGTTTGAAACCAATTCTGGTTATCGCTTCTCGGCCTTTTGGCTAAGATCAAGTGTAGTATCTGTTCTTATCAGTTTAATATCTGATACGTCCCCTATCTGGGGACCATATATTAAATGGATTTTTAGAACAGGGAGATGGAAAAAGAGCTTGCTCTGTCCACTCCACGCATTGACCTGGTATTGCAGTATCTCCAGGACCGGTGCACCCCTTCTTTAATGCAGTTTCTAAAATCAGAAAGAATTGAATTCAATGTTTTTTGTTCATTTTGCTTGTTTGTCGGATTTTGGGATGGACTCTTTGGCTTTGCTTTTCTTCTCCTCATTGGATTTTTCATGTTCAAAGTTGCAGAAGCCAGATTACAAGCTCATTTTGGTTCAACTTCAGCAACTGTGCATTGCATTGCCATGTAATGTGATGCAATGCTATCTTTCTAGCTCTCCCTTTTTACTTCCTTTTGGATAAACAGACATATTAGGCAAGCATTTTGGAGCTTTCACCTAAATAACTACAGGTGGTGAGATAAGCTGCACAATATAATTGACCTTTCAGTATATTGTTGCACACACACCATCTATTTAGCAAATGCCCTTGTTATCAACAGCAGCCTTTTAAACTCACCTGAGCTAACAGGTATGTGCGCTGGTTACTCTGCTGCGCTTAAAATTTCTTTTTTGGTTTGCTACAATGCCTTTTCTGAAACGTTGTCTCCTTCTGCTGGAACACTGACTTCTTTCATTTAATGCCTGCAGACTATAAAAGAGAACCCAACCCAAAAAGTTTGGTTGATTAGTCTGTGGCATTCTGTTAAACTGTTGCTTATGGCGGTCTCTGTGAGCTTCTCAGCGACATTCAGCCAGCCAGGTATCCTGCCTGCAGTAGATGGAATGTGGCAATGGAACGCTGGCTGCGCGTGTCATAATAGGCTCTGAGCCTTTATATACCTGTGCACAGCAGCAGCCACCTTCAGTCTGCTGCTGGACAGCCAGCAGCAGCAGCAGCAGGAGAGGTATGTAATCAGGAGCCCTCCTGCTAAGGGTAGACAGCTGCTCGTTCCACCCCACCCCCCGCCTTAATTGGTTCTCCTCCCTTCCAACGGTGTTGAGGCGGGTGGGAACAGCAGGGGGTGAAGGTGCTGTGTTTAAAGAGGTGGAGTTATGCAGATCTAAAACGCGTGGATTGCAGCAGCAGCAAGCCGAAAAGTGCAGGCATGTAAGGGATCTAGAGGTTGACAACATGTCTTCTTAACGGGAGTCCAGGAGCTCATCTCCACAAATGGACTTTTCAGGATCCTTGGGTGGCTCCGTAGTTTGAAACCAATTCTGGTTATCGCTTCTCGGCCTTTTGGCTAAGATCAAGTGTAGTATCTGTTCTTATCAGTTTAATATCTGATACGTCCCCTATCTGGGGACCATATATTAAATGGATTTTTAGAACAGGGAGATGGAAAAAGAGCTTGCTCTGTCCACTCCACGCATTGACCTGGTATTGCAGTATCTCCAGGACCGGTGCACCCCTTCTTTAATGCAGTTTCTAAAATCAGAAAGAATTGAATTCAATGTTTTTTGTTCATTTTGCTTGTTTGTCGGATTTTGGGATGGACTCTTTGGCTTTGCTTTTCTTCTCCTCATTGGATTTTTCATGTTCAAAGTTGCAGAAGCCAGATTACAAGCTCATTTTGGTTCAACTTCAGCAACTGTGCATTGCATTGCCATGTAATGTGATGCAATGCTATCTTTCTAGCTCTCCCTTTTTACTTCCTTTTGGATAAACAGACATATTAGGCAAGCATTTTGGAGCTTTCACCTAAATAACTACAGGTGGTGAGATAAGCTGCACAATATAATTGACCTTTCAGTATATTGTTGCACACACACCATCTATTTAGCAAATGCCCTTGTTATCAACAGCAGCCTTTTAAACTCACCTGAGCTAACAGGTATGTGCGCTGGTTACTCTGCTGCGCTTAAAATTTCTTTTTTGGTTTGCTACAATGCCTTTTCTGAAACGTTGTCTCCTTCTGCTGGAACACTGACTTCTTTCATTTAATGCCTGCAGACTATAAAAGAGAACCCAACCCAAAAAGTTTGGTTGATTAGTCTGTGGCATTCTGTTAAACTGTTGCTTATGGCGGTCTCTGTGAGCTTCTCAGCGACATTCAGCCAGCCAGGTATCCTGCCTGCAGTAGATGGAATGTGGCAATGGAACGCTGGCTGCGCGTGTCATAATAGGCTCTGAGCCTTTATATACCTGTGCACAGCAGCAGCCACCTTCAGTCTGCTGCTGGACAGCCAGCAGCAGCAGCAGCAGGAGAGGTATGTAATCAGGAGCCCTCCTGCTAAGGGTAGACAGCTGCTCGTTCCACCCCACCCCCCGCCTTAATTGGTTCTCCTCCCTTCCAACGGTGTTGAGGCGGGTGAGAACAGCAGGGGGTGAAGGTGCTGTGTTTAAAGAGGTGGAGTTATGCAGATCTAAAACGCGTGGATTGCAGCAGCAGCAAGCCGAAAAGTGCAGGCATGTAAGGGATCTAGAGGTTGACAACATGTCTTCTTAACGGGAGTCCAGGAGCTCATTTCCACAAATGGACTTTTCAGGATCCTTGGGTGGCTCCGTAGTTTGAAACCAATTCTGGTTATCGCTTCTCGGCCTTTTGGCTAAGATCAAGTGTAGTATCTGTTCTTATCAGTTTAATATCTGATACGTCCCCTATCTGGGGACCATATATTAAATGGATTTTTAGAACAGGGAGATGGAAAAAGAGCTTGCTCTGTCCACTCCACGCATTGACCTGGTATTGCAGTATCTCCAGGACCGGTGCACCCCTTCTTTAATGCAGTTTCTAAAATCAGAAAGAATTGAATTCAATGTTTTTTGTTCATTTTGCTTGTTTGTCGGATTTTGGGATGGACTCTTTGGCTTTGCTTTTCTTCTCCTCATTGGATTTTTCATGTTCAAAGTTGCAGAAGCCAGATTACAAGCTCATTTTGGTTCAACTTCAGCAACTGTGCATTGCATTGCCATGTAATGTGATGCAATGCTATCTTTCTAGCTCTCCCTTTTTACTTCCTTTTGGATAAACAGACATATTAGGCAAGCATTTTGGAGCTTTCACCTAAATAACTACAGGTGGTGAGATAAGCTGCACAATATAATTGACCTTTCAGTATATTGTTGCACACACACCATCTATTTAGCAAATGCCCTTGTTATCAACAGCAGCCTTTTAAACTCACCTGAGCTAACAGGTATGTGCGCTGGTTACTCTGCTGCGCTTAAAATTTCTTTTTTGGTTTGCTACAATGCCTTTTCTGAAACGTTGTCTCCTTCTGCTGGAACACTGACTTCTTTCATTTAATGCCTGCAGACTATAAAAGAGAACCCAACCCAAAAAGTTTGGTTGATTAGTCTGTGGCATTCTGTTAAACTGTTGCTTATGGCGGTCTCTGTGAGCTTCTCAGCGACATTCAGCCAGCCAGGTATCCTGCCTGCAGTAGATGGAATGTGGCAATGGAACGCTGGCTGCGCGTGTCATAATAGGCTCTGAGCCTTTATATACCTGTGCACAGCAGCAGCCACCTTCAGTCTGCTGCTGGACAGCCAGCAGCAGCAGCAGCAGGAGAGGTATGTAATCAGGAGCCCTCCTGCTAAGGGTAGACAGCTGCTCGTTCCACCCCACCCCCCGCCTTAATTGGTTCTCCTCCCTTCCAACGGTGTTGAGGCGGGTGGGAACAGCAGGGGGTGAAGGTGCTGTGTTTAAAGAGGTGGAGTTATGCAGATCTAAAATGCGTGGATTGCAGCAGCAGCAAGCCGAAAAGTGCAGGCATGTAAGGGATCTAGAGGTTGACAACATGTCTTCTTAACGGGAGTCCAGGAGCTCATCTCCACAAATGGACTTTTCAGGATCCTTGGGTGGCTCCGTAGCTTGAAACCAATTCTGGTTATCGCTTCTCGGCCTTTTGGCTAAGATCAAGTGTAGTATCTGTTCTTATCAGTTTAATATCTGATACGTCCCCTATCTGGGGACCATATATTAAATGGATTTTTAGAACAGGGAGATGGAAAAAGAGCTTGCTCTGTCCACTCCACGCATTGACCTGGTATTGCAGTATCTCCAGGACCGGTGCACCCCTTCTTTAATGCAGTTTCTAAAATCAGAAAGAATTGAATTCAATGTTTTTTGTTCATTTTGCTTGTTTGTCGGATTTTGGGATGGACTCTTTGGCTTTGCTTTTCTTCTCCTCATTGGATTTTTCATGTTCAAAGTTGCAGAAGCCAGATTACAAGCTCATTTTGGTTCAACTTCAGCAACTGTGCATTGCATTGCCATGTAATGTGATGCAATGCTATCTTTCTAGCTCTCCCTTTTTACTTCCTTTTGGATAAACAGACATATTAGGCAAGCATTTTGGAGCTTTCACCTAAATAACTACAGGTGGTGAGATAAGCTGCACAATATAATTGACCTTTCAGTATATTGTTGCACACACACCATCTATTTAGCAAATGCCCTTGTTATCAACAGCAGCCTTTTAAACTCACCTGAGCTAACAGGTATGTGCGCTGGTTACTCTGCTGCGCTTAAAATTTCTTTTTTGGTTTGCTACAATGCCTTTTCTGAAACGTTGTCTCCTTCTGCTGGAACACTGACTTCTTTCATTTAATGCCTGCAGACTATAAAAGAGAACCCAACCCAAAAAGTTTGGTTGATTAGTCTGTGGCATTCTGTTAAACTGTTGCTTATGGCGGTCTCTGTGAGCTTCTCAGCGACATTCAGCCAGCCAGGTATCCTGCCTGCAGTAGATGGAATGTGGCAATGGAACGCTGGCTGCGCGTGTCATAATAGGCTCTGAGCCTTTATATACCTGTGCACAGCAGCAGCCACCTTCAGTCTGCTGCTGGACAGCCAGCAGCAGCAGCAGCAGGAGAGGTATGTAATCAGGAGCCCTCCTGCTAAGGGTAGACAGCTGCTCGTTCCACCCCACCCCCCGCCTTAATTGGTTCTCCTCCCTTCCAACGGTGTTGAGGCGGGTGGGAACAGCAGGGGGTGAAGGTGCTGTGTTTAAAGAGGTGGAGTTATGCAGATCTAAAACGCGTGGATTGCAGCAGCAGCAAGCCGAAAAGTGCAGGCATGTAAGGGATCTAGAGGTTGACAACATGTCTTCTTAACGGGAGTCCAGGAGCTCATCTCCACAAATGGACTTTTCAGGATCCTTGGGTGGCTCCGTAGTTTGAAACCAATTCTGGTTATCGCTTCTCGGCCTTTTGGCTAAGATCAAGTGTAGTATCTGTTCTTATCAGTTTAATATCTGATACGTCCCCTATCTGGGGACCATATATTAAATGGATTTTTAGAACAGGGAGATGGAAAAAGAGCTTGCTCTGTCCACTCCACGCATTGACCTGGTATTGCAGTATCTCCAGGACCGGTGCACCCCTTCTTTAATGCAGTTTCTAAAATCAGAAAGAATTGAATTCAATGTTTTTTGTTCATTTTGCTTGTTTGTCGGATTTTGGAATGGACTCTTTGGCTTTGCTTTTCTTCTCCTCATTGGATTTTTCATGTTCAAAGTTGCAGAAGCCAGATTACAAGCTCATTTTGGTTCAACTTCAGCAACTGTGCATTGCATTGCCATGTAATGTGATGCAATGCTATCTTTCTAGCTCTCCCTTTTTACTTCCTTTTGGATAAACAGACATATTAGGCAAGCATTTTGGAGCTTTCACCTAAATAACTACAGGTGGTGAGATAAGCTGCACAATATAATTGACCTTTCAGTATATTGTTGCACACACACCATCTATTTAGCAAATGCCCTTGTTATCAACAGCAGCCTTTTAAACTCACCTGAGCTAACAGGTATGTGCGCTGGTTACTCTGCTGCGCTTAAAATTTCTTTTTTGGTTTGCTACAATGCCTTTTCTGAAACGTTGTCTCCTTCTGCTGGAACACTGACTTCTTTCATTTAATGCCTGCAGACTATAAAAGAGAACCCAACCCAAAAAGTTTGGTTGATTAGTCTGTGGCATTCTGTTAAACTGTTGCTTATGGCGGTCTCTGTGAGCTTCTCAGCGACATTCAGCCAGCCAGGTATCCTGCCTGCAGTAGATGGAATGTGGCAATGGAACGCTGGCTGCGCGTGTCATAATAGGCTCTGAGCCTTTATATACCTGTGCACAGCAGCAGCCACCTTCAGTCTGCTGCTGGACAGCCAGCAGCAGCAGCAGCAGGAGAGGTATGTAATCAGGAGCCCTCCTGCTAAGGGTAGACAGCTGCTCGTTCCACCCCACCCCCCGCCTTAATTGGTTCTCCTCCCTTCCAACGGTGTTGAGGCGGGTGGGAACAGCAGGGGGTGAAGGTGCTGTGTTTAAAGAGGTGGAGTTATGCAGATCTAAAACGCGTGGATTGCAGCAGCAGCAAGCCGAAAAGTGCAGGCATGTAAGGGATCTAGAGGTTGACAACATGTCTTCTTAACGGGAGTCCAGGAGCTCTCTCCACCAATGGACTTTTCAGGATCCTTGGGTGGCTCCGTAGTTTGAAACCAATTCTGGTTATCGCTTCTCGGCCTTTTGGCTAAGATCAAGTGTAGTATCTGTTCTTATCAGTTTAATATCTGATACGTCCCCTATCTGGGGACCATATATTAAATGGATTTTTAGAACAGAGAGATGGAAAAAGAGCTTGCTCTGTCCACTCCACGCATTGACCTGGTATTGCAGTATCTCCAGGACCGGTGCACCCCTTCTTTAATGCAGTTTCTAAAATCAGAAAGAATTGAATTCAATGTTTTTTGTTCATTTTGCTTGTTTGTCGGATTTTGGGATGGACTCTTTGGCTTTGCTTTTCTTCTCCTCATTGGATTTTTCATGTTCAAAGTTGCAGAAGCCAGATTACAAGCTCATTTTGGTTCAACTTCAGCAACTGTGCATTGCATTGCCATGTAATGTGATGCAATGCTATCTTTCTAGCTCTCCCTTTTTACTTCCTTTTGGATAAACAGACATATTAGGCAAGCATTTTGGAGCTTTCACCTAAATAACTACAGGTGGTGAGATAAGCTGCACAATATAATTGACCTTTCAGTATATTGTTGCACACACACCATCTATTTAGCAAATGCCCTTGTTATCAACAGCAGCCTTTTAAACTCACCTGAGCTAACAGGTATGTGCGCTGGTTACTCTGCTGCGCTTAAAATTTCTTTTTTGGTTTGCTACAATGCCTTTTCTGAAACGTTGTCTCCTTCTGCTGGAACACTGACTTCTTTCATTTAATGCCTGCAGACTATAAAAGAGAACCCAACCCAAAAAGTTTGGTTGATTAGTCTGTGGCATTCTGTTAAACTGTTGCTTATGGCGGTCTCTGTGAGCTTCTCAGCGACATTCAGCCAGCCAGGTATCCTGCCTGCAGTAGATGGAATGTGGCAATGGAACGCTGGCTGCGCGTGTCATAATAGGCTCTGAGCCTTTATATACCTGTGCACAGCAGCAGCCACCTTCAGTCTGCTGCTGGACAGCCAGCAGCAGCAGCAGCAGGAGAGGTATGTAATCAGGAGCCCTCCTGCTAAGGGTAGACAGCTGCTCGTTCCACCCCACCCCCCGCCTTAATTGGTTCTCCTCCCTTCCAACGGTGTTGAGGCGGGTGAGAACAGCAGGGGGTGAAGGTGCTGTGTTTAAAGAGGTGGAGTTATGCAGATCTAAAACGCGTGGATTGCAGCAGCAGCAAGCCGAAAAGTGCAGGCATGTAAGGGATCTAGAGGTTGACAACATGTCTTCTTAACGGGAGTCCAGGAGCTCATCTCCACAAATGGACTTTTCAGGATCCTTGGGTGGCTCCGTAGTTTGAAACCAATTCTGGTTATCGCTTCTCGGCCTTTTGGCTAAGATCAAGTGTAGTATCTGTTCTTATCAGTTTAATATCTGATACGTCCCCTATCTGGGGACCATATATTAAATGGATTTTTAGAACAGGGAGATGGAAAAAGAGCTTGCTCTGTCCACTCCACGCATTGACCTGGTATTGCAGTATCTCCAGGACCGGTGCACCCCTTCTTTAATGCAGTTTCTAAAATCAGAAAGAATTGAATTCAATGTTTTTTGTTCATTTTGCTTGTTTGTCGGATTTTGGGATGGACTCTTTGGCTTTGCTTTTCTTCTCCTCATTGGATTTTTCATGTTCAAAGTTGCAGAAGCCAGATTACAAGCTCATTTTGGTTCAACTTCAGCAACTGTGCATTGCATTGCCATGTAATGTGATGCAATGCTATCTTTCTAGCTCTCCCTTTTTACTTCCTTTTGGATAAACAGACATATTAGGCAAGCATTTTGGAGCTTTCACCTAAATAACTACAGGTGGTGAGATAAGCTGCACAATATAATTGACCTTTCAGTATATTGTTGCACACACACCATCTATTTAGCAAATGCCCTTGTTATCAACAGCAGCCTTTTAAACTCACCTGAGCTAACAGGTATGTGCGCTGGTTACTCTGCTGCGCTTAAAATTTCTTTTTTGGTTTGCTACAATGCCTTTTCTGAAACGTTGTCTCCTTCTGCTGGAACACTGACTTCTTTCATTTAATGCCTGCAGACTATAAAAGAGAACCCAACCCAAAAAGTTTGGTTGATTAGTCTGTGGCATTCTGTTAAACTGTTGCTTATGGCGGTCTCTGTGAGCTTCTCAGCGACATTCAGCCAGCCAGGTATCCTGCCTGCAGTAGATGGAATGTGGCAATGGAACGCTGGCTGCGCGTGTCATAATAGGCTCTGAGCCTTTATATACCTGTGCACAGCAGCAGCCACCTTCAGTCTGCTGCTGGACAGCCAGCAGCAGCAGCAGCAGGAGAGGTATGTAATCAGGAGCCCTCCTGCTAAGGGTAGACAGCTGCTCGTTCCACCCCACCCCCCGCCTTAATTGGTTCTCCTCCCTTCCAACGGTGTTGAGGCGGGTGGGAACAGCAGGGGGTGAAGGTGCTGTGTTTAAAGAGGTGGAGTTATGCAGATCTAAAACGCGTGGATTGCAGCAGCAGCAAGCCGAAAAGTGCAGGCATGTAAGGGATCTAGAGGTTGACAACATGTCTTCTTAACGGGAGTCCAGGAGCTCATCTCGACAAATGGACTTTTCAGGATCCTTGGGTGGCTCCGTAGTTTGAAACCAATTCTGGTTATCGCTTCTCGGCCTTTTGGCTAAGATCAAGTGTAGTATCTGTTCTTATCAGTTTAATATCTGATACGTCCCCTATCTGGGGACCATATATTAAATGGATTTTTAGAACAGGGAGATGGAAAAAGAGCTTGCTCTGTCCACTCCACGCATTGACCTGGTATTGCAGTATCTCCAGGACCGGTGCACCCCTTCTTTAATGCAGTTTCTAAAATCAGAAAGAATTGAATTCAATGTTTTTTGTTCATTTTGCTTGTTTGTCGGATTTTGGGATGGACTCTTTGGCTTTGCTTTTCTTCTCCTCATTGGATTTTTCATGTTCAAAGTTGCAGAAGCCAGATTACAAGCTCATTTTGGTTCAACTTCAGCAACTGTGCATTGCATTGCCATGTAATGTGATGCAATGCTATCTTTCTAGCTCTCCCTTTTTACTTCCTTTTGGATAAACAGACATATTAGGCAAGCATTTTGGAGCTTTCACCTAAATAACTACAGGTGGTGAGATAAGCTGCACAATATAATTGACCTTTCAGTATATTGTTGCACACACACCATCTATTTAGCAAATGCCCTTGTTATCAACAGCAGCCTTTTAAACTCACCTGAGCTAACAGGTATGTGCGCTGGTTACTCTGCTGCGCTTAAAATTTCTTTTTTGGTTTGCTACAATGCCTTTTCTGAAACGTTGTCTCCTTCTGCTGGAACACTGACTTCTTTCATTTAATGCCTGCAGACTATAAAAGAGAACCCAACCCAAAAAGTTTGGTTGATTAGTCTGTGGCATTCTGTTAAACTGTTGCTTATGGCGGTCTCTGTGAGCTTCTCAGCGACATTCAGCCAGCCAGGTATCCTGCCTGCAGTAGATGGAATGTGGCAATGGAACGCTGGCTGCGCGTGTCATAATAGGCTCTGAGCCTTTATATACCTGTGCACAGCAGCAGCCACCTTCAGTCTGCTGCTGGACAGCCAGCAGCAGCAGCAGCAGGAGAGGTATGTAATCAGGAGCCCTCCTGCTAAGGGTAGACAGCTGCTCGTTCCACCCCACCCCCCGCCTTAATTGGTTCTCCTCCCTTCCAACGGTGTTGAGGCGGGTGAGAACAGCAGGGGGTGAAGGTGCTGTGTTTAAAGAGGTGGAGTTATGCAGATCTAAAACGCGTGGATTGCAGCAGCAGCAAGCCGAAAAGTGCAGGCATGTAAGGGATCTAGAGGTTGACAACATGTCTTCTTAACGGGAGTCCAGGAGCTCTCTCCACCAATGGACTTTTCAGGATCCTTGGGTGGCTCCGTAGTTTGAAACCAATTCTGGTTATCGCTTCTCGGCCTTTTGGCTAAGATCAAGTGTAGTATCTGTTCTTATCAGTTTAATATCTGATACGTCCCCTATCTGGGGACCATATATTAAATGGATTTTTAGAACAGAGAGATGGAAAAAGAGCTTGCTCTGTCCACTCCACGCATTGACCTGGTATTGCAGTATCTCCAGGACCGGTGCACCCCTTCTTTAATGCAGTTTCTAAAATCAGAAAGAATTGAATTCAATGTTTTTTGTTCATTTTGCTTGTTTGTCGGATTTTGGGATGGACTCTTTGGCTTTGCTTTTCTTCTCCTCATTGGATTTTTCATGTTCAAAGTTGCAGAAGCCAGATTACAAGCTCATTTTGGTTCAACTTCAGCAACTGTGCATTGCATTGCCATGTAATGTGATGCAATGCTATCTTTCTAGCTCTCCCTTTTTACTTCCTTTTGGATAAACAGACATATTAGGCAAGCATTTTGGAGCTTTCACCTAAATAACTACAGGTGGTGAGATAAGCTGCACAATATAATTGACCTTTCAGTATATTGTTGCACACACACCATCTATTTAGCAAATGCCCTTGTTATCAACAGCAGCCTTTTAAACTCACCTGAGCTAACAGGTATGTGCGCTGGTTACTCTGCTGCGCTTAAAATTTCTTTTTTGGTTTGCTACAATGCCTTTTCTGAAACGTTGTCTCCTTCTGCTGGAACACTGACTTCTTTCATTTAATGCCTGCAGACTATAAAAGAGAACCCAACCCAAAAAGTTTGGTTGATTAGTCTGTGGCATTCTGTTAAACTGTTGCTTATGGCGGTCTCTGTGAGCTTCTCAGCGACATTCAGCCAGCCAGGTATCCTGCCTGCAGTAGATGGAATGTGGCAATGGAACGCTGGCTGCGCGTGTCATAATAGGCTCTGAGCCTTTATATACCTGTGCACAGCAGCAGCCACCTTCAGTCTGCTGCTGGACAGCCAGCAGCAGCAGCAGCAGGAGAGGTATGTAATCAGGAGCCCTCCTGCTAAGGGTAGACAGCTGCTCGTTCCACCCCACCCCCCGCCTTAATTGGTTCTCCTCCCTTCCAACGGTGTTGAGGCGGGTGAGAACAGCAGGGGGTGAAGGTGCTGTGTTTAAAGAGGTGGAGTTATGCAGATCTAAAACGCGTGGATTGCAGCAGCAGCAAGCCGAAAAGTGCAGGCATGTAAGGGATCTAGAGGTTGACAACATGTCTTCTTAACGGGAGTCCAGGAGCTCATCTCCACAAATGGACTTTTCAGGATCCTTGGGTGGCTCCGTAGTTTGAAACCAATTCTGGTTATCGCTTCTCGGCCTTTTGGCTAAGATCAAGTGTAGTATCTGTTCTTATCAGTTTAATATCTGATACGTCCCCTATCTGGGGACCATATATTAAATGGATTTTTAGAACAGGGAGATGGAAAAAGAGCTTGCTCTGTCCACTCCACGCATTGACCTGGTATTGCAGTATCTCCAGGACCGGTGCACCCCTTCTTTAATGCAGTTTCTAAAATCAGAAAGAATTGAATTCAATGTTTTTTGTTCATTTTGCTTGTTTGTCGGATTTTGGGATGGACTCTTTGGCTTTGCTTTTCTTCTCCTCATTGGATTTTTCATGTTCAAAGTTGCAGAAGCCAGATTACAAGCTCATTTTGGTTCAACTTCAGCAACTGTGCATTGCATTGCCATGTAATGTGATGCAATGCTATCTTTCTAGCTCTCCCTTTTTACTTCCTTTTGGATAAACAGACATATTAGGCAAGCATTTTGGAGCTTTCACCTAAATAACTACAGGTGGTGAGATAAGCTGCACAATATAATTGACCTTTCAGTATATTGTTGCACACACACCATCTATTTAGCAAATGCCCTTGTTATCAACAGCAGCCTTTTAAACTCACCTGAGCTAACAGGTATGTGCGCTGGTTACTCTGCTGCGCTTAAAATTTCTTTTTTGGTTTGCTACAATGCCTTTTCTGAAACGTTGTCTCCTTCTGCTGGAACACTGACTTCTTTCATTTAATGCCTGCAGACTATAAAAGAGAACCCAACCCAAAAAGTTTGGTTGATTAGTCTGTGGCATTCTGTTAAACTGTTGCTTATGGCGGTCTCTGTGAGCTTCTCAGCGACATTCAGCCAGCCAGGTATCCTGCCTGCAGTAGATGGAATGTGGCAATGGAACGCTGGCTGCGCGTGTCATAATAGGCTCTGAGCCTTTATATACCTGTGCACAGCAGCAGCCACCTTCAGTCTGCTGCTGGACAGCCAGCAGCAGCAGCAGCAGGAGAGGTATGTAATCAGGAGCCCTCCTGCTAAGGGTAGACAGCTGCTCGTTCCACCCCACCCCCCGCCTTAATTGGTTCTCCTCCCTTCCAACGGTGTTGAGGCGGGTGGGAACAGCAGGGGGTGAAGGTGCTGTGTTTAAAGAGGTGGAGTTATGCAGATCTAAAACGCGTGGATTGCAGCAGCAGCAAGCCGAAAAGTGCAGGCATGTAAGGGATCTAGAGGTTGACAACATGTCTTCTTAACGGGAGTCCAGGAGCTCATCTCCACAAATGGACTTTTCAGGATCCTTGGGTGGCTCCGTAGTTTGAAACCAATTCTGGTTATCGCTTCTCGGCCTTTTGGCTAAGATCAAGTGTAGTATCTGTTCTTATCAGTTTAATATCTGATACGTCCCCTATCTGGGGACCATATATTAAATGGATTTTTAGAACAGGGAGATGGAAAAAGAGCTTGCTCTGTCCACTCCACGCATTGACCTGGTATTGCAGTATCTCCAGGACCGGTGCACCCCTTCTTTAATGCAGTTTCTAAAATCAGAAAGAATTGAATTCAATGTTTTTTGTTCATTTTGCTTGTTTGTCGGATTTTGGGATGGACTCTTTGGCTTTGCTTTTCTTCTCCTCATTGGATTTTTCATGTTCAAAGTTGCAGAAGCCAGATTACAAGCTCATTTTGGTTCAACTTCAGCAACTGTGCATTGCATTGCCATGTAATGTGATGCAATGCTATCTTTCTAGCTCTCCCTTTTTACTTCCTTTTGGATAAACAGACATATTAGGCAAGCATTTTGGAGCTTTCACCTAAATAACTACAGGTGGTGAGATAAGCTGCACAATATAATTGACCTTTCAGTATATTGTTGCACACACACCATCTATTTAGCAAATGCCCTTGTTATCAACAGCAGCCTTTTAAACTCACCTGAGCTAACAGGTATGTGCGCTGGTTACTCTGCTGCGCTTAAAATTTCTTTTTTGGTTTGCTACAATGCCTTTTCTGAAACGTTGTCTCCTTCTGCTGGAACACTGACTTCTTTCATTTAATGCCTGCAGACTATAAAAGAGAACCCAACCCAAAAAGTTTGGTTGATTAGTCTGTGGCATTCTGTTAAACTGTTGCTTATGGCGGTCTCTGTGAGCTTCTCAGCGACATTCAGCCAGCCAGGTATCCTGCCTGCAGTAGATGGAATGTGGCAATGGAACGCTGGCTGCGCGTGTCATAATAGGCTCTGAGCCTTTATATACCTGTGCACAGCAGCAGCCACCTTCAGTCTGCTGCTGGACAGCCAGCAGCAGCAGCAGCAGGAGAGGTATGTAATCAGGAGCCCTCCTGCTAAGGGTAGACAGCTGCTCGTTCCACCCCACCCCCCGCCTTAATTGGTTCTCCTCCCTTCCAACGGTGTTGAGGCGGGTGGGAACAGCAGGGGGTGAAGGTGCTGTGTTTAAAGAGGTGGAGTTATGCAGATCTAAAACGCGTGGATTGCAGCAGCAGCAAGCCGAAAAGTGCAGGCATGTAAGGGATCTAGAGGTTGACAACATGTCTTCTTAACGGGAGTCCAGGAGCTCATCTCCACAAATGGACTTTTCAGGATCCTTGGGTGGCTCCGTAGTTTGAAACCAATTCTGGTTATCGCTTCTCGGCCTTTTGGCTAAGATCAAGTGTAGTATCTGTTCTTATCAGTTTAATATCTGATACGTCCCCTATCTGGGGACCATATATTAAATGGATTTTTAGAACAGGGAGATGGAAAAAGAGCTTGCTCTGTCCACTCCACGCATTGACCTGGTATTGCAGTATCTCCAGGACCGGTGCACCCCTTCTTTAATGCAGTTTCTAAAATCAGAAAGAATTGAATTCAATGTTTTTTGTTCATTTTGCTTGTTTGTCGGATTTTGGGATGGACTCTTTGGCTTTGCTTTTCTTCTCCTCATTGGATTTTTCATGTTCAAAGTTGCAGAAGCCAGATTACAAGCTCATTTTGGTTCAACTTCAGCAACTGTGCATTGCATTGCCATGTAATGTGATGCAATGCTATCTTTCTAGCTCTCCCTTTTTACTTCCTTTTGGATAAACAGACATATTAGGCAAGCATTTTGGAGCTTTCACCTAAATAACTACAGGTGGTGAGATAAGCTGCACAATATAATTGACCTTTCAGTATATTGTTGCACACACACCATCTATTTAGCAAATGCCCTTGTTATCAACAGCAGCCTTTTAAACTCACCTGAGCTAACAGGTATGTGCGCTGGTTACTCTGCTGCGCTTAAAATTTCTTTTTTGGTTTGCTACAATGCCTTTTCTGAAACGTTGTCTCCTTCTGCTGGAACACTGACTTCTTTCATTTAATGCCTGCAGACTATAAAAGAGAACCCAACCCAAAAAGTTTGGTTGATTAGTCTGTGGCATTCTGTTAAACTGTTGCTTATGGCGGTCTCTGTGAGCTTCTCAGCGACATTCAGCCAGCCAGGTATCCTGCCTGCAGTAGATGGAATGTGGCAATGGAACGCTGGCTGCGCGTGTCATAATAGGCTCTGAGCCTTTATATACCTGTGCACAGCAGCAGCCACCTTCAGTCTGCTGCTGGACAGCCAGCAGCAGCAGGAGAGGTATGTAATCAGGAGCCCTCCTGCTAAGGGTAGACAGCTGCTCGTTCCACCCCACCCCCCGCCTTAATTGGTTCTCCTCCCTTCCAACGGTGTTGAGGCGGGTGGGAACAGCAGGGGGTGAAGGTGCTGTGTTTAAAGAGGTGGAGTTATGCAGATCTAAAACGCGTGGATTGCAGCAGCAGCAAGCCGAAAAGTGCAGGCATGTAAGGGATCTAGAGGTTGACAACATGTCTTCTTAACGGGAGTCCAGGAGCTCATCTCCACAAATGGACTTTTCAGGATCCTTGGGTGGCTCCGTAGTTTGAAACCAATTCTGGTTATCGCTTCTCGGCCTTTTGGCTAAGATCAAGTGTAGTATCTGTTCTTATCAGTTTAATATCTGATACGTCCCCTATCTGGGGACCATATATTAAATGGATTTTTAGAACAGGGAGATGGAAAAAGAGCTTGCTCTGTCCACTCCACGCATTGACCTGGTATTGCAGTATCTCCAGGACCGGTGCACCCCTTCTTTAATACAGTTTCTAAAATCAGAAAGAATTGAATTCAATGTTTTTTGTTCATTTTGCTTGTTTGTCGTTTTTTGGGATGGACTCTTTGGCTTTGCTTTTCTTCTCCTCATTGGATTTTTCATGTTCAAAGTTGCAGAAGCCAGATTACAAGCTCATTTTGGTTCAACTTCAGCAACTGTGCATTGCATTGCCATGTAATGTGATGCAATGCTATCTTTCTAGCTCTCCCTTTTTACTTCCTTTTGGATAAACAGACATATTAGGCAAGCATTTTGGAGCTTTCACCTAAATAACTACAGGTGGTGAGATAAGCTGCACAATATAATTGACCTTTCAGTATATTGTTGCACACACACCATCTATTTAGCAAATGCCCTTGTTATCAACAGCAGCCTTTTAAACTCACCTGAGCTAACAGGTATGTGCGCTGGTTACTCTGCTGCGCTTAAAATTTCTTTTTTGGTTTGCTACAATGCCTTTTCTGAAACGTTGTCTCCTTCTGCTGGAACACTGACTTCTTTCATTTAATGCCTGCAGACTATAAAAGAGAACCCAACCCAAAAAGTTTGGTTGATTAGTCTGTGGCATTCTGTTAAACTGTTGCTTATGGCGGTCTCTGTGAGCTTCTCAGCGACATTCAGCCAGCCAGGTATCCTGCCTGCAGTAGATGGAATGTGGCAATGGAACGCTGGCTGCGCGTGTCATAATAGGCTCTGAGCCTTTATATACCTGTGCACAGCAGCAGCCACCTTCAGTCTGCTGCTGGACAGCCAGCAGCAGCAGGAGAGGTATGTAATCAGGAGCCCTCCTGCTAAGGGTAGACAGCTGCTCGTTCCACCCCACCCCCCGCCTTAATTGGTTCTCCTCCCTTCCAACGGTGTTGAGGCGGGTGGGAACAGCAGGGGGTGAAGGTGCTGTGTTTAAAGAGGTGGAGTTATGCAGATCTAAAACGCGTGAATTGCAGCAGCAGCAAGCCGAAAAGTGCAGGCATGTAAGGGATCTAGAGGTTGACAACATGTCTTCTTAACGGGAGTCCAGGAGCTCATCTCCACAAATGGACTTTTCAGGATCCTTGGGTGGCTCCGTAGTTTGAAACCAATTCTGGTTATCGCTTCTCGGCCTTTTGGCTAAGATCAAGTGTAATATCTGTTCTTATCAGTTTAATATCTGATACGTCCCCTATCTGGGGACCATATATTAAATGGATTTTTAGAACAGGGAGATGGAAAAAGAGCTTGCTCTGTCCACTCCACGCATTGACCTGGTATTGCAGTATCTCCAGGACTGGTGCACCCCTTCTTTAATGCAGTTTCTAAAATCAGAAAGAATTGAATTCAATGTTTTTTGTTCATTTTGCTTGTTTGTCGGATTTTGGGATGGACTCTTTGGCTTTGCTTTTCTTCTCCTCATTGGATTTTTCATGTTCAAAGTTGCAGAAGCCAGATTACAAGCTCATTTTGGTTCAACTTCAGCAACTGTGCATTGCATTGCCATGTAATGTGATGCAATGCTATCTTTCTAGCTCTCCCTTTTTACTTCCTTTTGGATAAACAGACATATTAGGCAAGCATTTTGGAGCTTTCACCTAAATAACTACAGGTGGTGAGATAAGCTGCACAATATAATTGACCTTTCAGTATATTGTTGCACACACACCATCTATTTAGCAAATGCCCTTGTTATCAACAGCAGCCTTTTAAACTCACCTGAGCTAACAGGTATGTGCGCTGGTTACTCTGCTGCGCTTAAAATTTCTTTTTTGGTTTGCTACAATGCCTTTTCTGAAACGTTGTCTCCTTCTGCTGGAACACTGACTTCTTTCATTTAATGCCTGCAGACTATAAAAGAGAACCCAACCCAAAAAGTTTGGTTGATTAGTCTGTGGCATTCTGTTAAACTGTTGCTTATGGCGGTCTCTGTGAGCTTCTCAGCGACATTCAGCCAGCCAGGTATCCTGCCTGCAGTAGATGGAATGTGGCAATGGAACGCTGGCTGCGCGTGTCATAATAGGCTCTGAGCCTTTATATACCTGTGCACAGCAGCAGCCACCTTCAGTCTGCTGCTGGACAGCCAGCAGCAGCAGCAGCAGGAGAGGTATGTAATCAGGAGCCCTCCTGCTAAGGGTAGACAGCTGCTCGTTCCACCCCACCCCCCGCCTTAATTGGTTCTCCTCCCTTCCAACGGTGTTGAGGCGGGTGGGAACAGCAGGGGGTGAAGGTGCCGTGTTTAAAGAGGTGGAGTTATGCAGATCTAAAACGCGTGGATTGCAGCAGCAGCAAGCCGAAAAGTGCAGGCATGTAAGGGATCTAGAGGTTGACAACATGTCTTCTTAACGGGAGTCCAGGAGCTCATCTCCACAAATGGACTTTTCAGGATCCTTGGGTGGCTCCGTAGTTTGAAACCAATTCTGGTTATCGCTTCTCGGCCTTTTGGCTAAGATCAAGTGTAGTATCTTTCGAAAAGGCGGTTTTGGATGTTGGCCGCCCTAGTAGATTGATACATTATGCACACTGGGGTTTAGGCGCTTGTTAGTACGCCAGGTGGCTAATATAGTCATCTGGTGGAAAGCATGGCCCCCCAGGATCGACGCCATTGGGCCGGGGAAGATCGAAAGCCCGAAGTGTGAAGTGCCCCAGGAGTGGTGACCATGGGGTGCCTTAACTCACTGGGATTGGGAACCCCACTTGAGTTTATGGCACATTTGCACAAGCACTTCAAATTTTCTTTCTTCGCACACACCCTTATTCCGGGCCTTCTGGCCTTAGGATGGGGAATTTTTCAATTCCCGGTCGAAGGTCCGGGCAGTATTATACTGTGAAACCTTCACTATTTATTTAATTTCTTTGTCACTGTGTGTCCACTTATTCACGTGTGTCACGTCCTACTAGGATTTTGTCGGGATGCGGTTCCCTTACGGGTTCCTCTCTTGGCAGGTCTAGGGGGGGAGTGTGTGGCCATCAGGTTCCGCTCCCCCCTGAACCCCCCTGGCTCTCCTCTTTCGGGAGGAGAGCGTTGTTGGCTCCCCTCTTCCGGGAGGGGAGCACAGTCTTTGGCTCCCAGTGCCTTGCTCGGGTGAGAACTCGGGCAGGTGCTGGGGGTAAGATTGGGTCGCCTCTGGCTTCGGCTGGAGGTGGCTTTTTGTCCCTGTTCCTCGCTGTGGCCTTTTGGCTCGGAGGGACGGGGAATGGTTTGGGGGACCCTTCTCCTTTTGGAGAGGGTTTCAAGAAGACCAGCATCCTAGTGCACTTTTTTTGTGGCACTTGTCACTTTTTTAAGCGCACTCGGGTTTTGTACACGAATTCGGGCTTTCGATAAAAAAAAAAATCTGTTCTTATCAGTTTAATATCTGATACGTCCCCTATCTGGGGACCATATATTAAATGGATTTTTAGAACAGGGAGATGGAAAAAGAGCTTGCTCTGTCCACTCCACGCATTGACCTGGTATTGCAGTATCTCCAGGACCGGTGCACCCCTTCTTTAATGCAGTTTCTAAAATCAGAAAGAATTGAATTCAATGTTTTTTGTTCATTTTGCTTGTTTGTCGGATTTTGGGATGGACTCTTTGGCTTTGCTTTTCTTCTCCTCATTGGATTTTTCATGTTCAAAGTTGCAGAAGCCAGATTACAAGCTCATTTTGGTTCAACTTCAGCAACTGTGCATTGCATTGCCATGTAATGTGATGCAATGCTATCTTTCTAGCTCTCCCTTTTTACTTCCTTTTGGATAAACAGACATATTAGGCAAGCATTTTGGAGCTTTCACCTAAATAACTACAGGTGGTGAGATAAGCTGCACAATATAATTGACCTTTCAGTATATTGTTGCACACACACCATCTATTTAGCAAATGCCCTTGTTATCAACAGCAGCCTTTTAAACTCACCTGAGCTAACAGGTATGTGCGCTGGTTACTCTGCTGCGCTTAAAATTTCTTTTTTGGTTTGCTACAATGCCTTTTCTGAAACGTTGTCTCCTTCTGCTGGAACACTGACTTCTTTCATTTAATGCCTGCAGACTATAAAAGAGAACCCAACCCAAAAAGTTTGGTTGATTAGTCTGTGGCATTCTGTTAAACTGTTGCTTATGGCGGTCTCTGTGAGCTTCTCAGCGACATTCAGCCAGCCAGGTATCCTGCCTGCAGTAGATGGAATGTGGCAATGGAACGCTGGCTGCGCGTGTCATAATAGGCTCTGAGCCTTTATATACCTGTGCACAGCAGCAGCCACCTTCAGTCTGCTGCTGGACAGCCAGCAGCAGCAGCAGCAGGAGAGGTATGTAATCAGGAGCCCTCCTGCTAAGGGTAGACAGCTGCTCGTTCCACCCCACCCCCCGCCTTAATTGGTTCTCCTCCCTTCCAACGGTGTTGAGGCGGGTGGGAACAGCAGGGGGTGAAGGTGCTGTGTTTAAAGAGGTGGAGTTATGCAGATCTAAAACGCGTGGATTGCAGCAGCAGCAAGCCGAAAAGTGCAGGCATGTAAGGGATCTAGAGGTTGACAACATGTCTTCTTAACGGGAGTCCAGGAGCTCATCTCCACAAATGGACTTTTCAGGATCCTTGGGTGGCTCCGTAGTTTGAAACCAATTCTGGTTATCGCTTCTCGGCCTTTTGGCTAAGATCAAGTGTAGTATCTTTCGAAAAGGCGGTTTTGGATGTTGGCCGCCCTAGTAGATTGATACATTATGCACACTGGGGTTTAGGCGCTTGTTAGTACGCCAGGTGGCTAATATAGTCATCTGGTGGAAAGCATGGCCCCCCAGGATCGACGCCATTGGGCCGGGGAAGATCGAAAGCCCGAAGTGTGAAGTGCCCCAGGAGTGGTGACCATGGGGTGCCTTAACTCACTGGGATTGGGAACCCCACTTGAGTTTATGGCACATTTGCACAAGCACTTCAAATTTTCTTTCTTCGCACACACCCTTATTCCGGGCCTTCTGGCCTTAGGATGGGGAATTTTTCAATTCCCGGTCGAAGGTCCGGGCAGTATTATACTGTGAAACCTTCACTATTTATTTAATTTCTTTGTCACTGTGTGTCCACTTATTCACGTGTGTCACGTCCTACTAGGATTTTGTCGGGATGCGGTTCCCTTACGGGTTCCTCTCTTGGCAGGTCTAGGGGGGGAGTGTGTGGCCATCAGGTTCCGCTCCCCCCTGAACCCCCCTGGCTCTCCTCTTTCGGGAGGAGAGCGTTGTTGGCTCCCCTCTTCCGGGAGGGGAGCACAGTCTTTGGCTCCCAGTGCCTTGCTCGGGTGAGAACTCGGGCAGGTGCTGGGGGTAAGATTGGGTCGCCTCTGGCTTCGGCTGGAGGTGGCTTTTTGTCCCTGTTCCTCGCTGTGGCCTTTTGGCTCGGAGGGACGGGGAATGGTTTGGGGGACCCTTCTCCTTTTGGAGAGGGTTTCAAGAAGACCAGCATCCTAGTGCACTTTTTTTGTGGCACTTGTCACTTTTTTAAGCGCACTCGGGTTTTGTACACGAATTCGGGCTTTCGATAAAAAAAAAAATCTGTTCTTATCAGTTTAATATCTGATACGTCCCCTATCTGGGGACCATATATTAAATGGATTTTTAGAACAGGGAGATGGAAAAAGAGCTTGCTCTGTCCACTCCACGCATTGACCTGGTATTGCAGTATCTCCAGGACCGGTGCACCCCTTCTTTAATGCAGTTTCTAAAATCAGAAAGAATTGAATTCAATGTTTTTTGTTCATTTTGCTTGTTTGTCGGATTTTGGGATGGACTCTTTGGCTTTGCTTTTCTTCTCCTCATTGGATTTTTCATGTTCAAAGTTGCAGAAGCCAGATTACAAGCTCATTTTGGTTCAACTTCAGCAACTGTGCATTGCATTGCCATGTAATGTGATGCAATGCTATCTTTCTAGCTCTCCCTTTTTACTTCCTTTTGGATAAACAGACATATTAGGCAAGCATTTTGGAGCTTTCACCTAAATAACTACAGGTGGTGAGATAAGCTGCACAATATAATTGACCTTTCAGTATATTGTTGCACACACACCATCTATTTAGCAAATGCCCTTGTTATCAACAGCAGCCTTTTAAACTCACCTGAGCTAACAGGTATGTGCGCTGGTTACTCTGCTGCGCTTAAAATTTCTTTTTTGGTTTGCTACAATGCCTTTTCTGAAACGTTGTCTCCTTCTGCTGGAACACTGACTTCTTTCATTTAATGCCTGCAGACTATAAAAGAGAACCCAACCCAAAAAGTTTGGTTGATTAGTCTGTGGCATTCTGTTAAACTGTTGCTTATGGCGGTCTCTGTGAGCTTCTCAGCGACATTCAGCCAGCCAGGTATCCTGCCTGCAGTAGATGGAATGTGGCAATGGAACGCTGGCTGCGCGTGTCATAATAGGCTCTGAGCCTTTATATACCTGTGCACAGCAGCAGCCACCTTCAGTCTGCTGCTGGACAGCCAGCAGCAGCAGCAGCAGGAGAGGTATGTAATCAGGAGCCCTCCTGCTAAGGGTAGACAGCTGCTCGTTCCACCCCACCCCCCGCCTTAATTGGTTCTCCTCCCTTCCAACGGTGTTGAGGCGGGTGGGAACAGCAGGGGGTGAAGGTGCTGTGTTTAAAGAGGTGGAGTTATGCAGATCTAAAACGCGTGGATTGCAGCAGCAGCAAGCCGAAAAGTGCAGGCATGTAAGGGATCTAGAGGTTGACAACATGTCTTCTTAACGGGAGTCCAGGAGCTCATCTCCACAAATGGACTTTTCAGGATCCTTGGGTGGCTCCGTAGTTTGAAACCAATTCTGGTTATCGCTTCTCGGCCTTTTGGCTAAGATCAAGTGTAGTATCTGTTCTTATCAGTTTAATATCTGATACGTCCCCTATCTGGGGACCATATATTAAATGGATTTTTAGAACAGGGAGATGGAAAAAGAGCTTGCTCTGTCCACTCCACTCATTGACCTGGCATTGCAGTATCTCCAGGACCGGTGCACCCCTTCTTTAATGCAGTTTCTAAAATCAGAAAGAATTGAATTCAATGTTTTTTGTTCATTTTGCTTGTTTGTCGGATTTTGGGATGGACTCTTTGGCTTTGCTTTTCTTCTCCTCATTGGATTTTTCATGTTCAAAGTTGCAGAAGCCAGATTACAAGCTCATTTTGGTTCAACTTCAGCAACTGTGCATTGCATTGCCATGTAATGTGATGCAATGCTATCTTTCTAGCTCTCCCTTTTTACTTCCATTTGGATAAACAGACATATTAGGCAAGCATTTTGGAGCTTTCACCTAAATAACTACAGGTGGTGAGATAAGCTGCACAATATAATTGACCTTTCAGTATATTGTTGCACACACACCATCTATTTAGCAAATGCCCTTGTTATCAACAGCAGCCTTTTAAACTCACCTGAGCTAACAGGTATGTGCGCTGGTTACTCTGCTGCGCTTAAAATTTCTTTTTTGGTTTGCTACAATGCCTTTTCTGAAACGTTGTCTCCTTCTGCTGGAACACTGACTTCTTTCATTTAATGCCTGCAGACTATAAAAGAGAACCCAACCCAAAAAGTTTGGTTGATTAGTCTGTGGCATTCTGTTAAACTGTTGCTTATGGCGGTCTCTGTGAGCTTCTCAGCGACATTCAGCCAGCCAGGTATCCTGCCTGCAGTAGATGGAATGTGGCAATGGAACGCTGGCTGCGCGTGTCATAATAGGCTCTGAGCCTTTATATACCTGTGCACAGCAGCAGCCACCTTCAGTCTGCTGCTGGACAGCCAGCAGCAGCAGCAGCAGCAGGAGAGGTATGTAATCAGGAGCCCTCCTGCTAAGGGTAGACAGCTGCTCGTTCCACCCCACCCCCCGCCTTAATTGGTTCTCCTCCCTTCCAACGGTGTTGAGGCGGGTGGGAACAGCAGGGGGTGAAGGTGCTGTGTTTAAAGAGGTGGAGTTATGCAGATCTAAAACGCGTGGATTGCAGCAGCAGCAAGCCGAAAAGTGCAGGCATGTAAGGGATCTAGAGGTTGACAACATGTCTTCTTAACGGGAGTCCAGGAGCTCATCTCCACAAATGGACTTTTCAGGATCCTTGGGTGGCTCCGTAGTTTGAAACCAATTCTGGTTATCGCTTCTCGGCCTTTTGGCTAAGATCAAGTGTAGTATCTGTTCTTATCAGTTTAATATCTGATACGTCCCCTATCTGGGGACCATATATTAAATGGATTTTTAGAACAGGGAGATGGAAAAAGAGCTTGCTCTGTCCACTCCACGCATTGACCTGGTATTGCAGTATCTCCAGGACCGGTGCACCCCTTCTTTAATGCAGTTTCTAAAATCAGAAAGAATTGAATTCAATGTTTTTGTTCATTTTGCTTGTTTGTCGGATTTTGGGATGGACTCTTTGGCTTTGCTTTTCTTCTCCTCATTGGATTTTTCATGTTCAAAGTTGCAGAAGCCAGATTACAAGCTCATTTTGGTTCAACTTCAGCAACTGTGCATTGCATTGCCATGTAATGTGATGCAATGCTATCTTTCTAGCTCTCCCTTTTTACTTCCTTTTGGATAAACAGACATATTAGGCAAGCATTTTGGAGCTTTCACCTAAATAACTACAGGTGGTGAGATAAGCTGCACAATATAATTGACCTTTCAGTATATTGTTGCACACACACCATCTATTTAGCAAATGCCCTTGTTATCAACAGCAGCCTTTTAAACTCACCTGAGCTAACAGGTATGTGCGCTGGTTACTCTGCTGCGCTTAAAATTTCTTTTTTGGTTTGCTACAATGCCTTTTCTGAAACGTTGTCTCCTTCTGCTGGAACACTGACTTCTTTCATTTAATGCCTGCAGACTATAAAAGAGAACCCAACCCAAAAAGTTTGGTTGATTAGTCTGTGGCATTCTGTTAAACTGTTGCTTATGGCGGTCTCTGTGAGCTTCTCAGCGACATTCAGCCAGCCAGGTATCCTGCCTGCAGTAGATGGAATGTGGCAATGGAACGCTGGCTGCGCGTGTCATAATAGGCTCTGAGCCTTTATATACCTGTGCACAGCAGCAGCCACCTTCAGTCTGCTGCTGGACAGCCAGCAGCAGCAGCAGCAGGAGAGGTATGTTATCAGGAGCCCTCCTGCTAAGGGTAGACAGCTGCTCGTTCCACCCCACCCCCCGCCTTAATTGGTTCTCCTCCCTTCCAACGGTGTTGAGGCGGGTGGGAACAGCAGGGGGTGAAGGTGCTGTGTTTAAAGAGGTGGAGTTATGCAGATCTAAAACGCGTGGATTGCAGCAGCAGCAAGCCGAAAAGTGCAGGCATGTAAGGGATCTAGAGGTTGACAACATGTCTTCTTAACGGGAGTCCAGGAGCTCATCTCCACAAATGGACTTTTCAGGATCCTTGGGTGGCTCCGTAGTTTGAAACCAATTCTGGTTATCGCTTCTCGGCCTTTTGGCTAAGATCAAGTGTAGTATCTGTTCTTATCAGTTTAATATCTGATACGTCCCCTATCTGGGGACCATATATTAAATGGATTTTTAGAACAGGGAGATGGAAAAAGAGCTTGCTCTGTCCACTCCACGCATTGACCTGGTATTGCAGTATCTCCAGGACCGGTGCACCCCTTCTTTAATGCAGTTTCTAAAATCAGAAAGAATTGAATTCAATGTTTTTTGTTCATTTTGCTTGTTTGTCGGATTTTGGGATGGACTCTTTGGCTTTGCTTTTCTTCTCCTCATTGGATTTTTCATGTTCAAAGTTGCAGAAGCCAGATTACAAGCTCATTTTGGTTCAACTTCAGCAACTGTGCATTGCATTGCCATGTAATGTGATGCAATGCTATCTTTCTAGCTCTCCCTTTTTACTTCCTTTTGGATAAACAGACATATTAGGCAAGCATTTTGGAGCTTTCACCTAAATAACTACAGGTGGTGAGATAAGCTGCACAATATAATTGACCTTTCAGTATATTGTTGCACACACACCATCTATTTAGCAAATGCCCTTGTTATCAACAGCAGCCTTTTAAACTCACCTGAGCTAACAGGTATGTGCGCTGGTTACTCTGCTGCGCTTAAAATTTCTTTTTTGGTTTGCTACAATGCCTTTTCTGAAACGTTGTCTCCTTCTGCTGGAACACTGACTTCTTTCATTTAATGCCTGCAGACTATAAAAGAGAACCCAACCCAAAAAGTTTGGTTGATTAGTCTGTGGCATTCTGTTAAACTGTTGCTTATGGCGGTCTCTGTGAGCTTCTCAGCGACATTCAGCCAGCCAGGTATCCTGCCTGCAGTAGATGGAATGTGGCAATGGAACGCTGGCTGCGCGTGTCATAATAGGCTCTGAGCCTTTATATACCTGTGCACAGCAGCAGCCACCTTCAGTCTGCTGCTGGACAGCCAGCAGCAGCAGCAGCAGGAGAGGTATGTAATCAGGAGCCCTCCTGCTAAGGGTAGACAGCTGCTCGTTCCACCCCACCCCCCGCCTTAATTGGTTCTCCTCCCTTCCAACGGTGTTGAGGCGGGTGGGAACAGCAGGGGGTGAAGGTGCTGTGTTTAAAGAGGTGGAGTTATGCAGATCTAAAACGCGTGGATTGCAGCAGCAGCAAGCCGAAAAGTGCAGGCATGTAAGGGATCTAGAGGTTGACAACATGTCTTCTTAACGGGAGTCCAGGAGCTCATCTCCACAAATGGACTTTTCAGGATCCTTGGGTGGCTCCGTAGTTTGAAACCAATTCTGGTTATCGCTTCTCGGCCTTTTGGCTAAGATCAAGTGTAGTATCTGTTCTTATCAGTTTAATATCTGATACGTCCCCTATCTGGGGACCATATATTAAATGGATTTTTAGAACAGGGAGATGGAAAAAGAGCTTGCTCTGTCCACTCCACGCATTGACCTGGTATTGCAGTATCTCCAGGACCGGTGCACCCCTTCTTTAATGCAGTTTCTAAAATCAGAAAGAATTGAATTCAATGTTTTTTGTTCATTTTGCTTGTTTGTCGGATTTTGGGATGGACTCTTTGGCTTTGCTTTTCTTCTCCTCATTGGATTTTTCATGTTCAAAGTTGCAGAAGCCAGATTACAAGCTCATTTTGGTTCAACTTCAGCAACTGTGCATTGCATTGCCATGTAATGTGATGCAATGCTATCTTTTAGCTCTCCCTTTTTACTTCCTTTTGGATAAACAGACATATTAGGCAAGCATTTTGGAGCTTTCACCTAAATAACTACAGGTGGTGAGATAAGCTGCACAATATAATTGACCTTTCAGTATATTGTTGCACACACACCATCTATTTAGCAAATGCCCTTGTTATCAACAGCAGCCTTTTAAACTCACCTGAGCTAACAGGTATGTGCGCTGGTTACTCTGCTGCGCTTAAAATTTCTTTTTTGGTTTGCTACAATGCCTTTTCTGAAACGTTGTCTCCTTCTGCTGGAACACTGACTTCTTTCATTTAATGCCTGCAGACTATAAAAGAGAACCCAACCCAAAAAGTTTGGTTGATTAGTCTGTGGCATTCTGTTAAACTGTTGCTTATGGCAGTCTCGGTGAGCTTCTCAGCGACATTCAGCCAGCCAGGTATCCTGCCTGCAGTAGATGGAATGTGGCAATGGAACGCTGGCTGCGCGTGTCATAATAGGCTCTGAGCCTTTATATACCTGTGCACAGTAGCAGCCACCTTCAGTCTGCTGCTGGACAGCCAGCAGCAGCAGCAGCAGGAGAGGTATGTAATCAGGAGCCCTCCTGCTAAGGGTAGACAGCTGCTCGTTCCACCCCACCCCCCGCCTTAATTGGTTCTCCTCCCTTCCAACGGTGTTGAGGCGGGTGGGAACAGCAGGGGGTGAAGGTGCTGTGTTTAAAGAGGTGGAGTTATGCAGATCTAAAACGCGTGGATTGCAGCAGCAGCAAGCCGAAAAGTGCAGGCATGTAAGGGATCTAGAGGTTGACAACATGTCTTCTTAACGGGAGTCCAGGAGCTCATCTCCACAAATGGACTTTTCAGGATCCTTGGGTGGCTCCGTAGTTTGAAACCAATTCTGGTTATCGCTTCTCGGCCTTTTGGCTAAGATCAAGTGTAGTATCTGTTCTTATCAGTTTAATATCTGATACGTCCCCTATCTGGGGACCATATATTAAATGGATTTTTAGAACAGGGAGATGGAAAAAGAGCTTGCTCTGTCCACTCCACGCATTGACCTGGTATTGCAGTATCTCCAGGACCGGTGCACCCCTTCTTTAATGCAGTTTCTAAAATCAGAAAGAATTGAATTCAATGTTTTTTGTTCATTTTGCTTGTTTGTCGGATTTTGGGATGGACTCTTTGGCTTTGCTTTTCTTCTCCTCATTGGATTTTTCATGTTCAAAGTTGCAGAAGCCAGATTACAAGCTCATTTTGGTTCAACTTCAGCAACTGTGCATTGCATTGCCATGTAATGTGATGCAATGCTATCTTTCTAGCTCTCCCTTTTTACTTCCTTTTGGATAAACAGACATATTAGGCAAGCATTTTGGAGCTTTCACCTAAATAACTACAGGTGGTGAGATAAGCTGCACAATATAATTGACCTTTCAGTATATTGTTGCACACACACCATCTATTTAGCAAATGCCCTTGTTATCAACAGCAGCCTTTTAAACTCACCTGAGCTAACAGGTATGTGCGCTGGTTACTCTGCTGCGCTTAAAATTTCTTTTTTGGTTTGCTACAATGCCTTTTCTGAAACGTTGTCTCCTTCTGCTGGAACACTGACTTCTTTCATTTAATGCCTGCAGACTATAAAAGAGAACCCAACCCAAAAAGTTTGGTTGATTAGTCTGTGGCATTCTGTTAAACGGTTGCTTATGGCGGTCTCTGTGAGCTTCTCAGCGACATTCAGCCAGCCAGGTATCCTGCCTGCAGTAGATGGAATGTGGCAATGGAACGCTGGCTGCGCGTGTCATAATAGGCTCTGAGCCTTTATATACCTGTGCACAGCAGCAGCCACCTTCAGTCTGCTGCTGGACAGCCAGCAGCAGCAGCAGCAGGAGAGGTATGTAATCAGGAGCCCTCCTGCTAAGGGTAGACAGCTGCTCGTTCCACCCCACCCCCCGCCTTAATTGGTTCTCCTCCCTTCCAACGGTGTTGAGGCGGGTGGGAACAGCAGGGGGTGAAGGTGCTGTGTTTAAAGAGGTGGAGTTATGCAGATCTAAAACACGTGGATTGCAGCAGCAGCAAGCCGAAAAGTGCAGGCATGTAAGGGATCTAGAGGTTGACAACATGTCTTCTTAACGGGAGTCCAGGAGCTCATCTCCACAAATGGACTTTTCAGGATCCTTGGGTGGCTCCGTAGTTTGAAACCAATTCTGGTTATCGCTTCTCGGCCTTTTGGCTAAGATCAAGTGTAGTATCTGTTCTTATCAGTTTAATATCTGATACGTCCCCTATCTGGGGACCATATATTAAATGGATTTTTAGAACAGGGAGATGGAAAAAGAGCTTGCTCTGTCCACTCCACGCATTGACCTGGTATTGCAGTATCTCCAGGACCGGTGCACCCCTTCTTTAATGCAGTTTCTAAAATCAGAAAGAATTGAATTCAATGTTTTTTGCTCATTTTGCTTGTTTGTCGGATTTTGGGATGGACTCTTTGGCTTTGCTTTTCTTCTCCTCATTGGATTTTTCATGTTCAAAGTTGCAGAAGCCAGATTACAAGCTCATTTTGGTTCAACTTCAGCAACTGTGCATTGCATTGCCATGTAATGTGATGCAATGCTATCTTTCTAGCTCTCCCTTTTTACTTCCTTTTGGATAAACAGACATATTAGGCAAGCATTTTGGAGCTTTCACCTAAATAACTACAGGTGGTGAGATAAGCTGCACAATATAATTGACCTTTCAGTATATTGTTGCACACACACCATCTATTTAGCAAATGCCCTTGTTATCAACAGCAGCCTTTTAAACTCACCTGAGCTAACAGGTATGTGCGCTGGTTACTCTGCTGCGCTTAAAATTTCTTTTTTGGTTTGCTACAATGCCTTTTCTGAAACGTTGTCTCCTTCTGCTGGAACACTGACTTCTTTCATTTAATGCCTGCAGACTATAAAAGAGAACCCAACCCAAAAAGTTTGGTTGATTAGTCTGTGGCATTCTGTTAAACTGTTGCTTATGGCGGTCTCTGTGAGCTTCTCAGCGACATTCAGCCAGCCAGGTATCCTGCCTGCAGTAGATGGAATGTGGCAATGGAACGCTGGCTGCGCGTGTCATAATAGGCTCTGAGCCTTTATATACCTGTGCACAGCAGCAGCCACCTTCAGTCTGCTGCTGGACAGCCAGCAGCAGCAGCAGCAGGAGAGGTATGTAATCAGGAGCCCTCCTGCTAAGGGTAGACAGCTGCTCGTTCCACCCCACCCCCCGCCTTAATTGGTTCTCCTCCCTTCCAACGGTGTTGAGGCGGGTGGGAACAGCAGGGGGTGAAGGTGCTGTGTTTAAAGAGGTGGAGTTATGCAGATCTAAAACGCGTGGATTGCAGCAGCAGCAAGCCGAAAAGTGCAGGCATGTAAGGGATCTAGAGGTTGACAACATGTCTTCTTAACGGGAGTCCAGGAGCTCATCTCCACAAATGGACTTTTCAGGATCCTTGGGTGGCTCCGTAGTTTGAAACCAATTCTGGTTATCGCTTCTCGGCCTTTTGGCTAAGATCAAGTGTAGTATCTGTTCTTATCAGTTTAATATCTGATACGTCCCCTATCTGGGGACCATATATTAAATGGATTTTTAGAACAGGGAGATGGAAAAAGAGCTTGCTCTGTCCACTCCACGCATTGACCTGGTATTGCAGTATCTCCAGGACCGGTGCACCCCTTCTTTAATGCAGTTTCTAAAATCAGAAAGAATTGAATTCAATGTTTTTTGTTCATTTTGCTTGTTTGTCGGATTTTGGGATGGACTCTTTGGCTTTGCTTTTCTTCTCCTCATTGGATTTTTCATGTTCAAAGTTGCAGAAGCCAGATTACAAGCTCATTTTGGTTCAACTTCAGCAACTGTGCATTGCATTGCCATGTAATGTGATGCAATGCTATCTTTCTAGCTCTCCCTTTTTACTTCCTTTTGGATAAACAGACATATTAGGCAAGCATTTTGGAGCTTTCACCTAAATAACTACAGGTGGTGAGATAAGCTGCACAATATAATTGACCTTTCAGTATATTGTTGCACACACACCATCTATTTAGCAAATGCCCTTGTTATCAACAGCAGCCTTTTAAACTCACCTGAGCTAACAGGTATGTGCGCTGGTTACTCTGCTGCGCTTAAAATTTCTTTTTTGGTTTGCTACAATGCCTTTTCTGAAACGTTGTCTCCTTCTGCTGGAACACTGACTTCTTTCATTTAATGCCTGCAGACTATAAAAGAGAACCCAACCCAAAAAGTTTGGTTGATTAGTCTGTGGCATTCTGTTAAACTGTTGCTTATGGCGGTCTCTGTGAGCTTCTCAGCGACATTCAGCCAGCCAGGTATCCTGCCTGCAGTAGATGGAATGTGGCAATGGAACGCTGGCTGCGCGTGTCATAATAGGCTCTGACCCTTTATATACCTGTGCACAGCAGCAGCCACCTTCAGTCTGCTGCTGGACAGCCAGCAGCAGCAGCAGCAGGAGAGGTATGTAATCAGGAGCCCTCCTGCTAAGGGTAGACAGCTGCTCGTTCCACCCCACCCCCCACCTTAATTGGTTCTCCTCCCTTCCAACGGTGTTGAGGCGGGTGGGAACAGCAGGGGGTGAAGGTGCTGTGTTTAAAGAGGTGGAGTTATGCAGATCTAAAACGCGTGGATTGCAGCAGCAGCAAGCCGAAAAGTGCAGGCATGTAAGGGATCTAGAGGTTGACAACATGTCTTCTTAACGGGAGTCCAGGAGCTCATCTCCACAAATGGACTTTTCAGGATCCTTGGGTGGCTCCGTAGTTTGAAACCAATTCTGGTTATCGCTTCTCGGCCTTTTGGCTAAGATCAAGTGTAGTATCTGTTCTTATCAGTTTAATATCTGATACGTCCCCTATCTGGGGACCATATATTAAATGGATTTTTAGAACAGGGAGATGGAAAAAGAGCTTGCTCTGTCCACTCCACGCATTGACCTGGTATTGCAGTATCTCCAGGACCGGTGCACCCCTTCTTTAATGCAGTTTCTAAAATCAGAAAGAATTGAATTCAATGTTTTTTGTTCATTTTGCTTGTTTGTCGGATTTTGGGATGGACTCTTTGGCTTTGCTTTTCTTCTCCTCATTGGATTTTTCATGTTCAAAGTTGCAGAAGCCAGATTACAAGCTCATTTTGGTTCAACTTCAGCAACTGTGCATTGCATTGCCATGTAATGTGATGCAATGCTATCTTTCTAGCTCTCCCTTTTTACTTCCTTTTGGATAAACAGACATATTAGGCAAGCATTTTGGAGCTTTCACCTAAATAACTACAGGTGGTGAGATAAGCTGCACAATATAATTGACCTTTCAGTATATTGTTGCACACACACCATCTATTTAGCAAATGCCCTTGTTATCAACAGCAGCCTTTTAAACTCACCTGAGCTAACAGGTATGTGCGCTGGTTACTCTGCTGCGCTTAAAATTTCTTTTTTGGTTTGCTACAATGCCTTTTCTGAAACGTTGTCTCCTTCTGCTGGAACACTGACTTCTTTCATTTAATGCCTGCAGACTATAAAAGAGAACCCAACCCAAAAAGTTTGGTTGATTAGTCTGTGGCATTCTGTTAAACTGTTGCTTATGGCGGTCTCTGTGAGCTTCTCAGCGACATTCAGCCAGCCAGGTATCCTGCCTGCAGTAGATGGAATGTGGCAATGGAACGCTGGCTGCGCGTGTCATAATAGGCTCTGAGCCTTTATATACCTGTGCACAGCAGCAGCCACCTTCAGTCTGCTGCTGGACAGCCAGCAGCAGCAGCAGCAGGAGAGGTATGTAATCAGGAGCCCTCCTGCTAAGGGTAGACAGCTGCTCGTTCCACCCCACCCCCCGCCTTAATTGGTTCTCCTCCCTTCCAACGGTGTTGAGGCGGGTGGGAACAGCAGGGGGTGAAGGTGCTGTGTTTAAAGAGGTGGAGTTATGCAGATCTAAAACGCGTGGATTGCAGCAGCAGCAAGCCGAAAAGTGCAGGCATGTAAGGGATCTAGAGGTTGACAACATGTCTTCTTAACGGGAGTCCAGGAGCTCATCTCCACAAATGGACTTTTCAGGATCCTTGGGTGGCTCCGTAGTTTGAAACCAATTCTGGTTATCGCTTCTCGGCCTTTTGGCTAAGATCAAGTGTAGTATCTGTTCTTATCAGTTTAATATCTGATACGTCCCCTATCTGGGGACCATATATTAAATGGATTTTTAGAACAGGGAGATGGAAAAAGAGCTTGCTCTGTCCACTCCACGCATTGACCTGGTATTGCAGTATCTCCAGGACCGGTGCACCCCTTCTTTAATGCAGTTTCTAAAATCAGAAAGAATTGAATTCAATGTTTTTTGTTCATTTTGCTTGTTTGTCGGATTTTGGGATGGACTCTTTGGCTTTGCTTTTCTTCTCCTCATTGGATTTTTCATGTTCAAAGTTGCAGAAGCCAGATTACAAGCTCATTTTGGTTCAACTTCAGCAACTGTGCATTGCATTGCCATGTAATGTGATGCAATGCTATCTTTCTAGCTCTCCCTTTTTACTTCCTTTTGGATAAACAGACATATTAGGCAAGCATTTTGGAGCTTTCACCTAAATAACTACAGGTGGTGAGATAAGCTGCACAATATAATTGACCTTTCAGTATATTGTTGCACACACACCATCTATTCAGCAAATGCCCTTGTTATCAACAGCAGCCTTTTAAACTCACCTGAGCTAACAGGTATGTGCGCTGGTTACTCTGCTGCGCTTAAAATTTCTTTTTTGGTTTGCTACAATGCCTTTTCTGAAACGTTGTCTCCTTCTGCTGGAACACTGACTTCTTTCATTTAATGCCTGCAGACTATAAAAGAGAACCCAACCCAAAAAGTTTGGTTGATTAGTCTGTGGCATTCTGTTAAACTGTTGCTTATGGCGGTCTCTGTGAGCTTCTCAGCGACATTCAGCCAGCCAGGTATCCTGCCTGCAGTAGATGGAATGTGGCAATGGAACGCTGGCTGCGCGTGTCATAATAGGCTCTGAGCCTTTATATACCTGTGCACAGCAGCAGCCACCTTCAGTCTGCTGCTGGACAGCCAGCAGCAGCAGCAGCAGGAGAGGTATGTAATCAGGAGCCCTCCTGCTAAGGGTAGACAGCTGCTCGTTCCACCCCACCCCCCGCCTTAATTGGTTCTCCTCCCTTCCAACGGTGTTGAGGCAGGTGGGAACAGCAGGGGGTGAAGGTGCTGTGTTTAAAGAGGTGGAGTTATGCAGATCTAAAACGCGTGGATTGCAGCAGCAGCAAGCCGAAAAGTGCAGGCATGTAAGGGATCTAGAGGTTGACAACATGTCTTCTTAATGGGAGTCCAGGAGCTCATCTCCACAAATGGACTTTTCAGGATCCTTGGGTGGCTCCGTAGTTTGAAACCAATTCTGGTTATCGCTTCTCGGCCTTTTGGCTAAGATCAAGTGTAGTATCTGTTCTTATCAGTTTAATATCTGATACGTCCCCTATCTGGGGACCATATATTAAATGGATTTTTAGAACAGGGAGATGGAAAAAGAGCTTGCTCTGTCCACTCCACGCATTGACCTGGTATTGCAGTATCTCCAGGACCGGTGCACCCCTTCTTTAATGCAGTTTCTAAAATCAGAAAGAATTGAATTCAATGTTTTTTGTTCATTTTGCTTGTTTGTCGGATTTTGGGATGGACTCTTTGGCTTTGCTTTTCTTCTCCTCATTGGATTTTTCATGTTCAAAGTTGCAGAAGCCAGATTACAAGCTCATTTTGGTTCAACTTCAGCAACTGTGCATTGCATTGCCATGTAATGTGATGCAATGCTATCTTTCTAGCTCTCCCTTTTTACTTCCTTTTGGATAAACAGACATATTAGGCAAGCATTTTGGAGCTTTCACCTAAATAACTACAGGTGGTGAGATAAGCTGCACAATATAATTGACCTTTCAGTATATTGTTGCACACACACCATCTATTTAGCAAATGCCCTTGTTATCAACAGCAGCCTTTTAAACTCACCTGAGCTAACAGGTATGTGCGCTGGTTACTCTGCTGCGCTTAAAATTTCTTTTTTGGTTTGCTACAATGCCTTTTCTGAAACGTTGTCTCCTTCTGCTGGAACACTGACTTCTTTCATTTAATGCCTGCAGACTATAAAAGAGAACCCAACCCAAAAAGTTTGGTTGATTAGTCTGTGGCATTCTGTTAAACTGTTGCTTATGGCGGTCTCTGTGAGCTTCTCAGCGACATTCAGCCAGCCAGGTATCCTGCCTGCAGTAGATGGAATGTGGCAATGGAACGCTGGCTGCGCGTGTCATAATAGGCTCTGAGCCTTTATATACCTGTGCACAGCAGCAGCCACCTTCAGTCTGCTGCTGGACAGCCAGCAGCAGCAGCAGCAGGAGAGGTATGTAATCAGGAGCCCTCCTGCTAAGGGTAGACAGCTGCTCGTTCCACCCCACCCCCCGCCTTAATTGGTTCTCCTCCCTTCCAACGGTGTTGAGGCGGGTGGGAACAGCAGGGGGTGAAGGTGCTGTGTTTAAAGAGGTGGAGTTATGCAGATCTAAAACGCGTGGATTGCAGCAGCAGCAAGCCGAAAAGTGCAGGCATGTAAGGGATCTAGAGGTTGACAACATGTCTTCTTAACGGGAGTTCAGGAGCTCATCTCCACAAATGGACTTTTCAGGATCCTTGGGTGGCTCCGTAGTTTGAAACCAATTCTGGTTATCGCTTCTCGGCCTTTTGGCTCAGATCGGGGTGTTTGCCTCGGTCTGGGCTGAGGGGTGCGTATTTTCGGCTCGTGTGGTGGAGAAAGCGATCCGTGCCTTGGGCATTACAATGGCGGCTGTAAAGAATACCGTGCGATTGGAGGTTATTGAGGACCACAGACATAACATCGGCTTGGAATTTATTGTCCGGAATATAGTGATGGAATTGACGGGATTTAAACTGGAGAAGATTTTTTGTATCCAGGAGTTTCCTAAAGCTGGTAATTATGACATTTCTTTCTACTTGGAAGCAGACTGTTTGACTTTCTTTCAGCGTTTAAAAGAGAAAAGACATCATGAGTATTTACAATTTATAATCCCTAAGCCTTTGTTTTCTAATATTGAAAGGCCCATTACTGTACACATGTATAACCCGTTTGTGGAGATCCCTTTGATTAGAGCTTTCTTATCACGGTATTGCTCAGTAATAAGGGGGGGAATCATGCAAAAGAATATTTTTGCTGTTTTCAATGGGAATGTGAAATTTTGGGCTCGTTTCAAATCTGACCCTGAGAGTATTGGTGGAACCATGCACCCACCTGCAAATTTCTCCATTGGAGGAAATAGAGGATTCCTACATTATCCTGGTCAGCCCTCTTTTTGTAGGAAATGTTTTTGTTATGGCCATATAGCTGCGGAATGTACCTCTGATGTAACTTGTAGGAATTGTAAAAAATCAGGGCATGAAGCCTTTGAATGTCCCTATCCTGCAATGTGTGACTTATGTGGTGAAAATGGCCACACTTGTAGATCATGTCCTAATGTTAGCCGTCAGGTTTTTTTGGCGCGTCTTAATACTGAGAGACGTAGGACATGGGGGGAGAGACAGGGGGCTCCTCAGGCACAGGAGGGCCCTACTGAAATCCCTCCTGTTGTTCCTGAAACTACTACAATGGTGGAGGAAGTGGTGGATTTTATTCCCACTGTGGCTGAGGTGCATGATATCACTGTAGAGGGAAATCTTGGAGACCAGGTGCAGCCTGACGTGGGTGTGGCACCACCTGTAGAGTTGCCTTCTGGGTCAGGGGCTGAGACGGCTCTCAGTGAGGTAATTGAGGAGGTGGAAAGCTCTGAGGAGATGTCTGCCCCAAGTTCCGTTGACATACAGTGGTCAGTTTCTCCAGAGGAAATAGAGGCTGCCAGGATGCCTTCAGCTGAAAATGCTGCCATCGTTTGTAAAGCCTTGGCCAAACAGAAGAAGACTGGTAAAACTGTAAAGAGGTTACGAAAGAAGAAATTTGAGTCTTTTGAGTCTCACAACCCTTTTTCCGTCCTATCTGACTCTGGGGAGGACTCACATTTGAATGAACCTTATAAGGCCACTCCCATATCACCTAGTGAAGGTTTCTTAGAGGAAAAGGATGTGGCAGGCTTGGAGAGCCTATTTGAATTTTCTGAGGTGGCCTGAGACATGTTGATTTCCTTTTCTGGTCTTCCCGGTCTCCATAACCTGCATTGACACCTATGGTCCTGCGGCTGAAAATAATCTCCCAGAATGTACGTATGTTTGCATCAGCGACAAAGCGTGCCACTGTTCTGGACTATTTGGCATCTAAGGGCTGTGACATTATATGTGTTCAAGAATGTGGTTTATCTAAATTTCCTAAACAAAATGAGTGGCTGTATGGGGAGGCAGTGTGGTCCTTTTCTAATACTAACAGAAATGATGGCATTGGAATCCTTATCCAAAACAGAGACATTCGCTTAAAACAGAAAACTATTATTCTGGAAGGAAGATGTGCTTGTATCACTCTATCATACCTTGGTTGGGACTTTAAACTAATTTGCATATATGCAAATGTGGATAAAAATGAGCGCTTATCACTCTTCAAAAAATTGACTTTTTTTTTGCATGGCAAGTTGCCTGTTTTTGTTATTGGTGACTTTAACTGTATTTTTTCAAAAGAAGCAAGGGCAGGTTCATGGCAATCTAAAGTGGATGTTACAGGTAATCTATGGAACCAAATGACTAAAGACTTCTCCCTTAGGGATGCTGTGTCGGAGAAGCCGGGACCTTTTACATATCATTCAGATGATGGCCATGCCGAGTCTAGACTGGACTATTTTTTTGTTTCCTCACCGGCAGTTAAATGTGTTAAGTATTCCCAAGAGAAAGTTTGCTTCTCTGATCATGAGTGTTTGCTTGGGGTGTTTGAGGTGGATGGTTTTTTCTATGGCAAAGGGAGGTGGCGGATGAATGTGAGTGTTCTGGATGACAAGCAAGTTTTCAGGTGTTTTTCAAAAAAATACCATGGTTGGGTGAGGAGGAAAAGGGATTTTTGCAATATCTTGGAATGGTGGGTGTGGGTCAAGGTTAGAATTAGGGATTTTTTCAGGAAAATTGGCTATATTAAGGCTAAAAAGAAGAGATTATTATATACACAAATAAATAGGAGGATTTCCTTTTTGCATGAATGTAGAGCTATGGGTATAGATGTTAAAAGTGAGTTGGTTAAAATGAAGAACGAAATGGGTGATTGGATGTTTGGACGAGGAAAGGAAATCATATTCCGGTCGAGAGTGAAGTTTAGGGAACAGAATGAGAAATGTACGCGCTTCTTTTTTAAGAAAATGTGTGGTGGTAAACGGGATATGCATGTGTTAGTGAATGATAAGGGTGATGAGGTACATGGTGAGGGAGTGATCAAGGAAGTGGTTAATTTTTATAAAGGCTTGTATGGGGAGAAAAAGTGTGATTTGGGGAACGAGAATGAGTTTTTGCAGGTACTTGGAAATTTTGTTACAGAAAGTGAAAGTCAGGCTTTGATGGATGATTTAACAGAGAAAGAATTGTTGGGTGTGATCTCCAAGTCTCCGAAGAACAAATCCCCTGGGCAGGATGGAATCCCATGTGATTTTTATGCAAAATATTGGGACGTTGTTTCTCAGGATCTGTTTGAAGTCATGAAATCCTTGTTTGCCGGAGTGAGTATGCCTGAGTGTATGAAGGGAGGTTTGGTTGTGTTATTGTTTAAAAAAGGTGATAGAAAGAGGCTAGCCAACTGGAGACCAATTACGCTGCTTAATGCTGATTATAAGATTTTTGCGAAAATTTTGGCTTGTCGTATGAGAGAAGTGATAGCATCTGTGATTGAGGAGGAACAAGTGTGTGCAGTGCCTGAACGGAGGATACAAGAGAACATTTGTCTGGTGAGGGATGTGCTAGAGGATTGTAAGAGTAGAAAGAAAGGTGTGATTGTATGTGCGCTTGACTTTGAAAAGGCCTTTGATTGTGTGGCTCACGTGTTTTTGTTTTATGTGTTGTTGAAGATGGGCTTTCCAGAGCGCTTGGTTAGATTGATTATGGGAATGTATGAGGGTGCTAGAAGTGTGGTGCAGGTGAATGGTTTTTTATCTGAGTCTTTTGAAATATTGTCAGGGGTGAGGCAGGGATGCCCGCTTTCTCCAATCATGTTTATTTGTGTGATGGAGCCCCTTCTCCAGCTTATTAGAAGGGATACAGTTTTAAAGGGGTTTTTGATCCCTGGCTGTGATGGTAAGGCTATTAAAGTGATTGGTTATATGGATGATGTGTGTGTGTTGTGTGATTCTGAGAGTGATGTCGCAAGGGTTAAATGGTTAGTCCAATGTTTTTGTGTGGCCTCTGCTTTCAAAATAAATTGGGAAAAAAGTAAGGTTAAGGGATTTTTTAGTAGTAAAAAAGTGAGTGATGCAGATATGGAATGTGTGGAAGGGGGGATTAAAGTGTTGGGGGTGTGTCTGGATGAGAGTTTAAAAGGGGACAAGAGTTGGGAGGATCTGGGTGGTAAAATTGCAAGGAAATTGGAATTATGGCGTCTGCGTGATCTGTCCTTTACTGGGAAAATTTTAATCATTAAAAGTATCATTCTCCCTATGCTTATTTATGTAGCTTTGATTTTTCCCCCATCTGTTGGAGTTTTGAAGAAGATTAATAGATTACTTTTTGTGTTCCTTTGGGGCAGTAATATAGAGAAGGCCAAGAGGGAATTTCTTCATAGGTGTAAAAGGAATGGTGGCCTAGGATTCCCTAACATCGAGACTTTTATTGGTCTGAATTGTATTAGTTTTTTTGCAGGACTTTTATTAAAGCAATCCAAGGCTGCATGTATGTGTAGATACCTTGGGGGCTCCGTCTTCCATCGGTTAAAATGGATGAATTATGATAACTGTAAACCTACTGCTTATGTATGCCCTTATTGGTACCTACAATTGGAATGTTTTATCAAAAAATTTCATCTTGAGAAAGTTCAGATGGTGAGTTTTCTGAAGAATAAAAGCATGGTGAAAAGGATGTGTGCGGATAATAGGATGTGTGAAATTAATGGGTTAAGGTCAGCTGAAGCGGAGGATGTCTGGTGTAAGCTGGTCAAACATGATATGTCTAACAAACAGAAAGATTTAGTTTGGATGTCTTTGCATGGGATTTTACCTGTGAGGAGTGTACAAAAAAGGAAAGGGTTGGCGGTGTCTGAAAGGTGTCCGAGAGAGCGGTGTGGGTGTAATGAAGAGGTCCATCATGTTCTATGGTCATGTAGGTTTGCGAAGGATGTTTGGTCTAAATTGGGTGGGTTATGTATGGAATTGACTGGGGTGAAACATTTGAATTTTGAAATTGTCATGTTTGGGTTATGCATGTTAAACCGTGAAAAGGATAGGATTTTGTGGCTGTTTTTGGCTTGTGTGAAGGAGGTTTTGTGGAATTGCCGGAACTTGTATGTGTTTAAAAATGAGCGTTTTGAGGTGGATGATTGTGTTAAAATGGTCCTTGAGAAGTTATATTTCTATTATAAGTGTGATATGAAAGGTGGGATGGATGCAGAGGGAGTATGGAAATTCCGGAAATGGAAACATATAATTAGTCTGTAATTTTGTTTTTTTCTGATGTGTATATTGCATTTTTTCAATTTAACTGGATAATAAAAGAAACCATCATGATGAGTTTTAAACGATAAATGATTGTGGAATGGTTGTTTTTTTCAGATGAGGAGACGACCTTTTATTCTGCATTATTGTTTTAAACCTGAATGGTTTTGTAAAAAAAAAAAAAAAAAAAAAAAAATCTGTTCTTATCAGTTTAATATCTGATACGTCCCCTATCTGGGGACCATATATTAAATGGATTTTTAGAACAGGGAGATGGAAAAAGAGCTTGCTCTGTCCACTCCACGCATTGACCTGGTATTGCAGTATCTCCAGGACCGGTGCACCCCTTCTTTAATGCAGTTTCTAAAATCAGAAAGAATTGAATTCAATGTTTTTTGTTCATTTTGCTTGTTTGTCGGATTTTGGGATGGACTCTTTGGCTTTGCTTTTCTTCTCCTCATTGGATTTTTCATGTTCAAAGTTGCAGAAGCCAGATTACAAGCTCATTTTGGTTCAACTTCAGCAACTGTGCATTGCATTGCCATGTAATGTGATGCAATGCTATCTTTCTAGCTCTCCCTTTTTACTTCCTTTTGGATAAACAGACATATTAGGCAAGCATTTTGGAGCTTTCACCTAAATAACTACAGGTGGTGAGATAAGCTGCACAATATAATTGACCTTTCAGTATATTGTTGCACACACACCATCTATTTAGCAAATGCCCTTGTTATCAACAGCAGCCTTTTAAACTCACCTGAGCTAACAGGTATGTGCGCTGGTTACTCTGCTGCGCTTAAAATTTCTTTTTTGGTTTGCTACAATGCCTTTTCTGAAACGTTGTCTCCTTCTGCTGGAACACTGACTTCTTTCATTTAATGCCTGCAGACTATAAAAGAGAACCCAACCCAAAAAGTTTGGTTGATTAGTCTGTGGCATTCTGTTAAACTGTTGCTTATGGCGGTCTCTGTGAGCTTCTCAGCGACATTCAGCCAGCCAGGTATCCTGCCTGCAGTAGATGGAATGTGGCAATGGAACGCTGGCTGCGCGTGTCATAATAGGCTCTGAGCCTTTATATACCTGTGCACAGCAGCAGCCACCTTCAGTCTGCTGCTGGACAGCCAGCAGCAGCAGCAGGAGAGGTATGTAATCAGGAGCCCTCCTGCTAAGGGTAGACAGCTGCTCGTTCCACCCCACCCCCCGCCTTAATTGGTTCTCCTCCCTTCCAACGGTGTTGAGGCGGGTGGGAACAGCAGGGGGTGAAGGTGCTGTGTTTAAAGAGGTGGAGTTATGCAGATCTAAAACGCGTGGATTGCAGCAGCAGCAAGCCGAAAAGTGCAGGCATGTAAGGGATCTAGAGGTTGACAACATGTCTTCTTAACGGGAGTCCAGGAGCTCATCTCCACAAATGGACTTTTCAGGATCCTTGGGTGGCTCCGTAGTTTGAAACCAATTCTGGTTATCGCTTCTCGGCCTTTTGGCTAAGATCAAGTGTAGTATCTGTTCTTATCAGTTTAATATCTGATACGTCCCCTATCTGGGGACCATATATTAAATGGATTTTTAGAACAGGGAGATGGAAAAAGAGCTTGCTCTGTCCACTCCACGCATTGACCTGGTATTGCAGTATCTCCAGGACCGGTGCACCCCTTCTTTAATGCAGTTTCTAAAATCAGAAAGAATTGAATTCAATGTTTTTTGTTCATTTTGCTTGTTTGTCGGATTTTGGGATGGACTCTTTGGCTTTGCTTTTCTTCTCCTCATTGGATTTTTCATGTTCAAAGTTGCAGAAGCCAGATTACAAGCTCATTTTGGTTCAACTTCAGCAACTGTGCATTGCATTGCCATGTAATGTGATGCAATGCTATCTTTCTAGCTCTCCCTTTTTACTTCCTTTTGGATAAACAGACATATTAGGCAAGCATTTTGGAGCTTTCACCTAAATAACTACAGGTGGTGAGATAAGCTGCACAATATAATTGACCTTTCAGTATATTGTTGCACACACACCATCTATTTAGCAAATGCCCTTGTTATCAACAGCAGCCTTTTAAACTCACCTGAGCTAACAGGTATGTGCGCTGGTTACTCTGCTGCGCTTAAAATTTCTTTTTTGGTTTGCTACAATGCCTTTTCTGAAACGTTGTCTCCTTCTGCTGGAACACTGACTTCTTTCATTTAATGCCTGCAGACTATAAAAGAGAACCCAACCCAAAAAGTTTGGTTGATTAGTCTGTGGCATTCTGTTAAACTGTTGCTTATGGCTGTCTCTGTGAGCTTCTCAGCGACATTCAGCCAGCCAGGTATCCTGCCTGCAGTAGATGGAATGTGGCAATGGAACGCTGGCTGCGCGTGTCATAATAGGCTCTGAGCCTTTATATACCTGTGCACAGCAGCAGCCACCTTCAGTCTGCTGCTGGACAGCCAGCAGCAGCAGCAGCAGGAGAGGTATGTAATCAGGAGCCCTCCTGCTAAGGGTAGACAGCTGCTCGTTCCACCCCACCCCCCGCCTTAATTGGTTCTCCTCCCTTCCAACGGTGTTGAGGCGGGTGGGAACAGCAGGTGGTGAAGGTGCTGTGTTTAAAGAGGTGGAGTTATGCAGATCTAAAACGCGTGGATTGCAGCAGCAGCAAGCCGAAAAGTGCAGGCATGTAAGGGATCTAGAGGTTGACAACATGTCTTCTTAACGGGAGTCCAGGAGCTCATCTCCACAAATGGACTTTTCAGGATCCTTGGGTGGCTCCGTAGTTTGAAACCAATTCTGGTTATCGCTTCTCGGCCTTTTGGCTAAGATCAAGTGTAGTATCTGTTCTTATCAGTTTAATATCTGATACGTCCCCTATCTGGGGACCATATATTAAATGGATTTTTAGAACAGGGAGATGGAAAAAGAGCTTGCTCTGTCCACTCCACGCATTGACCTGGTATTGCAGTATCTCCAGGACCGGTGCACCCCTTCTTTAATGCAGTTTCTAAAATCAGAAAGAATTGAATTCAATGTTTTTTGTTCATTTTGCTTGTTTGTCGGATTTTGGGATGGACTCTTTGGCTTTGCTTTTCTTCTCCTCATTGGATTTTTCATGTTCAAAGTTGCAGAAGCCAGATTACAAGCTCATTTTGGTTCAACTTCAGCAACTGTGCATTGCATTGCCATGTAATGTGATGCAATGCTATCTTTCTAGCTCTCCCTTTTTACTTCCTTTTGGATAAACAGACATATTAGGCAAGCATTTTGGAGCTTTCACCTAAATAACTACAGGTGGTGAGATAAGCTGCACAATATAATTGACCTTTCAGTATATTGTTGCACACACACCATCTATTTAGCAAATGCCCTTGTTATCAACAGCAGCCTTTTAAACTCACCTGAGCTAACAGGTATGTGCGCTGGTTACTCTGCTGCGCTTAAAATTTCTTTTTTGGTTTGCTACAATGCCTTTTCTGAAACGTTGTCTCCTTCTGCTGGAACACTGACTTCTTTCATTTAATGCCTGCAGACTATAAAAGAGAACCCAACCCAAAAAGTTTGGTTGATTAGTCTGTGGCATTCTGTTAAACTGTTGCTTATGGCGGTCTCTGTGAGCTTCTCAGCGACATTCAGCCAGCCAGGTATCCTGCCTGCAGTAGATGGAATGTGGCAATGGAACGCTGGCTGCGCGTGTCATAATAGGCTCTGAGCCTTTATATACCTGTGCACAGCAGCAGCCACCTTCAGTCTGCTGCTGGACAGCCAGCAGCAGCAGCAGCAGGAGAGGTATGTAATCAGGAGCCCTCCTGCTAAGGGTAGACAGCTGCTCGTTCCACCCCACCCCCCGCCTTAATTGGTTCTCCTCCCTTCCAACGGTGTTGAGGCGGGTGGGAACAGCAGGGGGTGAAGGTGCTGTGTTTAAAGAGGTGGAGTTATGCAGATCTAAAACGCGTGGATTGCAGCAGCAGCAAGCCGAAAAGTGCAGGCATGTAAGGGATCTAGAGGTTGACAACATGTCTTCTTAACGGGAGTCCAGGAGCTCATCTCCACAAATGGACTTTTCAGGATCCTTGGGTGGCTCCGTAGTTTGAAACCAATTCTGGTTATCGCTTCTCGGCCTTTTGGCTGCGATCGTATGACTGTACCTTGATTGGTGCGAGTCTCCTGGAGGAATCCGGACCCTTTTGTGGAGGATTTTCTGCTTTTTCCTGTGGTATTCCATACCGACAGAATCCAAGATGTCTTTTGTGAAGAACACCATCCGTTTGTCCGTGGATCCATCTGACGAGAACAAGAACAACGTGGTTTTCATTGTCCAAGACATCGTTGAAGGCAAAGCTGGAGCAAGACGTTCTGAGATCTTCAGTGTCAACGAATTTTCACGTCAAGGTAATTGTGACGTTACCTTTATGGACCAGGATGTTTGCCTTAATGTCTTTGAATGGCTCCGTGGTCACTCTAGTGACCCCTGCTTGGAAGGAGTTAGATGGGAACCTTTGTTTGGTCTGCAAGAAAAGGAGGTGACTGTGACTGTCTATAACCCTTTTACAGACCCTGAGCTGCTGGAGTGCTTCCTCTCTCGCTACTGTGAATATGTGCGGAAGGGAGTGAAGCAAGTCAATTGTCTAGGAATCTTTAACTGTCAGTATAAATTCCGTGTGAAATTGAAAAGGGATCCTGACAGTGTGGGGTGCTTTAGACACCCTCCATCAAATTTTTCCGTTGCAGGCCATAGAGGTTTCCTCTTTTACCCAGGCCAGCCCATGTTTTGCCGTAGATGCTTTTCTTTCGGACATACCATGGTAACATGCCTTAAAGGGCAGTGTTGCCGAAATTGCAGAAAGGAGGGGCATATGGCCAACCAGTGTCCAGAGGCCAAGTCCTGTGATGTCTGTGGGAGTAGTGATCACATGTATAAGGACTGTCCTATGAGTGCACCTAGACGTTCTGATAAAGAACAGAAGGAGGAGGAGCTGGAGAGGAGGCAGATGGCAAGCGCACTGAAAGTGCTGGAAAGATTGGAGAGGGAGGAGAGAGAGGGAAGGAGGCGGGAAACTGGTAGAGCCTCTCCCTCTACGGCGCCAGAGGAGGTGTCCCTGAGACCATGTTCTTCTTCTGCTGAAGAAATGAGGAAGAAGCGGAGGGAAGAAAAGGAGTTCTGGAGGGAAGTGGCAAAGGTGGAGAAAAAGGCAGTGTCTGCGAGAATATCTAGGAAAGTGGTGGAAGCAGAGCTGCCTGAGATGATGACTTTTGGAGAGGCAATGGACGCAACAGGATGTGAAGTGCAAATCTCGGAACCCGACAGTCCTGAACACCCTTCGGGTCCTGAAAACATTGAAGATTTTTCTTCGGAGGATGATAGGGGTGCAAAGAAGAGTCGTAGGGAGGATGGTGGGGGCAGTGATGATGCAGATTTTAGTGAGCCTCAGAGGAAGATCAGAACTGCCAGAATGAGGAGTGTGGCTGGTGAAGCCAGCGGGTCGGAAACCAGCTGTTCTGTTCTGATGGCGGAGGAGGATAGTGGTGGTGCTGGATAGTGTCACCATATAATATTGTAAATGTTTTTTCTTTTTATCCTCTTGTGAGCTTTGGTTTAGGCCAAAGGCTATTTCTTTGTGTAATTGGTGAAGGAGTAGAAGTATTATGGGATTTACCATAGTGTCCCAAAACGTAAGAGTGTTTAAAAGTAAAGTAAGAAGAGCTGCTATTTTTGAGTTTTTAGCTATGCAAAATGCATCTATTTTTTGTTTACAAGAATGTGGGGTAGTGGATGGTGTGAAAGGGGATGAATGGTCTTATGGAGCGTCTGTGTGGTCGGGGAGTGCATGTAATAAGAATGATGGTGTGGGTATTTTGGTTAAAGGAAGGGAGGTTGTTTTGAGTGATTATTTGGTTATTGAGGTGGGGAGATGTATCCTTGCTAATTTTGTATACAAGAATGTAAAGTTTTGTGTTATTAATGTTTATGCGCCAGTTGAAAAAAATGAGCGCAAAAATTTATTTGAAAAAATTAAGCTTTTTGTTCCAGGAAGAATACCTGTGGTAATTGTGGGTGATATGAACTGTGATGTGGGGAGAGTGAATGTGGATGTGTCTGGGAAAGCATTATTGGAGTTAGTGAATGATTTTGGGTTGTGTGATATGCAGCGCGTGTGTAACATGAATCCTTTGTTGAACACTTTCTTTTCTGAGAGTGGTAGGGTACAATCCAGATTGGATTATTGTTTTATTTCTAAAAATATGGTTTCTGTTAATTATAGGCAGGAAAACGTTCTTTTTTCAGATCATGTGTGTATGTTGTGTGAGTTGGATATAAAAGTTGATGGAGTGTTTGGGAGAGGATTGTGGAAGTTAAATGTTAAACTGTTAGAGAATGAAGATGTGAGAAAGGAGTATGAAAGGCGGTATGAAGAATGGTGTAAGCATAAAAATGAGTTTGGGAACGTTTGTGAGTGGTGGGACTGGGTGAAGAAACAAACAAAAATGTTCTTTAAAAATTTAGGATACAAGTATGCAGCAATTAAAAGAGAGAGTTTTGTTAAACTGAACGCGCGGTTGAGCGTTTTGTATAAGTTAAGGGAAGGAGGAGTTGAGGTGGAGGAGGATATTTTAGAGGTAAAAAAGGAGATTAGTGAGTTTTTGTTGGAGAGAGGGAGAAGCATAGTGTTTAGGGCAAAGATTGATAAGATGGAGCAGGATGAGAAATGTTCTCGGTTTTTCTTTAAAAAAGTTTTTGGAAAGAAACAGAGTATGAGCGTGGTGTATGGAGCAGATGGAAGTGAGGTGAGTGGAGAGGATATGTGTGAAGAGGTGGCTAAGTTTTATGAGGATCTGTATGCAGTGAAACAGAGGGATGAATGTTTGGAGAATGATGTTTTGAGTGTGTTAGAGAGTAAGTTGAGTGAAGCAGAAAGAGAGAGAGTGATGGGTGAGGTGACTGGTGATGAGGTATGGAAGGTTATGTGTAGTATGGCTTTGAATAAGACGCCGGGGGAGGATGGCCTCCCAGTAGAATTTTATCGTGTGATGTGGGGTGTGATTGGTAAGGACTTTGTGGATGTATGTAAGTATATGTGGGGAAACATGGAGGTGGCTGAGAGTATGCGTGCAGGTATGGTTGTGTTAATTCCTAAGAAAGGGGATTTGAAAAGTCTGAGGAATTGGAGGCCAATAACGTTACTTAATTGTGATTATAAAATCTATGCAAAACTTATGGCTAATAGGATGCGTGATGTGATAGAGAGTGTGATTGGGGATGAGCAGTGTTGTGCGGTACCTGGGAGGCGGATTCATGAGTGTGTGTGTATGTTAAGAGATTGTCTATGGGATTGCATGGGTCGTAAGAAGAGTGTATTTTTGTTAAGTTTGGATTTTGAAAAGGCTTATGATAGGTTGTCGCATGGTTTTTTGTTCAGAGTGTTGTTAAAAATGGGTTTTCCGGCTGATTTTGTTGGGCGAGTGAGAAGTTTGTATGCGGGTGT